>NC_060030.1:14119166-14817500 GCF_905333055.1 Maniola jurtina | reverse complement strand
TGATAAATGTTGCCAAATGTTGGTAAGGTTTTTAAAAAAATAGTTTAGACCTTCTCGAATGCTTTTAGGCATTCCAATCGCTGTTTTTATTTTGTGAAAAGTTGTCTACTTTACAAAGACTTCTCTCTAGGAGAATTTACCTTCACTCGTCCAGACCCAGATATTAGAAGAAAAACTCGTGGCTTGTCAAATCTCTTTCTGAATTTCAGAAACGTTTGAGACTTCGTGTTTCCATAGCGAACTTTTCTTTAGTAAATCGGTTAAACACTGCTACACTTTTTGCAAACAGACTTCGACAATCGATGGTTTCTTATATGGATGGTTTTTCCTCATAAGTATAACCCACCTGACAAGCCGGTTTTGTCTAAAGTCAACACAATATTATAGAGCCAATGAGAGCACCCAAAGATGCAGCACATCTAAATATAGATTCTACTGTGATCAATAATTCTTTCGTAAGCAATACTTTAGTCTAGCAATATAGATATAGACTGTATATACTATACGAAATAAATTATGGCAGCAATGGTTTTCATATACAACTTGCTTTACATTACATTTTACCAAAACATTAAAGACATGGATACACTAAACGCGCGCTGCTGTTCCTAGAAATTATACTTCATCTAGATGACACCTGCGATTTCGTCCGCGTAAACTTCGGTTTTTAACCCCCGACCCAAAAAGAGGGGTGTTATAAGTTTGACGTGTGTATCTGTCTGTGGCATCGTAGCTCCTAAACTAATGAACCGATTTTAAATTAGTTTTTTTTTTGTTTGAAAGGTGGCTCGATCAAGGGGGTTCTTAGCTAAGTATAATTCAAGAAAATCGGTTCAGCCGTTTGAAAGTTGTCAGCTCTTTTCTGGTTACTGTAACCTTCACTTGTCGGGGGTGTTATAAATTTTAAATTTACACTTGTTGAAAAATCATTAGTAGATATCCGTCTTCGGGAGGCAAGGTAACTCTGTACAAAATAGATAAAATGCGTCCAATCAGGATTTGAGTTTTTAAAAATACCGTGGGATCTCTTTGATTTTCTGGGATAAAAAGTAGTAGATTATACTATATTATATATAGATTGTACTGTATTATTATACCGTAGTAGTAGAACATATTCACAGTACATACAGATCGCGTGAAGGAGTCTACTACAGTAGAATCATATGCCACCGCGCCACTTCAACTTGCTTTACAATTCTTGTACAATAAAGGTAAAGCAACCACAGGCGCACGCTCAGTGATCTACTGCAGTTCAATTGATGTAACGTTTTATTTATTTATTTATTTTTTATTTGTACCAGAAAGTTGTAACAATATAAATAAAAGGAAAGAAAAAGTGGACAGGGAAGCACTTATCTCTATAAGAGATCTCTTCCAGTGACCCTTGGCAGTGCGAGAGGTTGTAAAGGGAGTAGAATGTTTTGTTTTGTGTGGGTCTGAGCCTTATAATCGCTGAGAGGAATCTAATTTTGCCGATAGCGTAGTTACCTGTTACCTAAGATGCCACTCCATCTACCTTATATGAAGTAAGATGTAGATACTTAAGTGATCTTGATCATTACTCAAAAACCGGTTAGTTAGGTATAAAACTAGGTAAAATCTAGGGTACTAGAATTAAATAGACGCCCTGATTTAAATACAGAGACAAAAAACTAGGACAAAAAGACTGTTGTGAGTTGTGAGAGATTTTTAGTGTACTAACTGTAAGTTAAAATTGCTAGTTGGGTTCACTGTAACCTACTTTGAAACAAGTTGTCCTTAAACGAACGAAATCGCTTTTAATATGTATGCTTATATTGCTTACTTAACTTATCGGCCATTTTTCCTTTTGCAGTGTAAATACAAGAGCGACGACGTGCAATAAAATGTGTTTTTGATGCATTTCAGGGAAAGGGCTTTTAGATTACGCGACAAGACTACGGTTCGGTCGCCACTCGCCGAACCGATATCGACCCGGTAATACACAAGGTTAACTTCTAGAAAAAGAAAGCTTGGGAATGAGTTGCCTTACGGCTTCGATAGTTCTAATAGTTAAGTTTAAGTGATTTTGTGAAGTGGTGATAGTAAAAAGAATACCCGGCTGAGTTTTTGTGGCCTCTTCTCAGACTTAGGTGCATTTAGAACCCTCGTAGCTTTAGTTTTAAGTTTACGTAATAAATTATCACCACTAAGTATCATCTTACAAATCCAATAACTGACGAATTTTGATTTGATTTTCTATATATTAACATTAATTTAGAGCCGTGGTTTAGCGCTAATATGAGAGTAGTATCTCTGGTATCCTCAATATCGGACTATTTCCTAGAACTAGGATTACGCTCCAAACATTCGACACCACACGGAGAGGGCAGAGTGAAAAACTTAAGAGAAGTTTCAATAGCGCGCTCCCCAGTGCTATCTATACAAATGTACCTAGCTTGGTTCCCATTTGAATACTAACCAATCAAAATCGACGAAATTTTGTAGACAGGTGAAAACTTATATAATACGTGTCATTCGAGCACCTTGGGGCCCCAACGTTCATCCGTTTTCAAATTATGTACCCTGCCCATTCCCGCTTCAGCTTTATAACCCGTTGAGCTAAGCTACGGATCTCCGTAGGAGAACCAGAGTGACCGAATCCAGAGGAAATCGTCACTTCGCGATTTTATACGTAGAAAAACTCCAAGAATAGCTCTCTCTAACACCCCCTATGCTTTCTTATGAGAATTAATGAGTAACTTTGTAAAATTGACTATTCATGGATCAAGGTAGGTACTACGAAGCCAATTAATTCAATTAAATTCATACATATAATTGAGGAAGGAAATTTTTACTCGACCTACTTTGACTTATCGTAATCCTGTGCCAAATTGTCCACTTCGCTTTTTGCATAGCAAATAATTATGCGATTTGCCTGTCAACAGCTTGTCAATAATAAAAGTACTTACATACTACCTTGTTCCATAAGTAATCGGTAAGTAACACGCCTATACTTATTACGCGTAACTAAGACGGGATTATAACTAACTAGACGATGCCTCTAACTTTGTCCGCGTTGATTTAGGTCTTTTATGGTTACCATCTCTGTCAAAGGAAGAATTCCCGCTCATAATCAATTTTATCTCTTATGATTCTATTAGCTGATCAGATTGTTTACTAGTGACAAAAACATAGTTAAATCAATAAATAATAACATATAAGAAATTAGTTTTAACTAACGTATAACTTAATGGGGAAATGCCTGCAAGTGGTGATCAGCAAACCATAACAAAATAGGTTCCCACAAGAACAATCCAACTTGCTCCCTTCAAGGAAAGTCTCTCTAAACTATAGACATAGACAAATGGAGGATGTGTAAAAAATCATAATGAACGCTAGCGATGCTACGAGTGGCAACGGAGCGATTTCAGCCATCTTTTTATTTATGGCGACTGAATTTTTTATTAGAGACCATTTACATGTACCGATACGGTGAGACAGCAATGGTCGGATTGAACACATTATGTTTTTCGTGGGCATTAGACAACTAAGTGCATAATATTATGTTGCCATTAAAATATTCTTTAGGTAAAAGTCAGAATGTTCTATCGATTTTTTTTGTCTCAAAGGCCAACAAAATGTTGAAAATTAATGCAGTTCTACAAAACAATCCGTAAGAAATGAATTGAATACGTGGGTAGATACTCAATTAATTTGATAATTTTTACTTAATAAATTAGAGTAAGAAGGACTAGGTATATTTTCTTGAACTTTTATTGCAACCTCTTTTTCCCCCGTTCCAAGTATTGACCACAGCGAGTTCTTGTTTGAAGCCCATATTTGACAAACTACTAGTTTTTACAAGGACCTAATTACACTTCTGATGTTTTAATTAACTAGCTAGGACATTCATTGAAGTGCTCGACCCTTAGTATATATTATAATATTATATAAGCCAGCTATAGAACGCCTTTGACCTTATGAGCCGTTATGCCAATCATTAGCAAATGTTCTATCTAACTTACGCGGCAAGACCATGAATTTGGCGTGAAGTTATCGTACACGAATCGTATTAGGTTTTCGCCTGAATGCTTTCGAACTTTCATAACGACAGCAATAAAGAGTAAAGCGATCATACCGTGCCTACTGTTTCTATTAAGTTTCTTGCCGGCTCTTCTCAGTAGAATCTTCTTTCTGAACAGGTGGTAAAGTCTTGGCTTATCATAAGAGCCACTTGTTGGTCTATGTGGAATAAAGCTATTTGAATTTTGAGTTATTTTCTCTTTGTTATCTATTAATGATTTTAGGCTTATTATGCGTGGTTTGAAGACAATGTAAGGTAAATAACGGGTACTTAGCACGATACATACAACGATTTTAAATATCGTTACTTCATCCCAGTTGCACCACGATCCATGCAACTGGATCGAAATATTGATAATGTAAAATTATTGTATTAATCGTGATATGTAAGCGTTATTTACCTTATATCTATTGATATTTGCGCTCTGTAGCTATCCTAGCTATTACTCTAGGCTCAGGCACTTTCTTGGCGAACTGTGGGTGAACTCGTTTGTCAAATGCACCTGCCGAGTGCCTAGGATTGTATATACTCGTAAGTACATAAACTGTAACACTATCACAGAGTACAGATTCCCACAGAAGCCATTCAACCCGCTCCCTACAAGGCAATACCTTCTAAACCAGACATGCTGAGAAATGTGAAAAAAAGTTATAAAGTCGGCCAACACGAGACCGATTCGAGCGTTCTTTTTTTTAAAGTGCGATAAGTTACTCTAAATATAAATTAGAAGTCTTCTACATTTACTGATTATTGTACTTTATTTTATTACTTGCCAAACAGCAACATTATTAGGTAGAGATATTTAGTCTGAGACGAGTAGATAGACTTGTGCTGTGGCCTATTCGTGGATTTTTAACAACCTAAATCCACGCAGACGAAGAAGTCCCATCATCCAGAAACCTACAGATCCTATCCTAACCTATCTAATGATTGATACCCGTCAGCAATAAAGTTACAAAACTGATAAACGATAGGGTGTGTTAGATATTAAATATTGATACATTTGTATTGAAAAATTGTATTGTAAGAAAATCAAAACATAATGTAAAATACCTACAGTATCACTGACGCACACATAAAAAAAAAATTTTAACGTACTTTTTGCTTGCGGTGTGTAATAAATTTGACACTACATACGAAACTTGACCAAGAATGTGTAAGCTTTTATGCGTGCCGTCATTCAGAGGTAATGTAAAGGCCTATTATGAAGTTTACCTACTTAAGAGGAGTTTACTCTTACAGTCGAATTTTTAACCAAATACGTTTTGACATTTACATACAAATCTTTGAAACCACACATTTTTACAGAAAATTTCATATTAGTAGTCCACCTATTTTTTTTTCTTTATTGTGTATGTAGTCTGAGGTCAAGATTAAAAAAAATTGTCATGTGATTACCCATTAAGCAAGTAGGTACCTACTTAGTTTAAAGTTTTCAAAAAACCTCAATTGCAGTTTTTTCAGTCCGCACAAGCGCACAAAATCCGCCTTTTTTTAAGAATTGTATGTACCTACCCAGTGACACTCGCATCATCAAGACGAATCTGATGACGTATCATTTATCAAAATCGGTTAAACCGTTGAGTAGTTACGAGCGGACATAGGAACGGACATACTATACATACAGGTCGTAAAAACATAACCCTCTTGTTAGGCTTCGCGCAGTCGAGTAATAAGCTATGGCTAGGACACCTAGTGTGATCTCACGTGCCGTCGGTTGATGTAAAGGGGCCCTTAAGGTATTTACGGCACCAGCAGGGCAGAATTATTGCCACCTTACCGGCGTATTAGACGAGTTATCTAGGGAGGCGAACACTAAACCACTTTTTGTACCAGACTCGGCATTACATAGTGAATGTGGTCAAAGACTTGCCTCGTTGCAGTTTTTGTTCAACGTGGAACTGTTGTGCGTTTAAAAAGGATATAAAGTATGAAACAAACGTATGGCTCAGGTACTGCTAGTACTAAAGCTGTAATTCCAAATTTTAACAGGGCTCTCTCCGTCACTCGTTTCCACTCGTTTCATACAATCGTAGTTCCAATTTCATTTGAATATTAAGCAACCAAAGTCCATGAAATTTTGCAGACATATTCTAGAAACTAATATCTGTGTCTGTGGTGTTTTAGATTTTTCTAAAAATATGTAGTTTTAAAATTACAGGGGCTCCAAGATTTGTATGAAAATTTTAAGACCGCGTAACTTTGAAACCGAATATTTTAACAGAAATCTGGAAAACCACAGACATAGATATTAGTTTCTAGAATATGTCTGCAAAATTTCATGGACTTAGATTGCTTAGTATTCAAATGAAACTGGAACTACGATTGTATGAAACGAGTGGAAACGAGTGACGGAGAGAGCCCTCTTAATAAGGATTATAGTTGAAAAAATAAGAACACAACTCTGCCCTGCCACAATGTTTTTTTTTTAATTTATAGCCAGTGTTACTCGGTATGTTGTAAGGATTCTAACGATACCCCAAACGAGTACATCCAAATCTGTTCAAGCATTTAGAAGTTATAATGGAATCAAGACAAAACAAAGAAACCAAAAACTAAAAACATAGGCCTTACATAGTGAAGCGGCCTTATTGCTCAGTGCAATCTCCACCAGGCAAACTTTGGTGTAAAGAGACACTAGGTAGTATTAGTTAGTATTGTGTAATAATATCATAAGTGTCATTTTAGTCGACTTCTGCATACTTGTTCCCTGATTTGTATGTAAAATGATTACATATCTTCGGAAAGACTTTCATTTCAAAACAGAGTTATTTCCATTTGAAATGTAATAGGTACTCTATTTTTGTGTCGGTTGGTTTGAAACAGAGTTATTTCCATTTGAAATGTAATCCCACCAAAAACATTTCATGTAAAAAGGTAGCCAAGACTCACAAGTTCATAATGTTTTCACTGTTAAAAAGTTATGAGATCTCTAGTAGAGCCAAGCCCCTAGCTGAGCTTAGATTTGTGCTGGCTATGGGACCTTTCCGAAGTCCAAAGTAATATAGCTCTTAAATGTTCTTGACTGTATCACATTTATAACAATAAATAACAAATCACTCTACTTACAAGCTCTGATTCTACAAACCCTACATTTTGGTAAAAAAAGGACGGCTTGGCCGTTTACAGTTCGTGGATTTTTTATCTGAAATGACATTTAAGCCCGGAATAGCTTCTGCGACCATCACGAAGTACAATACAATACAAGTACAATAACGACCGAAGTTATGACGGGTTGAAAATACGGCGAAACACTTCGAGAAAAAGGTACGTAGCGCCCCGGCCACCGCGTTTGGCTCGTCTTGGCGGGGGCACTGCCGTGCCCCCTGATAGGTACTCTATTTTTGTGTCGGTTGGTTTGAATTAGAAAACAATGACACATAAGCTACAACGGAAAGTATACAACATATTAACACGTATAATTAATTCACCCTCATCAAACATACGAAAATCTCCTTGAACTCAAAATGTTGCGCATTAGAAATTCATCCAAACGGAAACATTATATTGCTATTCTGATGGTAGTGGGTTTCGTAGAAATCGATTTCAAATTATTATTAGAAATTCATTATGAATAGAAATGTTTGTTTTTCACGGCCACAGCCTGAAAACTCGTTTTCCTGAATAAGTTACAATTTTTTTATGGCCTTGAATGGATGTTCGGAAAATTACTATGGTATATTGGTATATCCTGGTTGTTAGCCCGACAGATCGGAGACTCTAGTGTAGGTATTCAAGTTAACGTTAGGCAGCAGTGTCTCCGTCCCTCGCTCCACACAAACGTGGTTTGGTTCTCATTTGAATATTAACCCATAAAACTCGATAATTTTTAATTAATAAGGAAAGGGGTTACGACGCCGCAATGAGGAATACGACGCAGAAAGAGAGAGAAAATTGCTGAGATAAAATTCAGGCTCTAGCTTCTTGAACAATATCGATACTGACTAAAACAACAGAAACCAAACCGACCCACCTGATCTGATGATAAACACATTCAGCAAAAAACGAACCATTTGCTTAGCATACAATGAATTTTAAACGCACTATGAAAGTCAATACGTGTCAGTTAAGAGATCCACAACTCTGCGATTCAAATATTGAGCAATGACGCAGTGCGGTGCGCGCGGTTAATATTAATGCTGAATATAAAACAGCTGAAACTGTACCCACATCTCATCAGCATCTCATTTGGGTTAGCAACAATGTGGCACAAGTTTCTAGGGAAAAATAAAATAACATGCATTTTGCTCGGTATAATGCATACATTTTGAGAACTCACTCGCCAAAGCTCTGTGTCAACTGGCATGTCAAAAGTACGATTTACCCTTAAGAGGGCTCTCTTTGTCACTCGTTTCATACAATCGTAGTTCCAATTTCATTTGAATATTAAGCAACCAAAGTCCATGAAATTTTGCAGACATATTCTAGAAACTAATATCTACGTCTGTGGTTTTCCAGATTTCTGTTAAAATATTCGGTTTCAAAGTTACGCGGTCTTAAAAAATTTCATACAAATCTTTGAGCCCCTGTAATTTTAAAACTACATATTTTTAGAAAAATCTAAAACACCACAGACACAGATATTAGTTTCTAGAATATGTCTGCAAAATTTCATGGACTTTGGTTGCTTAATATTCAAATGAAATTGGAACTACGATTGTATGAAACGAGTGACGGAGAGAGCCCTGTTAACAGGGCTCTCTCCGTCACTCGTTTTCACTCGTTTCGTACAATCGTAGTTCCAATTTCATTTGAATATTAAGCAACCAAAGTCCATGAAATTTTGCAGACATATTCTAAAAACTAATATCTGTGTCTGTGGTGTTTTAGATTTTTCTAAAAATATGTAGTTTTAAAATTACAGGGGGTCCAAGGTTTGTATGTAAATTTTTAAGACCGCGTAACTTTGAAACCGAATATTTTAACAGAAATCTGGAAAACCACAGACATAGATATTAGTTTCTAGAATATGTCTGCAAAATTTCATGGACGTTGGTTGCTTAATATTCAAATGAAATTGGAACTACGATTGTATGAAACGAGTGACGGAGAGAGCCCTCTTAAAATAAGGACTAAAATCGTCCTTTCTTAAACGTGTCTCGTAATTCCACACGCCATTGGCGAAGCAAATTGCGCCCGTCTGATCGGCCGCACGCCATAAAGCAAAGAAGACAGTTGACACACACAGTAAATATGGCGAGTGAGTTTTCAAAATGTATGTACTATATCACGGCATAGACACGAACAATCTCACTAGAATCTATGGAAAGCGACGATGTGGTCGAAGGTGGTCTACAAGAGCTTTTCCTCGTGTTTAAAGATACTAGTATATAATAAGAAAAAGGGAAATACAAATTCCGAGAGGGTACTGCAAACTTTAGCCACATGTGTAACATTACAAGTTCAATTTTATATATTCACTTCGATAGTGAAAACTATTTCAAGTAGTAGAACTGTAATGAAATGATTATTATTTGTGATGTGGACATGGTACATTTGGAAGAATCGGAAGGATGTAGTTTAATAGGTCCTCATATCGTAAATAGGATGAAATAAAGGAACCTTAACGCTGTAAATGTTCATCTCAACATCGTTTAGAACAAAAACTCTATGGGCTCTATTTTTTTTAAGACAAGAAACTCTGGATTACAAAAATACTAGTGCAACTCCAGGTTAACGATCAGGAACTTGCTAACGACAAAGAAGAAGAATGAAGACACTAACTGTTTTTAATTCACAAACAAATAAATCGCTACAAAAGAGAAAATAAGAAACTTTCCGAGGACTGAATTCCTTGCGATTTAATTTAACCTCGAAACAGAAATCACAAGCCTACTCCGAAACGTGAATTACACTTTAAAGTCGCAATTTATTTCAAATATCCGTCTTAACAAGTTTATAAATCTCACAAGTAGGTGCTTGTACTAGTAGAAGTTCCGCGACATCAGTAGCTAAATATAACTAGCTGATGCCCGCGACTTCGTCCGCGTGGATTTAGGTTTTCAAAATCCCGTGGGAAATCTTTGATTTTCCGGGATAAAAAGTAGCCTATGTGCTAATCCAGCATATTAACTATCTCCATTCCGAATTTCAGTCAAATCCGTCAAGTAGTTTTTGCGTGAAGGAGTAACAAACATACACACACAGACACACACATACAGACAAACTTTCGCCTTTATAATAATACAAAGGTGCGTTTATTTGTTGGTTTAACCTTCAATCACGCCGGAACAGACTAACGGATCGACATCATTTTTGCAATAGTGACATAGGCTACTTTTTATCCCGGAAAAGAGTTCGTACAGGATTTTTATAAATCTAAATCCATGCGATCGAAGTCGCGGGCTCACCTAGTTGTGCATAAATTGTCACCTGCCTTAGATAAACCTTCTTAGAACCAATAAGAATATTAATTCCTATCCAATGTAGGAAGTTTTTTGCTTCCTCGTTTCTAATACTCGAAATCTTATTCCGGCATCTATCTTGCTTATGATCCTTCTGTCTTATACGCACTTCTAAGCCACTGGATCTCCTTCCAGCATCTGCCGACTTCTAGGAGAGGTAGACATCAATCAACCAATCTGGTAATCAATCAATCAAGACGTGTTCTGGAATGGAGACCGCGTACCAACAAGCGTAGAGTGGGATGACCTCCAACCTGTTGGACGGACGACCTTAGGAAGTTAGTGGGAAGTGGGTGGATGAGGAAGGCGGAGGGTCTTGTGTGGCGGCGCGCTCTTGGGAAAACCTTTTTCCAGCAGTGTGACATATTATATTTTATTGATCACTAAAATTGGTGTGAAATATTAAAAACTGGGGTTGGGAAAATGAGGCCCTCTAGAGGAAATTAAAAAGCTATGTGGTGCTATGCTTACTCTTGATTTTTTAACCCCCGACCCAAAAAGAGGGGTGTTATAAGTTTGACTTGTGTATCTGTGTATCTGTCTGTGACATCGTAGCTCCTAAACTAATGAACCGATTTTAATTTAGTTTTTTTTTTGTTTGAAAGGTGGCTCGATCGAGAGTGTTCTTAGCTATAATTCAAGAAAATCGGTTCAGACGTTTGAAAGTTATCAGCTCTTTTCTAGTTATTACTGTAACCTTCACTTGTCGGGGGTGTTATAAATTTTTTATTTACACTTGTTATGGAGACTATTCGGGTCTTAATCTTTATTCTAGAATATCTAGACTTTACGCTGCAAGCAGTGAAAGTCGATATCAGTACAGTTTTCGTTAAAATATTTGTTATTGACAGACAAACAGATAATACCTGAATAAACATAATATGGAAGATAAGCGCAGTCATTACGCTGTATGTAGAGTCGTAAAACAGGACCAACTTATGAGATCGGATGGATTTAATAACAATTTAATGGGTCATTTTGGATATAAAACATGCGTGTATTCGTCTTTTTACCCAGCGTACGTGATGGGGCACCAGAGTTGCGTTTAACGTTCCGATATATATGTTGTAGGGTTCCGTAAACAATAATAAAAATAGGCAAACTGAAAATCTTAATAGGCTCGCAACTCCTGCACCAAGAAGAAAGTACGAAAACCTCTTGTGGGAATAAGAGTAATGTTTCATAATAAAACTCCACATTCAATTTTAGATTTGCTTTTGCACAAGTTTAAATTGTATACTAAAAAGTAAAAAAACCTATTACACAATCAAAGATTATGTAAAAGAGCGTGAAATTGACTCGCATCTTGTTATAGTAATGCGCGAGATTGCAATTATATATACAGGCTACAATACTGTAAATTGAATATTGGAAACGCCGCCGAGTTTCTTGCTGGTTCTTCTTCGGCATTCCGAACCAGTGGTAAATGTAGTGACGATCAAAATCTATTTCAACAATCTTTATATTCCTATCTCAAATATGGATAATCCTCAATCCACCACCGAAGCTATCTACACTAAGTACCTATCTGGTTAAAATTGCCTACGAGCTCACCTGAAAAAAACATGCAAACCTGAATACGACATTTGGTAGAAACTTACCAACTTTAACTACTTAACTAAAAATTTGAATGCCTAGTATTTATTCGTCTATCTTCCATCTTATAATATTCATCATGATTAAAAGATTTCATTAACCCCCGACCCAAAAAGAGGGGTGTTATAAGTTTGACGTGTGTATCTGTGTATCTGTTTATTTGTGTATCTGTGTATCTGTCTGTGGCATCGTAGCTCCTAAACTAATGAACCGATTTTAATTTAGTTTTTTTTGTTTGAAAGGTGGTTTGATCGAGAGCGTTCTTATAGCTATAATCCAAGAAAAACGGTTCAGCCGTTTGAAAGTTACCTATCAGCTCTTTTCTAGTTACTGTACCTTCACTTGTCGGGGGTGTTATAAATTAATTTACACTTATACTTTTAAAGAAGGAACCGTCAAGTAAGCTAAACTCGCGCTTCACTGGTTTATTTTGCAATCAATTTAGGGTCGTAACTCGTAGATACATTACTCTCGATCGCAGGAGCAAAATATAACGGGCTATAATGACCGCAGTTACAAGGAACACCGCTCGTTAAATATCACGAAACAAAAAGTTTTTAATATTTATAGCCTTTTATGCCATTGTAATATTAATTTGAGAAGTGAATACAGTAGAAATCGGTCATGATGGTGTCCATTTATCATGTATCCAAATCAGTGGAGAAATAAATTTAATATTCACTATCACACAAACATTGGTTTATTTGAACTTACCTACACTGTTATCAGTTTCGACAGCCCCAATATTATTAAAGAGCAAATAATTGTGTAACATTTCTCCATTTAGGAACAAACATGATTGCCAAGTAGGTATGTACCTACAAAAGAAAAGAGCGCAATCTTTGAGCTACCTTTTAGTGTTCCTATAGTACTTAAAATCACACTCATATTATAAAGGCGAAAGTTTGTATGTGTGTGTATGTTTGTTACTCCTTCACGCAAAAACGGATTTGGCTGAAATTTGGAATGGAGATACGTAATATCCTGGATTAGCACATAGGCTACTTTTTATCCCGGAAAATCAAAGATTTCCCACGGGATTTCGAAAAACCTAAATCCACGAGGGCGAAGTCGCGGGCATCGGCTAGTTATAGAATAATTTCTGGTGTTCCTAGAGAAGGTATTTATTGATCTTTCAAGAGAAGAAGGGACTTGCCTGTTCAGAAGTGGGCTTCGGCTTAGCTGCCTTTAACGTTTTTTGAAGGATAGATTTGTATTTAGTGCCTCCTTTATCGGATTTGATAATGTAGAGTCACTCTTGTTAACTCAATTGCATGTAGACAGTAGTTATTCATAAAGGAAAACAAAAGTAATTGAAACAGATTGACATTCCATAAATGTAAATGACGAATTGATCACTGTCCTTTTGGAAAACCGTCCGCATCCAATGGAGCATATTGGCTCTGATTGGTTTAAGTGATTTTTTGTTTAAAGTCATGTCATGCATGTCATGCATGCCTAGAGGACGACCAACGAAGATAATGTTAATATTCTGGAGCCAATATTGGTATAATGAATCGGATGAAATTGGTTGATTGGCACCCAATCAAGTCGTTATCATCATCATCATCATCATCAGCCTGTGGAAGTCCACTGTTGAACATAAGCCTTCCCTATAGAGCGCCACCACACCCGGTCCTCAGCCTTCCTCATCCAGCCACTTCCCGCCAGCCGCTTTATATCGTCGGTCCATCGTGCTGGAGGGCATCCCACACTGCGTTTGCTTAAACGCGGTCTCCACTCAAGGACTTTCCGGCTCCAACGGCCATCGCCTCTACGACAGGCATGGCCAGCCCACTGCCACTTCAGCTTGCTAATAGTTTGGGCTATGTCAGTGACCTTGGTTCTCCTGCGGATCTCCTCGTTTCGGATCTTATCCCTCAGGGAAACTCCTAACATAGCCCTCTCCATAGCTCGCTGAGCAACTTTGAATTTGTGGACAAGGCCTTTTGTCAGTGTCCACGTTTCAGCACCATAGGTGAGGACGGGAAGGACAAGTCGTTATATTTAGACCTTATTAGAAAAAAAACCGGCCTAGTGCGAGTCAGACTCGCGCACCTCGAGTTCCGTACTCGGGTATTTTTTTCGACATTTTGCACGATAAATCAAAGACTTTTGCACGATTATGCATAAAAATAAATAAAAATCTGTTTTAGAATGTAAACGCGGCTGCCTGAACTGCAGACTCTCCTACCTACGAGTATTCGAATTCTGCTAAATCACGCTAGGCGTAGAAGAGCAGAGCTAGAGCCCAGCAATGCAATGGTTGCTTTTAGATAGATTTTATCTATACTAATATTATAAAGAGGAAACCTTTGTATTTTTGTATGTTTGTATTGAATAAGGCTCAAAACTACTGGACCGATTTCAAAATTTCTTTTACCATTACTTAGAGGGATTCTTCCGAATCCGTATAGGCTATATTTTTTCCCGGAAAATAGAAAAAAAAAATGTCCACCCGTGCGCAACCGGGGCGGGTCGCTAGTACAGGATATAATTATTAGGATGAAATAGAAAATCTGAATCATTTCAATCTTATTCCTTCTTAACAGGACTCTCTCCATCACTTACTCCATACAATCGTAGTTCCCATTTCATTTGAATATTAAGCAACCAAAGTCCATGAAATTTTGCAGACATATTCTAGAAACTAATATCTGTGTCTGTGGTGTTTTAGATTTTTCTAATAATATGTAGTTTTAAAATTACAGGGGCTCAAAGATTTGTATTTTTCTTTAAAAAAAGGCCCAACTTTGTGCTCGTTTTTCTAGACAATGGAGCAATTTAATGAAATTTGGAAAAACCACAGACCTAGAAAATTTAATGAATATTATGTAGTAAAAAAATTATCGTTATATATTTTATATTGTTATAATTGTGTGGGAACTACGAAAACCAGAAATTACACCCAGAAATCTTGAAAATTTCGTGCTGTCTCGATTTGTGCAAGCGGGGTGGTGAAGTGCGGGGGACGACACGTGAAACTGACAGAAACTGACAGTCTAAACACACGGGCCACATTTAGACTGCACCCAACTCCAAACTTGTCGATAGGTCTAACTAAATACACTGGTACATTTCAACTTGCGTTAGACGTATGCGTTACCTACTCAGACGTTGCCTGTAGATAAAAATATGTCTCATGTTTGCTGGCAATAGCGCATGCATCAAACCCTGCAAGTTGCACCTATTCCTCACGCAATACGCAATTCCTCACGCAATACGCATAGCTTTAATATTATAATTTTTGACAATGTATACTATATGTAATGCCATATCACAGGTCACTCTCTGATTTATTGCTAACAATTTACTTCCAAATGCAAAGAAATCTAAGTGTGTTGAATTCACACTGCCCAATACCAGGACCTTAAATGACATAATTTCATTGATAAATAATCATATGTTGAAAATAAAGGAGAACCCCGTGTTTCTCGGTATAATGTTAGATGCAAAGCTTCTATGGAACACCCACATATCAACACTTGATGGTAAACTCAGCTCTGCTGCTTACACTGTTAGAAAAATTCGACAGGTACTGACGTGGAAACTGCAAAAATTGTATATTTTGCCTATTTTCACTGTATTATGTCTTACGGACTCTTGCTATGAGATAAAGCGGTAGATATTGAAAAAAAAATGTATTACAGAAAAGGACAGGACGTGCAATTTATAATTTAAAACCGCGCGCTGCCATACAATAAAAATATAAGGAAATAAGTACCTTATCTATTATCTTATAGTAGCTTTTAAATATATTTACAACTAGCTAATGCCCACAGCTTCGCTCGCGTGGATTTAGGTTTTTAAAAATCCCGATCCTTTCATTTCCCAGAACAAAAGTTGCCTCTCCGTAATAGCCCGTCCCCGGGATTCAACTTGTTTCTGTATCACGTAAGAATATTTAAACGGATGATCCTTTTCAAATCCCGAGGGATCACCAGGATTTAGGAATGCAATTTCTTACAGCATCCTATACCTTCAATATCAATTAATAATCGACACTTTTTAAATCCCATTAGCTTTAGTAGTCAGGTCCCCTGCAACATCAGGATTGAGGAGTTGGAATCCAAATTTTTTATTGAACAATGTCGCAAACTTTCTTTATCGATTAAAAAAACTACCCAAAATTACGCAGTTAGGTTACCTGCCAAATTTCATGGTTTTGAGTCAACGGGTACCCTAGAGGTTTTCTTGACACACACGACAGACAGACAGATAGACAACAAAGTGATCCTATAAGAGTTCCGTTTTTCATTTTGAGGTACGAAACCCTAGAAAACGTAGGAACGGCATTCCGAACCAGTGGTAAATTTGTCTGACCATCCAAAAACACTTTGAAGTTTACCTAAAAGTTTACAGGAATAAAAATTTATCATTGTATTCCATTCCATTTCATTCTATTCCATTCTGTTCAAAGATAAATAGATAATAAAAATATTTGTCACCGAAACAATAATTTACGATACATCAACCAATATCAATTTTACTGATGACAATCTGACTATTACCAAAGTGAACGACTACTATAATATCTATTATATACGACTAACATAATATGTATTATAAATTGTGTGCCGTTTGCATTCTCACTAGGTTCTCATTAAGTTTGTTTTATTTGGTTAAACTTTCTGGCATTTATATTGTTATGACGTTTAATTGGCAAACAGTCTGTTTATTGGCTCAAACTCAAAAATTCAGCCAATCACAACAAAGAAAATATTGTAATAATGATTGATGCAGCTTTCTGTAATTGAAAACAAAATATTTGACATTAACTTGAATGTGACAGTGTTTTCCGAATAGGGTTGCCAGAGGCCCCGTATTTTACTGGTTACCCCGTATTTCGGGATACAGAAACCTGGCTGGCGAAATCAAACACTGACGTTATGTCCAGTAGAAAGAATATTTTCCTTTTGCGGCAATGCGTAGCCGAAACCCACTCGATATTGATCATGGTCGTAGCCAAGGCAGCGGGGCTTGGTTTGAGGATGTAAGCCTTTTTTTATACAAGTTAGCCCGTGACTTTAATCTTTTCTAGTGGTAAGTGATGATGCAGTCTAATTTCTTGGCCGTTAGGGCCATAGTAACCATATAACTAGCCATGACCGAAGCCTCCCATCAGACCAGAAATTTAGAAATGGCGACTGCGCCTGGGAATCCGTCAAAAACCTAAGCCTAAAATAATACTTACACTATTTCTTGCATTTGCTTACCAATTTTTTTTGGAAATATATCAAACATTTCGCGCTCACTTCACTCGCGCTTTGAATTTGTATTACTTGGTGTAAACTCCGCAATTTCGTTTGCATGAATTTAGATTTTAAAAAATTCCGTGGGGGATTTTCCGGGCTAAAAAGCCGCCTAAAAAAAATGTCTGGGATGCAAGTTACCTCTGAATATTAAGTACCAAAATTTTGGTAAAGAAGATGGGCCGTGAAAGGGTAGATAGGCAAATAGATATACTGTCGTATTCGTAATATTAGTATGGATAGGAAGCTTTAAAAATATAATCTTGCTATGGCTAAACTCGTTTCCCTTTCACTTTAATTTTTTCTGTATTGAACCAAAAACACTTACGCTCACTGCGCTCGCGCTTTTTTATTGTTGTATTTTATCTCACTGACAAATTGAAAGGTGAAATTTCACTAACCAGGTAATTAGCCCATAAAGTTGAGCGAATGTTTTTTTCCTCATGACAGGATTCAGTTCCGGCCCTGATAAAACCTCTCCCGCAATCGATTCCTGGCTACGGCCATAGTATTGATACTGTGAAGGTGGAATTACAAATTAAATGTAATTTTAAGTTAAAATGAAAAGATTGTATGCATGAAATGTATAACATTTTGCTTTACAAAACTTAAGAGTTTTTAAAAGCTATTTAAATAAATAAATCTTTTATTTAAAACCACATTGCAAACACAGTTCACTAATCAAGACACGGCAACATACGGAGAAAAAATACAAAACTTACAAATAAACTAAAATATCTAAATAGGCTTTCCATGCATTTCAGAGAGAACCACCACCTATTTCTTTAAATACTTCAAATTTTCAAATTTCTTCAAATCTAAACCCCGTATTTTTGATGGTGGTAGCCTGTAAATCAAAAAGAGGCAGGTGGCAACCCTACTACTTCCTAGACAGAATTTAAAAATTGTTTTCATTACTCGGTATGCCTACTGCCATAGTGTGACAGAAAGTGTGACGGTAGTTGTGACCTCTGATTGGCCGACTCTCTTTCACTATTTGCTAAAATTGATGATTGAAACAACAATTTTTTCTTTTTTGTAATCGAAAACAGAACACGGACGTCAAACAGGTTGACTAATTGCAATCATTTCTGACCGGCTAACATTGTTCCGCTAGTGGCTCAAACTCACTGTCGCAGCAAGAACATGGTAAATTCAGCCAATCACAGCAATTTCAATTGGTTATCACAAATGTACCGATCTAGGAACCGAGAATGCACGAACCAGGGCAAATAGAGATAAGAACAATAATATCATACGTAGGAAATCGACGGGGGATCGTTGACAACGATAGCCTTAATGATTTTGCCTTCAAATCGAAAGGTGCGAAGCTTTAGGTTGAAATCTATAGCGCGCACTTTAGTTTCAGTTAAACCGAGACAGATTTATGCCAGCGGTATAACGCTGTCTCGTTTTAACAGTGTCTTAAATCTGAGCAAAGTCAAAGTGCGCTCTATAAATCCCAGCCTTAGAGCCTTACGTAACTGAAATTCCAAGACCAATAAGTAGGCTTAGCGTCCTCGTTTCTAATAAGCACTGATGTGGAATTTCCTTCCGGCATCCGCCTCTCATGCAACTAATACCTAAATAATATCATAGTAGTACCTTTGAAAGTCATATTAACTCCTGTAGGCCTTCACTCGTTGTTGTAAATAAGTACCTACTTAAAGACTTAGCCATCCTATATTTTCTGAATGTGTAGTACCTACATTCTCAAAACAGCTCTTGGAAACTATCTAGGCTGTTTAACGTACTGATAGTAGAGTAGTTCTTCTCTTATTCTTTAGACTATAAAAGGTTCATCACTATCTATAATTGATGTGAAAATTTTGTTGGTTTATTGGTTTGTGCTTCAACCACACCGCAACCAAGCAACGGATCGGCGTGATTTTATGCATGGATGTAGTTTGAAGACCTGGAGAGTGCTAGGCTACTTTTTATCCCGGAAAATCGAAGCGTTAACACAGGATTTTAAAAATCCTAAATCCACGCGAAGTTACGGGCATCTGCTAGTAATACATATAAAGTACCGAGGTATCAAAAGATTCCTGAAACATTAATTGACCAAAACAGCCAACGCGTCACAGAAATATTATGTCAAAATAAAAATTATTCTAAAAAGCTACGTCTAAAAATTGTGATCTGAATGAAAAGCTAGCGTACAGTAGTCAGCAACTATACGCTTTCTGCTTAGGAAAGTGAAACAGCCGAGTGGAGTGAGGTTACGTAGGCGCGGAGTTCGCTAGTGCAGTCCACGCAACTCCACTCACTTTCGTTCGGCATAGATATAGGCAACTAGACACTCAAGTCGCCGAGTGCGAAAGTGTTTCTAGATTTAAATATTTAATACCTAGGCTATAACCCTGTTGAGTCGAGTGTTGCGTTTCAGACGCACTGCCAACTCGGAAGGGCTAGTTCAGACATAGTGAAGTCCGCGCGAAATCAAATCGCAGTGGTGGGCGATAAGGGGTATGGGTTTAATAAAACTGCTATACCCCTTTCAAGTTACCTCACTTCCATCTTAGGCTGAGATCTATAAAGCGCACTTTGACCTTGCTCAGACTTAAGACACTATTAAAACGAGACAGCGTTATAAGGCTGGTATATATCTGTCTCGTTTTAACTGAAACTTAAGTCTAAGCAAAGTCAAAGTGCACTCTATAGATTTCATTTTCAACCTTAGACTGCATCCTATGTGAGATAGAAATTAATTCTAGTATCGACTATTCTCACAAATTGGTCGATACTAGAGCTAATTTCTTAAACTGGACCCTTTCAAGTAAAGATCGTTATATAAACCTGTGAGGATGATACTGCCATTGCCGCAATTAAAATACCATAAGCCTACGTTGTCGTATTAGTTTACAAATTGCGAAAAACCAAATTAAATTTGAATTTCGCGGGCAGGCCCGTCGCTTCCACCTTAACATGTTTTTGAGTGCACAAAAGGTCCGCATTAGCACTGCGCTGCGCGACACGAAACGGCGCCGCGTCACTCAAGTGCGCGTTGCTCCATACAAAACTCATATTTAAACTATATTTGCAAGCGCAGCAATGCAGCTCAAGTGTGTTGAGACCTTTAGAGTTTAGGGAAATTCGAACTACAATGTGGAGGGTTGAAATTAGTGAACCTAAATCTTGTAATTAAGGAGTTTGAATATTTCAGTATATGTACTGCATATACATGTCCGCTATTTCCTTTTTTTTCAAAATAGCGGCCACACAGTACCAGTATTAATCAATAGCTGGCATCGATACAAACAAGTTTAGTATTGTACGAGACAAAATCTTCCAAAGTGCCATGTTTCTGAGAGATAAGCTATCAAAGTTACACTGTACTGTGTGACTTGACTGTTGTTCCCATAAATCTCTACAAGAGACCTATGTCCAGCAGTGGGCATCTATCGGTTGACGATAATGACTGATTAATAAAGGTTTTATGTGTGACTGCTATTTGAGCTTGGATTTGAGTAGCTCCAACAATACATGGCGCTGCAATTGCTTGTATACAGTATGGCATATTATTGTAAATTGAATACTTGAAAAGAGCAACCGCCGAGTTTCTTGCTGGTTCTTCTCGGTAGGAACGGCATTCCGAACCAGTGGTAGATTATTTTGACGAAACAAAAGCACAATTAAAAGTTTAATTGAATAAAAATATTTTGAATTTGAATTAGAATTTTTGAAAACTACCCATGTTATAAATTAGGTGTTTTTATTTGTTGGTTAGCCCTTTAATCAATCTGCAAGGGAGCAATTGATTGATTTGACTTTTTTTTAGAGATCTTGGGAGAGATATAGGCTACTTTCTATCCTAGGATATAGGATATTCTAGAATTTAAAAAAATCTTGATCCATGCGAACAAAGTCATACGCATCAGGTAGTTGGTAATAATTTAATTTTACAAATATGAATAGAACAAATAAATAAAAATATAATACAAATAGAAACATGTAATAAAATGTTATTTGTTTTGAAGAGCAACTAACTAATAATAATAATAAATAAAATTTATGATCAACAAACTAAAATAAATAAATTTTAGTACAATTTTTATTTTAGTACAAACAAGTTATTACTTATTTGTACTACTTAATACTATAAAATTATGGGAAAATGTAGCTACCTGTACATTTGTTAGCTTTTTGTTTAACTGATTTTGATGAAATTTGATACACACTTGCAAGTTGAAGACCGCAACACAAGCGGCAGGATTGTGCATCAATATCTTAAATAGCTAAAGATTTTACTGTTTTTATAACTGATTTTCTTTTATTATCAAACAAGTAAGTAAATATTAAGTAGGTACCCAATTAATTAATCGTAGATGAGACAAACATTTCAGGTATCGGCTCAAAACCTTTAATGCTTAATGCTCCAGCAATGTTTGCATTTAATGATAGCATTACATAATATTATGAAGCGAACTTACCTACAGAACTCGAGAGCTCAGCAATGTGTAGCAGAATATTATGCTCTATTTACTTTTACTTTCCTAGTCATATAGATAAGAGCTGTCTGTATCTTTGACCAAAGTGATGGTGTATCTTCGAAACGCGACTACACTTACACAAACTACGATAACAGTAACTAGAACAACACAATAACCAGTAAAACTGTTCTCAATATTCACTAAATTTGCTATTTGCGCTAAATTGCTGTTCACTACTTCACTAAGAGCAGAATTGAAGATTATTTCATTACCACAACAAGAACTCATTACAAACAACGATATAACATTTAGTTAGCAACAAAAGTTGACAAAAACGAATAAACTTAAATAGAATTGTGTATGTTTTATATTTAATTTAATAAAAAAATTGACCTAAATTTATTTTTATCGGCATGTAAAATTGAAAATTGTAAACATCTGTGAAAATGACAATGACATTTTTTGACTTTGACAGGTAATATCAAAATGAAAATTGCCAGTTTTACATATTTATTTGCAATTTTTAGTGGTAATTGGAAGCGTTACATTACAAATGGGTATCATTGATATAGCAGTGGAAGCTGTTAAAAAAATTATTTCAAAAGTATTTCGTAGCACCTGAGTGTTCCTCAAAGATCTCTGAATAATTTACAGAACAAAAGAAAAGCTAAATCACCGGAGATTTTTTAAATTGCACAAGTCTGTGCTATAACAATGTTACCTCACCTTATGGGGTAACTTTGTGAATTTGTTAAAAATTATTTTAAAAATTAATTATTACATCAAAATATTTTGTTTTACTATTTATTATTATCCATCTTCTTAAATTTTATAATCATTACCATTCATTAACGCTAATAAATTTAAAAACGCACATTACGTCACATTAAATTAACTGGCGTGCATAATGATGTGCCAACGATCTAACAGCGCATTCAACCGCAAAGATTTACGCAGACTATAATATTTTTTAAGGTTCTTTTGCAGAAACTTAGTAGTATTTAGCTCATCAGCTCGGTATTCAAAATAAAGGTAGGATTATAAATAAAATGCTATTATTACTTATGGTATTTTTTTATTATTCATCACATATTATTTAGTAAATGAAGTATGTAGTAAATGAAAACTGTCATACCATACAATATCTACAATTTCTTTACAATCTAAGGTTCACATAACTTGGTACGAAAAGAGATGACTCACATTGGACCAGCCAGCCTCCACAAAAAATAAGCCAACAGAAATATTATGTTTTTGTAGAACTTTAGATACACTTATGACGCCACTCTAAGAAACTTGTCAGAGCTACAAGTAGTTCCTTGCAGATAAAGACAGCACTTCTTTTAGATCTGTCTGATATTGAGATTTAAATTTTTATAGTATTTTACTAAAATTATTTTTATTTTCAAACATCTCGTTACTAACAATTCTTTTACATCTGTATATTAAAAAATATTAAGATTAATATTTTAACATCAACTTCAGAACAGTTTTGATTCAAAAGATTCGAAGGGAGTTTAGTACCCCCAGGTGCGATTTAATAATAACTAAATAAATATTTCTAGGAAGAATTCCTATCGTTAAAATTAGGGCAAAAAATATATTGATGACTCTCCTTGTATAGTGAAAAAATTTTTTGTAAGTGCAACACAGTTAAAATACACATAAAATAAATTGATCTGTGCTAATGGTTGTGATTGAGTTATACACCACACAGCTCTCATTTAATGGATCTCAAAAAAAATCGCAGTACTACTTTAACAATTTTGTCTAGCCTACATAATATGGAATTATGGCTCACATTTTATATTATATATTTATTTGCTGAAAGCTATGCGCAGTACTAGCGGAGAAGCGTAGGTGAGCGACGACCTTTATATGTATTTTAAATCAAAATATAGATGGCCAAAATCATTAAATATTTTAGCAAAATTAGATAGTAAAACCGATACTAAACTATAAATACATAATACGTGAATAATATAATTATTCAAAAGCAATCATTTAATTATAATCAAAGTATAATAGTAGCGTTTTACCTGAAAATAAAACGCATATTAAAATACTTACCTCACTGGAAGCTTTATATTGAGAGTAGCATTTCCGTTTCCGTCGATTTCATGCCAGTTTTCGTACTTTTATTGATGTCATATCCGGTTTTGTGGCGCCACCTGGCGGGGTCGCGCTCAAAGTTTTCGTAAATTGCTCAGCGCGGCCATGGCTTCATTGGCTCAATATCACCAGGCAGGAATTACTGAAAGCTTCCAGTGAGGTAAGTATTTTAATATGCGTTTTATTTTCAGGTAAAACGCTACTATTAAATAACTTGACCGTAACTGGAAGCTTTATATTGAGACCCTGTTTGTTTTCGCCTGGTGACGCCACATAATAGATATTAGAATTCTATGCCAATGTGATAACATTTGTACCATAATGAGTACTTATATGATATTATGTTCTTTTTCATAAACAAAATTTTGTTTATTTGAATACAAAATCAATAAAGAAAAGAATTTTAACTATCAGTCATAGAACTGAAGAATAGTTAGTTGAGCGATACCACCTGGACTAAGTACATTGCCTTCAATCACTTTACATTTAGAAAAATTTTGAATTGTATTAGCTGATTGCTAATTTTCATGGGCCATCTCATCATAAGAATGATTTTCCCTGAGTTAAGTGTATGCTACGAGAAGTAGCAGATATGCTTGCTTCTTTCAAAAAGGTTTTTACCCAGTCTGCTATACCTACTGTACGAGAGGCACGTTTAATCCGTTAACCATTATAAAATATAGAGCATTATATTTTGTAGCATATCATACTCTGTCGTTCAATAATTAATTACCAATTACACATATAAATCCAAAAAGAGGGTAAAGATAGCCGTTATGACTATTCCTATTACAAGCAATTTCTGATTGGTTGTCTATTTCAGATTTTGAGCTGAATTTAGGGCAAATGTCAGATTTTAATTTTATAATCATCAAATTTTATTAAATACACATCATTCGTTCTAAGGTACGATTTTGATGCAATATGAAGTTATCTGAATAGTAAGCAGTAATAAAAACGCAGATATTACAAATGATTAGTTAAGTAATAAGTTATTATTAGCACCCCAAACGGGTGGATTTCAAATCTCTCTGAAGAAATCGATTTTAAAACATGCTTGGACATGAGTACATAATTGAGTGAATTTGCTTTTATTCATTAATATAGCACATATAAAACACGCGCATTAACAAACATTACTTGACTTTTATTTCATACATCCAATAACAGATCCAATTACAGATTCGTGTAAGAGGAATGAAAATTCTAAATTATGTCATTTATATTATGTGCCAAAACTGGTGCTCATTGTGATACTTTAGGTTCGTATCAATATTTTTCTTTAAAGACCATGATGATCAACGTTTTCAAGCTTATTCAATAGTTTCAAGATAGATTTCCGCTTGAAATTAAGCAGTGATTTACTGCTTAGGTTTTATGTGTCTAATGTATAGGACCACTCATTATTTCTAGACTTCTTAAGACAATGACAGACCCATTGCGAGTCAATGAGGCTGTGTTTTATATAAACGGTCGAGGCCCGCCAAACACTTTCGATCGGAGTAAATTATATAAACTAAATCAACTATTCAAAAAATATTCCTTTTGACCAATTGAGATGGGTCAAGAGTCAAGACGAAGAATTGAAAATAATGGCGTAAACCAACTATGCCAATGGAAACTTTCATGAGATACAGCATCGTGAAACAGGACTTGATGGTCCATCAAATCTAAGAGTGCATAGTTGTGTACTTCGAATGCTTTCTCCGAGGTGAATAGATCGACCTCCAGGATTACCCACTTTGCAAATATTATTTCCACGCAAGCTCGTATTGCCACTCTGGGAGGTTGGCTATGACATTAGATACAAATTATTTACATGATTACTATACATACCGGATATAATATTGTAAGCTATGGTGTATTTGTCAAGCCATAATTCCAGTATCTGGAATGTTTTATTCAATAAGGATAACAACATCCTTAAACCTTGTAAATATGCTTTATTAACAAATGAATGAATGAAAGAATGAACATCATTCCTCTTTTTCTTAGTAAATGAGAGAGTAACGTCTCGTTGTTACTTTGAATGAGACTTGAACTAAGGCGTAAGAAGTGAGCCTTCTTGAAGCTTCTGAAGGGTAAATTAGACTATCATTTTGATAAGAGTAAAGCATTTGTTCCTTTCATGTCAAAGAGCATGATAGATGAAGATTGTTTATTAATGCTCCCAAGCCTGATCCAAAGCATCCGTTACTAGAACATGAACTAGTGGAGGTAGCTAATATTTCTCCTTTAGCCCTTATAATTTATTTATCGCATCTGCCAGCTTGGAGTGCAGCGTGGAGATCGCTTGATGGATAGACGACATTTAACGAGTCGCAGGGATCCATGCAGTGTAATTACGTGGCATGTGGTAGTCTCTTTATGAGACCTATGTCCAGCGTGGACGTCTAACGAATGATAATAGTGATCTACCAGTATTGGATAGATCTTGGATTATCCAGCGGTCATTGGTTTGTTAACTAGCGTTTCTAACTGTTCTTACATCCATCAGCCCTCTTTGGAGGCATTTTCTAGGGTCTCCATAGTATTTCTAAATAGTTAGACTCACTCTTTCGTGGTCAAAGAACCAATTCTCAAATTTTATATACCAAAAACAGTAAGTTCGACTGTAGTAGATATTAACTTAATGCATGTAAAAAATGTACATGTATTAAGTCTCTTGTACATTTAGCATGTAGTTACTTGCCTTAACTTGCTATGACAAGTTGATAAGTAAAATAGGACTCATATTTCACCATTCTCTTAATATCACCCATAGACACCGTGGTTAGTCCGAACGGCAGGTAGGTTATCATCTAATCTATCTAACTTTCCCGTATGGCCTCAATAAGAAGCACTGACACAAGACTGTTTCACTACATGAAAACAGACTTTGCATGTTTATCAAAATGAAATGTTCTGCCATAACATACATAGTTGTTTCGTACTTTAAGATGTGATCTTGGTCGGGATGACACTTCGGAGTTCGGTACCAGAAACAAGGTGAAAAGGAAGCTTGGCGTGCGGTGCAAGCTTCATGATTCATTTTACGCACTATTGCGTACAGTTCCTTGGGAAAAACAATAGGTGGCTTTTTAAATGTTGGTATGCGATACCATTGAAATAACCTTTGTATAACCTCTGGTGCCTCTATTTTCTTTCATTGCGAAAGACAGTGCACTAAATAACCTGCTTGGAACGAGGTCGGTTTAGTTTCTCTGATTTGTCTTGGAGAATTCGGGTGCAAATAATCATGCTGTGGCTTACTTACCTTTTTGGACCTCCAGTCCTGATTGAGGAACGATAAGAACTTTTTAGATGACCTTTGTAGATATTACCGGTATGTTCGTTTCCACCCCGCGAGGGTGTATGATATAGATCATGTTGGCATCCACCCCGCGAGGGTGGATGATATTGATCATACTGGTATTCACACCGTGAGGGTGTATGAGATTGCTCAAACTAGCATCCACCCCGCGAGGGTGGATGATATTGAGCATACTGGTATCCACCCCGCGAGGGTGTTATAATATTGCTCATGTTAGGATCAACCCTGCGAAGGTTGAATGATATTGATCATACTGGTATCCAACCCACGAGAGTGGATAATATTGATCATTGAATAGGCTCAATGCACGGCAAAGGTAGTCATGGCAGCTCTATGTATTGAAATGGTAACATTTGAAATGCATGGCCCCTACGAGGGGCGGGTGACCATTTTTCAGAAACACAATGTGCATGTCGAGTAGTTCCACGCGATGGAACGGCAACAATTATAATTTTCTGTGCTTGTGAAGCGGCGAACGCGTTCAATGTGTTTTCTATTTATTGCTGGGTCAAATAAATTTATCTTATCTTTATTCAAATACACTTTTGCAATTGCTTTTGAATCGTCAAAATAATTTACCATAGTGTATGCAAAATAGTTCCACGCGATGGAACGGTAACATTTTCAATGCCTTGCCCCCGCGAGAGGCAGCGGACTAATAATAATTGATTTTTGACTGAATAAATGTGTTCTTTTCGACCCAAAAAATATTAACAAACTCCACTCGTTTTTTCCCATATGGATGTAACCAAAAGACCCACCTGGCTCGTGATAATTTCGCAGCGCATCGCAATACCTTCTATGCTGTAGCTACCCACTAATTGTGGAAAGACCCGACGAAGTCTGATTATTGATTTTAGTCAATATTTTAGTTAATTTAATATTATTATTTAAGTTAATATTGATTTTCAGTTAATTTATATACGAATAAAAATAAAGTCAAGAAAGCACAATTTTTAGGAAAACCTAGGCTTATTTTTGTTTATGCAGTATGTGATAGCTGCATAAGCTTTATCTGCTAGAAATTGCAAGGTATCATACTTTTTTACCCCTTTGTTTGTTTCTAGGTCTATGAACCTTGAGTTTTATCAAAGACTTTTTAATGTACTGTGTAGGTACACGTAAAAACCAAGATGCGCTAGCTAAACCTGAAAAACCTGGAACCTGGTTAATTAAAGGTTAGAACCTGTTGAAAGTAAAATCTAAACACGAACTTTGTTATTCGATTTCATCCTGATGATCGTCAGGTGTGATATTTTTATTTTTATAAAGGTTACCTGTAATTTCATTACTATTCGATGTAACAATTTGAATTAACAATAACAATAACTAGAAAAGACATATCATAATCTTAAAAGAATTTCTCGTATAAATCCGAGAGGATTCATTTCAAAATGCAATCGGGGTCATAACTATCGTCATGTACCCTCTAAATAAAATGAGCATATTGTAACAGACTTAAAAGGTAAATTTTAGCTAAATAATATTAATTTCAAATATTTGAAATTCATTTCTAATAATCGGTTTCTAATTGTTACATCGTCTCAAGTACGAAAAGTTTTTAATAACTACCTTCTGGCAAATAAATATAAAGTACTGTGATCCGAACGGACAAACCGTTAAAAATATTGATCACGTACATATTATTATATTTTACATTTTACATAATGTAATATAAATTAAAAATAAGTACTTACTGCGAATTATTCACCAAATTCACTTTATAAAGTACCACACAATAAAATAAAATATCTTGCAACGTTTCGTGTTGACTGATTGCAAGTTGCTTCGACGGCAAACAAAACGCCAATGAAGCCATGGCCGCGCTGAGCAATTTACGAAAACTTTGAGCGCGACCCCGCCAGGTGGCGCCACAAAACCGGATATGACATCAATAAAAGTACGAAAACTGGCATGAAATCGACGGAAACGGAAATGCTACTCTCAATATAAAGCTTCCAGTTACGGTCAAGTTATTTAATATTATGGTATAAAATATCCCATACAAAATCATTTCCACACAAAACATAGGAATTATGAATATCTTACACATTTAATCATAAATGCAAATTTTATGGGAAAAGTAAATTTTAATATTATTCAATATTTGATAAAAAACAAAAGGCAGTATTAAATGTGAAATTAAAGGTACTTATTCTTTAAAAAAATAATTTTACACAAACATTTCTTTATCATTTCAGTAAAGATTTGTGTTGTGATACATATCATAGCAATGTTTCACTGTTTTAAAATAAAAACAAAATCACATACCAATTAACTATTTCAATCAGTTTGTTATGAAGTAACACGAAACTAAGTAGGTTTAATATGCCCAAATTAAAATAAAATTATTTTGAAAATCTGAACTTCATTATTTTAGTTATTAGAGTTATTAGAATCTCTTCTGTTTTACGAAACATGGTTTCAAAGTATTCTTTGAGATTAGGTCCTTCACAAAATGCTTATTATATGTATGATATAATTTATTTTTACAAAAATAAATAAACTTATTAGGCAGAATAATCTTTCAATTCAGTGGTGTGCACTCTACAAAATATATAATAAGGTACTGCCTTAAAACTAACTATACTTTAAAAAAAATTAAAGGTTGTGTATAATTCACAAAATGAATACACAGACACAATACATATTATATAAATATTATAATATAGACAAGACACACTTATGGTTTCTAACTAAACACGTATACACGCAACAGCCTGTATTGTGAGTCAAAACGCATAACCACTGCGCCAGATACAAAAACCAAACAAAAAATATATTTTTGTATTCTCCTTCATTGCTTCTGATCTGTTAGACGATATTCATATTTTCATATCTTGTCACGATAATTTTTCTAAAGTTTATAAGACTGTGTGCCATCTTGTCCCTTACTTAACCAATTGTCTATATTGTCGTATGTCTATGCGACCAGACAAACAAGGTCTAATATGACTGTCTCTCTGCCAGGCAGAATACTTAATCTAAGGGAATCTAAGGGCCAGAGACTCTGGCTTTGTCTAACCTAACAAGAACCTAACCTATAAACAGGGTTAACATCTTTTAAATAAATGTTTAAATTAAAAAAAAATCAAACATATTTTGTTTAGAAAAAAAGGCTTTTAACCCTGTCTATAAATATATGCACACCACTGAATATGTTAACAGTGTCAACATAAAGCGAAAAATGCAGTAAACTAAAAAATACTGATCTGTTATAGACTTATCTGGGGCACTATTTTGATAGCGGAGCCAGTGATGGGTTTCTTTGGACTGAGTTTGTTTGGAGACTGCATGACTACGTCAACAGCTCGTCTTAGTATTTGGTGCTCGCTTTTCTTGTACTCTTCTGTTATTTGGGTGAGGTCCAAATCTGCGTCTATCATTAACACCTGGAATTATAGAAAGAAAACTAGTTATTTTCACCTCACTAGCTCGAAAAGTGTGCCTTCATCAGGGTAATCGGACCAAAAATAATATTGGGGGTTTTCTGTCAAAAAAATTTCAGTACTAGACTAGTTAAAAGTGTTTCACCCTTGTGCCTTTGGGAAGCACATAAAGCCGTCGATCCTGCGCCTTATCTTTCCGGTCGTGTCGGATTTCAGTGCCATCAGTTTTGATTTTTTTATTACCATGAGAGTAAGGGAATAGAGAATACATTTGTGTTTGCATGCACTACAATACTTGTCGCATAGATGATAGCTAATCTGTAGTGTGTGATGATCAGCCGCAGTGGCCGCAACTCGATCGGGAAGACATTATTATGTATAGTACGCGACGGGTTGAGATGGCACCCGCGCTCACCCGCGGCGTGTTAGCGCGGGGTCCTGCGGGGCGTCCCCACCCCGATTGCCATTTCAATCTTCACACACTATACAGTACCACCTTTATAAGCCGCATCGGCAAATTCGTTTGCGCGGAAAACCGCTACGTAACGTAAACTAAAGCTGAATGTACACCAATGAAATACAGACTTGACGTTAAACCTTTAAACATAAGAACAACAGAGACACGTGCTATCTCGCTCAAATTTCGCGCATACAAAACATGGCGCGTAGGCAACAACCACTAGCGAATGGGCGCGCGCTATGATTGGGTGAGATATTTTCACGCCATTAAAAATTAGATTTCTGCGCAGGTACATCGTCATACAATAATACTTACAGGAGCAGGGCACTCAGCAAGTGTCCTGTTCACGAGCCAGTCTTCATGAAGCTTGTGCAGCTCCTCTATATAGCTCAGCGGCACACACTGCTCCTCCGAGCGCGCCCGCCGTTTAATCCTCTCATAAACCACTGACGGTGTTGTTTTGAGGTACACTGGAATAAAGTACATAACTTCATGATAAGTTATTGAGATAATCCAAAAGGCTAACTTATTGCAAAATTGTTGTTTTTGAAATGGCCAATCCAGTGATTTATTTGTTTGCAAGAAACAATGTTGCATACATTGTCATAAAAGATTGTTGGTTTCTACACTGCATGGTCTAGGAAAGTCATCAAAATTAACTGAATTTCTTTTCAACTGCAGTCAAATGAAGATAATTTATAACAAATTTTGACGTGACAACGTCTTATAATTCGATAGAGCCGGCTGCACGCACGAAAAACCGTGACTCATCTTCTTCTTCTTCTTCTCTCTGGGCTGGTTTCCGCACTTAAACGTTTCCGTCTGTTGTGCGTGCGTTGCCCCTCCCCGCCGAAGTCTTCACTCCAGCCATCCAAGCTCGCTCCAGAAGCCAAGTAGACCGCCCAGGTTGCCGAGGACTTCATGGAGTGAGGTTGGGGAACCCAAATGGCGTTCTCGTTGTTCTGCCACGACCATGCACTCCAGGAGCACGTGTGTCGGCGTCTCATCGACCTCCATGCAGGCCCTGCACAGAGGACTGTCGGTAACACCTATAACGAAAAGGTGTTTGTTTAGTGGGCTATGCCCTGTTATGAGTCCCACCACCTTCCTAAGTTTACCTTTGTCCAGGCGGAGTAGTTTGTTAGTTTGTCGTATATCTATGTTAGGGAAAGCCTCTTTGGCTTGCCTGCAGTCAGTTGCGTTTGCCCATAATTGGGAATGCTCCTTAAGTGTTAGTTCATGCAACCAAGTTTTATACTCACTGAAGGGTATGGGTACAATAGGCTGAGGCCCTGTCACCTTCAGCGTCGTGGCCTTGCGTGCTAATGCGTCCGCTGCCTCGTTTCCCTGGTCCCCATCATGTCCTTTGACCCACCGTAGGGTGATATCATTCGACATGGCGAGTGTTTCCAGAGCCTTATGGCAGTCTTGTATGAGTTCGGAGGTTGTCCAGAATTTAGCCAAAGCTTTGAGAACAGCTTGGCTATCTGAGTTAATGTTAATCTTAAAGTTTTTTACCTGTCGATTTGCCATTGCTATGGCTGCGGTTGTAATGCCTACACACTCTGCTTGGAAGACAGAGTTGTCCTTACCGAATGCGTGACTTATTTTCATGTTTAGTTCTTGGCAGTAGGCCCCTGCTCCTGTGCCAGTTTTTGTTTTGGATCCATCGGTGTACACTTCTATTGCATCCCGTGTTGACTTCGTATCTATGTTTATCTCTGGATATATTTTGTATGGTTTGTCCAGCATGTGTTGTTTCCTGGTTCTGTCACATTTCCACTCCAGGCGTGGTTCTTTGGTTATGCTTTGCACTAGAATTTTAGTGTGCCTTGTGTTCTGTTCTTTCCATAGACCTGAGGTTTTCAGTCTCAAGGCTGCGAGCGTTGCTTCTTCTCTGATTTGTAAGTGTAGGGGCGGGATCCCCAGTATGATTTCAAGTGCTGTTGTTGGTGTGGTACTCATGCAGCCTGTAATGGCGAGGCATGCTTGTCGTTGAAATTTCTGTAGTTCTTGCTGGGCGGTCGTAAGAAGAGTTCTCGGCCACCATATCAAAGCGGCGTATGTTAATGAGCTTCTTACTACCGCTAGGTATAACCACTTTATTATCTTTGGTTTAAGCCCCCATTTTTTCCCCAGCATGCGTTTACATTGGTTTAGTATCGTAAGCGATTTATTAATTTTATCTTCTGTATGCCTTTTCCAGCTGAGCTTGCTGTCCAGAGTCACACCAAGGTATTTTACCTCAGTTGACAGTTTGAGGCTTGTGTTGAACAGAGTTGGTGGTTTGGTTAGCTCTATTTTCCTTTTGTTGGTAAACAGAATCATCTCTGTTTTCTTTGGATTTACGGTGAGTTCATTTTCATTGCACCATCTTTCGATTACGCGCAATGCCCGTTGCATGACTTCATATAATGTGTTCTCTAGTTTTCCACTGATTAAGATGGTGAGATCATCAGCATAACCAATGGTGTAAAATCCGCTTGTGTTTAGTTTGTTTATCAAGTCGTCAACTACAAGGTTCCACAAGATTGGTGATAGGACACCTCCTTGAGGGCAGCCTCTCGCTACTATGCCTTTTGTGACTCCGTTGATATCTAGTTGTATGATTCTTAGTTCTAATAATGCTCTTATCCAGCTGCGTATAGTTCTTGGCGCCCCGTATCGTCCCAAGGCCCTGTCTATGCTATTAAAGGTTGTCTTGTCGAAAGCTCCTTCAATATCAATGAAGACACCCAGTGTTGATAGTTTGTTTTCTAGATCATGTTCAATTTTGCCAACAACGGAATGCAGAGCGGTTTCCGTTGACTTGCCAGTGCTGTAAGCATGTTGGTGTGAGTGTAGGGGTACATGTCTTAGGGTTCCATCCCTGAGGATACCGATCAACCAGTCTCTCGAGTGTTTTTAGTAGAAATGATGTAAGGCTGATAGGCCTGAAGGACTTTGGTAAAGTGTAGTCACTCTTTCCAGGTTTTGGTAGAAAGACTACCTTTACTTCTCTCCAGGCTGTTGGGATATATTTGTATGCTATACAGGCCTTATATATTATTTCCAGCCATGGTGTCAGTTGAAGTTTTCCCCATTGTAAAAGTGCAGGGAAAATTTTGTCGGTCCCCCCTGATTTAAAAGGGTGAAAGGTGTCAATAGCCCAGCTGATTCTATCTCGCGTGACTGTGTTGTTAGCAAGATCCCAATCCTCATCTGTGGGATGGTGTCCTAGGTTGTGTTCCCAGTCTGCTGAGTCTACTATTCTACAGCCAGGGAAATGCGTTTCAATGAGCGTTTCGCTTATTTCTTTGTCATCCTTCGTGTATGTTCCGTCAGCTTTCCTCAGCGAGCCGAGTGTGCGGGTGTTGTCGTCTGCTAGAATCTTACGTATGCGGGCTGCAGTGTCGTTCGACTCTATGCTTGTACAAAACTTTTGCCACGCGGTTTTGTCTTTTTCTCTGACGCGTTTGTTGTATTTGTATTGGGCTTCCTTGTAGTTGTCCCAATCTTGTTCTTGTCTGGTGTTTTTTGCTCTGTTGAAAAGATGTCTGAGGTTTTTCCTCATTCTTTCCAGATCTGGGCCCCACCAGCTGTTTTTTGGCAGTCGATTTGTGTTGATTTTCTTCAGAGGACAAGCTTGTTCATAACTTGTCTTAATGCACTCCGTTAGTTTGTTTACGTTTTGTTCGATGTTGTCGATATCGTCGATGTCGTTAGGTTTGTTTGTACCTATCTGATGCGTTAGCAAGGTTTTGTATTTTAGTCTGTTAGTTTTCCTTGGATTTCTCTTTGGTGCGTGTTGGGTTATCATCAGATCTAGCTCATAGCATATCCGCCTGTGGTCGGAGAGCGAAGGCTCGTCGCTGACATGCCAGTTCGTTACTTGGTCTGCAGCTCTGGTTGACGCTAAGGTTAGATCGATTATGGTTTGGTACCTACTCGACACGAAAGTCGGTTCCGTGACTCATGCGGCGTTACCTCGCTCTGAGGCGTTCCATGTAAGGCTTGAAGTGCAAGCGAGAGCGCGGAACGAGCGACAAAGAAGCACAATCGGCCTTTGTTGTCACGTTCAACTATCGTCAGTAAACCAACTTTACAGACAATAAATTTTTTATTATTATTTTATAGATCCAAAAAACCTTAATACATAAAAAGTTGCAGGCATCTTCTAGTTATTAGATACAGTAAACTTACCAATCAAATCAGCATCAATGGGTATTTCCCTCTGGATGAACCTGAACCATTCGTCCAACACTGCAAACTGTGCGGGATGTAAAGTACCCTGTCTCATCATGTGCTCCACAAAGCAATACCTGCAGAAAATAGACATGTATTGCATATTATCAGAAAATTCTAATACACAGCGGAAAACACATTGCTCATACATTTTGTACTAGATACATACATGCAAAATGTCAGAATTTTGCCATATCTGGGTTATGCTTATGATGTTGTAAGTATATAATTTCTGATAACATGCAGCTGGCCTAAACTGTTAATTTAAACTTTTCAATAGTGTAAACCCATAACATAAAAATCTAACCTAAACCTAAACAGTTTTGTCACAAACACAAAATATTAGAACAAAACTTTAAACACCTTTTTGTTGAAACTATTTTTTCTGATTTATTGCCATTTTGTATACTATAGCAGTGACTATAGGATGTATATTTGGCCTACTTATATAGGCTACTTTATTTACTAAAAGAAAATATCTTAGTTCCATAGGAAACCAATGGTTCAACATTATGCAATATGAAATTATTGCTATACTTTAACAGGATCTATGGACAACTATGAAAATAAATGAACATTGATATACCTTGCACTGTATAAAGACCTCTCCATCAGTTTCACAGGGGTGGTTGTCGGCCGTCGGTGCATATCCAACATTGTCATTGAAACATACGCTTGGAATGTCATTGCCCATTTTGATGGGTCTTTGTACATTAGGTCCTGAGAAAATGATTAATATGTATTAAAGCAATAAACAAGCTGGAAGGCAAGAAGTTTTGAATAGTTCGGTTTTGTATGTAACACACAACAAAATACAAACTGAAAGTTAATAAGTTAATCTGCTCAGTTTCATCATTGATCAATTAAACATCCACTGTTGGACATATTATGCATCATGTACAGATTTTGTGCAACAATCTTGCACCGCCTGAATCGGCCTGAAGTATAGAGTGATGCGCGAGGCGAACCCGCGATATAGATCCCGCGTGCCTTGTCTCGCCCCGTGAAGCCCTAAATGTAATTCTGCCAACGTTTGCAAGTGTCGATTTACGTGAGTATTATCTACACTCGTAGTAGTTGTTGTCTTTACCATGTATTTACTTACCAAAAGATTCCATCCCCTCAGATTGCGCCACTCCTCCACTGGCTCGGTCAGCAACGTTATATCTTCAAACTGTCGAAAATGTTCCAGAAATGTCGTTTTGCCGCTTCCAATGTTACCTTCCACGAGGACGGTGAACGGCTTTGAATTTAGTGCACTCATTTTATGAAATAGTCTTTCCACTGGAATTAAATTAAAAAAATGATGAACGTCTGACGCGTTTCGCTTGGAAGGTTTCCCGCCGAAATTGACCTGACTTGTCCACCAAAAATAATAAAAACATAACCTGCCATACAAAAAAGTAAATAGGCGCACCTTTATTACAGAAATTCAAGAGTTTACTTCTTATCATAGTTCATAATATTGGACATTTCACGCTAAATCAATTCTTTTTTATTTTCATATCACTTTTTCATTGCTTTTCCGCTTTTTCTCAAAAATATTGCGAAATATTAAAAAAAAAACTAATTTTTCTTTTTGTTTTTCGATGCTGGCGTACGGCTCTGGTTTCTAGCTTTAGTATTTTTTTTGAAAACCATAGACAAGCTGCATGCGATTGAGAACACTTCGATTCGGTAAGTTATCGATAACATACCGAATTGAGTACGTATTCTTAAATGTCTGAAGTCTGAAATCGGCCAGCTGAACGACCTAATGGCGGCGCCACATGCTTGCGACAAACAGCAAACAACAAGCGACAAACAAAGAAAATAATCACTACGTTTTGCTGACAAGCAAGGAACATATTTTACTCCAGGGTGCTGACAAGCGTGTGGACGGATGCTTGTTTGTGTATGCTTATTGCCAATATTGCCAAAACTTGGCGAACGCTTGCCTTTCGATCCGAATGGCAGGCAAGCCAAACTTGAGCCAAACACTGTTGACTATTGTAAAAAAAGTACTCTATCCGTGATATAAGGTGTTTGTTGATGCTTGCTGTGTGTGGTGTGCCACAAGCATGTGCATGCACCTGGTTGAGGTCATTAACACTTTTAAAGGTCAACGCTCAACCTACACCATTGCGCGCGAAAGATGAATCAACCAATGACGAAAATCCACGAAATCCATTGACAATTTTCTAGTATCTTGTCCATGATATTTTGGTAAAAGAATTGACGTGTTGTTTTCATTTTCATTATTCACGGCTTTTTATTGCGAACTAAACGTTTTATACTGAAATAAACGCGGTAATTTATTAGTACTAGCGTAGGATATTTGTTTAACTATAGAAATGTTGCATTTAAACTTAATAGGTAAGTTTGAAAACATGTAATATGTGTGAAATTTACCTTCACGGTTTTCAACCGGTGTTTTTAATTATTATACGGTTTTATGTGTTGTTTCAGGTATTATTTTATTAGTAACGAGTTCGTATGCTTTATACGACTCGTCCTCGGATGTTGTTGAGCTAACACCTAGCAATTTCGAAAGGCTGGTCACAAAATCTGACGAGGTATGGATCGTGGAGTTCTTTGCCCCTTGGTGTGGACACTGTAAAAACCTCGTTCCTGAGTATAAGAAAGCAGCCCGAGCATTAAAGGTACTCCTTTTTTTTAAAGCATTTTTACTTCAAACTTTTAATGTGATCGTGTTAAATAGTGTGGGTGGTTATGACTTAGAGCATAGTGTTTTTGGTATACGCGCTTTCTAAATGCAGTTAGATTCTTGGAAAATAATTTTGAGGTGATGCATAGGGATAAACACACTTTAAAATCATCATAATAAACATATGGACAGAATAGTTGGCCAGTATGAAAAATAGGCCAGAAAAATGAAAGCAACTTTATCTACTACAAAACCAATATTAACACTAAATGATCTCTGTCACTTTGTCAGTGTGGATTTAGGTTTTTATAAATCCTGTGTTAACTGTTTAATTTCCTGACCTAAAATGTAGCCTAGCCTATGTGTTAATTCAGGGTATAAATTATCTCCATTCCAAATTTCAAATCTCAAATTTGTTCAGTCACTGTGATGTGACTAGTAACAAACATCCAAACTTTCACATTAAAATATTATTAGTAAGATTTGTTTTTCGTATTCTCCAGGGCATAGCAAAAGTAGGAGCAATAGACGCAGACCAATACAAAGACTTCACACAGAAGTATGGAGTCACAGGTTTCCCCACAATCAAGGTGTTTACGGGGAGCAAAAGCAATGACTACCAGGGCCAGAGAACTGCGGAGGCATTTGTTGATGCAGCCCTCAAGGCAGCCAAGGAGAAAGCATACGAGAACCTTGGGAAGAAATCTAGTGGATCATCCTCTGATAAGGTAAACTTTATTAATAAAATGCTAGAGATTTTACATAACATTAAAATAGGCAGTTCATATTCTTATTATGAAAATAAGTTTTATGAATACCTTAAAAATTTTTTATCATCAGTGAAAAATACTGCAGTTTTTTAAAAAGTCTTGGACAATTATTTAGATACCATTAAAAAATATTTATTTATTTTAATTTTCAATTACTTTCAAATAATTGTAATGATTAATAAATTATGGTTTTATACATCTTGAAATATGTAGTATTATGAGGAATGACAGGTATGAAGTTATCTTTTTAAAGTAATTAAGAAAGTTTTTAAACAGAAATGAGATATTTTAAATCAATTAATAATAAATAAGATAAGATAATAAAGATTTATTTATTTATTATTATTTATTAATTTTTTTTAAGTTTTTAATGCAAAAAGTCCCTTAAAACCTTAATATACTATGCTGTCGCTCCACATGCAAAATTTTCTATGTATTTTAGAATTATCCTTTGAGATGTCACTTTGTTTGGTTTTAAAAGGCGCGTATGTACGCCGAAACGCGTTCTTTAGCGTGTGTGCTAGTTTAAGAGATAACCTTTGTTCCATGTTATTTTGATCCAAAAGTAAAGCAATTTATTTCAAAATTATTAAGTGTTAAAATTTCTCTGGAAAACTTGTGATTTTCCACATAGCGGAATTTTCATGCGCAGTGATGATACAGTAATCCCTTAACACCTCCTTAATATACAGAAAGCTAAGACAAATCTATATGGTCATTATATACCATGGAAACCAATTCAAAGAACACAAGGGATAGAGCAAATCCATACTCCTTACAACACTTCACCCATTAAGAAAATCAGGTTTAAAGCATTGCAAGCCCACCTGTTTCGTAGAAGAATCTTTGATGAGGAGGGATCTAATATTATTAAAGCTCCCCTAGAGAAAAGGGATTATGTTGAAATCTATTGATTAAATATGCATTTTTCAAAATGGTTTTATTACTCAACTAGCTTATGCCAGCGACTTCGTTCGCGTGGACGTGTAGTCCATTTTGAATCCCTATTTTACCTCCTTAGAAGTTGAATTTTCCAAAATCCTTTTGTAGCTGATGTTACCGTCAAAATATCTAGATAGCTGTAGAATGCCAAACAGCCCGATCTGTGAAGTAGTTCACAGATCAGTCAGACACCATTTCCTTTAATATATCTAAATATATAAAATACCCCTCCCTTGATCCACTGTTTTGTTCTGTTGATTCCATCTATACTTAATCTTATTATCATCTTGGGATAGGGGAACATACCATTCATACACTATGGACATTTTATAAATCAACAGAATAAGTACATTTTGTTAAATATTTGCCTTGAACTAATGCTGTGACCAGGAACTCTGGTATTAATTTACATCTATCTAATTGGGAACTTGTTTTAAATTAATTTTGGTTTTCTATTCATAGTTAAGATTGAGTATCGGCATTAACATTTTAAGAGCACTGATGGTGTATTAAATGTTTAAATTATTTCTCATTTTTATTAATTTCAAGTTTTAAGTAAAATCTCATAAAAAAAATTAAAAATCGGCCAAGTGCGAGTCAGACTGGCTCACAGAGGGTTCCATACTTGGGTATCAAATCCTATTATGCTTTAAAATAAAGTCTGTTTTAGAATATACAGGTAAAGCCCTTGCATTGGTAAAGTTATCTTACTTTGAAAATTGAAACACACTTTAATTTTTTTTTAATGATGTAACCACAAATTCACAGTTTTCGGATTTTTTCCTTTACTTGTGCTATAAGGCCTACCTACTCGTACCTGCCAAATTTCATGATTCTAAGTCAACGGGAAGTACCCTATAGTTTTTCTTAACAGACACGGCAGACGTACAGACAGACAGACCACAGAGTGAACAAAGGGTTCCCTTTTTCCTTTTGAGGGACGGAACCCTAAAAATGAGTATACCTAAAAAACTAAGTAGGCATTTGCGGTGTCGCCTACGAGCTACCCACACGTAAACTATCACTTTACTAGAGTTTCGAGAGCTGAATAAGTTATGGACACGTCAGTTTGACCTTTACGCACAAACTTGCGTAATTAAAGTCTGTGTTTTCAGTTCGCCCACACTTAGTTACTAAATCAGGTATAATATACGGGCTAGGCATGTTGTAGCCTCGCAAAAAGTTACAAGGTAATGGTAACAGGTTCTGTATCATATATGGAACTGTTTAGACTTTAGGTATCATAAAATTGTAATTGTAAAATTCAAAAATCGGTCAAGTGCGAATCGGACTCGCACATGAAAGGTTCCGTACCGTTTAAGGGTTCGGAAGCCTTTTTATTTTTTATTTTTTTAGAAGTCTTTATTGCACACACACATTACAGGAAAACAATACATACTTAGATACTTAAGAAACTATACAAAGCTGCAACGGCGGCCTTATTACACTTGTTATTTTAATTTTTTTTAATTTTCATGGCGGCCACTTTTTTAGCATTTGTTGGCAATAGAAATTCACATTTTATAATCAACTCTCTGACCCATAGAGTTGAAATGGCAAGTGAGAAGTCATTTTGTATGGACTATAAATAACTAGATGATGCCCGCGACTTCGTCCGCGTGGATTTAGATTGTTTAAAATACCGTGGGAACTCTTTGCATTTCCGGGATAAAAAGTTGCCTATGTCATTTTCCGGGACGCAAACTACCTCTGTACCAAATTCCATAAAATTGGATAAACGGATGAGCTTTTAAGAATCCCGAGAGAAATCTTTGATTTCCGGGATAAAAAAGTAGCCTATGTCCGTCCCCGGGATGTAAGCTAACCCTGTACTAAATTTCATCAAAATCGGTTAAACTGTTGGGCCGTGAAAAGGTAACAGACAGACAGACACACTTTTGCATTTATAATATTAGTATGGATATTTGTTCCAGTCGGATGTTGTTGAGCTAACTGACAGCAACTTCAAAGAACTGGTACTAGACAGTGAAGACATGTGGCTGGTGGAGTTCTTCGCGCCGTGGTGTGGACACTGCAAGAACCTCGAGCCGCACTGGGCCAAGGCCGCCACCGAGCTGAAAGGCAAGGTAAGTTACAAGGCTACATGTTGGGCCATCTTGACGGTCTTCCCGGCACATTGGTGAGCGCTATGGTCTTATTTGTTTTGGGCTCTTCTCAGACCTGGGCGCGTTTGGAACCCTCATAGCTTTAGTTTTAAGTTTACGTGATTAATTATCACCACTATATTATCATCTTACAAATCGAACTATTCTGATTATCAAAGGGCGTACAAGAGTACATACTTTGAATAAATGAATTTGTTTTGATTTATTAGTGAGAAGGTTCAGGTTCGATTCCCAGTAGGGGAAATTTGGGATTTTATAATATCAAAATTTTCTCAGGTCTAGTCTGGTAGGAGGCTTTGGCCGTGGCTAATTACTAACTTACTGGCAAAGCCATTCCGCAAAGCGATATAACGTTCTCGTACGATGCCGTGTAGAAACCAAATGGGTTTTTAAAAAAAAACTGCCAGACCCCTCCCAGGTTAGTCCGTTCCATCTTAGATTGATCTCACCAGGTGAGATTGCAGTCAAGGGCTAACTTTTTTTTAAATTCATCATAGGCAGCGCTTTACCACAATCACACCTGATGGAAAGTGATGATATGGCCTAAGATGGGACGCGTTTACCTAGAAGATGTCTATCTGTGTATAAAAAAAATACCTTTTGTCTTTTAAAACGTGTGTCCGCCATTTTGAAGTTGAAAATGGATATCATATTCATGACTCCAAAAAACCAGCACCCCAAAAACCTTGTAAATGACACCCATACTGTGAATTTATTTAATGTGTGTCCACTATTTCGAATTTGAAAATGGATACCATTTTTGTGATCAACACACTAATAAGTTAATCTAATTATAAAAACTCAACCATAAATTAGGGTCTCTAATTTCGAGGACAAAATATGTGGTAGTTTTAAGCTGGGTAGCGGTAGCTGTGCGTTTTGGATTTTTTCGGCATCCTGTTCATGTCACTGCAAAAAAAAATGCAAATTTTATGTGGAGATACTAAGTATAAAATATACATGTGCAAGTTTTACCAGTTTCTAAAGTAGTTATGATAAGAAGTTGTTATATACCCAACCGTTTCGCAAATGTAATCAATAAAAGTGCAATAAAATAAATTTGCATACAAATAATATATTGAAATTTAGCAGTTATAGGTTAAAATAATTTTATTTTCCTTTCACAATTTTCCGTCTTGCGCATAACCAACTCGATGTATCGTAAATATTTTAAACTAAAAATTGCGTCTTTGTTTTATATAACAAAGTAATATGTAAATGACATTCGTTTTTCTTGTCCTACTTTAGAATTTGGCTCACATTCAAGACTAAATATAATTTCATATTTGGCTAAATATAATTTCAAAAGGCCAACTAGGTTTCCCGAATTATAAAATAACTAGAGGATGCCCGCGACTTCGTCCGCGTGGATTTAGGTTTTTAAAGATCCCGTGGGAACTTGCCTATGTCAATCAAGTACAGGGACGCAAGCTACCTCGGTACCAAATTTCATACAAATCGATCAAGCGGATGAGTATTTAGAAATCCCGCGGGAACTGTTTGTTTTTCCGGGATAAAAAGTAGCCTATGTCCTTCCCCGGAATGTATCCTAAGTCTGTACAAAATTTCATTAAAATCGGTTCAGCGGTTGAGCCGTGAAAGCGTAGCAGACAGACAGACACACTTTCGCATTTATAATATTAGTACGGATGTTCAATCATTCAGCTACTTCTGGACATAGACCTTTCCGAGAGCGCGCCGCCACACGCGGCCTTCCTCATCCACCCCCTTTCCTGCGATTTTCTTAAGATAGCCAGTCCAGTGGGTCAGAGATCGTCGCTTGCTGGTACGCGGTCTCCACTCCAAAACACGTCTGCCCCAGTGACAGAGATGACCTCTGCTCACTGTTACTTTAGCTTGCTAATTGCACTTAAACGTATCGAAATTGCGATGCTCTGGCAGGGCGTCATGTACCTATACTTATTTAGCTTTAAGTTAACTAAAAAATGTACATGACAGCAATAAATAAATGAAATGAAATCGGATATTGGCACATTATCTATGTAATGCTAATATTAACTAATTCCGTACTCTGCTATGGCCACTTACTATGAGCAACTTGGGTTAACATTTGCGTAACCCCTTATATCTTTAGGTAAAACTTGGCGCCGTTGACGCGACGGTTCACCAAATGATGGCCTCGCGCTACCAAGTGCAAGGCTACCCCACCATCAAACTGTTCCCATCGGGCAAGAAGACCAGCGACAGTGTAGAGGACTACAACGGGGGCAGGACATCTAGCGACATCGTCGCTTGGGCTCTCGACAAGCTCGCCGAGAATGTGCCCGCGCCAGAGATTGTTCAGGTAAGCGAATGTATGAAGATTATCCAACTATTCCCTTTAGATAAGAAGACCAGCGACGATGTAGAGGACGACAACGGCGGTAGGACCTCGAACGACATCGTCACATGGGCTCTTGACAAGCTCGCCGAGAATGTGCCCGCGCCAGAGATTGTTCAGGTAAGCTAATGTATGAAGATTATCAAACTATTCCCTTTAGATAAGAAGACCAGCGACGATGTAGAGGACGACAACGGCGGCAGGACCTCGAACGACATCGTCACATGGGCTCTCGACAAGCTCGCCGAGAATGTGCCCGCGCCAGAGATTGTTCAGGTAAGCTAATGTATGAAGATTATCAAACTATTCCCTTTAGATAAGAAGACCAGCGACGATGTAGAGGTCGACAACGGCGGTAGGACCTCGAACGACATCGTCACATGGGCTCTTGACAAGCTCGCCGAGAATGTGCCCGCGCCAGAGATTGTTCAGGTAAGCTAATGTATGAAGATTATCAAACTATTCCCTTTAGATAAGAAGACCAGCGACGATGTAGAGGACGACAACGGCGGCAGGGCCTCGAACGACATCGTCACATGGGCTCTCGACAAGCTCGCCGAGAATGTGCCCGCGCCAGAGATTGTTCAGGTAAGCTAATGTATGAAGATTATCAAACTATTCCCTTTAGATAAGAAGACCAGCGACGATGTAGAGGTCGACAACGGCGGTAGGACCTCGAACGACATCGTCACATGGGCTCTTGACAAGCTCGCCGAAAATGTGCCTGTATGTTGTTTGTCGCAAGCATGTGGTGCCGCCATTATAATTCACGTAAGTTCTAGTCATTGATAATAATAGTTTATAATAATGAAGTAAGCCATATTATGTATTTAAGGACTAGAGAAAATCAACTCAACTTCTGGGGCTAAGGTTGGTAGATAATGAAGAATTGTTGTCACTGAATCCCCTCTACATTCAAAAAATGATACCTTGCGACTTTCGTAATAATAGTTTTCAAGGACCGTTTTAATAAAGAATAATCCAAGATTTAATCCATTATTTTATTTTTGATCGTCTAATTACAGGTGGTAAACGAAGAGACAATGAAAGCGTGCAGTGAGAAGCCGCTGTGCGTTGTATCAATATTGCCTCATATTCTGGATTGTGATGCAGCGTGCCGTAATGACTACATTTCCATACTGGCGCGCCTCGGGGAGAAATACAAAGCCAAGATGTGGGGGTGAGTAGCTCTTCTAGTATACAGGTTACCTTCCTGATGAGTTTCTTGCTGGTTCTTTTCAGTAGAATCTATTTTCCGAACTGGTGGTAGAGTCTTAACTCTTGACATGTCATGAGAGCCAAATAAACGCAAATGAAATAAAAAAATAAAGAACCTCTTGACTTATGAAATATTAATTTTTCAAAGATTTTTTTAAACATTAGGGCTTTTTTTATTATTATATTGGCTAAATAGCGCAAATGTGTGAGTGAGATAGTGTCTATAAAAGAAAAATGGTCGATTTATTTTTAATCAATTATAAGTAGCTGGGTAACGTATATTACTATCCAATGTGTAAGCGAGACAGAGCGCATTTCTTTCGAGTGTCCCATGAGCCCTAACTTTTTTTAACCTGGGTAGGTTAAAAAAGTTAGAGTTCGTTAGCTCTGAGTTCCACTGAAGTTTTCTTGATTGTTTCAGATGGGTGTGGTCGGAGGCCGGCCAGCAGCCCGCGTTAGAAGAAGCTCTGGAATTAGGAGGTTTCGGGTACCCCGCGATGGCCGTAGTCAACGCCAAGAAACTCAAGTTCTCCACCCTTCGGGGATCCTTCTCAGAGACTGGCATCAATGAATTCCTAAGGTAATACATACTACTAATATTGTAGTACCTCTCACTACCTGGTGTAGGCTATTCATAAGAGGTGGCGCCACTAGTAGTTTACTTCGCGTGGTAAGTATTTTCTAACGTGGTAACTTTCTAACGACGCGCGTGGGTTATCTCTAGTGTATGGGACGGATAGGTCTTGATATCTTGATATGAGATCACATTTGTTATTAAATTGTATCTGCTAAGTGGTATTTAATACCTCTATTGTTAATACTCATATTATGTGCTGTGATTATTGTAATATAAAGGTTGAAAATAGAGCGCACGTTGACTTTGCTTAGACTTAAGTTTCAATTAAACGAGACAGACCTATGCCAGCGGTATAACGCTGTCTCGTTTTAACAGTGTCTTAAATCTGAGCAAATTCAAAGTGCACTCTATAGATCGCAGCCTAAGAATACTAAAATCTAAAGTTGTGTCTCAAAAAGAAGGGAAATAAGTTGTCAAGCTCATATTGTACTATTGTACATACTAGTACACAAAAGTTAATTTCATTACTAATGGTACTCATTTTCCAAAGGGACCTGTCATTCGGTCGAGGCCAGACCGCCCCAGTCAAAGGCGCAGAGATGCCAATCATCCAAACCACGGAACCCTGGGACGGCAAAGACGGCGAGCTCCCTCCTGAAGAGGACATTGACCTCTCCGACATTGACCTGGAGAAGGATGAGCTGTAAGACTGCAAGTGAGAAAAGTGGAGTGAAAGAGTGAAGTGGTGTTAGTGTTTTGAAGTGTTTACTAATGTCACGTTCCTGTTTTCAATCTTTATGCAATCTGTCAATAAGTTACCTAAAATTATGCTATCTGTCAAAAAAACTATACAATTTTTGAGCAACATCGCTAATTGCTGAAATTGATTAGTATCAATCTATCTCTAATTTTCAACAAATTACTTAGCGATTATGTAACTTATCGTGTATCGACTACACATAGGTAGATTGAATATAGGAACGTGACATAAAATTATTCATGTCAAAAGTTGATAATAAAATCACAATTTTTCGATTATTATAATATAATAAGATGAAATCCATATTGTTAATTGTAAACTGATATAAAAGTTAGAAACCAAGCAGAATTTTGAACTGGGACAAACCAGAAAAAATGTACATGTAAATTATTTATTTAACTTCAGTAAATGCACAAGTTTTCCGTGTTTTTACTGAAAAAACACAGTGTACTTTCTGGAATATGTTTTATTATGCTATTTTATTTTATTTTTTTATGTAACTTTATTTATTTATTTCAAAACTTTTGATATATATTTCATCTTATTATAAAATCTTGTTCAACATAGGTTAAAAAAATAAAAAGATGTGTTAACTTAGTCAGATTCAGCTAGATTTCGTGTAATGTGGTACTTATTGAATTGATATGGTAAGGTTATAGTATAATTTACTTTTGGATGTACTTTCTTTTATTAAATGTTCAGACAAAGTAATAAGATATTGAATGTATTTATTAAACAGTTCATAGAAATATTGCTGTCAAAATATTCAAGCTATAAATTAAATATTTGAAATGTAAATCCAAGTACATCAATGTGGAATATATTTAATAATAATAAATATTATCTATTATATGAATATTAAAATAGAGGAGTTTTCATAAATATTTATTAGAATTTAGTTATAAAATCCAGAGATCACAGATGATATTCCAAGTTTAGTTTACAATTGTTCTCTTCTATGAAAATAAATGATACTGTACTGAATTAACATATCCATAACTAATTTCTTATTTACTTAGATATAATTATGCTTTATTTTTGTTATGCTATTGATAATAATCTGTAATATCCACACATTATTTAGTTACATACTTATAACCAAGTTAAACATTTTAATATTAAACTTTATAAGAATTGTTTCAAAATATTTAGGAAATCTTTTAAGTTGGATGAGTGTTTTAATTTAATTCCTAAATATGATGAAAGGCGAAAGCATAGCAACATCACTTTTTAGCCATACTTACCAACTGAAATATGATATTTTTTGTATGTATAAATCTTGGCTGCATATCTTCCATAAAATTAAAATTTTGAAGCATTTACTGCGGCAAACTGATGTTTTTTAATAAAATAAATGTCTAATTAAGTATATCTATGCAATCGTTTTATTTATACAGTTTCTTGAAATCTACCATCAGTGAAATATTTGTTGAAAATATTCAAGTTATCAAAAAAAAATTAGGGAAATGTCAGGGAAGTTTCAGTACAATTTTTATCAAAATCATTTTATCTTTGCATTGCCAGTGTTTATTGTATTATGGCACCAAAAGTACTGATTAACCAGAGAGAGTATGAAAATAGGAAAACAATAATTTTAGATATATGAAAATATTTATTGTAAAATTGAGCATTATTTTCTAAAAAAAAATACTAAGAATTATTACACTAAAGTTTTCGAGCCATGTTTACAAATCCTTCTGCTTTTACTGAATTTTAGGCCTATTGTATAAAACTTCACTCTGATTACTTGACATTATCAATTACTAAAATAAATAACCACCTAAGTATATATTTAAAAAGCAATTAACAATTCAAAGAAAATTATGATCAATATTGGCAATTTCACAGAAATCACTCACAGTTTAAACTATGTATTGATTTAAGTATTACATTACGATTATTTGTGCACTTTTATTACTTTCATATAGGAATGTTGCATAAAACCAGTCTTCATAGTTTAGGTAAAATTAAGGCAATGACATAGCATAAAATCTATCAATAGTAATTTTAGTATATAACCACATTTCCACTGACAACCATTCTAGCACATATTTATACATCTCTTAGGCTAATTCTTTAGAACAATTCTTAACTTATTCGTAACTTTTATTCTCAAATCTAGTGTGGCTTTCTTTGTTTTAACATTGTTGCTATTTGCCACATGTTTTTTTTTTCTAAAAAAGAATATTAGTCACGTTAGTCATGACTAATATTCCCCTTTCCCCCCAACTAAGCGTAAAGCTAGTGCTAGGAGTGGGTACGACAATAGTGCAACGGGTGAGATTTGAACCGCCAACCTTTCGAATTTTAGTCCACTCCTTAACTGTTGAGCTATTGAGGCTATAGTTATATTTAACTAAAATAAACTGGAGTAGGCATAAAAAACTAGCACAAAGATAAATATGTAGAGATTATACTACTTTAGTCTCATTCTCATCAATCACTTTATACAGCACCACAGGAAAAAGTTTATCAATTACTTAGTTATCTGATAAAAACTTATCAAATCATCAAAATTTTTCATCAATTCTTCAAAATGTAGATGGTTTATCTTAGTACCTAGTCACAATATTCCAGTAATATGGTCTACTATAAAATTCTTAGTAACAAAAGGATTTCCTTCATTTACTTCTATTTACTTTCCATTACACGGAGATTAATTTATTTTACTTACAATATTAATATATTTAAAATATATTGTAATATTAATATATTTAAAAATATTCAGTCAAAATCACACAATAATCATTATGTGCAAATTTTGTGCAAAAAGCTTGAACACTGATTTTTTGTGCACAAAACAAAATACACGAAACTGTATATTTGTATGGTACCATCAGTTCTATGGCAACCTTTTATTTCATATCTATTTTATTATATTTTATTATATTTTATTATATTTTATTTATTTTGAACAATACTCAAACACAGGATTATGGCTTTACTTTTACTTATGAATTAATCAATTTGTTCAAATGCATAGGAATAGTATTATCAAAATATATGTTCTAAATAGTATTTGTAACACTAAGACTTAAGGCATATTGGTCAAATGTGGATTTGCTTGAGCATAAGATTGTTGAGATACATTTTCATAAATATTAGTACTTCAGTTTTCCTTTGCCAACTTGAAAGATAAACAAATCTCAGAAACCACGGAGAAAGACGTAAACCACGCGATTTCGCGTTTGCCCAGCGCTTTAGACCTTCTCGCGTTAAGTTTTTCACTCATAATATTATGATTTCATTGTTAGTTTGCGGTAACCAGGCCATATGAGCTGCTTGTAGTGTGGCTCTTATGCATTTCACCAAGGAGCTAGTTGTTTATCTTTTAAGTCAGTTAAGCGAAATTATATTATTCTTGTATACAATATTCACAACCTAATCAGGTCATAACTCATAAATTCTTTTGATAACATAAAACAGCAGTAATTTAGGTAAAATTCCAGATGAAACTAAAGAATAAACATTACTAGTCATATTAATATCATTATTGCTTTATCTGTGTTTGCTAGATAAAATTTAACAGTTGTGACTAATTCAAATGTACACACTGCTTAATCTTAAATACATATTGAATGTATGACTGTGATTGTGTATATTGCTGTGTTAGTTTAAATTAGTCAAACTGTAAATTGTACGTATTTTGGAACATGTCTTAATTTACTTTTATACATTGGAAAATATTTCATCATTAAAAATCATTCATTCCTTTAACCAAGAATAAGTAAATGCTTAATTAAAAATTACAAATTTGCCTCTCATGGCTGCCAGATCAAATCTTAGATACAAAAGCCAAAATCTTTTGTTTTTAGGGTTCTGTATCTCCAGAGAAAAAAAAATCAGGATCACTTCGTTGTCTGTCTGTGGTGTAAAAAAACTAGCCAATGCAAACAAATTGAGTTGCAATATGGCCACATATTGTATGTTATTATATTACTATGTCAGAATCCTTTCCACAAGTTCCAACTGTGCACAGTTTCAACTCAATTAGATGAGTGATATGGGAACATACATAAGTAACAAACAGACAGATAGGTAAACACTAATTTTTAGGGTGCTGTACCTCAATGGGAAAAAAATGAACCGTTATAGAATCACTTCAATGTCTGTCTGTTATCAAAACACATAGCATACTTCCCGTTGATCTAGAATCATGGAGTAACAATGTATTCTAGCACAAGTAAAGGAAAAAATCTGCAAACCATAATTGGTGGTTTCTGATATAGTAGCAGCAATGTAAAAAAGGTTGCAAGGTAGTCTTTCATACAAATAGGCATTGCAATGCCAGGCATTAACTAATAACTACAAGCTTTCTATCACTTGAGAAAGGCACATCACGTAAAACCTATAAGGCAGATATACCTTTTACATACAAGATAATATGCATTTGATATTCAATATTATGTGATAAATAATACTTAAATAAAATTCGATTAAACTGGGGGAGGTAATCCCATCATATCATATTTTCTTGTCTTCTTACATAATATCGGGTAGCATATAGAGAAATAGTACATGCCTGCTATGGCTAGGATTATTGAGACAATGACAGTAACAATACCCCAGGCGGAAAGACCTAGGCCTCGGCGAGTTGACGTCGACGCAAGGGCGGAAGCGCCGGTTACTGATGATTTCTGTCTCGCTGGTTCCTTATACCCCCTACTTTCGTATTTACTGCCATAGCCACCTCTGTTGCGAAACCCTTCGCACGATATTACGAAAACATTGAGTACTGTAACAAAAAATGTCCTCAATTAAATGGTTGTTTTAATAAATCAAATGTTAATTAGTTTTGACAGACAATTTTACGGTGTTGATAAATTAATTACGCAAATTGAGTGCTGAGCTGATTATTATCAATATATAATGTGGCCATGAATCAAAAGTATTTCCTTTTAAGGAATTAGACAGGAAAAGGCAAAAGCTTACCAACTAGGACGAGCCCCAAACGAACGAGTAGCTTTAACATTTTGAAACCATCCGATACTGTTAGTAAAAATCGGTGTAACGATCACTCTCTAAATTGTTTTTTGAACTAATGAATGTAAAATAAAGTACATCAGTATACAAAAATTAATTAAAAGAAAATAAATCTTAAAACCAAAATTCACTCCTACCCCGGCTTCAACCAGACACCAACTGTCAAAATCAAAATTTAAAGTGTCAATATGTCAATCTCATTCCGTAAATTGTCTATGGTCTTATAGTCTATGATCCGCCAAATGCTTACATTACATGTGACAAACAGCAAGCATTCCGATTGGTAGGCAAGTCATCTTTGATGTAAGCCGATGCTTGCTGAATGTTGTTAGATAAGCATGAGGCGCGTGGAGTCCAAAAACACCCCCATGCATCGGCATCCTTTTAGACTATTTAAAGGCAACACAAAATGATAAACTAGATGTATATCTGTGGTATATCCGGTTTAGAATGCTGGCGTGGACTTCCGTTTCATGCGATGATGTTGATGTGTCAAATTTTTTTTTTTTTTTTTTTTTTTTTTAATGTCAGTCGTTGTAAATATTACAATAAAACTTAAAGCTAGCCTTATCTAATTACTGTACAAATCATGCCCGCGTGGAATGGTGCCAAGAATACTGGCTGCATTTCCGCGTTGGACAGCCAGGCTGATCCGTTGCGCAAAAAATGAGCCAGCCCTTCTGTCACCCGATGAGGCTATTAAACGCGGTGAAATGTCTCGTAAAAATTTCTTTGCACTAAGACTCCATGGCCCCAGGGTCTCCACGGCAAACGGAACAAAAATGTAACTCTCAATAAGAGAGGCATACTTGCGCCGCTTGCCGTTTTCAGCCATTTCTGCTGCGGCTCCCGGTCTTGATACTGTCTCCCTGATATGACACGGGGCCAATGTGTCAACGCACGTTGCGTCCCACATTAGCGCCCGTCCCCGTTCCCAGGGAACCAGCGTCAATCCATCAGGTCTCTTGCCATCATCCCGACTAATCCCTGCCGGCTCAATGAGCGCAGGAACGTCTATGGTGGCAAGAGCCCTTTTGATCGTGTCGTTAAGAGAGCCATGCCTAAATAGCCTACCAGCGCTCCTTTGGCAAGAGAGTCCGTGAATTCCAAATTTATCAACCTCTTTTCCACACGGACATCTGTGCTGATGGCACAGCGGTGTTCCCAATCTGAGACCTAAAGCCACACGAAAACTTTCATTATCTAAAAGGGTGCCGAGATTTTTGGATGGCAAGGCATGAAGCCAATACCCAGATTCCTTTTCCGATAATGCTAGGAGCCTGGCTTGATCTCTGTCACTTGTAAGATTTTGCAGCAAATTTGAATGTGTCAGCTGAACCAATGGCAAATCCCAAAGTTTTTGTGTAGAACGTTCCTTTGGAATATCGACATTGGGACATCTGACCTTCCAACTCTCTAGGGCCTCTGTGGCATAGGTCAATGATATTGAATTTGATTTGAGAATTTGAGAGCTAAGCTCTCTTATACTATGCACAGAGGACAGAAAAGCTGGAAGAGCTACACTGGAAATTTTCCTCACGCCGATGCCACCGTACTTGACCGGTAAAGTAGCTTGGTTCCAGGAGTGCTCATCAAAAGTTAAATTTAGAATTTGTTCTAGTGTACTTTTAAGGGTGGCATCCATATTATCGAGTAGTCCAGGAAATTTCCAAATTGGGCTCGCGCGAAGGATATAAATTAATTTAGGTACGAAAAGGCAATATTTTAGGATCGAAAATGCAATGTGAGAATTTAGAGCGCCCAATTTGTCGGTATTAGCCGAAAATGTTCTAATTTTTTGATCCAAAAGTGGTTGTATGGATTCATTATAAAGAGGAGCACCAAGGAGGCAAAGTGAATGTTTATCGAGTATCTTAATGCTAGGGGTAATTTCGTTAAATAAATCAGAGGCCAATCGTATTCTATCTTGCGACAGTTTTTCTGTGAAAAACAATTCGCATTTCGAAAAATTTAGTTCTAAACCAATTTTGCCAAACTGTTGCTTAATATGGTTAAGATCTTTTAGAACGTCATCCACGTTGCCCCCAATGGTTCCATCATCAAGATACCATATGTTAAATTTAGATGTTAAATTTGAAATATGGTTATGGATCCCTAAGCTGAACAGGGCCGGACCTAAAGGATCCCCCTGCTGAACGCCTACAGAAGACTTAATATCGCTATCTCCAAAAAATAATTTTGAAGCTGAGCTGTAACATTGCCAGACATATGGATAAATTTCAGGAAGTTGCGTTGAGACTTCGGTCAGCAAAGTTGCCCTGTCCAAAGAATTAAAGGCATTCTTTACATCTACTTTCAGCAGTACTTCAACCTCGCCATTCGCTAAGAATGTACGAGCCGAATGAACTGCTGCTTCACAACCTCCTTTACTGCCGAATCCAACTTGAATAGGTTGGAATTTATCCTTTAGGGTAGAGACTATGTGTTTACACGCTAATTTTGACGCCAAACGGCGAAACGTACAACCAACAGCGATGGGACGGATGCCGCCATCTTTCTTATTAAAAGCACAAAGCCTCGCACCATAAAGGAATGGTAAAAAGGATGAATTTACCTCGCCAGATAACATGAGATTACAAAGTCTGGTAATGTCGCTCAGTAGCGCCCTGCCGGCGTCCCCAGCAGTAACTCCCACAAGATCCTTAAGATGTTGTGGCGTTATGCCGTCCATGCCGCCAGCAGAGCCACTAGAAAACGACATTATCGCAGCGTAAGTATCTTCGTCCTTTATCTGTAAGTGAGAAGTGTTAGAAGGTGGGTCTGGCAGCAAAGAATCGATATTTGGTAAAGGATGCTTTTCACGTAAAGCTTCTAGCGTTATATCATTGAATGGAGCTAGTGTATCATTAGAAAACAAAATGCGGGCAGCGTTTTTAAGATCCCCATCCATAACTTTGTTTTCCACAATTTTCTTCAAATTATAATTTTGTGTACGAAAAGAGCAGTCAGGAATTGGAAAAACGCGATTAGCCAAACTATTTTTTTTTAATTTACTACATAACGACCCGCTTTCTGTTTTATTTACATAGAAATGTCTGTATGCGAAAAAAAAGAGGTTTTGCCAATCCAAAAGTGAATTTGATAGTACATTTTGGATAGTATGCGATAAGGATCTAGCTAACGATATCCTAGCTCCTCGGGGAATGCGTTTTACTAATGGGATATTTTGACTATATTTGGATAATACAATTTCAAATGGTACCTGGTTATCGCTTCCTGATTGGGTTTGATCGCACATTAAATTTGGGCATGTAAGAGGCCGTGTAGGCGGTCCGTGACAACGTGCGATGTGAATATTAAGGCCTTTGCGACCCTTAAACCGCCTGCCATCGCTACAGTGGGAGCATTCTAGGTATTCACCTTGAGAAGCACTGGGGTTCATACTTCAAAACACGTAAAAAGAAAAACACTAAAACACTACACAATAGCGTCTATAAGCGCGCGGAGCCCCGACTGCGGCAACCAGGAAGCCCGCAGAGCAGGCGCTGCCCGTTGAGGCCCCTGAAACAAAAAGTGCTGTTAGTATCGCATATCAAAGGTGAAAATAATACCACGGGGTATTTCGCGAATAAGAGCCAATTTGATGCCAATATTACTCCAAAATAACCGCGCCAAATATTAAATAAATAAAAATTTTGAAACGAGACAATTTTTCTCATTGACCAAATCAATTTTATGTGTCAAATAATGTCAAATCCATTCATATGTCATTTGTCAGTCACGGAACGGAAAATGATGCCGGCAATGGCGAAATTACAGTTTTGTGTTTTATTTCTAGTTTATATCGCTACACAATGCGGCAGTGTAAATGTGGATACAGTTTCTAGCGCAATAAATATAAAGAATGTTGACCGAACGATCGATATCTCATCTCAGCTCGTTAAAATCACATCAAAAGTAACCTTTGAGAACACAGGCAAGTCACCGGTTAAAACCTTCCTATTAGCAGTAGAGAGCTCGAGCAAAGCGAATTTAGCCTTTATAGGTGCCAAGGATGCCAATAGTAAAGATCTTCGTCTAGTGGAGACCACCGTGAAAGGTTATGAAGATGCCAAGTTTTGGCGTTTCGAGTTCAAAGATTCCATCAATGCGGGTGCCACGGCGTCGGTAGTTGTCGAAACTGTGTACACTAAAGCACTAAAACCGTATCCAACTTCGATAACACAGCAAGAAGAGCAGTTAGTTAAATACATCGGAAACTTATACTTCTACTCTCCATACCCTGTGACAACACAGAAAACCAATGTGATTCTTAACACGAAATCGGTAGAAAGCTTCACTAAAGTCAAACCATTCTCGCAGTTAGACGGCACAATTGCATATGGACCTTATTCCAATACTGCTGCGTTCACTGAGAAAGAACTGCTTGTGCATTATAAGAACAACTCTCCATTCCTGACTGTGACACGGTTAGAGCGACTGATCGAAGTTTCGCACTGGGGCAACATAGCTGTTGAGGAAACAATAGAAGTTGAACACACTGGTGCTAAGCTGAAAGGGCCGTTCTCCAGATATGACTACCAACAAGACCACCACAGCGGCCCAGCCAGTGTGCGATCGTACAAGACATTATTACCAGCATCAGCCTCAGATGTCTACTACAGAGATACCAACGGCAATATCTCTACCTCAAACATGAGAGTTAAGAAAGACTCTGTCGAATTAGATTTAAGACCAAGGTACCCCTTATTTGGTGGTTGGAGAACACACTACACTCTCGGATACAATGTCCCAAGTTATGAATACTTGTACTACTCTGGTAACTCATATTTATTGAAGATGCGAGTAGTTGACCATGTGTTTGACGATATGCAAATTGATGAACTGGTCACAAAGATTATTCTGCCTGAAGGATCGACAGATATTAAAGTAAACTTCCCATATGCAGTCACCAGGTTTCCAGACAGTTTACACTACACATATTTGGATACTAAAGGTCGTCCCGTCATAACTTTCAGTAAGAAAAACATTGTGGAAAATCACATACAAGACTTCCAACTTCGTTACACATTCCCTCGCATCTTGATGTTGCAGGAGCCACTATTGGTTGTTGGCTTCCTTTACATGCTGTTCTTGTGTGTTATTATTTATGTTAGATTAGATTTCTCTATTCATAAGTCTGAACACCCTCACAAGGATTAAGTTTAAATGTAATGGCTGGCTTATATTATTCCAGTCCAGTATCAACTAAATTGCAAAGTAACTCCAGTAGTTTCTTTAAGCTCTGGAATCTAATCCAGTGAACAACCCAGTAACTTTTCAATGTACCACAACTGGAATTTGATAAATGCCCAGTCCAGTGTGAACAATTCATAGGACTAATCACTTGTAATTAGACACATTACCATCCATTCCAGTCCAGCACTGGAAAGTAACCCACATTTGCTGGATTCAGTATGTATAAGTGGAATAATTTGAACCAGCCATCAGATCAATTCTGAAGCATGTATTTGTGATAGTTCACCATTTTACTTTTATCAAATAATTTAATCTCTTCAGTCATGTATGTTTGATTTGGATTCAAGAATAATGTGAAGTGATTCAGTGTGGATTTGCATTTATATTTTTTAACTAAACCTGCACTTATTATCTTTTAATGTTGAGAATAAAATTATCATATAATTTGAACAGTTTTTTTAATTTTATCCTGTTTATTTAGGAAAATGTAAGTAACATCATAAAATAAAAAGATAGTCTTATAAAATATGACTTTATTTAAATATAAGGAATTATAGTAAGAAAAACCTATATGCAATTATTTGAAAGAGATATAAAAGTTTGAGCATTTATTTAAAAAGTTCATTTGCTTACAGATAATTTATTAATCTTTGAAGATGTATTATTTTGAGGACAGTCTGTTATGAGAATATGAGAACTATTTTGTTTTATTACAGTCAAGTTACAAACATACACCTTTATACACTTTAATAGTATTTATTATATACAATTCAAAAGTATTTACTTTACATAAATAGGAAGTATATTTTTACAGTAATAGGGAGCTCCATTTTACATAGTAATCCAGAACAAACGCAATTATGTATTACTATTTTATACATAATATGAAAACTATAAGATCACTTAAATGGTCCTCCAATAAAAAAATCAATTATATTACAACACTCAAACTAAATTTTATTAGCAGTAGATAATTATGCAATTTAGAGTGTAAATAAGGCTTTTATAATAATAATATGAAGTACTGACTTTTGTAATGGAGTAGGCAATTTTTTATTGTTAGGTACTATTTATACAATTTAGTATGACATATAATTGGATGACAAATTTGTTGTGGATGTGACTGCACAATGGTACTGTATTTTCCTACAGCGCGGGCAGCGTAAGTTTGACTGACGAACCAATAGTGTGGCGGTATAGACACCAACTAGCGCGCCGCGCTAACTTTCGTAAATCCTGCATAGATCGATTAGTCGATCGATTAGAAGTCGGATGTCAAAGTTTTTATTATTATTGCTTTAAGTACGTATTTATAGTAAATCAGTCCAAAAATCTATACCCGGCTAGTTTGACTCTTAGAACAACATGAGCAATAGTGACGAGATAGAGTGACGTCATACGTCAAGTTCAAAAGCGGCAATGCAATACTCAGTATAGTCTAAGTACTCTAGGTTTGAAATCTATAGAGCGCACTTTGACTTTGCTTAGACTTTTGCAGTTAAACTTCTGCAGTTAAAACGAAACAGACTTATGCCAGCGGTATAACGCTGTCTCATTTTAACAGTGTCTTAAGTCTGAGCAAAGTCAAAATGCGCTCTATAGATTTCAGCCTAAGAGTAGCCGATTTTTAACAGACTTGCAAAATAGTCTGAGGTTCTCAATCTAGCCTGTTCTTATGTTAGCATTAATAAAAGTTTGTATGACAGATCATTGGATGATTATATCCTATTTACATTACTTTATGTATTGGGGTGAGTCAGTTCACAATCCGTACTCAGATAGTTTGAATCTTAAGACAACAGGCGCGCTGGTGCACGGCAATATGGCGAGCTCGGTAACCACAGCGGTGACCAGGCTGGGCGGCGTGACGTCATACGTCAGGTTCAACAGCGTCAGATTGGGGTTGGACCGCCAATCCTTCAACGGGGAATTGTCATCGGTTTTGTCTATTATGTCGTCTGGGTCGCCTGTGAAAAAAAAGCTTTTATACTTTTTGCCATATTTAGTAAATAATAATATATTACAAAACGTGGGACGTAAGTAGCACATTGCCCAATTGCACATTTGCGCAACTGCACAGCATGAGTTTGTGCATTGATAGATTTAGTAGATATATGATACTCGTATACTAAATCATATGAGACTTGACTTAGTATACAATGCACTTGCATAAGTCACGAGTATCGTATACTATTTTATAGCTCGTGTGATCTAAATCTGAGCAACGCTTATCTGTTGTGACTTAAATAGTCCATTTTTACACTGTAAAAATAATTACTATACCACTTTATCTTTCTCGGTATGCTTAGGCGCTAATTCACGCCGTGCAAGAATACATTACTGAACAGCATACTTTTTTTTTCTCGTCTGGCTTTACAAAGATTAGCCAATGTCAAGTTTGTGTTATTTACATGTTAGGGAAACTATATAAGTATGAACTTTGTCTGTGCCGGCGCTCGTCGACACACGCACGGCCTCCCCCTAGAGCGCTTCCCCAGTCAGTTCCAGCACCAAAAAACACCAGTAAAACACAAAAATCGGCCACTTTTAACAAAATAAACACTCCAAAAAGGCACAACACGCGCGCCAACAAACGCCAACACAGACGAAGTCCAACAGCATACTTTCAACTACATAAATCCTTTTCAAATCCAACTACATATTTAGAAACATAACTTTATGTTTATCCATATTTCATACTAAAAGTTAAATCAGTAAACCTAATTGGAATTATTAAAAAAAAAAAGGAAACCATTCTTTTTTCTGAAACTTATGCCCACAAAAATATTTTGGGAAAAATTGAACTGTATAAAAACACCAAGCTAATTATTCATCAGCTCTTAGGCTGAGATCTCTAGAGCGCACTTTGTCTTTGCTCAGACTTAAGGCACTGTTAAAACGAGACAGCGTTATACCACTGGCATAAATCTGTCTCGTTTTAACTGAGACTTAAGTCTAAGCAAAATCAAAGTGCGCTCTATAGATTTTAACCATAATCTATAACACTCACCGATCTCGTTATACACAAAGGCGTCAGTCTGCACGTTGTCCGAGAACTTGTGCGTCTCGCACGCGACTAGCAGCGGCACGTTGTGCGCGCGCGCCACGAGCGCGGCTTGCAGAGAGCCCACAGGCGCTAGTACGGCGCCGTTTGCGAGCAGGGATGCTGCTCCTATCAGCACTTTGGACATCTGTATAACAAGTAGTATTTATATTGCAAGTGCGTTAAGTGGAAAATTACAGTCTACCACCGGATCTAGTCATTATGTTCCAAGTGCGCAAAGAAGGAAATTATAGTCAATCCACTTTTAATACCCGAGTAGATATTTTAGCACAAATAGTTTAATCTACAACATAATATTTTTCATCTAAATATATAAAAGGAAAAGGTAATTGACTGACTGACTGATCAACACACAGCTCAGACTAGTAGACAGATTAGGCTGTTTAGCATGCAAATTGCCATTATTATACAGATATCCTCTAAGAAAGTCCTATTGAAAATTCAACCCCTAAAGAGATTTTAAATTTGTGTAGTCCACACGGACGAAGTCGCGAGCATAAGCTAGTCACACTAATATTATAAAGCAGAAAGTTTGTATGTGTGTGTGTATGTGAGTATGTTTGTTACTCCTTCACGCAAAAACTACTGGACGGATTGGGCTGAAATTTAGAATGGAGATAGATTATACCCTGGATAAGCACATAGGCTACTTTTTATCCCGGAAAATCAAAGAGTTCCCACGGGAATTTTAAAAACCCACATTCACGCGAACGAAGTCGCGGGTATCAGCTAGTAAACAATAAAAGCATGAATGCGCAGTAAAGCGCAGAGCCTCGTAGAGCGCAGTACTCACGTCCCGCATGAGGAAGCTGAGCGCGGTAATGTCAGCGTATGTGCACACCACCCCGCGCGACACGAGACGTCGCAGCATCTCCCTCGCGCCCCGCTGCACGCGCGTGCCCACCACCACTGCGCGGAACTGCACGCCCGCCTCGTGCGCCTCACACAGGATGCGCTCAATTAGAGACGAACTGCAGACAATATTGACGATTTCATATAATTCGCATCCATTCAAGTAAAGGAAAGTAAAGTTTGATCGTATTTAAAATTGAGTGATGAGATTTTCAAGAGAGTGCTTGAAGACACCTCCAATACACTCAGTGTGAAACATTAAGAGAAGCCAATTTTCTGGGCTTTCGCGTATGAATGAACCCTTAATACCGGAAAAATAATCATTTTTAAGATGGTATGTTATTCACTGTTATCAAACGGCATTTTATCGATTTTACAAAAAAAAAAGATTGTGCTAGAAATAAGAAAATACCGCAAGCTCTGATTTCAATTAAAAAATAACTAATGCTCAATTTGCATTGAAAGGGTATGGAAGCGAATTTCTAAAATATCACATAGCATATTGACTTCTATCTCCACACTATAAAGCACCAATTTCTACCGAGAAAGAAAATTCTTGCACATTCCCGCGAACTTTTCAGTTGGGGAAAAAACTTGTGTTTTATGTGGAGATTTTTTTTTTTGGATAAAAGTCAATATGCTATGTAGTATTTTAGAAATTCGCTTTGATTCCCTTTCAGTGTAAATTGAGTCATAACCTAAAATATAACTACAAACCATCCATAAGTGAGGATGTTATCCCCGGTTGAGATCTTGTTCCTGACGGCGATGCTAATGGCCTCGCCCGCCATGTCAATTTGTTCGCGGATGTAGCGGTCGATCTCCTCCTGTAGTCGCTTCTTTGCCTGACAACAAAACATTTCATCATCTATCCACGGAAAGAAGTTAGTATAGGGCTTTCTCTGTTACATAATCCCATACAAATGACAGTTAATGCACTTGCTTGTAAAGTGGGTCTTATTAGAACGATGTTGTAACTGTAAAGGAGATTATTACCGCACAAGTGCGATAAAAATGTTACCCTACAGTTGGCCAGTTTTTAAAAAAAACTTATGTTATTATTAGTAGGGGTATAACTGTTTATAGGGTATTTAAAGAATAAAAAATACTTTAATATGGCCGCGACCGCAATGAGCGCTAGATGTTTGTTTAACTTACATCGAACTCATCAACGTTGTTGGGCAGCTGAGTGAGATGGTGTCGGAAGTATTTGAGCGCGTTGGTCTGCGAGGCGGCGGGCGGTCGCATGCTCCACAGGAACTCCACACTGGCCGCTAGTTGCGACTCCAACCCTCGGGCAAACTCTGTCCGCGCCGGCAAGCTGTAGTCTCGCACCATCTGAATAAAATGAAACAATTTACATAATTTTAATGTTTGAACTATCGGGAATCATTCGGCTCTAATATTGGTATTCGGTAAATGATTCGGGATATCACTAATTGTGTGGCCAGCGGCAATCGTATCGCACCGCACATACGCACTAACTAATCCGAATTTAGTTAAAGAGATATTGTACAAAGCCCGCGGGAACTGTTTGTTTTTCTGTGATATATTTGATACACCACAGGGAGAACTATTCGCTATTAAAGTACATTTTTATTATTATTCCAGTACCCTTGGCTACGATCTCACCTGGTGGTAAGTGATGGTGCAGTCTGAGAAAGTAATGCAGGTAATGGAGAAGCAGATGAGATGGTAGCGGGCTAACTTAAAAGGGATGTGGTTGTTCACTAGACAATCAAATAATTGAGAACCTATTTTGAGGTAGTAAGAAATGCAACTAACCTTTTTCAATGCATCCAGTAAAGCTATGCACCTTGCATTGGAACCGGTCACTACGTGGGATGCCAATTGAATGCCAAGTTTTATTACAGCCGGGTGTAAGCTAAAAAATGACATTAGTAAGTATATTATGACTGAATTGTGAGAGTTCAATTAATTTTTTGGGGTTTTTTTAAAAATGTTTTATCACACAAAACTTTAACATACGAAGCAGCACTGTTTAGCGTCAGTTTAAATCCTATCTGAGACTTTTATATTAAAACTAGGTTTTGCATCTCTAAAAGTCAAAATACTGGTACACATAAGTAGAGACACTTTGATATCAATTCACATAATTTTAAACATTTAGATAAATATTAAACAATATTTAATAATTGTAAAAATAAATAATAGACAAAAATTAATGCAATACGCAGAACAATACTAATAAAATATTTGACAGATTAAGCTCCTTTCTCATTGGATTACCTAGGCAATCCTAGTTATATCATAGTTTTGAATTTTGACTATAACATAATGGAAAAAATATGTAATAATTGTAACTGTTGTTCATACTTTGAATTGATTTGCATTTGCTTGAGCGCTTGTTTGTCGTGTTCCATATACAAGTGCTGGAACCAGTTCATTTTCTGCATACCTTGCGACTTTGGTTTAATTTTGTCAACTACTGCTTTTGGTTTAGCAGATTTTTCCTGGAAACACGTAAAACTTGTAAATAGAAATTAAAGTTGCTCTTATTTCACTGCAGCTAAAACTGTAAATTAGACTATTACCACACATGTGCAGTAAAATTGTTACAGCACAATAAAAAATTGCTCATATTAAAAGTCAATATTTTTACTACATTATATGAGCGGAAATATTTCTATACAATAATGTATAAAATTACATTAATATGTGATCAAAATAGCCGCCGAATAGAACATCAGTTTAATACTTTGTGTTACAATATCATGAACCATAGATGTCAAACACATTGTACTTACTATGTGAAAAATCTACACCTATATTATAATCACCTAATATTATACCAGGGCATAGCCTAGGGCTCTGGTATTATAAGCCATAATATTCTACTTTACACTCTTGGGACATAAATGATACCAAGTATTGTACGTACACATAAATACGGAAAAACTTTCATAGATATAAAAACCCTGGAGAAGAAATTATGGAGGAAAAGCTAGTATGAAATATTACTTCTTTAGGTAAGGAAGGTTCTTTGCTTGATTTTTTGACTTCCACAGCTTTTTGCTGCTGTGCTGCTTGTTTGGCAGCACGCTGCGCTTCCTGCTTCGCGCGTCGTTCTGCTTTTAGATCTGCCTTGCTTTTTGTTGACTCTTCTGCCTTGCTTTTTGTTGAGTCTTCTTCCTTGAATCACATTGAAATAAAAAAAGATTTGTAAAAATGTAAATTTTTTATTTTTCATGAACAGTTTACTAAATAAATTTTGATTATCCAAACACTCTAAATACAGAAATTTATATCAAAATTTTTCAAATGATAATACTATGTACATATTCTTTTTTGAGTGACTACATAAAACATCTGATAAAATAATATAGATGTTAAAAGGGTTAACAGGGGTTTTTGGATTTAAGAACACAGTTCCAATAAGAGTTGTGATCTAGTGACTAAATTGTAGTTCAAGAACCTTATATCTCACTATTATAACTCTAATGGTTAAATTAGAGGTCTTTGAATCATCAAGTGAATCTATCAGTGGGTTGGAATGCACTTCCAACTAAGAACCAGTCTTTTTCATTTGTATTTTTTCAATGAAACTACTCTAGGCCTTAAAAACTACAATAACTAATATTTTAAATATTTATTACCTTTGTAGGTCCTATACTAATAGCTTTCACTTTATCAGTGACTGTCTGAACATCTTTAGCTACATTAACAATGTCTTTTAATGTTTCCACCATTTCCTTTACAGTTGCTTCACTAAGAGGCATAGTTTTAACATCTAATTCAGTCTGAGTTTTAGTGATATCAACATTTTTAAGTATAGTTTTAGGCTCACCAATAATTTCAGTTGTTTCTATACTTTCAATTTTTGATTTATCAATAGTTTTAGTTGTTTTACTTGCCTCAGTGCTAGGTTTATTCATTTCTTTAGGTTTTGCTTCAATATTCTGTGAGTCGCCACTATCTAGTGCTCCCTTTTTCTTAGCCTGTTTTGCTGCCTTTTTAGCAGCCCTTTCAGCTTTAATATGATCTTTAGATGCCTCTGTGTTTAGTTCAGGTTCAATTTTAACTGCTTTGTCAACTTCATCTCTACCTTTAACTATACTTTGCTCTTTACTAGATGAACTTGTTTTGTTTTGTGTTTCAGGTTTTTCACTTCCAAGATTTGTATTATTCTTTATATCATTACTTTCTGTTTTGGACTCTTTAGTGGTAGGGGAATTGACATTTATTTGTGGAGTAGCATTACTTTCTATTGGTTTTTTATTTGCCTTTTGCTTAGACGATTTCTTAGCTTGCCTCGCTGCCATAACTTCTTTCGATTTTTCTGTGTCTCCTTTAGAAGACATATTATAATCTTTTTTTGCCTTAGCACTACAAATAAAGCTATGTGGTATTTTTTCTTCTGTGGTTATTTTGTCTTCATTTGACTGTGCATATGGGCACAGACTTGGACTGATATTTTTTGGCACAATTCCTAAAATATTCAATATATTGGGTGTATTTTGATAATCTGTTTTGTTATTAACTTGGGTCAGATTTCTTGCAGCTTTTAACTTCTTACGCCTTAATCTCCTTTTTTGGGCGACAGTGATTGCTGTAGGCTTAACTTCTTTGCTGATCTGAATATGTTCCTTTAAGATTTACAAATGTTTGAATTAACCACATACAAAAAAGAAAAAGGATATTACATAGGATTGTAGGGTAATATCAAATAAGTATGCATGATTCTTTTTACAATTTGTATCATTTGTGATCCAAACTATATTATAAATTATTGGTTAGCAAACAATGGTGCTGATTCTGACCCCTCAATTTTACTTTACAAACTTTGTAACTTTAGGTGCCAGTCATGAGCCCATTGTTTAAATTTGTAGAGTGCACTAAAATTTTAATTCATTTATTTTCCATTCTTTTTTAGCAATACCAAAATGAAATAGATGCAGATACTCTAATTTTAGTTAAGAGAAAGACAACAGAATCATCGCCAATAAGCGATAACTTTTTAAGAAAGACAAAAACTGTTTATGATTTAACTTTTAATTTGGCAGCTCCTAAACCCGGAAAAACAGTATGGCAGGACTTGTACAATTAAATCAACTACTGCTGCGTTATAGTTTGTAGATTAATGGCTGTTAATTAGTTGAAATGCTTGAATCTGGTGGGTAGATTGAAGTATGAGTAATGCTTGCATCCAATAATATTTAAATGTTATAACCATCCAACTTTTATTTGAGCAGTATTGTTTTGTAACCAATGAAATGAGAAAGTGTATCTGTCTTTCTGTCTGTTACCGTATCACAGCTCAACCACTGAACTGAGCTTGATTATATTTGGCACAGGGATAGCTTGCATCTTGGAGGCAGACATCAAAAAGTCCCCATGAGACTTTAAAAAACTTATCCAACCAGCGAGTAATTATAACAGAAAAAAGCAAACAGTGAATTTCAGATACAGACTTTATACAGTGCATATCTCTGCATTCGAAAATAAAGTGAACCGAACTTGATAATCGTCCAAGGCAATAGACGCAGTCGCGGACAATAGCTAGTTAACATAAATTATATATATTGCAACATAACCTAAAATTGTGACACATCATAGCACGTAATGTTGATGACAATTTTATGTTTCTTTAGTCTGTGTAAACGAGTACATTACTCTATGTTTCTTCGTGAGTCTAAGACTTGTGTGTGTATGTGTCATGGCGTCTTTGTCCGATTGTGTAATTTGTAACTCTAAAGATATTAAATACAAATAGTTATGATCTCAAGTTGTTATTATTTATTACGGTCTACAACATTCCTCTGGAGCAGCAAGAATAGGTTATGGGCCCAGACACGTCTCAGCGGTGAGTTCATTGCTTGATTATTGCTTGCTCACATCGTCACAGGAGGAAAGACCAGGAAGACATTTTGTGTCTAGAAATAAAATTTGAGTGAAAACGGAATATTTGGCATCAAATCATGGAGAACTTGGCAACAAGAGGAATTCCCATGGGAATAAAACCATTTGATGGAACAAACAGTTACAGTAATTGGCTATTTAGAGTTAGGTTGGTGCTCGAACAACATGAGGTTATATCGGTGTTGAGCGACGCGGTGCCGTCGGATGCCGTGGGATTGGCGGAATTTAACAAAAATGATGTTAAAGCCAGGAATCTCATTGTGCAGTGCTTATCTGACAGCATTTTGACCATGATTAAAGACAAAAAGACAGCCAGGGAAATAATAGACACACTAAGTGCCACTTACGAAAAAAAAGGCATGAAATCATTAGTAACAGCTCAGAAAGCTTGGAGGAAGCTAGAGTTCTCTAAAGACAAACCTCTGAAGGATTTCATCCAGGATTTTGAGTCTTTGGCATCTGATGTCAGGGTTGCTGGAGGGAGATTGGAAGAGGATGAAATAGTCAGCCAACTCTTGGTAGCAATGCCTTCTGAATTTGACAGTGTGGTTTCTGCGATGGACATTCTTTGTAATAAGGATAAATCTGCGGTTACACTGGAGTATGTAAAGAACACTTTACTTGCTGAGGAGGAGCGGCGTACTAAGAGAGATATGGTTTCAGAAACACAGTCGCCAGGTGCTTTTGCGACAGGGCGGTCAGTTCCTGCCAGGGATAACTACCACAGGTCAAGGAAGAATATTAGGTGCTTTTTTTGTAAATCTGTTGGACACAAAAAGAAGGACTGCTTCAAATATAAGGCTCGGTCAAGTAACAAGACAGGTGCTGTTGCCAGAGAGAGTGGTTCTGCAGACTGTACCTTTATTACAAGTGAAAACAGTGCATTGAGTGCCGGTCAGTTATGTCATGAAATAGTATTCGTTATAGACAGTGGCGCTAGTTCTCATATTTTAAAAAGTGATTATAGAAGCTGTGTGTATGACATTACCAATGTGAATGTTGACATTAATGTAGCCAAAGCGGGTCAGTTTGTGACAGCGAATGAGAAGGGTACTCTTAAAGGTATGACAGAGCTGGGTAATACAATAACTATTAAGGATGTATTAATTTGTGACAATATTTTGTTCAATTTGTTATCAGTTAAAAAATTAGAAGAAAAAGGTTTCCAAATAATTTTTGAAAATTCTGTTGTAAAGATAATGCGAAATGGGGTAATAGTTGTATCTGGTCACACATTTGGAAATTTATATGTAATTAAATTGTCAGCTATATCAGAATGTGCAAATGTTAATGTGAGTAACAGTATTACAGATTTGTGGCATAGGAGAATGGGTCATTCTTGTAGATACCCGTCTAAGAGTTTATGCGAAATATGCTTACAGGGTAAACAAACTAAGTTACCATATCTTAAAAAGTTGCCGGAGGATAGAAAGGCAAAGAGAGTTTTGCAGTGTATTTCAACTGATGTTTGTGGTAAAATTAGTCCACCTACTCATGATGGATATAACTATTATGTGAGTTTTATTGATCACTTCACTAACTTTTGTGCTGTATATTTAATAAGAAACAAAAGTGAGGTTTTTGAAAAATTTAAGATCTATGTGTCATTAGTTGAGGCAAAGTTTAATTGTTCAATAGAAAATATAAGATGTGATCAGGGCGGTGAATATAGGTCAAAAGAGTTCATTGATTTTTGTAAAGAAAAGGGGATACGGATCAGTTACTCTATGGCTCGTAATCCACCTCAATCAGGTAAGGCGGAACGCTTTAATAGAACCATAGTAGAGATGGCTAGATGTCTTATTTTTGAGAGTGGTATGTCTAAGGAGATGTGGGGAGAAGCGGTTATGTCTTCAGTGTATTTAATAAATAGATTACCATCATCTGTGCTACCTAAACACACCACTCCTGCCGATCTCTGGTACGGTTTTAAACCTGATTTGACTAAAATTAAAGTTTTTGGTTGTCCTGCTTTTGTGTATATTCATAAAGAGGATAGGATTGGAAAGTTAGATGAAAGAACTAAGAAATTGTATATGATAGGTTATTGTGACAATGGCTATAGATTATGGAATCCAGAGACAAGAAAGGTAGAGACAGCGAGAAATGTTATATTTGATGAGTTTTGGAATAAAAGTTATAAAGTTGATAAACAGTGTAATAGTGATGATCAGTATAACATTATCGATGAACCTGTAAATGAATGTCGGGCTGGTGATGAGCCAAATAATTGTGATGATAGAAGTAATCTGCCTTCAGTATCATCAGATGTCATAATAAATAATGATTGTGAACCTACACCAGGAGCTAGTAGTGAGCATGCTGTGTATAAAAGATCTAGAGTGCGAAAATTGCCTAAATATTTAGAGGATTTTGAAGTAGATGTGCTGGCTCTAGCTACTTGTTTGGGTGTACCTGAGACATATGATGATGCAGTTAAGGAACCTGAGTGGCAAATAGCAATAAATGAAGAGTTAAAATCGTTAGAGTCTAATGGAACATGGGAAATTGTTGATGTGCCTAGTAATGAGGAGATTATAGATTCAAAGTGGGTTTTTACGGAGAAGTTAGTAGATGGTAGGTCTCGCAAAAAGGCTAGATTAGTTGCACGAGGGTATCAGCAGTCGAGTGTTGTTGATGAAGATATTTTTGCCCCCGTTGCACGCATGACAACTCTCCGAATCATGCTTACTATTGCAGTAGAAAGGGAATTGCATATTCAGCAATTAGATGTACGCTCAGCTTTCTTAAAGAGTAGATTGAAAGAACCTGTTTATATGGAAGTTCCTCAAGGCTTAAAGAGTAATAAAAGTTTCAATGGTAAAGCTTGCAAGGTATTAAAATCTTTGTATGGACTGAAACAGAGCCCAAAAAGCTGGAACGATCATATAAATCTAGAATTACTTAAAATAAACTTTGTTAGGTCAAAGATAGACCCGTGCTTGTATTTCAGGGGAAATACTTATATTTTAATATGGGTAGATGATTTCTTTATGATGTCTGACAGTGTAAAGGAGTTAAAAGAAATTAAATTACATTTAATGTCTAACATGGAGATTCATGTGTTAGGTACTGATTCAAAATTTCAATTTTTAGGTTTAGAGATTAATAAATGTGAAAATGGGAGCATTACTGTAAGTCAGAGTAACTTAATAAAGAAAATTTTGATAAAATTTAATATGTCTGACTGTAAGACAAGTAAAGTTCCTATGCAGCCTAAACTTAATTTAACTAAGAGTAATGAAACTGTAAATTGTAAGTTGCCTTATAAAGAATTGGTTGGAAGTTTAATGTATTTGATGATAGGATCAAGGCCAGATTTGTGTTTTGCGGTATCATATTTTGGTCGTTTTCAAAATTGTTATAACAATGTACATTGGTCTCATTTGAAAAATGTTTTAAAGTACTTAAAGTATACTGTTGATATGACTTTGAATTTTGTTAAGTCTGAATCTGAGTCTCTTAAAATTAAGGCTTATGTGGATTCTGATTTTGCATTTGATATCAATGATAGGAAGAGTATTTCAGGCTATGTTATAAAATTAAATAATAATGTTTTAAGTTGGCAATCTAAGAAACAATCTGTAGTTGCGCTTAGCAGTTGTGAGTCTGAATATTATGCACTTTCTAGTTGTTTAGTGGAAAGTCTTTTTATAAAGAGTATATTAAGTGAAGTTTTTCAGTATAAAGAAATGATTTATGTATTTGAAGATAACATGTCTACGATTAAAATGGCCAAGACATTTGAGACGAAAAGGTCTAAGCATGTAGACATTAAATTTCATTTTGTGAAAGATTTAACAGCTAAAGGATTAGTAGATATTTCTTATATTGAGTCAAATAAACAGTTGGCTGATATAATGACTAAGTCGTTAAGTGCAAATAAATTTAGATATTTTTGTAATGAGTTGAATCTCTTGTAAAATTGGAAGGGGGTGTTGATGACAATTTTATGTTTCTTTAGTCTGTGTAAACGAGTACATTACTCTATGTTTCTTCGTGAGTCTAAGACTTGTGTGTGTATGTGTCATGGCGTCTTTGTCCGATTGTGTAATTTGTAACTCTAAAGATATTAAATACAAATAGTTATGATCTCAAGTTGTTATTATTTATTACGGTCTACAACATTCCTCTGGAGCAGCAAGAATACATCATAGCACGTAACACTAAAATACCTTTGTTAAACCCATAGCCGCTTGTCCTTTGCAAGCTATAAAATGGGTAGAAGAAGAAATTTTAAATAAAATTTGCCAAATACATACTGATTTGATTTTAAGATATATGAAAACACTTACCTACCGAATATACTTTCTTTCTGAAGACAAATGGATCTCTACGAAATGGTATTTTGTTTTAATATTTTTATTAAACCCTACAGCTTTACAATTCCTTAAAAGTTTATCAGTAAATATTGGGAATTAAAAAAATTATCCAATTTTAAATTTTAAATTGATTGGATTTGACAGTTGACACTACAACTTGACAGCACCGACAGCACTTGACAGCGAAGGTCCCAACATAGAGTATGTATAGTAGAGTATGTAACTCGATGTATGGTCGCAAGACAGACTCATTTTTTCTGGTTGGTGCACAGACTAAATAATAAATTCAGTATCATCATTTATCAAATCAAATCAACCCGCCACCTATGACCTAACCACGCCAAACTCGCGGACGGCGTGCAACTGCTGATGGTATATTATATTGTACTTAGCGACTTCTTAATATGTTCCATATTCTAAGGGATGTACAAGCGGGTGTCCACTCCGGACGTCCGAAGCGGACACCCAGAGTCCGGAGTATTATAGGTAAATTGATAAACAAGTCATGTTTCATGCTTCTTGACGGGCGTCTCTATAAAAAGTTTATTTGCCAAGTTCCATGTCGTCCCCTTAAAGGGGCATCACCTCGGCGCTTCTAAAACCAATAGGTAGGCGTCGATGACCAGAAAAAAGTCCCTATCGATGTTTATTTTGTGCACAGCTGTACACTTACCCGCTGTACCCATAGCCTGCACCTTCCTTCGACGCGTATAGCCCGCAGCCAGCTTAAATAAAATTGAATTGAGTACATTGAATATGATACTCTCGATAGGTTTATAAAATAATGTCTAATCCTTGTCATTCAGCCATAGCTTCAGCTACCAACTATTTTTCAATTCATAGATGTCGCGTACACTCATGCGGGTGCAGAGATGAGCTGAGGCTGAGACCTCAAGCATAGTTCACTGTGCCTCAAGTATTTAATCTATTTAGAATACTCATTACTGAAAATTCCAAAACTCGAAAACTCCTCGAAAGATTCAAAAATCGATGATGGCACCACAGAGTAACTTTGCTTCGAAAAGTTTTTCGTTTGTTTGGTTTATTTAATGTAAAGCAGGTGATTCAAAAATAAATAATATATCAACTTTCTTAAATGAGTAATGACGTCAGGTAACTACTAATGAAATGAGAATACAGAACCGTTCTTCAATTTTATTGATAAACAGGTAGGTATGGCAAAATAAATTTTAATTTATCAATTAATAAATTATAATCTATAATAATTTAAATGCCTTAAATCACTATGAACCTAAACAAATGAAAAGTTATAATATGCGCCTAAGTAAGCAATCACTCTGAAATCTCTGTTTATATAATCATTTGTGGTTTTGAATTTAGATTTAGGACTAGGTAGGTAGTTACCTACTTAACTGATACAAAACTTATTTGAGAAAATAGTAAATAGATAAGTACGTATTTTAGTATTGACCTGACTATGCTTACTTAGGTAACAAATCAATACAGTAAACCTAAATAATTCATTTAATAATTAATATAAAATATATACCTACCTATTAAGTTAAGTACCTAGTGCCTACTTTTATCATTCAGCGTTGGCACTTTTTATGGTACATATATAAGTAAAATAATTGGTGCCTATAAATGCTTATCTACCAGTTGTAGATAATAAAATAATATTCATATTCGCGGACTTTAATATACCTATCTACTCAATGCTCGCCCAAATACGAAGACAAAAATAAATGAATTTGTATTGTAATGATAATAATTAATGACAAGAAATGCTTAATTTGTTATTGATTTACATAAATAACGGCACCATAATTAGGTGTAGTGGCAAATATATACGACTTTGCCTTATTCTTGTCGATATTACAGTGCTCGACGTAATATTCATTTTCCAACTTTTCTATGTAATTTTTAACTTTTTCATTAGGGCATAATGCAACGATGCAGCCTCCCCAGCCAGCACCCGTCAGCCTGGAGTGCACGTTTAGTTTGCTCGATATCTCTACCAATAGATCTAGTTTTTTGTGGGAACATTCATACAAAGATTTCAAACTTTCATGGCTGTTCGACATGAGTTTTCCCAAACGAGTTAGTATCTCGTTTTCGTCACCAGAAGAACGAATTTTATCATGAATAGAACCATTGCTCTTGCCATTCATATTGGATTGCAGACATATTTTGCGAAATTCTTCAACTCTCAAAGCCTCTTCATATACGTGCAAAGCTCTTTGTTTGAGTTTGAACTCGGTTATATGCCTCGTGTTTGAAGTCAGGTACAACTTATCAATTTCTTCTTCGGAAATCTCTAACATCTTACACACTTCATCTTTTGTATAGATTGATTTCGGCAACCGTTCATAAACTAGAGTTACCATTTCTTCTAAGGTTTTATCTAGTAATTTCTGTACTTGACTTAACGTGATTACACTATGATCTTTACTAGTCTCGGGAGATAAAGCTAATATTTTACTGGCTAGCCGACATTCTATTACTCTTCTATTGTAATCGTTAGTTGCAGCTTTATTAATCTCTGCCAAGCTGTGAGCAACAACAAATGATGCATCTTCTGGTAAAACAACTTTTGTAGCTTTCAGAGGATTCCACGTTATATATTGAGCGCAATATTTTTCTGCTAAAAATGCAATCGCCTGATCCATTCCGCCTCCCTGTGTTCCGATGTACCGTTCACATCTCGCACATAAAGATGCTATTTCGGTTCTATTTAATGTAGCATTTTGAGCATATAAAAAGGCAAGGCACGCTGCACTTACTAATGCTGAAGAACTGGACAAACCGGAAGCAGGAGGAATATTTCCATCTATATAAAGTCTAACACCGCTAGAAAATTCATTGTTTAAGTGTTCCAGTGCTCCTTTTAATCCACACAATACGTAATTATACCAAAAGGGTTTTCCATCTTTATCAGCTGTGATTGTAATGTCGTCATATGCTTTGATTTCTAATTCGAAACTCACGTATTTTGGATTTGCGTTTCTGATGCACACTTTATGTTCCTCAGTTAAACTTCCCGCCACTAATATATCTTGTTCCAGAGCCATTGGTAACACCGGATAGCCACAATAATCAATATGTTCACCGATTAAATTTACGCGACCGGGAACTCGAGCTACAAATGCTGGGTGGCAACCAAATTCATCGTAGAATTCTTTAATAATCTTTTGAATTCTTTCACTGGAAGTGACTTTTCTTATCGGCACTTGGTCAATGTTATTTCCGTTCATTTTTCAACTCTCACAATATATTGTAAACAAATGCAAAACTGCGCTGCACGACTGCGAAGTTGCGACTGAAAATTGTTCAATTGTTATTATTATCAGTGTTATGATTACAATAAACGAGGTTTCGTTACGCTTTGAAACGAAAGCAACAATGTAAAAACCAGCGTTTGTTTACTCACAATCTCACTATCATGAAAAATTATGTTTTCAATAGGTATTTAAACTAGTTTAAGATTTTGGTAAATGCTGTTCACCCGTAATTGTTTCAATGATCTTTGTATATTTATCACAAAACGCTTTAAATTGTGCTGCACTTAAAGCTGAAATAAATTACTGAACTTGAATAAACTTAAATATAACCTTAAAGTTAACAATGATTAATGCTATTAAGGTCGATAATCGACCACTGATCGTGATCAATGCTCGACGATCAAGACTCTACTATTCAATCAGAAAAAATTACAATGCCAAGCATAGGTGACGTTGTTGGTTGTTCCGCGTTGCTTCAGGCGTCCGCCCGGCTGCGCTGTGAAGTTTGCCGTTCTTCGTATTTGTGTCGACGTACAGTTAGATCATCTAATACGCTTAATAAAATTGATATGCTTGAGTTTCTTTATGATTCAAACCGGTTGATGATCAAAATATTTTCTAATTCTTACAATAATAATAATTTGTAGTAGGTAGGTGGCTAAATAGTCCACATACACAATTTTACATTTCTATTTATTTTACTATAATATACCACTAATAATAGCTATACCTATTTAACGTACCTACACATTTACGAGTCGTGATGGCCAAATGGACAGAATATCTGTACCAAGGGTACATGGGTTCAAATCCAAAGCAATTTATAGGTATACCTTGCTGTTTTTCGGAATAAACGACCATGAAATCAGTCTGATTTCTTATTGGAGAAAATTTTGGTATCTGTCGTAAAAAACTTATTCGCACTTGACTAGGAGTCGTACGTAGGTGAAAAGTGAGTTTCTTATCTTGTAATTAACTAGTTACATAGGTAGGTATATATTTTTATGAAAAAAAAAAGTTTAGTTGAAAGATTAATCAGCTTGTTACTTATTTTATTTTATTGAGTAACTACGTAAGTAAGTAATATAATACCATTAGAACATCAATGTATTAGGATGTTGATAGGCTCTTTTCTTTATCATTTATTTAAGTGCGTGATTTCGAAAGATTTAATTAACTACCTACTTATGTACCAACTGTATAAGTGGTAATATTGCGACGTTTGGTTTGTCAACTAATTGAAGGTTTTGTGATACTGATATGATAACCTATTTTATGAGTAGCTACTTACCTAGTTAATCCTCACACTTTCAAGTGCCCATTAAAATATGTAGGCATACCTACCTTATATTTTGATAATGAAATATGGTGCAGTTTTTCAAAATCCCATTGACTGAGATATGTCTGGTGAAATGAGAAGACTCCAAGTCTGTATTGGTGAATTTGTAAAAATTCCGAAATATTAGTAAGCTGAAATTAAGTTAAATTTCTAGAAAAGTCTAGGCACCTTACAGAAACCAATGTTTTGACTCTACTCAAGCTTTAGACCAGCATAGGTACAGAACATTTTCATATGGTTGTAACTACCTAGAAAGTACACGGTCAGTTAAATGCAAAAAATATGATAATTATTTTGGATCAAATTCTTCCTAAAAAAGTAGGTACCTAACTAGCCCAATTCGGGTAATTATTATATAAAAAATTTAGTAAGTTTTAAATAATAATCATTCAATTTTTAAATAATTAGCTGATGCCCGCAACTTCGTCCGCGTGGATTTACGTTTTTCAAAATCTCGCGAGAACTCTTCGATTTTCCGGAATAAAAAGTAGCCTATGTGTTAATCCAGGATAACTAACTAGTTATAATCTATCTCCATTTTAAATTGCAGCCAAATCCGTCCAGTAGTTTTTGCGTGATTGAGTAACAAACATCCAAACGTCCACACTTTTACATTTCATATTATTATTTATATTTATAGGTAACTAATATTATTATAATTATGAATATGATAACTATCCTTGTAGATCTCTGAGCGCATAGTACTCTGTATCTCTACGGAAAAAAGGCGGGACGAAACTAGGACAGAGTTTTCAAGTGGTTTTCAAAAAGGACCTTTGATTGTTTTTGAAAGTTTTTGGCAACTTTTTTTGTTATATCAAGGCAATATGCGGCCGAGGTCTGTCTAGGCAGGGTGAGGCAGGGCAGGGCTTGGCCGTCGTAATAAAATTCTCGGCGGTTGATTGGCTGCGGCTGCCATGCGGTGCGGCTGCACCTAGGTTGGCAATTGGCACTTGGCAGTAACCATAGACAAAATCAAAATGTCAATCGAAACAAAAGTCAAAAAAGAATTTGTGGAATTTGTATTTTTCTGGGAACGGGAATTTGTAACATGATTTTGTTGTTTGATAATAATTATTGATTGATTTTGAATGTGAATTTGTGACTATTGGTATTCATAACAAACCCTGAAAACTAATGTATATGTGAAATAGTGCTAGGTATCAGAAAATATATAAAAATGGCGCACATTTTAGACTTTAATAAAATATGTCGCGCTTGTTTATCCGACACAGGACCTCTCAAAGACTTGTTTACTGCCTGTTCTTCAGGCGTTTTCAAGTATTGTACTTCTGTCGAGGTAAGAAAGATGTTAAAGTAACAACTACTGTTGGTAATAACTACTTATGTATTGTATTTTCTATGTAGGAGCCTCTGGTGGCCTTGTGAATATAGATTACCTGCGAATTGTTTTTTTTATTTGTTCGGACCTCTTGTACGAATGTTTATCGCCGCTGAAATACGTTGCTTAGCTTTGTACTCCTTTCTAAAGAGTAATGGATATGAAGCATACAACATACAAACGATCATTGAAATCCCAAAAAATACAATGTAAAATTGGATTTTAATGAGTACTCAATGTCCAAAGACAACCATTAAAATTTCAGCTTCTACACATATGTATGCTAATGCGACCTCGCTTGTCTTGTGTTCAGAGTACACCATAAGAAAAATTTACTATTTTGCCATAGCTGACTTAAAAAGTAAACAAATGACAGCATATTTCTTGGAGAAACAAGGTTGTAATCAGAAAGTCCCATAAGCTGTATATTGTCACATGGGTTTCTGCAAGAGGCACTTTGATTACCTATTAACTTGGCTAAAGAAAAATAGATTGTATTGGTATGTAATCCAAAATTTTAATTAAGATTGCAGCCACAGATCCCCTTCCGAAGCTGATCTGCCAAACATGCCTAGACTTGTTGAACAAGCTGTATTACTTCAAGCAAGTGGTTGTGAGATCCAATGTCATATTAAAGCAGCAATGCAGATTACAGGTAACTTTCTAATACCCTAGACTGCAGCTCAGCCGTTTCTGAAAATGATTATAAAATCTTAACTAAGGATAGGAAAAAACCCTGCCATATTGCTAGAATCTTAGCTAGAAATGTATATTTTGATCCAATAGATTTTTATTATTAATATATTTTCGATGGATTTTGTAGAACAATATGGCTTTCCTATTTTTGGTTTGTATGCGTTGTTTATTTTTGGATGCTCATTTGTTTTTGAATGCATCACATATTACAGCCCTATGTATACTGCAGATATTGCAATTATTAATAACTTAAATAAAGTTATTTTGTAAATCCCCTAAAATGCCACTAACATATTTGATGCTTTATATGTTTGTTGTGTTTGGGAGATCATCCAATGCTGTGCCCTGGATTTCTACTTCAGCTGCACAAGCCAATGACTGGCAACATGCTGTAACTGGGCAGCAGACAGGAAGCTTCAGGATGTCTTGTACAAAATTGCTCAGCGCAAGTGTGACCATGATCGTGATCACACATTTTTAACCCCCGACCCAAAAAGAGGGGTGTTATAAGTTTGACGTGTGTATCTGTGTATCTGTCTGTGGCATCGTAGCGCCTAAACAAATGAACCGATTTTAATTTAGTTTTTTTTGTTTGAAAGGTGGCTTGATCGAGAGTGTTCTTAGCTATAATCCAAAAAAATTGGTTCAGCCGTTTAAGAGTTATCAGCTCTTTTCTAGTTTTCTTGTAGAAAAGAAGGTTACATAACCGTTAGGTTCATAATATTATGTCAATTGACAAATGTCAAGCTGTCAAGATGAACGTTGCCTAGATATACATAATTATTTATTTGAAAATGATTTGTCGGGGGTGTTGAAAATTTTTAATTTACACTTGTGTCTGATGAGCTTTATCCTGATTTGTTACAGAATTTACAAGCAAAAAATGATCAACCCACAAGTGAAGGCAATGATAATAATATGGTAGAGGTGAACATTACGGAACTGACTGATGAGCTTAAGATGCATGAGAACAACACCACTGGTGATTGTATGGAGAGCTCGGATAAAGCTGAGAAGCCTTCGGCTGATGCCATACTCATTAGGTAAGTGTTAAAAAGATAATCTAAATTCCAGCATCAACTTCTGTTGTGTTTAGGTAAATGTAACTACTTCAAAACTGAATTTTAAATGAAGGTTCAAATCTTCATTTAAACTATTGTTTACTTATCTATATACTTTTTATAAATAAAATTGAGTGTGTCTATGTGCATATATATATATACACATAGACACACTTAATTTTATATATCATATTAAGCGCATATGGTTTTTTAAACTGTACCATAACTGAATCAAAGTTTGTCTGTCTGTCTGTTTGAGCAGGCTAATCTTCGGAACGGCTGAACCTATTTAGACGGGAATTTCACAGACAAGTAGAGGATTAACCAAGGAGTAAAATAGGCTACTTTTTGATATGACTTTCAAAAATGGATGAGTTGTGTTTTCCACCTATGTACACTGATATCTCTGAGATTTCTGAACTGATTTGTGTGTTCTTTGTTACAGTCAGATTCTACAAAGGCGAAGACGGCGCGGGCCCGGACGTCCGCCCAAAGACCCGGACGGACCTAAGAGAAGACGCGAGCGTATGAAGTGCATGAAATGCGGCAAGAGCTTCCAGAAGTATGAAAACTTTGAAGCACATATGCGTGGACACTTTGGGAAGAAGGTAAAGAATTGAATAAGTTTTCAGTAAATTTCTAGAGCAGATGTAAAACTGAACTTATCTGATTGAGATCATATCAAATTGCACAATACATTTTTGCTCGACATTTCTTTTTTTTTACTTCGAGGCAAGGGTAAATTACACACCTCCAGACTAAGCTTGTATCTGGCATTTGGTTATTCATCTGCTTTAGAACCACTTTAGTATTGCTTATAACTTGTTGTGTCAATGTTGCTTGTATGGACTCATTTTAGTGTCTATTTATCCTTGCTCCTGGGGATTGTCATCTGTAAGGTAACCCCTTGAGAAACTTCGAGCATTCAATGTAATATTTTGACATTGATATCAAACAAAAAGGTTAGAATCATAAGTAATATGTCATTTTGATATTGGTCACAAATGAAAGAGGTGAATAGAATAATAATAATAATAGGTATAAATGGTATAAAAGCATATTAAGCACATTTTGACATTTGTATCAAGTGAAAGGGGTTAATAGAATATAAAAGGACTAGCGACCCGCCCCGGCTTCGCACGGGTGGACATTTATTTTTTCTATTTTCCAGGATAAAATATAGCCTATACGGATTCGGAAGAATCCCTCTAAGTAATGGTAAAAGAAATTTTGAAATCGGTCCAGTAGAATAGAATAGAATAGAATAGATTTTTATATAGAATAGAATAGATTTTTATTCAAATAAACTTTTACAAGTGCTTTTGAATCGTCAAATAATTTACCACTGGTTCGGAATGCAGTTCCTACCGAGAAGAACCAGCCAGTAGTTTTTGAGCCTATTCAATACAAACATACAAAAATACAAAGGTTTCCTCTTTATAATATTAGTATAGATAATTAAAATCTTCATCACTTTTACTACTAAACTTTGTGAAGTTAGGTATTGATGCACTGTTTGGAGAAAAATGGCAATTTTACTTCTTTATTTTACAAAAAGTTCTTTTGTAAAAATTTAATGCTCGAAATTTTTCAATCTGAAACCAAACGTATTGTCAGCCGCAGTTCATTTTTGTCTCTTAATTTTAAGCTTATAAATCCCACCTCAGCTCTTCTGCTAAACTCGTAGGTCGGCAAATGCCAAGTGACAACTACGCTCGCATGCAGATAATTATTTGATTGATGGGGTGATCGGTGATATGGCACAATCCCTGAGAGGGAACGGTCGAGCATCCGAGCGCAGTTTGTCGCTGGGGGGGTTTCGGCGGCTGGCCACACGTTTGTCGCTCGCGCGGCCTACAGCGTAGCTCCCTTGCAGCCGGACATCCAGTGCGCGCACTGCGACAAGACGTTCATGTCGCTGCGCAGCCTCAGCTCGCACGCGCGCATCCACTCCGCGGTACGCAAATACCAATGCCTCGCGTGCGGCAAGAGCTTCGCCTACCTCAACGTGCTCAAGAACCACGAGCTCATCCACGCGGGCGTGCGCAAGCACCAGTGTCACCTGTGTGACGCCAAGTTCGTGCAGGCGTACAACCTCAAGGTTTGTGTCGCGCGACGTTCCTGTCTCGCGCGGCCCACAACGCGCACCCTTCACGGGGGCGTGCGCATGCACCAGTATCATCTGCGTGACGCCAAGTTGGTGCAGGCCGCCCACCTCACGCGGCTGCACGGCCACAGCCACGCGGGCGTGCGAGTCACCAGTGCTACTATGCGACGTTCTAAGTTCAGCACAACCTCGCGCAATATTGCGCACTCTGGGCGAGACAATATAGGAAAGCGGGCTTCACCTAGGTGAGAACACTAACTCGAGGGATCATACCGACGGCTGCGGTTGTCCATCATCTCGCGAGCTAATACTGAGTGGCGTTTGACGCAGATGCTGCTCAAGCTGCAACAGGCTGTGTCTATACAGCGCGAACGCATTATGTCTGACGCAAAAGTAATCTTTGTCACCCTCAAGACTACAAGGTTAGTGAGCTTATTCAATGCATGGGTGCAGTGTATTTGTATCGCCAAATGACGTTAAGGTTAGTACCTATGTGAATTTCAATTAGTATTTATTTTAAAACAGATTTTTTTTTTGAAAATTTCTTAACAAAGCAAATCAACGTTTCATATTACTCTCGAGCATGCAGGTTTCCTCATGAGGTTTTCCTTCGCCATTTAAGCCTTTCACTCTTCAATAATAAATACGCCTAAACCTGGGTACCCATCTACCCGGGAGGTAGTCTCCCACTGTACCCGTGGTTGTCTGCAGGTGCACCTGGAGACTCACAGCGACCAGAAGAACTACAGCTGCTCGCAGTGCGGCAAGAAGTTCGCGCAGCCCGGCAACCTCAAGATACACCTCATACGGCACACGGGCATCAAGAACTATGCGTGCACCATGTGCGAGATGAGGTTTTATATCAAGGTTAGATGAACAGCCATACTAATATTATAAATGCGAAAGTGTCTGTCTGTCGCTTACGTTTTCATGATATTTGGTAACCGATTTTAATGATATTTGGTACAGAGTTAGCTTACAATCCGGAAATTGACTTCGGCAACTTTTTATCCCGGAAAATGAGTTCCTACGAGATTTTTAAAAAACTTAAATCCACGCGGACGGAGTCGCTGGCATCATCTAGTACTCTATAAGCTACAACACGAAAGGGAAAGATATTTACTGGAATTAAAATTTATGAGTAAATGGCTAGAAAGTCAATGCCAGATAGGTAAATATTGTATTGGAAAAAAATCAAGGTTAGTACAGGGCCACGAACAAGAAGAACTGTAACAAGCTGTAGGGTGATTTTTTTACAATCATTAGATGCATTTTGTTCAGCATTAGACTTAAGCTGCGATGAGATGGTACAAGGATGGATTTACGCTGTATTTATATCGTGAAGTTTTGTATGTGGATTGGAAAAAAACAGTGCAATTCAGATTTTTTCTTTAGCAACACCACATTCAAGGGGACAGTGTGACACTTCACAAGATGGCGGTGTTAGTTCCGATTTTGGCCACGCGCCAAAAGATCCTTGTCGCACTGTATACATGTAGCCTCTCAAAGATGTCATCACCCCACAGGCGGACCTGGTGAAGCACATGCGCTCTCATTCGGCGGAGAAGCCGTTCTCGTGCCAGATGTGCGACAAGACCTTCAAGAGCAGGAGCTTCCAGGCCATACACATGCGGACGCACACTGGTAAGTCGTGCTATCCTTTTCCACATAAACTCAAGAGAGTTTCAGGATGTCAAGTGGAATTATGTACAACTATTATTTGGTCCAAATAAAGAATTAAAAAAAATTGGAAATGTTGTGAAAGAGACAGCACTAATTGTTTTATCCCTGACAATTTACGTTTGCTTTATATTATTCAATCTTAATAATAATTTAAACGCGAGAGTTTGTTTGTATGGATGTTTGTCACGCAAAAACTGAGTACTATGCGCTCAGAGATCTATAAGGATGTTTATCCTAATCCAAATTATAATATTATAACTGTGAAAGTGTGGATGTTTGGATGTTTGTTTCTCTTTCACGCAAAAACTACTGCATGATTTGGCTAAAATTTGGAATGGAGATAGATTATACCCTGGATTAACATATATGCTACTTTTTATCCCGGAAAATCAATGAGTTTCCACGGGATTTTTAAAAACCTATATCCACGGGAACAAGTTTTTAATATGTCCATAAGTTGTGACGATATTATTAGTCAAAAAAGACTATCCTTTCTCAAAGAGAACATGTCAATTTATTTTAGTTGAGATTGTGTGCAACCAAATTACCATATTATAATTAATTAGGTCTTTAGGCATATTTTTATAAATATGACGTTTTTGTTCTTTTAAAGGTGAACGACCGTATGCCTGCGACTTATGCCCGAAAAAATTCATGGCAAGAAAAGACCTCCGCAACCACAGAATGATCCACACGGGGGAAAAACCTCACAAGTGCCAGCTGTGCAACCAGGCCTTCATACAGAAGTGCGCGCTTAACAGGCACATGAAGGGGCACGGGAAAAACAACGAGGACGCCCAGACTCTCATACGAGCACCCTTGCCGCCCGTCAATATCAACAACACTCCGCCGCTGGCTATGGCGTACGCGCAGTGGCATACTAATTAATTCATGTAAAATAGCTTAGATAAACAAAAACATTCGATATTATGTTGATAAAAACCCCTTCCGACGCGATGTCGTACCAATAGCAAGTACTGTGTGCATTTACAACACGCGACGCCACACCCGCAATCGCCGTAACTACACTCTTCGTGTACTATGTGTTTTATAACACTCGACACCACTCTTGCAATTTCCCTATTGACACCATACACGGCAGAGAAACCTCACAAATGCCAGCTATGCAACCAGGCCTTCATACAGAAGTGCGCGCTTAACAGGCACATGAAGGGGCACGGGAAGAACAACGAGGACGCCCAGACTCTTATACGGGCACCCTTGCCGCCCGTCAATGTCAACAACACTCCGCCGCTGGCTATGGCGTACGCGCAGTGGCATACCAATTAATTCATGTAAAATAGCTTAGATAAACAAAAACATTCGATAAAAATCCCTTCCGACGCGATGTCGTACCAATAGCAAGTACTGTGTGCATTTACAACACGCGACGCCACGCCCGCAATCGCCGTAACTACACTCTTCGTGTACTATGTGTTTTATAACACTCGACACCACTCTTGCAACTTCCCTATTGACACCATACACGGCAGAGAAACCTCACAAATGCCAGCTATACAACCAGGCCTTCATACAGAAGTGCGCGCTTAACAGGCACATGAAGGAGTACGGGAAGAACGACGAGAACGCCCAGACTCTCATATGAGCACCCTTGCCGCCCGTCAATGTCAACAACACTCCGCCGCTGGCTATGGCGTATGCGCAGTGGCATACCAATTAATTCGTGTAAAATTGCCGAGTAACGTACCTAGATACACAAACACATTCGATCTTATAATTTATTGTGTAATTTTTTCGATTTTTTAAAATTATAACTAGCTGATGGCCGCGACTTCGTCCGCGTGGATTTAGGTTTTTCAAAATCCCGTGGGAACTCTTTGATTTTCCGGGATAAAAAGTAGCCTATGTGTTAATCCTCCGCGTGGATTTAGGTTTTTCAAAATCCCGTGGGAACTCTTTGATTTTCCGGGATAAAAAGTAGCCTATGTGTTAATCCGGGGTATAATCTATCTCCATTCCAAATTTCATCCAAATCCGGTCAGCCGTTTTTGCGTGAATAACAAACATCCACACTTTCACATTTATAATATTAGTGGGATTTATAAATGAAATTAACGTAACGGAAAGGCTTGAACTATCAAAATAATTCACGTCTTAGGCCCAAGGAGTCATTAGTGCAGAAATATAAACTCAAAGCTGCCAATAGGTGGCGCTGTAGCACGTTTTATCGCGACTAAACAGCATGTAATGTGTGCGTATGAACTAAACGAATCTAGATAAATGAGACACACTATTTAACAAACGGGCAGAGTTTCACTTACAAAGTTACAACTCAAACGTCAATTTTTGGAATTGATACCCTTTAGGTATCAATAATTATGTAGTTAGCCAACGCCCGCAACTTCGTCCGTGTAGATTAAGATTTTCTAATTCCCTTGGATACTTTGATTTCCCGTGATAAAGTGTAGCCTATGTGTTAATCCAGGGTTATAATCTATCTTTGCTCCAAATATCAGCCAAATCCGTCCAGTAGTTTTTGGTGCATGAAAGAGTAACAAACAGATAAATAACACACTTTCGTCTTTATAATATTACTAGCGACCCGCCCCGGCTTCGCACGGGTGGACACTACCACGAAAAATCCTATCTATTTTCCGGGATAAAATATAGCCTATACGGATTCGGAAGAATCCCTCTAAGTAATGGTAAAAGAAATTTTGAAATCGGTCCAGTAGTTTTTGAGCCTATTCAATACAAACATACAAAAATACGAAGGTTTCCTCTTTATAATATAATTATAATATTATTATATTATGATCCTATCCCTAAAGAGTCTTTAAATGGACTACGCCAGTAGACTCGCTTCGTCGTCTATTCATTAAGCTTCGGGGGCTCGGATTTCGTACATCGATGTTCTGGATAGGGTTGCCAACATTTCTTCAGTGTAATATAGTATTTTTGAGACTAAGCTATAAAAAAATATAGTACACTTAAAAAATATATAGCATTTTACGCAAAACGTAGACGAAGATATATTTGTTACTTATTTATTTTTATAAAAACTATTTTTTTGATTGAGTAACAAACATCCAAACATCCACACTTTCACACTTATAATATTAAGTAGGATTAGTTATGCTAGTCTATGAAATATGGAAAAAATCTTCAAACATGTTTTAAAATTTGTAAATAAGATATTGTACAAAGTAGGCTAAGGAATCGTGTAAAATATACAAATATTAGGATAAAACGTACAACTTACGAGTATGTTAAGTCAAATCAGATCTTAGTATTAAGTCATAAGTATGTATGTTTATCTTTAAGGTCAATCGATCCGTCATTTTAGAGCAACTAATGTTACAGATCTCTTTAATTATTCCTAAAATAAATAAATTTCATATGTAAAAAGAAATCTAAACTTATTTACAAATATCTACTGTGTATGTCAAAATATGTTTTATCCAATTTCAAAAAAAAAAAATTTTACAAAATGTTACTAATTAATGCTTGTGATATATTAAGTTCGCTGAATAAATAAAACAATTTTATTCGAGATTTAATCCTGGATTTTTATTTCTTAAATTTTATGTGCCTGTCTAAAGTAAATACTATACGGACACAGCCGTGGTCGTACACTAATCATACCAGTCATACAAAAATAAACTGAAATAGTGCCAGGCGAAAGCCTCAAAGTGTGGAGTGCCTCGGTTGACTATTGAGGCACTGTTTCTATTTAAGCCACGGTAGCCTGTAGTGGATATGGGTAACAACATCTTTATTCATTAACTGCAGGAACGATTCTATAATGAACCTTCATATGTCGATTCAAAGTTCCTCGCTGTGCAAAACTATGCTCACACACAGAACACTTATGAGGTTTCTCTCCAGTGTGAATGCGATGATGCTCCGTCAACCTCTTCTTAGACGTAAAAGACTTCGAACAGTAACTACATACAAACGGGCGTTCTCCAGAATGCATTCTCTGATGTTCTATGTATGAAGTTCGCGAAGTATACGACTTGTTGCAATCTTCACACTTGAAAACTGTGCCTTTGCCGTCGTGGTTCAACAAATGTTTTGCCAAGTTGTATTTGTCAGTGAATGGGAAGCTGCATACTTGGCAGATGTATCGTTTGCCCGTGTGACACTTTTGTATGTGCGAATCCAGGGTCTTGTTTGTGTAGAACTTTTTCCCACATTGGTCGCACGTGCAGTGACGTTCCCGATTTTCTTTGTGTGTTTCCAGATGGGCCTAAAAATGAAACTTTCTGTGAATTAAGTTCTAAGCCCTAATTCACACGAGCGTTAAAAAAGCGTCGCGGTAAACCCCGGCGTTGCACTGGATATACAACAGTGCGCGATAAAAAAGCGTTGACGTGTGAACAGATACTTGGGAATGCATTTGTTCTATTTGAACGCTTTTTTAACGGACGGTTATAAAACTCTCGTACGAATGAGACCTAAATGAGGGCGGAACAGTACAGGGAACACAGTTGACAAGGAATTTTTGAATAGCTAAATTTTTGTATGAAACTTGTCATGAATTCCATCGGCCTATATGCTGGACATGGCTTTTTCGAGATTGTGCCACCAAATCATCAAATTACGAAACTTGTCAGATATACATTGACAAAATCACGCTTTGACGCTACATTGCATATAGATAAATTCCTCTTTCCGTGTAATTTCTCGTGCACACACAATATTTCACAACTTTTCGTAATTGTGCCCCATGTTACACTATATTAATTTATTGACACTTATATTTATGAACATATAAAATTTGACACTTATACAATAAATAACAGCTAAACTCAAGCGAACTTTTGGTCTGTGTATGCCTGACTAGTTTTAAACTGCTTGAGGCCCTTAGCCTTGAGCTTGTCACGACTCGGGACAAAAGTAACAGGACGAACGGGTCCGAAGCTTGTCGGGCATACGCCAACAAAACCGACGTTATAATCACCTTCAGCACCCCACTAGTAGTGCACCCCTTGCCGCACACATTGCATATAAATAAATTCCTCTTTCTGTGCGCTTTCTCATGCATGCGCAAAGATTCGCGGCTCTTGGCAATTTTGCCGCAAGTGCTACACTTCAGAGTTTTCAGACTGACGCGTTCGTGGCAGCTCGCGTTGTGTCGCCTCAGCCCGCTCCATGTTATGAAGGTTTTCTCACAAGGCGTACATTTTAGTGACTTCTGAAAGGATAAAATATTACAAGTGTAATTTAAAAATTTATAACACCCCTGACAAGTGAAGGTTACAGTAACTAGAAAAGAGCTGATAACTTCCAAACGGCTGAAACGATTTTCTTGGATTATAGCTAAGAACACTCTCGATTAAGCCACCTTTCAAACAAAAAAAAAACTAAATTAAAATCGGTTCATTCGTTTAGGCGTTACGATGCCACAGACAGATACACAGATACACACGTCAAACTTATAACACCTCTCTTTTTGGGTTGGGGGTTAAAAATACCGAACATATCCCATAATTTGTTTTTAGGGTTCTGTTTTTACCTCAAAACGAAACCCTTCTAGGATCACTTTATTGGCTGTTTGTCTGTCGTGTCTGTCAAGAAACCTATAGGGTACTTCCCGTTGACCTAGAAACATGAAATTTGGCAGGTAGGAAGGTCTTATAGCACAAGTACAGGAATAAGTCTGAAAACCGCGAATTTGTGGTTACGTCATTAAAAAAAAATTAAAATGTGTTTCAATTTTCAAAGTAAGATTACTATACCAAGTGGGGTATCATATGAAAGGGCTTTACCTGTACATTCTAAAACAGATTTTTATGTATAAAAGTTTTTGATTTATCGTGCAAAACGTTGGAAAAAATACGCGAGTACAGAACCCTCAGTATGTGAGTCTGACTCGTACTTGGCTGGTTTTTATTAACTATTTTCCGTACTACTCTATACTCAGCAACAAGTATGTACAGAAAACATAGGCTTGTTTGTGTTTGGTTGGTCACTCAAAATAGTAAACGCCCACTAACTTTTTGTCTTTGTCATGTTTATGGGATTGTGTAACAGAGAGAACCCTTTTTTAGAATTTTTTTATGTGTGCTCTAAAACTACACTTCATTAAAAATTATTTAGAAAGAGCCTTATTATTATATTAACTTCTCTCCGTAGATAGAGTATAGTATACATACTTACTTTCGTTTCATGTGCCAATTTGTGAACTTTGAATCTTTCCTGAGAAACAAAACATTTGCTACACAAGTCACATTTTATCTTTTTCCTTCCGCTTGCTGTTTTTACTATTGCACTGCAAATAAATGCTATAATAAATGTTGGTGCTCCATAAAATTGAATTTATCACACTAATATTATAAAGGCGAAAGTTTGTATGTGTGAGTGTGTGTGTATGTTTGTTACTCCTTCACGCAAAAACTACTGGACGGATTTGGCTGAAATTCGGAATGGAGATAGATAATATTCTGGATTAGCACATAGGCTACTTTTTATCCCGGAAAACCAAAGAGTTCCCACGGGATTTCGAAAAACCTAAATCCACGCGGACGAAGTCGCGGGCGTCGGCTGTCGGCTATTACCTAATAAATTGAAACACTAGGTGATGCCTGCGATTTCATCTGTGTTAATCTAAGTTTTCAAAATCCCAAAGGAACTCTGATTTTCTGGGATAGTCTATGTGTTTGTTCAGGAATTCAGGATACAAGCTATCTTTTTACCAAATGGATGATGCCCACAACTTGTTCATGTACATATATTAAGGATTCATAAAAATCCTGTGGGAACTCTTTTCTAGGGCCTTCTCTTCTCTGATATGCAAGCTATCTCTACCAAATTGTGTCAAATGAATGGACAGTGAAAAGCTAGTAGACAGACAAAAACACACACTTTCGCATTTATTATATTAGGTTTAGTATGGATTTAAGAGCTTACTTTTTATGTGATCTATTTTCTTTAACTTTAACATCCACTTCAATGGGAAGCTCTGTTGAATCAAAATCTGAAAAAACATTTTTTTTGTGAATAATAATTACATATTCAGAAAAGGGATTTGAATCAAAAAGGGTCACTGTATTGATCATTATATGCAACTTAAATGGATTAGCAGCTTTATATTAAGATTGAATGCAGCTCTTTTACCATCATAATTTGCATCAATGTCCTCGACTTTGACTATAACAGTTTCAAGTTTTACTTCAAACTTATGTGAAACATCTTTCTGTGTATCTATTTCTCTAGGGTCATTGTTCAGCCAATCAGGCTTTCTATTTTCTAGCGCAGCAGAATAATAGTTCAACAGAGTATTCTGGGATTGCAAACATGTCTTTTTGAATTCTGAAAACTTTTTAATTAGGTTGTAACAGGTTTTGCATATTGATCTTGGCAGATTGTCGTCTTTAACAACCTGAAAGAAGAACTTAAGTATTAGTGTTTGAATCACTGGTTTCTTCTTTTGCTTTCACTGGGGCTTATCTGACAGAATTAGTACATATAAGTAGTTTTAATTGCAGCCTGCAGTTTTAATTGCAGCCTGCAGGCTAAAACAAGACTATTAAATGATTCAGTACTTAATAAAGTTAACAGGAAGATAGAAATCCGAATCTATTGCTGTTTGAAAATATTTATAAAAGTTATATTTTAAATATGACTTAACCCGGCAGACTTTTCCGACACGTAGAACCTTAAAGAGATTTAAAAAGCCTTCTTTCGTGTTCTAATCTAATAATTACACAGCTCTACACTATAAAGTTACTTTTTGGAAATAATTACCTCAACATTAGTACAAAACCAATAAACATCGGGTGAAACATTCTCAAATAAATTATATATAATAGTATCTATAGCACTAAGGCAAGCACGACATAATTTTCTAAAATCAGGCATTATACCTATTTAATTAAAAAAATAAACAACAACCACATCAAATTAAAATCAAAATCACAAAATTATTTATATTGACAATGTCAATGGCCTTTTTTTATATCACACACTCACACACTCAAAATGGTACTCACAGAAACATGAAACATCAAAGTCACCAGTCACTGTCACTGAATGTGAATTGACGTGAATTTGACAACTAGATTCATAGACAATTATTGTTGTTTTTTCTGGCTTTACACAGATAAGCCAATGGCAGGTTTGTAGAGTTATAATAGTTGTAAACACAGACCCAGGAATGGGACTTCGTCTGTGTTGGTGCTAGCTGGTGGGCGTGCTCTGCCTTTTTGGAGTGTTTTTTTTTTGTTAAAACTGATTGGAAAGTGCTCTAAGGGGGTGCCGTGCGTGTGTCGGCGAGCGCTGGTACAGACGGGGTCCATACTTATATAGTTTAACTAACTTGTTACAAATAACTACAAACTTGACATTGGCTAATCTTTGTAAAGCCAGACGAGAGAGGAAAAAAAAAATAGAAAAGGGCGGGAAACTTCGCACTTGGCGGACGTATAATTTTCCCGACCAATCCTTTTCTAAACCGAATTCTCAATTCACTCAAAATCAAAGCAAGACAATTTCACGTCCGCCAAGTAGGTACGAAGTTTGCCACCCTTTTTTTTGTTGTTTTACTACCTATATCTTACGATTTACTTGCAAAAAAAAGAAAAAAAAAACACAGGCTTGTCATTTATAATAAATAAATAGGTCCGGACTCCAAAATCCGTATTTCATTTAAAGGGCATGAGACCGGCTTGCCCGCGAAATTCAAATTTATTTTGGTTTTTCGCAATTTGTAAACTAATACGACAACGTAGGCTTATGGCATTCTGATTCCGACAGTGGCAGTATCATCCTCAGTCCTTACAGGTTTATATAAAAATCTTTACTTGAAAAGGTCCAGTTTAAGAAATTAATTAAAGTATCGACTAATTTGTGAGAATAGTCGACACTTTAATTAATTTCGCCCTTAATCGATCTCTTTTAAAAAGGCTCAAAGCGTGCTTTTTCTGGAATCTGGAGACATCACTAATGGGAGGAGAGTAGATTAGATAAAACACAATATAACATAGTAAATAACAGTATATTTTATTCATTAAGTATATATTTTCACAAAATCTCGTAAATCCCAATAATAGTAATCAATATAAACTAATACTGTGCAATCTCATTCTACATGTGTAATGGAATGTATTACAACCACCACCTACAATATGGATACTCAATATGCATACAAAAATATGATTACACATTACGAGATCTTAATATAATGGTATTTTATTTTATCATTTGTGAATGAAATTATTTTTAACTTAGAAATTAAATGCCTAGTCATACAATGTAAATCGATATAAAAATTAATATTATGCTTGACAATCTCATAAACTTAGGATCAAAGGAGTAGGTAACCTAAAAATAAGTTTATGGGCCATCTAATGTTATTTTATTGCACTTATTAAAAAAGGTTTTTTTTTTCTCTCTCATCTGGCTTTACAAAGATTAGCCAATGTCAAGTTTGTAGTTATTTGTAACAAGTTAGTTAAACTATACAAGTATGTACCCCATCTGTGTCGGCGGTTTTACATAATAAATGATATCCATAGACTAATAACAGTTTTACATTAAATGGCCTTAAAGTACTTTGAAATAGAATCTCTAAACAAAGATAGGAAAGTAAAAGGCAACAATCAACGATTTACCTCTTAAGTACTTATCACATATTTGATGATAACTAATATTGTCAGAAATAAACTACACGATGTTAACACACTTATTATATACATTTTCAGTTCATTCATAATATTATAAGTCATTTTGTCATGTAAATATTTACTTAAGTACATACCTTATAATGCATAATTGTGGCCATCACTTATTTCTACCCGAAGTACCACATAAAAGAACAATTATAATAATTTTATTCACTGAACAAAAAAAAGTCAACATTATCAAAGTTGTAAGGTATCACAAAGATTTCTAATATTTTTTATATTCTGGTCTCGGTCATACCATCTTTTGATTTATTTTAAGTTTAGTGCAATATCTGATTTAGCACTAATAACATACTATATATAAGATATTGTATTTTTTAAACATTCTGCATTTTGAGTTTGGCATAATGCTTTTTGTTTTAATGTTCGCTCACTGAACATTTGCAGCTGTTAGGGGTCCACCAAACGATAGGTTTTTCTTTTTAAAAAGAATATTACTAGTTATTATTAGCATGGTTTTTCCCCCTACAATTAAGCGTAAAGCTTGTGCTAGGAGCAACGGGTGTGGTTTGAACCGCCGAACTGTCGGAATTCAGTTTGCTCCTCAACCATTGAGCTATTGAGGTTCAAAGGAATGTAATATGGATAATTCTCTACTTCCATCAATCGTCACTCACCCTATCGTCCAATGGACTCCTTATGTACATTAAGCTAAGAGATAGTAAATATCACAATATCTCTATCGTAATAAACTTTGATAATGTGTCAACTGCTCACAAATCCCTTCCAATAGGGTATTTTACACCAAGTGAGAAAAAAATCTAAAAATGTATGAACAACATAGCTAGTAAGTAGTTAGTTGAAAAGTGTTATTTAAGTTTATAAACATAAATAATGAATTTTAAAACTCATTATAAAGATTTCACTTTTTTATCTGTTCTACAAATATTTGAAACGCACCGCCGCCATGATAAATTGAGACTGTGACGTCATATGGATTTCAAGTGTAATGTATTTCACTAAAAAAAATGCAGGTGTCTACCAATCTATCAAAAAAAAAAAAAACTGTGTGACGTCATGACACCTCACGAACCTAAAAAAATGGCAGCCAGCGTTTGCGCGGGGAAATTTAAAATACAAAATCTAAATGCATTTTCATCACAGTTATCCATCGAATAAAAATTTCGCGAATTTTTTGTTTCCGTAGGAATTCCGAGCCAGTGGTTGATGCTTCTGACGGTTCAAAAGTACTTTTAAAAGTTTAATTGTATAAAAATATTTTGAATTTTGTTTTTTTTTTTTTTGAATTTTCGGTAGTTTTATTATCAACTTAGGATCAAATTAAGACACTTTCCAAAAAAGGGTAAATTACCCTATTGGAACAAACACCTTTCCACTAGATATGGTCTCATATTCACGATCACTCTGTCTGGAACTCCAGACATCTCTGTTGGTTGTATGTACTGGTGTAGAGGTGGAGTAGTATAGCTAGATCACAGCTTGCCCTGCATCAAAGGCTTGAGGTACTTGTGGAAGCTCTGGTTGACGGGCTCCGCGTTGAGGGGGCTCTTCATCGCTTCCTCCATTAGTCGCTCGTACGCGCGACCGTCGTATGCGCCTAATGCCGAGTTCAGGATCTGTTCAAATTATTAAAAATTGTAAAGCATTTATTGCATACTAGATGGTTTATTTAAAATCCCGCAGGAACTCTTTGATTTTTCGACGTCTATTTGTCAAGACTAGGGAAATCAAAACATAGTATAGGGTACTTCCCGTTGATAAGAAAAATCATGAATTTGGCAGGTAGCAATATGTCTACACAAGTCCGTCCCCGGGATGTAAACTAACTCTGTACCTTTCATCAAGATCGGTTTAACTGTTGGGCCGTGAAAAGCTAGCAGACAGACAGACAGACAGATACACTTTCGCATTTATCATATTATGTATGGATTCATAAATATTTTATATATTTTATATACATTACCTCGTCTCTGATGTCAAAGGCGTCGACGAGTCCCACAGCGTTGGGCCGCACCTTGACCAACAGGTCTTCGTACCAGTTCTGCAGCTGTTCGATGTCGCGCTCCGATATAGATGTGAACTGTGGGATAAAACATCACACTATACAAACATTCGGGAAACAACTCAAAAGTCTGCAAAATCTTGAAGAACTGCGCGAAGATAGCTAACTATGCTTGCTTATGGGTATGAGTATGCAAAGGTATGTGCGTATACCCATTGATATAAGCGCGCATACGCGTGTGTGTGTGTGTGCGTGTATGTACGGGTGTGAGACAGAGTGTGCGTGCGTGCGTGTGCGTGCGTGCATGCGCATGCGCGTTTTTGTGTGTGTCTGTGTGTGCGTGCGTGCGTGACTGAGTAAGTGAGTTAGGCGAGTACACACCCTCAGCAAGTCTCCGATGCGTTGCAAGGCCCAGTACACGACGTATAGATCGCAAAGTTGCAGCAACACTTGCCGCAAGGCCGGCGATACTGTCTTCACTTGCTTCTCGTTCTCCTTGTAGTAAGTCGACAAGAGCATTGCGCGGCAATGGGCCTGCAATATAGAAAAAAGTTTTACTGTTTTCATTTTTTTGTAATCTTAAGACCAGCACTTGCAGGCAAGTAATGATGCAGTCTAAGGTGCAGCACACTTTCCTAGAAGATGCCTATTCAGTCTTAATTTGAAGGAAAAGTTGGTTATAAGTGAAGGGACAGACAAGCTGGAAGGGCATTTTATATCCTAGCAGGAACTCAGGAACAAGGAAGCATAATCATTTCCTGCCCATGGAATGTATAAGTTCAGAAAGGTTTTTAGAAACTTTGTGCATGCAAAAATGTTCTATACATACAGCTACTAAATTATGTAAATAAAATTATTATAGGCATACCTCAGATGCTGAGGCGAGTTGAATAGATGTCATGTTCCACGCATCTTCATATGACATGCCGTTGTTCTGGCGCTTCTCAATCTGTGCCACGCATATTCCGATTTTTCTGTAAGATTAAAAAAAAAGTTAATCACTAAGACGATTCATAAAGGTCGAGTTATACGTAACGTACAAGGGATGGGATGGGAAGATTTCTTTATCTACTATTGGATAATTCAAAAATGGACGGGATGGGCTGTTCTAGTTATCCAATAGAAGTTAGAGAAATAGTCCCGCCCAGTGCACGTTACGTATAACTCGACCTTTACTTCAATAAATAAAAATATAACCTTCAGGTCCATGGGATTTTCTTAATCAAAAATTAATATTGGCAATTTCCAATGGGTTTGAATTGATTTTGTTTTTTTATGGAAAACTTCACAATATCAATTGTCTGGCAATACGCACTAGGCTAAAGCGGACAATGGACGAAAGCCTTGTCGGCAGACTGTTCCGCCGCTTGCTGCCACGCCTTTACCAGGTACCTAGTAATTTTTTTTAAATAAGAATATTAGCCATGCTAATCATGACTCCCCTTTCCCCTCCAATTAAGCGTAAGCTTGTGCCAGAAGTGGGTACGACAATAGTGCAACGGGTGGGGTTTGAACCGCCGACCTTTCGGAATTCAGTTTGCTCCTCAACCGTTGAGCTATCGAGGCTCAATGTAAACAAGCTAGTACGTACCCCGAAGCGACCATGTGGAAGCCCTTAACAATGCCCTCGATGGTGTTGTCCCAGGGCGGGGAGCGTCTCCCGGCGCGCAGCTCCCCGAGATACGCCACCGTGGGCGGCAAGCTGTTGCCCGCCGCCGCTTGCTGCCACGCCTTTACCAGGTATCTGATCAGTGTAAAATAAAAGTCAAATAACCCCGACACATGAAATGTATGGTATAATGAAAAAAACAGCCAAGTGCCAGTCAGACTCGCGCACCGAGGATTCCGTACTCGGGTATTTTTTCTGTCATTTTGCACGATAAATCAAAAACTATTATGGATCCTATAATGGATCCGTTTTTCCTTTTCAGGGACGAAACCCTAACAAGTAGGCAATGGCCGTGAGCGCAGTGAGCATACAATTTTTCTTAATTTCATACATTACCTGGCAGTCTGCAGCAACATGACGGTGTTCTCGCCCTCGTACGTGCAGGCGGCAGTCACCAGCCCGTAAGTGAGCGGCAGGTTGGACGACAGCATGTAGCCGTGGCCTCCGCAAGCAAGCCGACATCTCTCCACGCACTGCGCCGCGTCGTCCGTGCTCACTGCCTTCAGGCAACACGAGAGCGCGTGCAACTGACAATGGAAACAGTCGTGCTAAAATCGTGATTTAAAGCAATCGATATGGTTGTAAACTTAGAAAGATGGTGGGACTGAAACCAGTCATAGGTGTTACCGACAGTCCTCTGTGCAGGGCCTGCATGGAGGTCGATGAAACACTGACGCACGTGGTCCTAGAGTGCACAGGCGTGGCAGAACAACGAGAGCGCAATTTGGGATCCCCAACGTCTCTTCATGAAGCCCTCGGCAACCTGGGCGGTCTACTTCGGCGGGGAGGGACAACGCACGCACAACAGACGGAAACAGTGCGGCAACCAGTCCAGAGAGAAGAAAGAAAGAAAGAAGATGAGTGTCAATTTCAGTTTTTTGGGGTGCTGATAAGGAAAATAACCATTTTGAAATTTACGATCGCCGACTTTCTTTTAAATTTATATATAATAGATAAGGCTGTAATTTTCAATCTCGGAGTGCTTATTAAGAAAATTCTTCAAATCCAAAATGGCGAAATTTTTTTGTCAAAAGCTGAAGTTTCACCATAAAAGACTTGTCGCCTGTTAATAACATCATTGGTTTAATCATATAATAATAATATCTAAGCAGACCCTTTATCAGTTTCTGTACGTGGAGACCACGAAAAAATACCAGGAACCTATAAGAATGAAGGAGGTTTAGTCACCTCAGGCAGTCTCTCCATGTCCCCCGCCTCCAGCTCCGCAGTGACGTTGTTGTACATGAGCCACAGCCAGTCCGCGCTCATACGGAACGCGTGCACCGTCGCTATGCCCACTAGCAGCTTGTGTTGTTGGGTGAGGTAGTCGATGATTTGTGGTTCAGGCTCACTGGCAATAGACAAACATAAATATAGTACAATAACTAGGGAAATGACGATAAAGGGTAACAATAGATCTATAGAATATTCTATCTATTTATCCTTGCTCAGAGTTAAAATGGGACAGATTTATGCCTACCACAGTACGCTCTTCTTTCTTTATACTTTCTTTCTATCGTATCTTTTATACTGTTCGTAACTTTTGGATCCGCGGAAGACCTGCGCTGTGCCTGCGTTCCCGATACAGGAGCAGCAAATGCTGAGTGGAGTCCATTTTGGTACCACACACCACGCATCTTATTTCGAGCAATTATTATGATATTATTATTCTATCTGTACTTTTTGTGGCACCAAATAAACAGTTTTACTTTCTCTCTCTTTCTTTCTAATTGAGATTAGAAAGAAAGAGAGAGAAAGAAATGCCTAAGGACAGGTGCAGATCAGTATACTTAGTATAAGTTTTGCAGGCGTGCCATCCTGTGGGGAAGGGGAAGTGTCTCACTTAGGTTTGGGCTGCGACTGCCTGCGCACGGCGGAGTAGCGCACGGCGATGGTGACGGCCTTGGCCATGTACTTGCACACGTCATTGACCAGCATCACTCGCACGAACATCATCGTACCGTACGCCAGCTTCGAGCTCGGCGCGTTCACGTACGTACCGTCCTGTGGACAAAGGACATCGTGCGTACAGACTTGACTTACTGCAAGGGGGGATATGACTAACGCTATGTAGGGATTTATCCATTCTGTAAGGCTAGGCGTATGCTGAGACGCACTTGTACTAGCTAGGATGCGAATGTCAGCAAAGAGTATGTAATCACTGAATGTCAGTTGCGTCGCAGCATGCATAGGGGGCACATGTCTGCCTCAACTACCCTGCCCTGCACTGTGCCGTGCTGTGCTGTGCTGCGTCGCCTGCTTCTCAGCATATGCCTAGCCTAACGGAGCATTGTGGACTGGACAGAGACATGTTCACCTCAAGCTCCAAGACACGGATATGTGTAGACTCTGTTTTTAAGAGCGGCCATAAACCGGTAGATCATGACTGCTTTTATATATCTATACAAAAGCAGTCATGATCTACCTCTTCAAGCTGCGACTAATGGCTTATTCTTTCTTAATGTGTCAATCAGTCAGTCATTATATCTTTTCATATGTATAAATGAAATGACATAACATTTAGTCTATTTTGAAAAAAATGAGGATAACAAATTCAAGACCTTCGTTTAAAATGAATACTGAGGGATCATTGACTTGCCTTGAACTTGTATGCCTAATGTGGTTATGAATTTTATCATTTGCGAACCGAGTACGATAAAAAAAAATTGTGCGTGTTATCTTTTTGCGTAGTTGAAATAAAACTAAATGCGCGCGGGATTACATTTTTGGAAATTAGTTTTTTTAATCATATTGTTAATAAATAAGGCTTTTTTTCTAAGGCTCCGTCTTGCCTGAGAGCTTACCTGCACAAACCAGTTTGCGCAGTTAAGTGCGTGCGTGTCGACGGCAAGCCGTTACACTACGTACTTTAAACCATCTCGATAAAAGATGACGGCCTCAAAACAGGTGTTGTTTGATGTCCATTTTCAGCAGAAATGAATCTTACTTTCGTCCGAATAAGATCTGAGTTACTCTCAAATTCAGTTTAAGAAGATTCAGTTAGAAGAAGTTTTCAATTCAATTCAATTCAATTTTTTTTTTTCAATTCAATTCTTTTCAAATGCAAATTTTTTAAATGCAAAATTCAATTTTTGCATTTAAAAAACTTGAAAAAAATATGTAAAAGTGAGCTTGGACAAAGTTGACCATATTCTTGCAAAGATACTCACCTCCAAAACTTTAGAATTCTTCATCAGCATGTGATCCCTCGGTATCCTCACATGGTCGAAGCCAAGGAATCCGTTGTTGGTGCCGTTCATACCAAGCTTGGCGCCAATCTCGCCAACCTTGATGCCACGGAGCGGCATGTGAGTTTCTTCTTCGCGCAGTTGAACGATGAAGGCGTGGATGCCGTGGCATTTGCCCTTGGTGTACAGCTGGGCCATCACGATGCAATAGTTGGCCGTGTGTGCCACTAGGAAAAAAATTGTTCTTTAACTAGGTATTACTTTTCATTTTATGAAATTACTATATATAAATATTCTATATTAAGATTAACATTATGTTATCTATTTATCCCGCAGTATAATAAGCTCGGTACAAAACCACAGTCATTAATTTTAAAAATATGATATTTAAGTGGGTATTTTCCACAAAAAATATGCAAAATAACAAATAACAATTCTAAGTAGATAATTATTATTTCTTTTACTACCAATTGTGTTTACGAAATACTATAATAAGAAATCTTTATAAAACTAGATGATACCTGCGACTTCGTTCGCGTGGATTAAAGTTTTTAAGGCCTTTTAAGAATCCTGCGACCAACTGACTGATCTATCAACGCACAGCTCAAACTACTGGACGGATCGGACAGAAATTCGGCATGCAGATAGCTATTATGACGTAGACATCCGCTACGAAAGGATTTTTGAAAATTCAACCCCTAAGGGGGTAAAATAGGGTTTGAAATTTGTGTAGCCCAGGCGGACAAAGTCGCGGGAATAAGCTAGTAAAAGATAATTAAAAAACAGTTGCGTGACTAGATCTTATTTACTGCAGAAACTTTTGTTCAGAAGTAGGTCTTTGACTGATATCTACTACCCTGAGTGACCTTTGATCTTACATATCAGTCATTATTACATTACGATTTGTAAAATGAGAACAAATACGATTATAAAGCACTACTTAGCGACCTGCCCCAGCTTCGCACGGGTAGCTTATTAAAAATTTCGCAGGGGTTTCTAATTTAAAAAATATATAAAATATAGCCTGTCACTCAGGAATAATGTAGCTTTCTATAGTGCGTTTCATCGAATAGTACCTATGGCGTTATGTTGGCTCCCCTGTCTGTCCAAGTCATTGGCACCATATTTGCATAAGAAGGCGCAGATTTTATTTATTTCATTTGATTTTCCTGAATGAATGAAATGAAAATAAACAAAATCTGCGTCTTCTCATGCCAATATGGTGCCAATGACCACCCAACAGACAGGGGAGCCAACATAACTTCATAGGTACTATTCGAAGAAACGCACTATACTGATGAAAGAATTTCCAAAATCGGTTCAGTTGTTCCAGAAATTACTTCCTACAATACAAACTTACAAAATTTACCTCTTCTATAATATTAGTCTACATTAAAAACCATGGACTTGGAATAGCTAGAGGCTGCACGCTCTTTAAATATTATGAAAACCGTGTCTATTTTTTCCAACAAGTACTACAATGACGTCACGCAAGGAAAGAAGTTAGTATAGCGCTCTCTCTGTTACGTAATCTCATACAAATGATAGAGACAAAAATCTCAGTGGGTGCTAATCATTTTGAGTCACCAACCAATCACAAACTGAACTACGTTTTCTAATTGAATTTCGAATGTTTTTGAAAACATTTTCGAATGTTTTATTAGCACCTAGTACTATATGTATAGTAGAGTAGTAATAATAATAATTATTATCGTAAGACGAAGATAAATGAGCTACTTTGATTATTATAATCTAGACGAATAGGATTATTTTGATTAATGATTATAATTAAAATAGGTACCTATTGATTAAACTGCTGTGTAAAAAAGGTTTAAATAAGTCGAATCTACGTGAAATACTTCACGCAATCTGAAGAGACACGCATGCACATGCAAACTGTGGAATCAACTGCCATCGGCGGTGTTCCCACTAGATTACAACATGGGGTTATTCAAGGGGCGGACCAACCAATTGCTGAAAGGCCTGCAACGCATCGACGGTTCCTTTGGTGCTTTTTTTTTATCGCTGGGGAATGCATTTACGCATCCCTCCCCGGAAGCCAGCCAGCCAGCCAGCCAGCTGAGGGAGGGTATGTGGGACTCACCGGCCGAGAGCGGTTCATGCGGCCGGTGATTACCGCCGCCCATGAACATTTTTCCTTTGGTGCTGAAAATGTTCATGGGCGGCGGTAATCACTTAACATCAGGTGACCCGCCTGCACGTTTGCTCGCTATTTTTATTAAAAAAAGACAGCAGAGTCGAGACGCGGTGTATTTCTTGATAATTCAAATATGGTTTAAGCCATAGTCTACCACGCTGGCCAATGCTGATTGACAGACTTCAGACACATTTGAGAACATTATGGAGAACTCTCAGGCATGCCGATGCCCGCGACTTCGCCCGCGTGGATTTAGGTTTTTCAAAATCCCGCGGGAACTCTTTGATTTTCCGGGACAAAAAGTAGCCTATGTGCTAATATTACTCGTATCTATCTCCATTCCAAATTTCAGCCAAATCCGTCCAGTAGTTTTTGTGTGAAGGAGTAACAAACACACACACACACACACACACACACACACACACACACACACACACACACACACACACACACACACACACACACACACACACACACACACACACACACACACACACACACACACACACACACACACACACACACACACACACACACACACACACACACACACACACACACACACACACACACACACAAACTTTCACCTTTATAATATTAGTGTGAAGTGTGATAGTGTGAAGTGTGATGTGAAGTGTGATGGATGTTCCTAAATATAACATTAACATGCTATGTATCTAGTTAATAGGTTTATGAATACCTAGATCTACCTATACCTAGATACCTATATCTAGATATCTATCTGCATCCTAAATTTCATCCAAATCCGTTCAGTAGTTTTAGCGTGAAAGAGTAACAAACATACACACAGACATATACACAAACTTTCGCCTTTATAATATTAAATAATAATGTGTTAATAGGTATGAGAATCTTGCTTGTCGCAAAATCAGGTCTTTTTTAATTAGCAAGTCACGGTGACTACCTACGAATGAAGATATTTACGAATACATAGAAGGTACTTATATACATAGAAGGTAGTCCTTGGTAAACAATGTGTTTGTTTGTCACACTTGAACCTGCCGTTATGTAAACTTGCGAGTAACATACAGTGAATAGATTTGTACCTATTGTGATTTTTGAGGTCAGAAGTCAGAACGATGGATTGGTGTTGCCAAAGACTGTACCTATCTTTGAACGTTAATTTTAATAGGAAGAATAGGTAATTGCGTCATGTGTGAAAAAGACTGATATAAATAGAAGCGAAACGAGCGATAAATGTTAAAGAAACTGCGTGATCCGATATACCTAAATATAATAAGTAAAAAAGCCTTTATTATCTAATACGTATTCCAAAATACATTGATGATTATATCGCGTTACAATAATTTATTTATTTTACGTCATTTTTAACCCCTGACCGACCGAGAGAGTGGTTTTATAAGTTTGACCTGTGTATCTGTGTATCTGTCTGTGGCATCTTAGCTCCTAAACTAATGAACAATTTTAATTTTTTTTTTTTTGTTTGAAAGGTGGCTTGATCGAGAGTGTTCTTAGCTATAATCCAAGAAAATCGGTTCAGCCGTTTAAAGTTATCAGCTCTTTTCTAGTTACTGTAACCTTCACTTGTCGGGAGGGTGTTATAAATGTTTAATTTACACTTGTTATTCATAAATTCTTCATAACCAAAACAATATCAATTGACAGTATCAGTTCATTCATCGTCATATTAAAAATTAATGTTAGCGAACGAACGAGCAGGCGGGTCACCTGATGTTAAGTGATTACTATCGCCCATAAACATTAATATCAAAAATGTTAAAAATATTTTAGTCTGTGTTAATTATTATAGACACGATTATAATTTACTTACATCCTCCAGGCCACCACTTGTAGGAAGTGAGCGTGGGGCTGTGCAGCACGAACTCTTTAGTGGTAGGGTCGTAGGTTGCCGTGGTTTCCAGCCCTCGGATGAACGTGCCGTGGCCCAACTCCGTCTAGTATACACAAATACGAATAAATTATCACTCACATACTACGCATTGAATGCGAAACAGCGTTTGTTTGTTAGTTTGTCCTTCAATCACGTCGCAACGGAGCAACGGATCGATAATTTTTTGCATGGATACAGTGCAGTGGATGGATGTATCCATGCAAAAATCACATCAGGATACATATCAAACAGAGAAGATCTGGACTTGCATCCCGGACATGGATATAGGCTACTTTTTATCCTAGTAAATTCATTCCTATAGGATTTTTTACAACCTAAATCTACGCATACGAAGTCTCGATTATAAACTAGCATGATGCAAATTTTATTTACATCATTGCATCATATAAATAAATTTCAATAAATTATGACTCATATTATGCAATATAGGTACGTTGACGAGAGCGATAAAAAAGAAATCTTCATTGACATGCCAAACTAGGTACTCGGAGTACCAAAGTTAAAAAAAATATTTCACATAATCTGGCTAATTCTGTTGTACACAATCTTGACAGGTCTAAATCTAGTAAAGGTTCAGTGCCCATTATGTTCGATCACATACGTTCAATAGGATCCAGTACGCCTGTTGGTCAACAGTCCCCTGACCCATAATGGTGGATATAACAAGACGTAGTGCAGTGTAAATGTAGCATTCGGTTCTTCGGCGACCACGACGAGCGACTGCGACCAGCGACTACGCGACCATGGTCGCCTGTCGCAAGGCGACCCCTCACTTTCGGATGTCAGCGACCGCGACATCGCCAGTCTTCCCGCAGTTTTTATGTGTGACGGTTGTGTTCTATTGTAGTAGTATTGATATGTCGGACAATTTCTCCGGAGCGAAAAAAGTTATTCAACAGCTATTGGAGGATGAGGAAGATGATGATAATAATCTTATCATGTTATTATCTATGCCTCCGGAAAAAAGGATGAAGAATTTTCAAATCGCGAGAAGAAGAGTGTTGCTTTCAGATACTCATAAAACGACATTTAATTTATAAAGAAGAAAAGTTCCGAAAATATTGACTGCGTCGCGCGACGGCACTGGCTCCGGAGCGACCGGGTCGCGGGATTTGTTTAGTGCTCCATATAAATTAATACACTATTACATTGTTACCATCGCCAAGAATGGCCACTCCTAAATTACCACCCTTCACATTAAACTCGCAATTTTACCTGAGCATAAGTGCCAATAATGTCAAGGTTGAACGCCCTTCCGATCCAATACGCCTGTTGCTCAACAGTCCCCTGTCCCATGATTGTAGGTATGAACATCACATAATGCAGTGTTAGCGGGTTACCATCGCCGAGAATGGCCGCTCCTAAGTTACCACCCAGGACTGCTCTGTGGGAAAAATTATGAAGTTATTTTGACTGCGTATATTGTGTGTATTAAGTTTTTGGTGTGCTCTTTTCATCTTAACTGCATTATCCACGTCGGAAAAACTATCCATACTATTATAAATGCGAAAGTGTGTCTGTCTGTCTGTCTGCTACCTTTTCACGGCCCAACAGTTTAACCCATTCTGACAAAAGGTACAGAGTTAGCTTATATCCCAGGGACGGACATAGGCTACTTTTTATCCCGGAAAATCAAGGATTACCCACGGGATTCCTAAAGATCCATTCGCTTGACCGATTTGTATGAAAGGTACCAAGATAGCTTGCGTCCATGTAAATGACATAGGCAACTTTTTATTACGGAAAATCAAACAGTTCCCACGGGATCTTTAAAAACCTAAATCCACACGGACAAAGTCGCGGCCATCCTCTAGTACAGTATAAAGATCGCTTGGGTATCCACAGTTTTTCGGTTGCATTTTTATTATATTTAATTCACGAATTAATCGTAGAAAAATAGACATAGCGTCGGGATTTTTTAGATATATTTTAGAAGAACAACTCCTCAATACATTATTATTTATATGTATATGTAAATATTGTACACATTATACATAGATGTAGATTTTAATTAAATTCCGTGGGAGCCCTTTGATTTTCTTATTAACTTGGTGATGTACCTCAGTTATCTCTATGCCAAATTTCATCATAATAGGTTAAACGGATGGACTGTGAAAAGATAACACACAGACAGACGCACTTTGATAGATGATATGGATTAATTTAATATGGATGTAGTTACTGTAGTAATGATATTTTTCTATTACATTATAATTATTAAATAAAGGTTTTGAAAGAGTATACCTATAAAATACGTACGAGACAGGTCGAGCTAGCCTCGCACTAACCCGGTCGGGTGAGTGCGGGTGTGCGGAACGCCCCCCCCCCCCCCCCCCCATACCCCGATTGCCATCTCAACCTGTCGCGAACTATAGAAGTCTACTATTACGATTGATGCAGTGTTGAATAAAACTAATCACACTAATATTATAAAGGAGAAAGTTTGTATGTGTGTGTGTGTGTGTGCGTGTGTATGTTTGTTACTCTTTCACGCAAAAACTACTGGACGGATTGGGCTGAAATTTAAAATGGAGATAGATTATACCTTGGATTAGCACATAGGCTACTTTATATCCCGGAAAATCAAAAAGCTCCAATGAGAATTTTAAAAAACCTATATCCACGCGAACGAAGTCGCGGGTATCAGCTAGTAAACAATACAACAAGCAAAGGCTTACAAGTAATTTTCCATGCCAGCGTTTTCTTCCTCCTGCAGCTTGCGTATCATTTTGAACAGCAGGCATGCCTTTTTGACGGCCAGTTCATACTTCTCTTTGTGACTTAAATACACTGACGGTACTGGTTCTATATGTATACCTTCCTTGAGAGCCATTTCCTCTGGAACAAAGAGAAAACAATGTATTGACCACCGCGATTATGACCGCGTGGATTTATGTTTTCGAAATTCCGAGAAAACTTTTTGATTTCCCGGAATAATCCTTATTTTTAACCTTCGACCCAAAAAGAGGGGTGTTATAAGTTTGACGTGTGTATCTGTGTATGTCTGTGGCATCATAGCTCCTAAACTAATGAACCGATTTTAATTTAGTTTTTATTTGAAAGGTAGCTTGATCGAGAGTGTTTTTAGCTTGGATAACCCAAGAAAATCGGTTCAGCCGTTTGAAAGTTATCAGCTCTTTTCTAGTTACTGTAACCTTCACTTGTTGGGGGTGTTATACATTTTTAATTTACACTTGTTATTGACTTTTCGGAGTTTGTGAGGAGATCATCGTGAGGAAATTGGATTATGAATATATCTTGCGTTAACGCAGTGAAGGAAAACATCGTGATGAAACCTGCATGCTTGAGAGTTCTCGACAATGATCTCAAAGGTGTGTGATGTCTGCCAATCTGCACTTGGCCACCATGGCAGCCTATTTTTTTTTAATTATCAAAATAGGGAATGTTTAGCAAGTCTGCTTTTGACACAGCGAAAACCTCTAAGGTTTACATTATTGATTGATGATGATGATGATTACAGATAATAAAATAATATTACATTAGGTATTGCTTAGTTTTCTTTTGATTTTTCTACGGGGATAATATTATAGACCATTAGGTATTGATTGATTTACCTTTGATTTTGCTATGGGGATATTTTATAGCAGTAAAATGTAATGCAATACAGAGGAAAATGTGCATGAATTCTATTTTTCCTGTAAAACTATGAAATGCACTTTATTGCCAACTGATTCATAGGTATTGCACATTTATAGCTTACTAGCCGATGCCCGCGACTTCGCCCGCGTGGATTTAAGTTTTTTGAAATCCCATGGGAACTCTTTGATTTTCCGGGATAAAAAGTAACCTATGTGCTAATCCAGGATATTATCTACCCCCATTCCAAATTTCAGCCAAATCCGTCCAGTAGTTTTTGCGTGAAGGAGTAACAAACATACACACACACACACACACACACACACACACATACAAACTTTCGCCTTTATAATATTAGTGTGATAGGTAAACTAAACAATGTTAAGTACATAACATTATATTTATATTTTATTTCATACTAGACGATGCCTGCGACTTCATTCGTGTTTTTCTATTGCCGCTATAATAACAAATAAAAAAATTGCAAAATTGCATCAAAATTGCCACCATGAATATAAAAAAAAATTAGTATTATTTCTTGTAAGATGGTATGGATAACGGAACCCTTAATGTGCAAGTCCGACTCGCACTTGGCCGGTGTTTACAAAACGGATTGCGTCTAATGGTCTAAAGCAGATTACGATTGACAAGAGTGCGGACAGCGTTGTTTTTTAACCCCCGACCCAAAAAGAGGGGTGTTATAAGTTTGACGTGTGTATATACACAGATACACAATCTGTGTATCTGTCTGTGGCGTCGTAGCTCCTAAACTAAAGAACCGATTTATTTATTTATTTTTAGATTAATGTGGTAAAAAAACTTAATAAAAGGTTTAGAAGTTTAAAGTTTTTATTGACTGTTCATATTCAGATATTATGTTTCTCATTTATTATTTTTTTGATTCGCACAGGTAGCTTGTTACAATTTTCGTATGGATTTGAAAAAAAAATATAGCCTTTGTCACTCAGGTATAATGTATCTTTCTACTAATCCAGAGATTACTTCCTACAAACAAACTTACAAACTTTACCTTTTTATAATATTAGTATAGAAATAGATATGTCTAGAACTGTGCCAATTAATATAATAATTGCCTGATAACATATAATATGTAAAGTTCTTTTAGAGCATGATAAAAACTGAACTTTGAGTGATTGTGTATGAAAGTACTTATAACAAATAATATAGGATGTTGGCTATTTAAAACTTGGCTCTTATTTATGATAATCTTCAGAATGGAGATACAGTGACCTGATTATATCAAAACCCAAATATCCCAAGATTTTTCTTACCTAAAGTCTGTTTGTTTGTTAGGCTAATCTTTGAAATGGTTAAACTTATTTGGACATCACATTCAACAGATAGAGAGTACAAGTGATTTTGACTGCTTTTGTTTTTTGGGAAGAAAGGTTTCTCATGAGATTTTAAAAATAAAATTCTTTGAAGACTTATGGTAAAATATGAATGAATAAACTGGTTTATAAACACTAGCTTTTGCTCACGTCTTTGTCTATGATTATTTAATTTAGCACTCAGGAATAATGTAGCTATCTATCAGTGAAAGAATTTTTGAAATTGGATGATTAGTTTCAGAGATTACCTCCTTCCTCCAAACTTTGTCTTTTTTTATTAGTGTAGGTACACATAAATTTTTTGAAAAATCTCAAGCATACCATAAATTATGTTTAATTTTATTAAGTGTTCTTAATCATCCAATCCCCAATATATGTTCATAGAAATTAGTATATGATTTCAGTAATGGAAAAAATAACTATGTAAAAAAGTAGGTTAATACTAGAAGTTGTATCTGAACACATTACACAACCATTAATACATAGGTAATAGGTATATAATATTATGTATCTAGGTATACTCTGAACATTGAAAATTTTTTTAGTACTACACTAGCGGCACGCTATGATGGCCGGTTTGACACATTACAATAGTGATGTGGAATGTCAATTTATTCTCGAACAAAAAACAATTAAGTTTTGTTTTTGTACCTGATTAAATAGGTTTAATAAAACAAAAATGTATATGTTTATTTAATTTATTTGAACGAACTGAATATTTGAACGAAAATGAATATACATACTTTATATGCACACAAGAAACATATGAATACAAAAGATACCAAAAAAGGTGCCACAAAAGGCCATAATTAATCAGATTCGTCCATACTACTATTTTCACTGTCGTCACTGCTATCATCACATACATTAATAATTATATGTTCGTTTTCTATAATATTATCTATTTTCACATCTCTTTCATAATCTTCCCTTATTAATTTAACAGTTCTATTCACAACCTTTTCCCAGTCTCCTTTAGTCACATGTTCACAAGCTTCTTCTAATAATTTTAGCATTTTTTTTGTGGTAAATGGGGGTTCTGTATTGTGTCTTGCAGCATATCCCTTAATTTGAGCCCACACCAACTCAATCGCATTATACTCACAATGGTAAGGCGGTAACCGTATAACTCTGTGCCCATGTTCTAATGCTATTTCGTCAATGACGTATCGGATCTTGGTTGGTTTGTTTTCTTTTAAAAGACGTACTAATTCCGCTTTTAACATATTCATGTTTGCATCTACGCCATTTTTACGAAGCCATGCGACGATATCAGCTTTCTTTTGGGATTGGGCAGGTGGCTTGTCAATTTGCATCGAGTGGTATGGGGCGTTGTCCATAATTATAATAGATGGTTCAGGGAGGCTACACAACATTGAGGTAAACCATTCAGTAAACTTTTCTCCATTCATGTCTTCATGATAGTCTCCAGTGGTTTTTGACGCAAAAGCCATGAGAGAACCTTCGACAAACCCGTTGATGGTTCCGGCGTGACAAATTATAAGTCGCGATCCTTTTCCTACAGGAACTTTGGAAGTAGATGCTGCTGTGTCATCGTTCCAAGAACGGCCTACAGTATGGTTAGCATTAAGCCATGTTTCATCCAAGAACACAACATTTTGCCAATTTTTGATTTCTTTCACTTGCCGTAAAAAAGTATACCTTGCCATCGCTATATCAAATCTTTCCATCAATATTTTGCGTTTGTTACATTTTTTGTATCGAAATCCAATGGTCTTCAAAATCTTCGTTAAAGAACTTTCCCCACCGAAGAATAATCCAGCTTCCTTCAGTGAATGCACCAACTTTTTTCTTGTTGGATACTCCTTCTGTAAATAGTAGCCGTAAACATGTCTTCGGATAGCATCGGCATCAAAGCTATCGATGCCTACGACTGGTTTTGCTCGTTTTCTCTTTTTTGGTGTGTGAAGTTTATTTTCTTCTGTGCCAGTCTCGCCATATTTTTTTTTAGTTATCCGTCTAACAGTTCGTTGTCCAATATTAAGCGCATCAGCTACGCGTTCAACCACTGACGTTATAGGTAAAATTGGCCCTCCATTTTGAGCTTCACGATCGAAATAGTTACGAAGGCGTATTACGAACTCACGTGTCTGACTATTTAGAACAGTTCTCTGCGTACGTTCGGTCATATCGACGAAATCCACAACAAAGGGCTTGAACAGAGTCCAAATTAACGAGCAAGGGTCAACAGTAATGCAGTATCAATATTTGAAATCCAAAGCCAGGTCAAAACTATATCACAATCGCATTGCACTGACAGTTTATACTTTTCGAAGCAACGTCAATTCGAAACTGCTTTGTTTTGCATTGAGCATTGACGCGAGTTTGCCGGAGGTAGTAGTTGTGCTAGCCAGCGATCCTATGTGACGATCGTATTAGATTCCATTTTTAAAAATTTATTGATATTTTTTTGCGATTTCAGAGGTTTGTCCACATAGTGAAAATTGTTCATATTCACAAGTACATTCACCCCTTAAATGGTGCAAACTGATTTTTCTACACTTGTATACATTTAAGAAATCAATTTAATAAATAAATTTTGAGTCCTAAACCTAAAACTACATTCGATAAAATTTATGAATCTCTGCACATCACTATCGTCAATAAAGTAATACAATTATTTCCTTCAAAGTCGTTATCAATTAATACGGAACTTCATGAGCGGACAAACGTCAAACCGGCCATCATAGCGTGCCGCTAGTTTAAGTTACTAAGTTTATTTAGAACTAGCCGATGTCGCGACTTCGTTCGCGTGGATTTAGATTTTTTGAAATCCCATGGGAACTCCTTGATTTTCCAGGATAAAAACTGGCCTATGTGCTAATCCAGGATATAATCTATCCCAATTCCAAATTTAAGCCAAATCCGTCTAGTAGTTTTTGCGTGAAGGAATAGCAAATATACACACACATATACACACAAACTTTCGCATTTATAATATTAGTGATTATTATAAGTATAGATTGGTGTGATGTTGAACTTTTGGTAATTTGAAATAACTGTGTAAAATTGAGGAAATTATGCTACAATTACATCAGTAAGCAGCAAAAAATTCCAAGGTTTCTCTTGGCTTTACATAATGATGATTTCAAATTGAATAATATAGCATAATAATTAGTTACCTCTTTTTTTCCTCTCTTCAGTTTTGTCAGTACCTCCATCAATCCAATTTGTTAACTCAGTTATGTTGAAACTGCAGGAATCCCTTTCTCTTTGCAAATCCACATTTACTTTTGTCATTTTTACTAGATTATTGGGACTTTTCTAAACAAAACTATAATATTTATAGATAAAATATTAAAGTTATATTACAGTTAATAATTTATCCCGTAGCATAAAGTATTAAGCACACTTAAAACACTACTATACTACACTGTAGTCAAGCACTCACTGATTTTGTCATACTTTAATTGATGAGAAAACTTGCTATACAAGTGGAAGCTAAAGTGGAAGTTAGGTACCTCAAAACGAAACAGGCTTTATGACGTGCGTATTACGTATTGCCACAGAACATTATATGCTGCGACTGCTGCTCAAATACAAAATACAAATCAATTATCAAACTTAGTTAAGTAGGTCGTTTTAAGCAATTATCAAATTAATTAAGATTTTATCTCAAAGGACATTGAAATTCTTGATAACAATAAGACGATTGTAGTTTTACATCAGGGTTGCCAACCAAAAAAAAAGATTCCTCGTACATGTGTAGCTGAAAATCTCGTATATTGACTTTCAAACCTCGTACATTAAAATTTATTAAGGGCCAATATACCCCTGAGAATTACCGATAATTTTGCTTGACGGGTTTTCAGCCTTAATATGAAAATAATCGTTCGAAACTTTACAGATAGATTATTTAGTGAATTCTCGTAAATTAAAAATATATGGAAACAAATAAAATTACAGTTTTATTATCATCGTGAAATCTGCAACACATGAAATTAATAATATCAATAATGAGTTGTTAAAAATAATTCAGGAAGGAGATTTCACAGGTTTTGACTAAGACCATTCATGATGCGGATTAAATATTCTTTGGTAGTGAATCGAATTAATTATCTTGTCACAGCATAAATAATGATAACTTTATCATTTGCATGACTCTGTAAAATGAAGTACCTATACTATTGAAATTAACTTGCAAACATAACTACAGATGGCGATATAACAGTATTCAATACTGATGTTAAAGAAGGATGCTCATTATGAAATAATAATGAATCAATAGATGTCAGGCTAATATCGCTGAAACAAAAATATCTTTTTTGGTTGGATCGGAGCTTCCCAATATCGTGTTATTTTTTATACTCTACTCACTACTACATAATCCATTAAAAAAAATCGCATGGCCATAATGTTATCAAAATCTCGTACATAATTGTACGAGGTTGATAGCGTCCTCGTACCTCGTACGGAAGACCACAAATCTCGTATTTGTACGAGGAACCTCGTACGGTTGGCAACCCTGTTTTACATACGCATTAAAGGTTCCAATTCAATTCATTTTGTTAAATACCTAGATCATGTTTTAAAAAAAAATAGCTGTACCAGCTGTATGTAGGTCTGTGAGTGAATATTTTGTATAAGTACTTAATAAATGTAGGTACAATGTACATAATTAATACCTCTAATCTGTTTATCAACAACAAAGAAACTTCACAAAGATTCTTCTTCAACAAAGATTCTTCTATTATTAAGATTTCACTAAAAATTATTTTACAATCAATAAAATTACCTATTTATTTTAATAGGTACTTTCCGAATTACGAAATGAAAATTTCTTTCTGTGATCAAAATTCAAAATCATCAAAATATCAATTATCAACAACCGTAAATTATTGTATTGTCAACATTGTCAAGTGTCAACGTCAATTTATTGTCAAAGTCGCGATTAGTGGTATAAGTGCGTTACATTATGTTGGCTCTCCTGTCTGTTGCATGGTCATTGGCACCATATTGGCATGAGAAGACGCAGATTTTGTTTATTTTCATTTCATTCATTCAGGAAAATCACATTTGATTTTCCTGAATGAATGAAAATAAACAAAATCTGCGTCTTCTTATGGAAATATGGTGCCAATGACTTGGACAGACAGGGGAGCTAACATAACGCCATAGGTACTATTCGATATAAATTATAACAGGTAAAAACAAATTATTTAGTCCAGACCATGTCCAGACCATTGGTCACCACAGACTTCTCTTTGTCTGAGCCACAGATCAATAACATAGGTAGATCTCGACTCATAGTCCAGCAAGCCACAAGTCTCGGAGTCACGTAGAACTCTCAGATTAGGAGCATATTAGGAGGCTCTTTTCAGAGAGTGTAAAAGATGAGCCTTGAAAAGCAGATTGTTCAGATTATTTGTCTGTGTTTTTATAATCTATGCTCTATGGTTAGGTTAAAAAAGCTAGAACCCAGAGCTGGAAAGCCATTTGAAAAAAGCTCTATGGTCATTTTAGGTTATCATTCTGTCAAAAGACCGCCATATTTCTTTCTTATGTGCGTTGGACTCACCGTGTCACGATGAGGTTAGTTTTCTAAAATAAAAATAGTTTAAATGATGATTTAACCATAAAATATCATTTAATTAATTTAATCAAATGTTAAACTTTTAAATAACTATACATTTGTGTACTAGAAGTTGTATATTATCCTCGACAATTTGGTCAACACATTGGGTAGTAGTAAACCATGTGGTTTACTAAAGTTATTGTTGATTTTTCAGTTCGTTAAAGCTGCAGAAGAGGCTTGCAGCCTCTGTTATGCGATGTGGTAAAAAGAAAGTGTGGTTAGATCCAAATGAAATCAATGAAATCGCCAACACCAACTCCAGTAAGTATACTCCTGTTATTTCATACGTTATAGTATTACTAGATAAGCGTCATTTCTGCGAATAAATCAATATAAAAAGTAGTAATAGCCTAGTGGTTAAGTCGTCGGCCTCCTATTCGGGAAGTCTGGGGTTCAATCCTGGGCATCCACCTCTACTCTACGGAAGTATGTGCACTTTTAAGCAATTAAGTCACAAATGTCACCTGCTTAAACGCTCCATAATGATCTCAAAGTCTGCCAATTGCACTTGGCCAGCATAGTGGACTATGGTCTAAAAGCTTCTTATTCTGGTAGGAGATGTGCCCTGTAGTGAGCCGGCTATGAGTTGACATGGATGTGGTTTCCACTTTGAACCGTTCAGTCCTCATTCTGCACTTTTGTTGCTATTAACACTAATAAAATTATTGTTAAATTAACCATGCAGCTTAAATCATCATTATAATCAACCAATAGCAAATAAATTATCTTATCTTAGACATCTACTGCTGGACATTGGTCCACTTCCACATGCCACTGTCTTCTGTCACCTGAATCCAGTGGCCGTCCACCTAGGGAGGGGGTCTTCCAACCTTGGGACTCCGCCTATCAGTTTTTGAACTATGTGCCTTACCCATTATCGCTTCATCTTCTCAACCCCTTGAGCTATTTGCGCTACTCTACTCTAGTTCTATGGATCATTTCTAATTTTATCATGTAGAGAAACTCCAAACAGTCTCTCCATCACCCCTTAAATATTGCAATGACATTCCAGGACAGAACATCCGTAAGATGATCAAGGATGGTCTTGTCATCAAGAAGCCTGTTGCCGTGCACTCGCGCGCCCGCGTGCGCAAGAATACTGAGGCGAGAAGAAAAGGGCGTCACTGTGGCTTCGGTAAAAGAAGAGGTACAGCTAATGCCCGGATGCCGCAAAAAGTGAGTTGAATTATACACTTTTTAGGGTTTCTATCTCTTGTGTACGTCAATTTGAAGAAATTAAAACCTATAGGGTACTTCCTGTTGACCTAGAATCATGAAATTTAGCAGGTAGCAATGTTTTATATAACAAGTAAAGAAAAAGATTATATTAGAAAGAGATAGCCTTCAGCTTCAGCTTTGTACAGTATCATCTCTGTGTGAAAAATTTTGTCAGTTGCAAGTTTGAGACAACACTGAAACTAAAGCTCCAAATCTCTTTCTAAAGTGTAATCTTTCCTGCTGGGTACTTTATATGTGTATATCTTTCCAGGAACTATGGGTACAAAGGCAGAGGGTGCTCCGTAAGCTGCTACTGAAGTACCGCACAGCCAAGAAGATAGACCGGCATCTGTACCACGCCCTGTACATGAAGGCGAAGGGTAATGTGTTCAAGAACAAACGTGTCCTCATGGAGTACATCCACCGGAAGAAGGCGGAGAAGGCTAGGACTAAGATGTTAAGGTAAGCTGGACTACACTAGTACTGTTTCTGAGAACAACTAAAATTTAGAGTATTCACGTCATCTTTTCCTTACCAATGTAATTAGAAAAGGACAGACAAACCTATTTAATTTAGAACTGTCAAACCTCATGACTTTATGTGCCAGTTGTGAGCATAGTGTCCTTGTGTCTTATTTCTAAAACTAGGTCATAATATAGTGATTTATCTGTCCATTATCTAGCAAAAATAACATTTTAGTTACCTGACTACAGCAAAGTCAAAATGAAGGGTTATGATTATAGCAGTCGTACGTATGTATGTTTGTAGGTGTATATTTATGTGTGTTTCACCGTTAGCACCTAAACTACTGAGTGACAGAAAATTAATTTTATACTATTATCTATCGGCAGTTCGCGGGTAGAAATTAATGCTGTTTATGTTTATAACCCTTCAAGCGGTGAGATCACCTCCACGGGCTACTCAACAAAGATGTGAATACTCTAAAATTTAGTTGTAGGCCTGTTTACGGGCTCGCCTTTTTTAAACGACAAAGATGTGTCTCTCTACTACACTCTAAAATTTTGTAGTATTAGAATTTCCCACCAAAACCACTAATGAATTTTTTATTGTCTGAATGCAGCGACCAGGCGGAGGCGCGGCGCAACCGTGTGAAGGAGGCGCGCAAGCGGCGCGAGGAGCGCATCGCCGCCAAGAAGGAGGAGCTGCTGCAGACCTTCGCGCGCGAGGACGAGGCCGCCGTCACCGCCAAGAAGTGAACCATAGACTAATGTTATTAAAAAAAATGATTCAATAAACATATTGAGTCCAATTTTGAGTTTTTATTTTGTGATTCAATTTACATTGAAAGGGAATGGAAGCGAATTTCTAAAACATTATATAGCATATTGAATTTTATCATCACCACTTAAAACACAAATTTTTTGCCCTAACGAAAAATTCGCGAGAATTTTCTTTCTCGGTAGAATTTGGTGTGTTTTTTTTTACAATAGTATGGAGATAGAAATCAATATGCTGTGTGTTTTAGAAATTCTGTGTATGCTATATGTGTTTTAGAAATTCGCTTCCATTTCCTTTCAATCTAAATTAAGCCTTATTCTACAGCCCTATATCTAAGAGCAGTTAAATGGGAATTTTCGAAGTTTCTAAATACATACATTTTGCCGCCATACTAAAAACGTTCTTTTAAGAACGTAAGTTTTTAAATGCTCAAGAGTAGAAGTAAGGGAAAAGGAACCATATTTCTAAAGACTGCTGTAGTCCTCCATCTGTCCGTCCGTCCGTCTATCAGCCAGGCTCTATCAAGTGAACAATAATGGGTAGAGACCTGTTTTCACAGAATGTGTATTTTTAATGCCGCTATAAAAAATACTAAAAATTTAAAATTTATAACCAGGAAAATTTAAAAAATAGTTTTATTTCTTGTGCGATGGTACGGAATCCTTAGTGTGCGAGTCCGGCTCGCACTATTTTTATTATATTTTATTTTGATGTCAGCCATTTTATATATATTTTTATTATATTTTGCTGTCATAGCGCCAATTCTGTGAAGATTTCATCTCTCTAGTTATTACGGCTCACGAGATACAGCCCGCTGACAGACAGACGGACGGACAGGAGGCTTCCGAAGGATCCCGTTTGGTACGGAACCCTAAAAGTAAGAAGGAATCATGTGGGAATGAATTATTTATAAAATGAAACAATATCCTACTCGCGGCTTGCCAATGGTCGATAACTTTACCATACCTACCTACGGACTACATATGTACATACAGAGTGAGCATTATATTGGCGTCACTCAGAAAAGCAGGTATTATTTAAATATTTTTATCGAATTATTGGAATGTCCTCTCCAAAACCAACACAAAAAAACACAAGTTTAATGTGCAAGGTTATCCGAGAGTTTTAATCTAAACAAACTAATGCCAAAATAAATAATTTAATTAGAGCGTGATTGCTATCACAACATCTAATTATCCAGTTCACAACCCAAATACCGAAAATATGCGATATCGCTCCGAATCTCAGAAGGAGACTGAACTAAAACCTTCAATACACCCGTATATAAGCAAGTTCAATCTTGTTGGCCTCCTAGTAACAGATTGTATGACATCGAATGAGCCAAATATCGATTTTACCAAACTACCTTCATCAGCTAAATTAATAATTTTATATTTTTTTGACAACTCAAATCAACTTTTTAAAAATAACCTTACAATTAGGTAGATCCAAAGAGTAGTCGCGTGGTCGTCGCTACGTAGAATATTAGTAGGTAGTGGTAATGGTACGCTCTCAGCAGTCAGCTCTCAGTGCCCAACTAGTAATCTAGTCGCAGTCGGCGAATGAGACCGCGTATTCAAGTGAACGCTGCGTACCTAGATACTAATAAACATTAATAAATGGCAAAAATAAACGGAGATCTTAATAAGGAACGTGAGAGATGCAGTTTCAATATCAGCGAGTTGACGATCCTGATGGACGGTGGTCCAGAAAAGACGAAAGAAAGGAGAGAACGAGGTAATATTTTTAGGATTTTTAATACTTACTACTATTGACATGTATTGATGCTGTGTCCGAGTTCAAACTTCAAGATGTTATCTGTGTCAGTGGTGTCAACAACTTATTTTGAGGTCTGACACCGCGGCAATTTAAACTGATAACTTTCCATTAACTTTCTGTATTTCTTTTAAATATTGGGTTGTCCTAATCCTAAAAGGTTTTTTTAATATCATCTATGATTCGTATTTACAAATAATCGTTATAGATCGTTAAAAAGTAGATGGTATTATTTTGTAAGGCTTACCTATTCATCAAAATTGGTTCAAAAAAAAAATTCAAAGTAGGTGTGTGTACCTCGATAAGTAGGTAGAAAGTTTTTAGTTATTTTACACATCGTTTATTTTGAGAAAGTAGGTGGGTATTACAATTTTGTCTACATTTACATTACACTAAACTAGTTAGGAATATGAAATTTCGGTATATTATGTACCGTATTTAAACAACAAATACTGAAAACAACGATCTATAAAACAGTTCGTATGCTGTGACAAAAGCAAACGAACATTTATTGAGTTTTTCTATCACGGTTTATTGCAATGTTCTAGCTCGGAAAAGAATTAGGTAATATTTGATTCACCCAAAATATGGTTTACATAATTATGTACGGAACCCTAAAAGAGCGAGGCCCGACTCGCACTTGACCGGTTTTTTACAATGCCTTGACAGATTCTCATACTGATTAGATTTAGGTCAGCATGCAGTTATCATAATATTGTAAGTAGCTGGTAGGTACCTGAAGAACTATACTTACTGTCTTATACCTAGACTAGCTGATGCCCGCAGCTTCGCCCGCGTGGATTGGTCAGATCCCCTGCAGCATCAGGATTGAGGAGTTGGACTCCAAATTTTTTATGAAACAATGTCGCAAAGATCCTCTATCGATTAAAAAAGAAATGACGCAAATCGGTTCAGAAATCTCGGAGATTTCGGTTTACATAGGTAGAAAAACACAACTCCCTTTTTGAAAGTCGGTTAAAAGTAGCCTATGTTACTCCCTGGTCAATTCTCTACTTGTCTGTGAAAATCCAGTCAAAATCGGTTCAGCCGTTCCGAAGATTACCCTTTTCAAACAGACAGACAGACAGACAGACAGAAAGACAGACAGACAGACAGACAGACAGACAGACAGACAGACAGACAGACAGACAGACAGACAGACAGACAGACAGACAAAAATTTTAAAAACGTGTGATTCGGTGTTGGTATCGTTCAAATAACCATATGAGCTTAATATGAGGTAGTTATTTCGAAATTACAGACAGACACTCCAATTTTATTTATTAGTATAGATTAGTATAAATACCTACCTATCTATTATCTACCTAGGGTTTAATCGTTCATTATCTTACTAGCCGATGCCCGCGACTTCGCCCGCGTGGATTTAGGTTTTTCGAAATCCCGTGGGAACTCTTTGATTTTCCGGGATAAAAAGTAGCCTATGTGCTAATCCAGGATATTATCTATCTCCATTCCAAATTTCAGCCAAAACCGTCCCGTAGTTTTTACGTGAAGGAGTAACAAACATACACACACACACACATACACACATACAAACTTTCGCCTTTATAATATTAATTAATGTGATTACAAAACATGTTTTCTATTCCGAGTCGTAGATAGGTACGCCCTTGCCACAAAGCTGTGTTATTACATAGTTTTATAGATCGGTGGCTATTACCTACCTACAATGATATTCAAAACGGAAGCTAAGATCACACAGGTCAAAGAACTCACCGCAACTAAGCGGTCCGACCTACCAACAATGTACAATCCATGAACATTAATATCATAATAATTATTCTGTGTCTTTACTACAATGTGCTATAATGTAGCAAGTAGTAACTAGCTCGAAGTTTGAAATTTTATTACTAGAAGATGATAGTAGGTACCCGTAACCCGCGACTTTGTCCGTGTGGAATAAGATTTTTAAACTCCCGTGGAAACTTTAAATTTCCTTCCTTTTTCCTTAAATCTTTGATTTTCCAGGATAAAAACTACTAAACTAGCCTATGTTCATCTTCGGGATGCAAGCTATATCTGTGCCAAAGTTAGGCAAAATCGGGTAAACGGATGGGCAATGCATGTAAAATCCTTTGGAAACTGTTTCATTTTTTGGGTTAAAAAGTTCCTAAAATAATTACTCCCGATGAAAGAGACTATTATTATTGTCTGTCTTTCTTCGGGAGTAAGCTATCCCTGTACCAGATTTCTTTCTTTCTGAATTCGGTAGAACAGGTGGACCGTTAATAAAAGGTATCAGACAGGCACATTTTCAGTAACAAACGGCTCTGACCTTAAACTTGTGCAGTGGATGATTTATCGATCCAATTGGTCGGGAAAGTCGGGAGGGGGGGGAGGGGGTCTATATTGCCTACCTAACCACCTTCATTATTATCGACGATGGGCTTAGACCGGGATTAGGCATTTGGCCGCGGGTTGGTAGGCCTCACAAACTGTTGAGAACATTATAAAGAACTCCTAGTTGTATAGGTATCCATAGCCACGAATATGCTTTTTTCCGTACTAAGGATGAAAAGTTAGAGGTGCGATGCGTGTCCGCCATCGAACCCCAAAGCCCCCGAGTAGGAGGCAGAAGTCTTAACCACTAGGTTATCACCGCTTCAACCTATACCTACCTTACCTATTACCTATTTTTTTTTCTAGAGAATATAATGATAAGCAAAAAAAATTTTTATGACGGTATCCCGGAGGAGTATCTGAGCTATAAGGAAAAATATGAGCAAGCTGTTAAAAAGTCAGTTATTGTCTTTGGCCTGGTGCGGCGACTGCAGGAGGAGGGGAAAACTACTATTCACAATTACAGGTAATTACTAAAGCTGAAATCTATAGCGCGTAGACGTATACTTTGCAAAGGCTCAGATTTAAGTAAGAGACAGATTTATGTCATAAATCTCATATTTCATCTGCATACTTACTAGGTAATTTTACTAGGTAGTACTTACGAGCGAAGCGAGCTCAAGGTCCTTGATAGTAATTTCTTTCGTTAAAGGGACGTGTTGGCAAATCTCCTCCGTGCATCCGATGTGTCCACCGGATTTCCTCTGGCCTTGCATTACATCATGTTCATGCCAGCGATTATAAACCAGGGCACCAAGGAGCAGCAGGCGCAGTGGCTGCCCAGGGCGTGGGACTGTAACATCATCGGCAGCTATGCCCAAGTATGTACTAAAGACATGCGTTTCGAGCTTTAAGTAGGTATCTTCATCTTCATCGATTCATAGAAGAGAGTACCGTAACTGACCACAACGTGATAGACAACGCAAAACCTTATAATCCACGCGGACGAAGTTACGGAAATCAGCTTCTCTATAGACTGTCTTGGTGTACAATAAACAATATTTTACTTTTACAGACTGAGACTTGATTCAAAAACTTGAGGTTTTGCATCACAAAAATTAAGTAGGTAGGTAATATTTGTGTGATTTAAGAAAGGATCTGAGAATAATCCTTCCCCGAGTGAAGCTGGGGCGGGTCAGTTAGTTACCATAAGAACTTTTGACGACTTTTATAGACCTCTTCGAGGCAGAAGTGAGCGCTGTGGTCCCATAACATAACAGCTCATAAGTGAGCTCCCGGGTTTTATTAAAAGTTGAATCAATATAGGAACTCATAATTGCTAAATAGACTCAGGTCTGGTTTGATTTCGGCCGAGACTGGTTGCCATCCTGTCGGCAAAGTCGTGCCACCAAGCGATTTAGCATTCCAGTATGATGCTGCGTAGTACCGCATTCCAGTACCTATCTATGATACTGCGTAGTACCTCATGCCATATTGCCTTCCAGGTTAGCCCCACTCTATCTCAGACTATCTCCAACTTTGGACGATGACTACAACGTGCAGACTCCCGTTCCTTTTCTGATCATATAAATAATATAAATTTTTTAGACGGAGCTGGGTCACGGTACATTTATCCGCGGCTTGGAGACGACTGCAACTTACGATCCAATCAGCGAGGAGTTCGTGCTTAACAGCCCTACGCTCACTTCTTACAAGTGGTGGGGCGGTGGATGTGAGTCCTTATTTTGAAATTTATAAATACAACCCTCATCCTCCTCGCTTACCTACTAAGTAGGTACAAAGGGAACAAGATTTTCAAAAAGATTTGATATGACAATTTTCCGTTAAACTCTTCATCCTTGCATTTTTCTTTATGTGTCGTCGAAAATAGACTTATCTTAGAAGTAAATATCGCCTAAGAAAGTACCTAGGTAGCTTTTTTAGTAAGTTTATATATTTTAACAACTAACTTAATATTTCAGTGGGACAAACAGCGAACTATAGCATCGTAGTGGCACAACTGTACACCAAAGGAGAATGTCACGGAGTCCACTCGTTCATAGTTCAAGTTCGAGATGAAGAATCCCATATGCCTCTCCCTGGTATTAAGATTGGTGACATCGGTTCCAAGTTCGCTCTGAATGGAATAAACAACGGGTTTTTAGGGTTCGATCACTACAGGATACCCCGGAATCAGATGCTGATGAAACACGCACAGGTTTTAGAGGTACGATAAAGTAATATTTATATAATAATATCTATTCCTAGGCATTGCGGTCCCAAGATGCCGGAATGGCGACCTTGCACCAAAAAGTGCAGCGTTGGCAGTCCCTCCAAGGAGGATAAGAGCCCACGGCCGCGGTACGCCCTACAAGAATTATGTCCTGCAGTGGAGTCTATCAGCTGATGACGAAAACTGCCCTTCTGTTTCAGCTCGAGCAAGGTCTTTTATTCGTTGATAATTTTGCGCCTCAAGACGAAAGCTATAGCAGCTTTCGTCTTTCGTCTCACTTCAGATGAAACTGCCATGGGAAACTGCGATCGGTAGAGCCTCTAGGTACTTTGATTTCAGGTTTATGTTAGAGACATACGAGTATTTTAACAAAGCATGCGGTATCGTACAGAAATTTTAATCTTTTTCCTAATTAATCGTAGCATTGACCTTCTCCCTAATAGCACAAAGAGCTTGTGCTTCTACTTTAATTAATTAAATTAATCTGTTTTTAAGGATGGCACATACGTAAAATCACGTAACAGCAAACTGAACTATGGTGCCATGGTGTTCGTCAGAGTGGTCATAGCTTTTGACATGGTGAATTATTTAAGCAAAGCGGTCACAATAGCTGTCAGATATTCTGCGGTTCGCAGACAATGCCAGAGAAAAGCTGGGTGAGTTTTAATTTATATCAGAAATATAACTTTTTTGTAAGTTAGTAGTTAACTAAGTATTTGAAACTTTTTTTTAAAGAATGATACGCAAGTCCTGGTTAGACACTGGAAATATACTAGAACGAAAAAGAAAGACTATAAAAATAATATATCCCTCTTTGTTTTATTCCAGTGAACCAGAAAGTCAAATCCTAGACTATTTGACACAACAGCACAAACTATTTCCCGCTTTAGCCGCTTGTTACGCGATGAAGATAACTGCAAGCAAGCTGTGGGACACCTTCAATACTGTGAACGAAGAACTGCTCGCTGGTAATTTGGAGAGGCTACCCGAGGTAAGGCCACAAGAACTATTTGGTCAAAAACAAAGGATCCTTACCGGAACCTCAGAATACATAATACATGGTACAGGTACCGAAACCCTGAACACCTTGGTGGTCATTGTAAAATAGCAATTTGTGTAGCGTACCTAGTGTTTCGAAGCCCACGCTTTTTGATAAAGAAATAAAGTGTGAAAATGAATTCCACGAGAGAAAATCTATAATTTATGAAATGGAGCAGCAGAACCCACTATATGTTTGAGATACACACACACGGGGTGTGTGTGTGTGTGTGTACACAGATAAAAATCATCACAATAGTAATGGTTGTAATAATTCTACTTACATAGCATATTCTTCCAGATAACTAATGGCGCAAAGAACTCGTTGACATGAACATACGAGTAGGCATTGCACTAATTATCTATACATATAATAAAATTGTAGAAAAGTGGTGTCTGTACAATGGAAATATATAAAAAAAAGTAGCAGGGGTTGTTATTATATCGATGCCTAACCCGAAATTGTAATTAATATTTTTTTTGTCTGTTTGTCTGTGTGTTTGTGCACGCTAATATCAGAAACGGCTTATTCGATTTAGATACAATTTTCACTAATATATTGTAGTAAGCTTCACTTAACATTTAGTGTTTATTTCATGTCAATCGGTTCATAAATAAAAAAGTTATGTCAATTTAAAGAATCACGGCGAACATTTTTAACGTACATGCTGCCCGAAAAGTCACTATTCCACGCGAACGAAGTCGCGGGCACAGCTAGCTTGGAATATTTTTTCGAAGTTGTGGAGCAGAAGTCTTCAGCATCAATAGAAGCGCCCGTTGGCGTTTGTCAAATATGCTGTTACCACCAAATTTTTCCAGATCCATGCCCTGGCCTGCTGTCTGAAAGCCATAAGCACGTCAGACACGGCTAGCTTCATAGAGACATGTAGGCTGGCGTGTGGCGGCCACGGGTACATGCACTCCTCTAACCTGCCTTCTACGTATGGCAACGCTGTAGCTGCGTGCACCTATGAGGGAGATAATACTGTGCTGTTGCTGCAGACTGCCAGGTTTGTCTAAATACTTACCAGTTTCTTGAGGAAAATATTTAAAAAATACCTAACCGACCCCAAAGGGCAAATAGGATCACGTTTGATTTCTACCCACAAATCCTATCACTGGCTACCCTTAGATTTCAGGTACATACCTGTTTTTAACCGACTTCCAAAAAAGGAGGAGGTTCTCAAATCGTCGGGATCTTTTTTTTTTTTTTTTTTTTTTTTTTTTATATGTATGTTCCCCGATTACTCAAAGACCCCTGGACCGATTTGGAAAATTTTTTTTTTGTTTGAAAGGGTATACTGTGCAGGTGGTCCCATATAAATTTGGTGAAGATCTGATGAATGTCTTCGGAGATGGAGAACAGAACTCCTCAATGGATAGGAGCAAATTGCTCGCGATCAGTGTAATAGCTTAGTAAACAGTAGGGTTTTACTGTACAGTAGGGCCACTAAAAATTGTGAAATAAAAAAATTTCAAAAGAAAAATAAAACCGACTTCAAAAACGACAAACACTAAAAAGTAAAAAATAACTTTTGTTTAGCTACACGTGTAATGCACCTAGGTATGAAGTCGGGCGAGCTTCACTCTTGGATTTCTAATTTTGTTTTAATATGCTCGCTCGACTTCATACCTAGGTGCATTACACGTGTAGCTAAACAAAACTTATTTTTTACTTTTTAGTGTTTGTCGTTTTTGAAGTCGGTTTTATTTTTCTTTTGAAATTTTTTTATTTTGGTTCGTAGAGAGAATCCTCAAAAGTCTAAAGTAACCTCTTGGAACAGCAGGTTCTCAAACCAGAGCCCCAAATCTGATCATTTCAGATTCTGCTTCCTGCATATCATATCGTAATGAAGTTAAGCTGGCCAAGCATGAAAGTTGTATAGTTTTGCGATATTTTCATGTATTAGTGACTCAAACAACACATCTTTTAGGTTGCTTACTTCAGTTATTTTGTGCTTATTCAATCAACTTTCGAATTTGGTACTTAATTGATATCAATTTTCCTTGCTTAACCAATTTTTCAATTCCTTCAGGTTCTTAGCAAAAACGTGGCAAGAAATAGAGAATGACGGCGGAAAACTAACACCAACAGTAGAATACTTGAGAACTGCCAAAGTTAGGGGTTACTCTCATAAATGGGTGAACTCGGTCGAAAATATCGTTTATGGATTCCAAGTTGTTTGTATGAGGTTTGTTTTTTTTGCACGATATTTTATTAGCTCAATGGTGATAAGGGAGGATGGAAATTGGTGATAAGAAATTCGAATGGTTGTGTTTTGTAGACCTTTTATACGTGGGCGCTTGACGAATTTAACCTTGAAGCTAACACTTAGAGTGGAAACGATCCCTTTTAATCATACTTTATGTATAAGTTGAAAACAGAGGGCCGCGAACATTTATTTGTACAGGGAAAAGTTGTAGAATTCTCGGACGAATTAAGGAAATAAACTGTTATAAAATTTAATAACCTTATCTCAAAACTGTTCAAATATCAGGTAAGTGTGAGACAGTCTCAGAAACAATTCTGTTATTATTTGCAGGAAAATTGCCACATGCGTTCAAGACATGCAAAGGAGGGTTGCCTCCGGTCTAACATTCGAAGATGCATGGAACTTATCATCCGTCCAGTTGGTCGCTGCTGCGGAGGTAGTGTTTCAGGATATTTCAGATTCCTTTTTTTTTTTTTTTGGTTCGTTTGCTAGGTACATTCGTAATGATCCGAGAAAAAAATTGTCTCTTAGTTTTTGATAATTGAACCTTCTAAAGAATGGATGACTGTGATCTTGAAATTCTAAATGTTTGCTCACTTTTCCAAAAACATACTAGATTTTCTGGATATTTGACCAGGCTAATCTTTAAAATTATGGATTGATTGACTTTCATGGACTTGCAGGATCTTCCACGGTAAAACAGAATTTTTCAGTGTTCAGTTTTGAAACCATAATTTTCCTTTTCTAGGCACATTGTAGAGTAATAATACTGTCGACATTTAGCAGTGAAATCAGAGGAATGACGGAAACAACATCACCAGAATTAAAACAAGTATTAAATCAAGTTGTGGAACTGTATTCAGTGTACTGGGCATTGGAGAGACTCAGCGATTTACTACAGGTAAGACTTATCTTACGCAGACTAACCTATATACATAAAAGGCTAAATGCCCATTAAGGACATATCAAACCAAGAACAGTTTAAAGATTTTTATACAATCTTTGAGCCTGTGTAATTTTAAAACTTCATATTTTTACGAAAATTCAACAAGATACAGATACAGACATTAATTTGTAGAAGATGTACAAAATTTCATTACCTCCACCTTCCTAACACCAATACCTCTAGCGCTTCTAATGCACTCCTCCTAAACCTTTAAACCTTGAAATCACAAAGCTTAAAGGTGTGAGTATGTTTTCGAGAAAATCTGCTACAAAATCTCGCATGCAGATTTCCTTGAGAGAGAATTTCTAAACCTGAGCAAACTAAGATGGGTTTGCTAGATTCACAAAATAACTCTGTAAACTTTTGAAAACAATTAGGTATACACCTTCAAAGATTTGTTGGTATTGAAGGTGCTTTTGGTAAGTCTAAAGTGCGTTTATCTCGGAGCCTGTCTGTTATAAACATTACCACTTACACTTTTGAATTCAACTGCAAACACAAAAAAATCGGTACAGGCCATAGCTTCACTGAAAAGTGCAATCAGCCGCAGTGAATTTCATAAGCTTTCGTCGAGATTTGATTTGAAAATGATTCAAAAAAATATTAGATGTAAAAATAAGAGATTGGCTTCTTCTTCTTTGTCGTTACACTCTTGGCAGAGCGGTCGTGGTCATCATGAAGTGACGTTTTGGGGGGCAGATGTTACACGCCTCACGAGCATTCGCCACTTCTCCCTGCTGGTCGACATTCTGGTACACTCGTGCACGGCACCACCCACAGCGGACTTAATTTGGTCGGTCCATCGCGTAGGCGACCTTCCTCGCCCTCTGGTACCCTCCACCTTGCCCTGCACGACAAGACGCTCAATGGAGTCACTCTTTTTGGAGATTGGCTTAGATTTATATATAATGTCTAAAATTCATTTTTTTCAGTACACGACAATAAATCAAAAAGATGTGGATAGTTTGCGAGTGTGGTATGAAGAGTTACTCGCACAGCTGCGGCCGAACGCTGTGGGTTTGGTAGATGCGTTTGATCTCAAAGATGAGGTAAATATAAGGGTAAAACAGGGGTTTGAAAGTGTAGTCTACTAAGTAGTACTATAAGTAGTGTGGTAGAAGTCGCGGACATAAGCTAGTTATAAATCCATACTGCCATACTTAATAATGCAAAAGTGTGTCTGTCGGTCTGTCTGTCCGTCTGCTAGCTTTTCACGGCCCAACAGTTTAACCGATTTTGATGAAAGGTACTTACATACAGAGTTAGCTTACATCCCGGGGACGGACATTGGCTACTTTTTATACCGGAAAATCGAAGAGTGTCCACTGGATTCTCAAAGGCTCATCCGTTTAACCGATTTATATGAATTTTGGTACAGCTTGCGTTCCGGAAATTGACATAGGCAACTTTTTATCCCGGAAAGCAGAGTTCCCACGGATTTTAAAAGACCTTAATCCACGCGGACGAAGTCGCGGGCATCATCCAGTATAAAATACTTGTTTGTTTAGATGCTACAATCGACACTGGGTTCCTATGACGGACGTGCCTACGAGAGGCTGATGGAAGAAGCTCTCAAGAGCCCTCTCAACGCTGAACCGGTCAACCACACCTTCCACAAGTATCTGAAACCCTTCCTGCGGGGGAAACTGTGATATTAGATTAACATTAGTTTAAGTAATTAAAATAAATTAAATGTAAAGCTATGGTAGGTATAAGGTATAATAAAATAAATAATGTTATTAAAAAAAATGTTTTCTTCCAATATAATTATTTCTTAAGTCCCGTTTACACCAATTAAAAATTGCGTTTTCGATCACAATGGAACTTATTGATATCAAGGCTGAGATCTATAGTGACTTGACTTTGCTCAGACTTAAGTTTGAGTTAAAGCGAGACTTTATGTGAGACATATACATCTGTCTCTTTTTAACTTAAGTCTAAGCAAAGTCAGTGTGCTCTCTATAGATCTCACCGTAAAGGTGCCCACGCACTCGAACTGAACTGCAGCTGAACTGGGCGTCGCGTCAGCGCCCCGCACGATATTCTCTCGTACATAATATCGTGCGGGGCGCTGACACGACGCGCAGTTCAGCTGCAGTTCAGTTCAAGTGCGTGGGCACCTTAAGTGACATAAGACGTATCTAGTACGCGACGGGTGGAGATGGCAATGGGGGTGGGGACGTCCCGCACACCCGCACAGTCCCCTCACTAACCCGGAGCGGGATAGCGTGGGTGTGCACTGTGCAGGCCCCCGCCTCATACCCTGATTGCCATCTTAATTGTCGAAGACAAAGATTCTTATTTGTTCATGACATAATAAGTAATACGAATTAGCTCAGCGGAAGCTGAAGTGGCAACTGGTTCGGGGTTAGGAAACCCGATAGACGTTAAGGTCCCAAGGTGCTAGAAACGGCTGAACCGTACCGAAAAGTAACTAGCAGGGAGCCTCTGGATTCAGGCGGCGCGGCGGTGGTGGCTTAATATGGAAGTCGCTACAAGCAGTGACGGATTAAGACTACATGATGCCCTAAGCAATCCATGCCTGTGGGCCCCCCTATCCGTATGTCAACTAGAATCGCTCTTTAAACCTTTACCGCCTAAAAACATTAATATTTGTACGATAAGATGATGAGATGTAACGTACTTTAGAAATGGAGTAGGTGCGACAACAATAAAAACCAAAGCATAATTTATTTATTTATTGAAATGCGCCTTGCGGCTTTCGAAGGCATTTGAATAATGTCGAATGCACAAGCGGGCAGCGAGTGGGCAAGCTGGAGTGGGGTTATGACTCTAGATCGGACTCTATGTCAACTTAAAACGCGCGAATTTTCAAATTAGTCCTAGAAACTTTTTTTGGTGTGGTTTTTGGTGACGTGAGAGTGAGACGTGATGCCCTAAGGACGGATTGTTTTGTGCTACTTCTGGTGCCCCCTCAGACGTGATGCCCTAGGCATTGCTTTATTTGATTAAGGGTTAATCCGTCACTGGCCACAAGAGACCTATTTCGAACGGTGGACATCTATTGGCGATAATGATGATGATGATGATTACTTTTAGCTGCAAAGCCCGGTCTCCACCTAAGCGGAGCTGAGAGATGTGTACGGCCAACCAATCAGATTTTTAAAAGATGACGTGATAATTTTTTTGCGTCATCTATTGAATTGTGAATCTGATTGGTCGACTGAACACAATCTCTTCTCTCCGCTTAGGTGGTAACCGGGCCTAAACGAGATGCACAGCACAGTCAGACAAGATAATTTTTACCTATATTACAATGTGGAATCATTTAACAGTTCATTAATAATAATTAATTTACATGGGTTCTTCATGTAAGAAAGGTTAAACATGTAACCTATTTATTACGTTTTTTTTATTCGTGTCGTGAACAAGTATTTTTAACAATGAGTGCAAAAATTAATGAAGATTTGATAAGAGAAAGAAAAAATTGCACTTTCGATGTGCAAGAGTTGATACATATTATTGATGGTGGTGAAGAAAATACTATGCAGAGAAAGCAAGTCGGTTAGTACCTACCTACCTAGACTTTTTTTTTGCGTCGTCATCTTGCTGATTCCTTTAGTCTTAAAGATTTGTATCTGCAGTGATAATCATCAGTAGGTACTTGAAGACAAAAGTCTTAGAACAGGGGTGTTGCCAGGGATTAACAGGGCTCTCTCCATCACTTACTCCATACAATCATAGTTACAATTTCATTTGAATATTATGCAACCAAAGTCCATGAAATTTTGCAGACATATTCTAGAAACTTATATCTGTGTCTGTGGTGTTTTAGATTTTTCTAAAAATATGTAGTTTTAAAATTACAGGGGCTCAAAGATTTGTATGTGAATTTTTAAGACCGCGTAACTTGGAATGGAAACCACATATTTTAACAGAAATCTGGAAAACCACAGACATAGATATTAGTTTGTAGAATATGTCTGCACAATTTCATGGACTTTGCGAGAAAGCTCAGAATCACTCAGCGGGCTATAGCGAGAGCCATGCTTGGAGTTTCTCTACGTGATCAAATCAGGATCAGAGTAACCGACGTAGGTCAGCGGTTTGCAAAACTGAAGTGGCGATGGGCAGGGCTGAGGTCACATGGTTCGAAAAACCGATAGACGCTGTGATCCCAAGATGCTAAAATAGCAACTTCGCAGTGTCAAGCGCAGGGTTAGAAGACCTTGGTAATAAGGACTTCAAATACTTACGTATGTATGTGTACTAAGTAAGTACTTCAGCATTACTATATGATTGTAAAATATCATAAAATTTACCTTGGACTCATAATATTCAGCAAATAAATTAAAAGCACATTATTTTCATTTTGTTTTTCAATTTGTTAGCGCATTTACGTAGTTTTTTCTATAAAAGCCTGTTGAAAGCCTTGCATAAGCATAAAAGTTCATGTTAAGTAAGTATATAAGTAGGTAATATTGTTATATATTATACTCGTTCTTGAAATGCAGTGTTAACAGTCATGCATTATTATTATCTAATATGAAATTCAAATATCAAGTGTTCTACCTGCAGTCATCGACTTGAACCTTTTGTTTTAATTAATAAAATCATATTAAAAACTTATGTACCTATTGCTCGCGACAGGTCGAGATGGCCATTTTCTAGTGAGCCATCACATACTGGGTATATCCGGGTATACCGGGTAATCGATGTCGATAATTTTTTTGGTACCTACGCAATACCTTTTTCACCTACACAAAAAAAATCTTTGAAAAGAGCAACCGCCGATTTTCTTGCTGGTTCTTCTTGGTAGGAAAAGCATTCCGAACCAGTGGTAGATGCTTTTGACGATTGAAAAGAACTTGTAAAAGTCTAATTGAATAAAAATACTTTGAATTCTGAATTTTGAATTTTAGCCTCACCATTTTATTCACCTTGAATTAAAAAAAAAAGATGGGTGGGTGAAGAGTTTCCACGGCACTTATCTAAAATCTAAATCCACTATCCGGGCGAAATGGCTGGTTTAGATTATAACAATAGTATTATTTTTGTATTTGGTTGCAGAAAATTTTGTTTTAAACCAAAAGGAATTGTGGGATGATGTGCCTGAAGAATATTTGAGCCACAAGGAAAGATATGAAAACGCAATAAAAAAAGCCTCGTTTATCTTAAACTGGTTTCGTGAGTTCAATCGAAATAACATTGAAAACTCCGATCTTAGAGCGTAAGTTTATTATTAGATGAGCTTAACATGAGGTAGTTATTTCGAAATTACAGACAGACACTCCAATTTTATTTATTAGTATATGTAGATGTAGGTACTTACGCAAATAGAACTCTTCCTCTCCCGGTAGAGCTCTGCGTGAAACGCACTCGACGAGAAGGCCTAATTCGGACCTCAAAAACGGTCACCCATCTGAGTTACTGCCTGACTTGGTTAAACGTTACTTACTTAGCATTTGTTCCTATTGCCGTTTCGTAGATTATTTAATAAACCTTTTATTTGATACCAAAACCGTTCATATTTTTGATATTAGCTGTCCTAAGCGGGCTTAGGGTTACGAACTATATCTCATTTTCTTTTTGTAGCCCTTCGAAAATTTACTCGATTCAAGAGGGAATCTTTCGCAATATCAACCCGCTCCTCATACACATCGGGTTGTTTTGGACTCCCCTCAAGAATCAAGCCTCTGCCGAGCAACAGGCCGAGTGGTTGAAGCCAGACTCCAAAATGATTGGCACTTATGCCCAGGTACTTCAAAAACTAACAACCTAAACTAAAAACACAAAAGCACCCAAAAACTTACCTCCCTCCTACCGAGTTCCCTTCCCTCGCCATTTTACTATCGAACAACGAGGCATCACCACGATCTATATGGGACATAAGTAGTCGAAATCCCATGGACTCGAACGAAGCGATTTGCTTCCTCGATTCTAATACGCACTGCTAGAATATGGAATGCCCTTCTTCCTTCCGTTTTTCTCGCTAGCTATAAGTAAGTAAACGATTTGCAAGGGTGGATTTACACTAAAACGAGCTCGTTCTATCTCCACTCTATCAACCTTCTTTGGATAAACAGAAACAACCATTATTCTATCTCTGTTTATGCAAAGTGAATTTGGCAGAATGGGGATAGAGTATTGCATTTATTATCGAGTGAGCATTTGCCCATTTGGCCAAATCCACCTTTAGGTAAAGATGAATGTTAATGATGATTCTTGATACAATATTTTGTAATATCATTCTAGACAGAGCTGGGTCATGGTTCATATCTTAAGGGCATAGAAACCACAGCCACGTTCGACCCGCAAACCGACGAGTTCATACTAAACAGTCCTCAAATAACTTCTTACAAATGGTGGCCTGGCGGTTGTAAGTAGAATTTACTATTTAATCACTTCACAACCTTAAAATTCACTGCCCAGTAATGTAAGTGATTTTAGACAGAAGAGTTGATCAAAATTACCTTTAGCATTTTTAAAAGTCGGCGATCATTAGGGCAATCTGAACTTTTGGCCCAGCAACTCTCGCACAGATTATTCTGCCAGCTTATTTTCTTAGTAAAAATAATACACGTTTCTAGTAAGCAAATACGTTATCGGTGTAAACTCGAGTAAAGTTTCACTTACCAACCGACTAACCATCCAACCAATTCATGACTAAGGGCTCCGAATAGGTTCGAAATTAGCCTTCTCAGGTTCTTCAGGTCAGGTTCTTTCAGTTTTCTTATTATTATGGCTTGTTCACGATAATAGATGGTTCAAATTCTTCAAATATATTTTTCAGTGGGCAAAACTGCGAACTCCTGCTTGGTGATGGCCCAGCTCTATATAAACGGGACGTGTCATGGTTTACATTTATTCCTGGTACAGATTAGGGATTATGAAACTCATGAACCTTTGCCCGGGATCACGGTTGGCGAAATTGGACCCAAAATGGGCTTTAACACTGCAGACAATGGATTCCTTGGTTTTGACAATTACAGAATACCCAGGACGAATTTGCTGATGAGAAACGTGAAAGTTTTAAGAGTAAGTAGACTTTGTTATCCCATACTTCTGAGGGTTGCAAAATATGTTTTTTTAGTGCAAGATTTGCTTACGCTTATCGACAATCATAGAAAACAATCAGTCTAGTTTGATCTTGATTGAAACGCTGTTACCTAGATGATGCCTATTTACTCTGGCTTGGAAGGTGTACCAGAAACGTTGAATCAAGACGTTTCGTGAGAGTCGATTGGATGTTAACTACATAAGGATGCCAATCCTCATGGCTTCTTGCTTTTCTGTTGGAGAACGATGAAGGAGCGATAAGGTTGTGAAGTCACCAAAGTACCTGCATCCTGTAGAAGACTGTAAAGTAGGCAACATTTCAATTTCAGGATGGCACATACGTAAAACCGAAGCACTCCAAGCTCACTTATGAGTCAATGGTTTTAACACGAGTGACTCTTATAACAGACTTGGGGTTCCAGTTGTCCAGAGCAGCCACCATTGCAGTCCGCTACTCTGCCGTTAGACATCAGTCACAGATAAAATCCAAGTAGGTATACAAGGAATAGAGCTATGATAGCCAGGTAGTCCGGGAGTTCGAACTTGGGTACGACCCTCTAACTTTTCTTAGTTATTGTGCGGTTTTACCAATTAAATATCACTCGATTTAATTTGATGGCAAAGAAAAACATCGAGAGGAAACCTGCATGCTTGAAAGTCCTCCATAATGTTTTTAAAGGTGTGTGAAGTCTGCCAATCAGCCCTTGGCTAGCGTGGCGAACAGTGGCCTATACCCTTTTCATTTCGAGAGGAGATCTGTGCTCAGAGTAGTAGGCCAGTGATTGGTCTTATACCCTTCTCATTCCCAGAGGAAATCTGTGCTCAGTTAGTAGCGATAAGTAGATCATGACACGGCACCTCAGCTCAGACAGCGTCTGTCTTCTTCTATCTTGGGCTATTTTTTTTTACTAAAACTTGCCGTTCAAATAAAACAGCTGTAACAACAATTATAATAATATTATCTATCTCCTTTTCAATTTTTGCAGTGAACCCGAATGCCAAATATTGGACTTTGTGACTCAACAACACAAGCTATTCATATCAATCGCCTCGAGCCATGCGCTCCGGGTGATAGGACTTTGGATATGGAATACTCACAAGAAAGTCACCGCTGACATCCAGAAGGGAAACATGGATGAACTTCCTGAGGCAAGTGTGGTCACAAATGCAGCGAACTTTGCGACTTTTGAAAGCTTACATTAAGCTGAAAATTTTAAAGAAACTAACTTTGTTAACACGCTTTTTGGGTAAAAAAACTCACAAAAACTACTTACTCCAAAAATCTGAATTTTTAAAAATGACACCCTTTAATTTTCCGGGATGAAAAGTAATCTCACTCTCTAGGTCTTTAGCACGCTAAAATCACGACGATCCGTTTCTCCGTTGCGACGTGAATCTTGATCGAAGGACAAACTAACAAATCAATAAACAAACACACTTTTGGCTTTATGATAATGTGGGTAGGTAGTGATTTTATGAATGCGAAATTTTCACCAGCTCCACGCTCTTGCCTGCTGTCTGAAAGCCATCTGCAGTCGTGATGCCGTTTGTCTGGTAGAGCAGTGCAGGCTGTCTTGCGGCGGAAACGGTTACCTGATGTCTTCCAACCTACCTCAGATATATGCCAACACCACAGCTGCTATCATTTACGAGGGAGAGTATACGGTGTTATTACTGCAGACTGCCAGGTAATCTTATGGCATTTGCTTCTAAAAACCAGCGGCATTTGAGATACTGTTAGTTTAGTATATCAGTGCAGGCTAGCATGTGGCAGAAACGGTTTCCTGGTGTCTTCCAACCTGCCTCAGATAGATGGCACCACCACAACTACTATCATTTACAGAGTATACGGTGGTGGTGGTGGTGGTGGTGGTACGGTGGTGGTGGGACCTTTACTTTTGTGCATTAGTTATCTAGTCCTCATATACTTGCCATAGAATATAGGCTACATCATAGCTGCGAAGTATCGGAAATGTAGGGTCGTGAGATCAGAAAGAAATGGGCCCCGGTTTTTCGGCGAAATTTTCGATTTCCAAAATCGTTAAGTAGGTACTAAAAAAGGTTTAAACTTAAATGCGTAGGGCAATAATATTTTCAAAGAATCACTTCAGTGTTCTTTTCAAGTTCTTTCACAAATATACGTTTTTTCAAAACGAATCTTTTTGATTTCTATAATTTTAGGTATCTGGTAAAATCTTGGAAGAGTGCAACGGAACATAAACCTTTGCCACCCAATGTCGCTTATTTAGCCGATTTTATTGACAGAAGATATGGACAGTGGCAAAATTCACCGGAAGGAATCATTCACGGATTCAAAGCTGTTGCTGCTGGGTAAGAACTAACTAAGACGTAACAAGTTAATAAATAAGCATATTCATACATGCACCAATACTATAAACTAAGTATCTTCGTAACAATGTAGGAAAATTTTACAATTTTGGCAGCTCTTGACTTTTTTCAACTAGTGGATACAATATTCTATTTTTGCTAGACAATAATTTATTGGTATTATACTTTCTATAGTACTTCATTAAGGGCACAGTACTTCTTCATTGTCCAAAGCAAACCTTTCTAATTATTACTTTCCAGTAAGGTCTTTTATAATACTTTCTAATTATTCAGGAAAACGAAAACAGCCTACGATACCCTTCAACGATATTTAAAAAATGGCAGAGAACTTGAAGAAGCCTGGAACTTGACTTCTGTGCAGTTGATCATTGCTAGCGAGGTATTAAAAAAAATTAAATTTTATTGTCATTGGCTCCAATGTCGGCCTTAGGGGGTGGCAAGCAAGGTAACCACCTGGGGCCTGCTCTTGCAGGCCTACGACATCAACAACACAAGTAAAAAAGTCATAAGGAAGTCCGTACTCGCAAAGATCTAGAGCCCAGAGCCTCATAATGGCTAAGGTCACCCCTGGTTAACGCCGCCTAGTAAGAAAATGCTAAGTCAAAAAAGAAAATGCAAGCACACTCATCTTGTCTCTCCTTTTACTTTCTTGTGGAAGAGAAAAAAATTGTATAAGTCAAACATTTGAACCATAATACCTGCCTATATTTGTTATTCCAGGCTTATGCTCGTTCACTGTTATGTGATGTATTCTGGAGAGAAACCAAGCAACTGTCTACAATTGTGTCCAGAAACTTGGCTACAGTGTTGGAACAGCTGGCTGAATTGTATTTGGTTTATTGGGCTTTGGAGAAACATGGCGATTTGTTATTGGTGAGCATTTTAGGAAGTATGGCAGTTTAATATTTTTGGAGTTTTTATTTTGAAGGTTGAAATGAATTTTGAAAATAATTTTCAAAGTTTTCTCCCGAATACTTCGAGGTACATACAGGCACTTAACTCGACGATCCGACATGTTGGAAACAAGGATATTATATTAATTAAATTATTATTATCTGACCATCCTAACCAATTAGATACATTTACTTAGTAATAGCTACTCGAACTTTTAGCCAAAATTTGGTTTCAGTATTCAACAATATCAAGAGACGATATAGACGCACTTCAGGAGCGCTATGAGGAACTGCTCGCGTTGATCAGACCCAATGCAGTTGGACTTGTGGATGCTTTTGATATTAGAGACGAGGTAACAACGCAACTGAGTCTAATTCATCAAGGTTTTGTAGGTTAATTATTTATTTACAAGTAAGTAAGTACTAGGTGCATATAGTTACAAACTGAGAGGTGGAGTGTGTGGCTAATTTTTTGCTTGAATATTAATTTTGAGACGAAAAATACCATAATATGTATACCTAGCCACAATTTGAGAAAAAAATTTTTTTTACAACATATTTTATTCCTTTAGTATAATATTTCTACAATATTTACAATTTTGCTGTGTTAAAGTGTTTTACTTACACTTGAAGGAACCTCCGAATTTTTAAATTAAATAAACAAGTCAGAGGAATCAGGTTTGATCTGTGCCGGTTCCGCAATTTTTTTTTGAAAAATTTATTTCAGTAGGTCCGACGAAGGTACCTAGTCTACTTATTTTAGGAATACTATAACCTGATCTATTGTAATTAAATTATATTTTACATAGAACCATGCATAGAACCTTTAGAATATGCCCATCTCTCTGAATAAGTAGGTAGATACTTATAGTTAGGTAAATAATAATTGCAGTGCATTGTACCCACAACTGAGTGCAATTTTTGCAATATCCTGGTGCATTTACTTTTCTACATAACTCGCAGATTAGATTTATTAATGCCTGATATAAAATTATCGTCTTTGTAATATTATGGATTGATCCTTACTACTTGGTACCTACCTACTGAAATGTTATCTAATACTGACATAATATATTTATCTATCCTGATATTAATCACAATTGCATAGAAATGGTGATGTTAGATAACTTTCTCTGATAACATTTTCTTCAAACTCACACGCCTAATCGGTTTCTTTCCATCGATGTTTCTATCCGACGTATCAGAATAAGTGCCGATTTTTCAATCGTCAAGTAACTTTTATCAGGAGAATATTTTGAGGAGATGACAGTTTTTGAATAGAAAATCTGTCAAGACGTCAAATTTATTCCTCCTTAATAAATTCCAAACTTTCGCCTGGCGAAAATCAAACCCGCAACCTTCCGCTTATAAGACAACACAACTCAACACTACGCCAAGGTGTCAAGGCATTTGAAGTCGGGTTTTTTAAAAGACTTTTTACATAAATGTGTAAAATAGTTAATCCTTACAGGTTTTATGTTCAACGCTGGGAGCCTATGACGGCAGAGTGTACGAGAGACTGATGGAGGAAGCCTCCAAGAGTCCGCTCAATACTGAAGTGGTCAACGAGAGCTTCCACAAATATATGCGGCCTGTGTTAATGAAAAATAAACTGTAAAAACTATATAATAAATAATTTATTTGAATAATATAATAAACTGGTAATTATATATTATTTAGTTATCATTTTTATACACGAAGTTAAACAAAAAAAGACAAAAAAAAAATACCGACTTGGTCAGCGTCAGCGGCAACTTCAAAATACATACCTGCAATATACTTAAGTTTTTATTTGTAGGATCGGTTTGAAGTTTGAAAGTTATTTAAAAACTGTTTTATTTTTTCAGTGCTTTTAAACTCAGTTTACTTTTTAAAAAAAAATGATTCTTAATTTGAACTCATGTAGAATTACATGTAGATAGAAAAGTAAGAAAAGCCATTCAACTTTACACGAACCACCTTTACCTGTAACTTCACCTTCATTTACCTTAACCTTCACTTAAAAAGTGTGAGGTAAGTACTTTGCATAACATCGACTACTTTTAATATCTTCAATTACTTACAATAAAAAACCGGCCAAGTGCGAGTCAGACTCAGTCCGACAGGTTCCGTACTAAGGTATTATTCCGACATTTGCACGATTAATAAAATACTATTATGTATAAAAATAAATAAAAATCTGTTTTAGAATGTAAAGGTAAAGCCCTTTCATATGATATCTCACTTGGTATACCTAGCTATCTTACTTTGAAAATTGAAAATACTAATAATCCAGTCATCTAAACTCTCACATAACAACAAATATGGTGAAAATTCATTGCTATTCTTAGTTTGAATGCATTATATATGCAATCTATTGTGTAGATATAACAATTCCGCTCGTCACTGCATTATGTACAGCAAGCTGTCCAAAAGATCAACTCGCTTGATTGAATAAGTAGTGTAAGACCTGACTAGCTGGTTGGTGTGGTTATTCATACGGATACCAGTACACGAGGCAAACAATAATTATCGACAACTTTGCTATATCCAAGTCTAAAACCACTCTTAATTTAGGAAAGTAGGTACTTATATCTTTTAACAGGGCTCTCTCTGTCACTCGTTTCACACAATCGTATTTCCAATTTCATTTGAATATCAAGCAACCAAAGTCCATGAAATTTTGCAGACATATTCTAGAAACTAATATCTGTGTCTGTGGTGTTTTAGATTTTTCTAAAAATATGTAGTTTTAAAATTACAGGAGCTCAAAGATTTGTATGAAAATTTTTAAGACCGCGTAACTTTGAAACCGAATATTTTAACAGAAATCTGGAAAACCACAGACATAGATATTAGTTTGTAGAATATGTCTGCAAAATTTCATGGACTATGGTTGCTTAATATTCAAATGTAATTGGAACTACGATTGTCTGAAACGAGTAACGGAGAGAGCCCTCTTAAATAAATATGACTATACTATAACATCATCATCATTGTCAACCGGTACGCGGCCCCAGCTGGATTCTTGTAGACTTCCATATGCCTCGGTCGCTTGTGCCGCCTAGATCCAGCAGTTTCTGCAACTTGTTTGATGTCGTCTGCCCACCTTGTGGGAGGTCTGCTAACGCTGCACTTTCCGGTGCAATCTTCTTATTATACATAGTATATAAAAGAATAAACTGATTAACAGACATATCAAATTATTATTATATAGAAGCAGGTATACTTTGGAACGTAAGCTCTGAGTCCTCCGAGTTTACAGGAATTGGTAAAACAATGGAAGAATTTTAGCGAGCAACGTCGAAGCGGATCAACTAATCTGAAAATAATTGACCAATCAAATGTATCTTTTTGTAAAAATTAATGGTTTGTGTATAATTTATGCATTCTCAATCGGTTGAAACTTTGTACCAGTTGTTGCTGGCACTTGCGTGAAATTCTCTGATAGGACGTGCCAGTCCTAAATTGAAAGAGGCATTGCAACATCGTCAACAAATCGCTGCCTAACTACTGAGCACAGGTTTCCTCTCAGAATGAGAAGGGTTTGTATGGAGAACTTCAGGCATTCAGGTTTCCCCACAATGTTTTCCTTCTCTGTTAAAGCAAATGAATACTCCGAAAAGTTACAGGTGCGTGCCCGGGATCGAACCCCGAATCCTTGATTAGGAGCCCAACGTTTTAACACTAGGTTATCGCCGCTTGCAATTTGCAACGCATGATTGTAAATTACTAGGATAATGACGTAGCTAGGTTCGCCTTGCACAGTCTCTATATTATAGTTCTAAACCGAAACCCTAAAATTGACAAGACTTTACAATGTTTGTAACTATGACTGGAATCCTCATCAGCTCTTAATGTCTGATGTGCATTAGCATTGTTTGGTGAGCACACAAAACGTTCGCGCGGTTTCAGTACAAACAGCTCCACCGGCCGGTGTGACTGTGCATTTTCGCGCACAATACCTACCTAGACTTGTTTATATTTTCTGTGGCCATGAAGGCAAATAAAACCAAATACGATGTCAACCCGGACCTAGCTAAAGAGAGGCTAAAATGCAATTTTAACATCGAGGAAGTTACGTTCATAATAGATGGAGGAAAGGAAAAAACTTTGCAGAGGAAAAAAATTGGTATGTTTTATTCGCGAAACTTTGTGTCGTGTTTAGAAAAAAATGTTAGGTATCATTTACAAAGAAATAATCATTTGCCAAGAACATTAATACCGAAGTAGGTACACGAAGACTTCTAGTTTCCTCTCGACATCTTTTCAAATTACTTTCTTTACTATTTTCACACTTACCTTTATATTCGTACCTAGGTAAAGTAATTTTGGAAATGCTAAACTGAAAGTTTAGGAAAGAGACCACACTGCATACACCTTTAAGAGGGGTCTCTCCGTCACTTACACATAGATATTAGTTTCTAGAATATGTCTGCAAAATTTCATGGATTTTGGTTGCTTGATATTCAAATGAAATTGGAACTACGATTGTATGAAGCGAGTGACGGAGAATGTAAGAACATTATGGAGAATTCTCAGGCATCGATGTTTTCCTGTCCAATTCATAACTCCGAAAAGTTAGAGGTGCGTACCCGGCATCGAACCCCTGTCCCCGACATACCTACCAGTTAATTACGATAAATAAAATAATTTACAATACATATACATAATATGTAGCTAACACACACTAGACAGGTATGTAAATATTTCGCACTTAGGAGGTACCTATACCTAATACATAATGGAAAAATTGCTATGACCGATCGATTCGATTATCGAAGTCGAACAGGAATGAATCACATAGGTGTTGAAATAATACCTATATCTGCCTAGGTCTTAAGGAACTACGTTACAGAATATATTACAAATAGTACCAACTGTCTTCGAAACGCATAACGAAGGAATTACCGACCAAGATTTACCGATCGATATTCCGGCTAGAATAAATATATATATAGTTCCTGCTTTCTATTTGGCTTCAAAATTTGAGACTCTGGAATGCAATTATAAGGTAAATACCTTATACCTAGGTATATAACATGATACACAACGTACCTACAATTTCGACTGCATTATCACTTACTATCAGATAGTCTACTATGTTGAGTGGTGCTGGTAAAGACTACGTAAGGAAGATAGCACAGCAGTGGCTATTTAATATTTTATGCATAAATATGCAAAAGAAATATGTAGGTAGCACAGTAGGTAGATAAGTCTGCGAAAGGTTGAGATGGCAATCGGGGTATGAGGCGGGGGGACGCCGTGCACACCCGCACGTCACCTGCATCGGGTAGCGCTGGGACTAAGGGGGTGTGTGGGGTGTTCCTTCTCCGATTGCCATATACTAACGTGGTCTATTCTTCGTTACAGAAAAACAAGATAGGTAGGTACCTACCTACTTAATACCTACCAAGGTGGGAAACGGAATATTGTAGGAATGGTAAAACCGATTCAAATTCCAATTCAAAAGATTTTTATTCAAATACTTACTTAAAAACTATTACAAGTGCTTTTGAATCGTCAAAATAATTTACCACTGGTTCGGAATGCCGTTCCTACCGAGAAGAACCAGCAAGAAACTCGGCGGTTGCTCTTTTCAAGTATTCAATTTACCAGTAATATGCAGTATACAATAATAATAATTCAAAAATAGAGGTGTCTGTCTCTATTATTAGCATGCTTATTACTTAGTTAGGTCAAGTTTTTATAAAGTCTGTTAAAATGTAAATTCCTTGAGTAGGTATTCTTTTTGCAAGTCAAAAATTCGTCAATTTCCATTTTACTTCAGTAATTGTGTAGGTATAGTCTGAAACTGAACCAATCAACTGAACCCACTTGAACTCTGAGTGGTCAAGAAATGGAATAATGCCCATTCAATTCAATGACACGGCTACAGTCATAATATATCTACCTACATATTTAACCATTGTCGTAGGTAATCAATTTTAATAGGTTATACCTATGGTGTCAATTTATCATTCCTCCAATTAGGTAGGTACTTTACTCATCACTTCGTTGTAGGACAGACAGACAGACAACGAAATGGTCCTGTAAGAGTTTCTTTTTTTCTGGAGATACGAAACCCTAAAAATGTAAATCCAAAGCCTATAATAATACAAATGACTCTTTATGTGGCAGAGGACATCGCCCTCAACAATGGGGACTCACTGGACGAAGTCCCCGAAGAGTGCCTCAGCATCAAGGAGAGATACGAGAATGCCGTGAGGAAGTCCTGCATCTACTCCAACAAGGTCCGGCGCGAGATGCTGGAAATTACGGGAATCGAAAATTATGCGTACGTTATAAAATGACTTATGTTAGAATTTATCAGCAATAGACAGAGAAATGCCCGTTTAAATTAAAGAGCTATTATAACATTGTTTTTTTTTTTTTTTAATATCATAAAGTGCTGAGGACAGTAGGTACTTTACTAACATTACAATCGAGCCTACGAATAGCGCTAATAAGCAATATTATATTAACCTAAACTTATAAAAGTACTTATATCTAAGAATCGGTCCATTAACTTATCTTAGTTTACAGTTAGTTTTCATTGAAAGACACTTTGTTCTTGTGTTCTTTGAAAGATAACATTGATAACGGATGGGTATACCACGATGAATTTGATGATTTTATATCATATTTTGACCCAGTTATATGAGTCGTGGTCAACCACTACTGATTATTATTTTTTAACTCAGAATACAAAAACCTCTATAAGAAAACTAGAAAAGTGCTGATAACTTTCAAACGGCTAAACCGATTTTCTTCGATTATAGCTAAGAACACTCTCGATTTAAGCCACCTTTCAAAGAAAAAAAAACTAAATTAAAATCGGTTCATTCGTTTAGGAGCTACGATGCCACAGACACAGATACACACGTCAAACTTATAACACCCCTCTTTTTGGGTCGGGGGTTAAAAATGAACTGTTTTTTGTTAACTGTTACTATTATTAAATTTAAGGTCTCCAGTCCTTCGGCGCACCGCAGATGCATTCTTCAAGGACATCTCGCCGTTCATGCTGCACCTGGGCATGTTCGTGCCAGCGCTCATGGGGCAGAGCACGCCGGACCAGTTGGCAGAATGGTTGCCCAAAGCCCTGGACATGCAGATCATCGGAGCCTATGCACAGGTACTTTGTGTACCAGGGACACTATTTTTAAACCCCGACCCAAAAAAAGAGGTGTGTTATAAGTTTGACGTGTCTATCTGTTTGATTGTCTATCTGTCTCTAGCATCATAGCTCCTAAACAAATGAACCGATTTTGATTTAGTTTTTCTGTTTGACAGGTAGCTTGATTGAGAGTGTTCTTAGCTATAATTCAAGAACGTTCAGGCGTTTGAAGATAATAATATCTTCAAACTACATAGCTGATAACAGCTCTTTTCTAGTTTTCTTATTAGACCGGTAATTTTACTATCCGGCCAGTTACATAAATTAGTATCCAACTAAATTTTAGTTAGAACTAATTCTAATAAGGCGACTACCATGCCAGTGCGTAATATTTTTACGCTATTTCTCCTTTTTGTCTGTCTGTATCTAAGGTTTTGATAGCTATATAATAACTAGCTGATACCCGCGACTTCGTTCGCATGGATGTAGGGTTTTTTAAATTCCCGTGGGAACTCTTTGATTTTCCGGGATAAAAAGTAGCCTATGTGCTAATCCAGGGTATAATCTATCTCCATTTTAAATTTTAGCACAATCCGTCCAGTAGTTTTTGCGTGAAGGAGTTACAAACATATATACACACACACACACACACATACAAACTTTCTCCTTTATAATATTAGTGTAATATAGCGCCTGTGTAAAGACGCCTCTATAGGTAAATTCAGTAAGGAGTTGCGATGACTGCAAACTATAATGCTTGAGTATTGTTTATTACTCAGAGTCTAAGCTAATATAGAGTCGTTTGATAATAATAATAATTTCCCAAGAAAACTTATCGCTGGTGCACTTGCAGAGTGCTTTACTAGATTTCAAAAAATACAACGTTTGATTACAGACAGAACTCGGGCATGGAACATTCATTAGGGGTCTGGAGACTACAGCAACGTATGACCCCGAAAAGGAAGAGTTTGTGCTTCACAGTCCCACACTGACTTCCTACAAGTGGTGGGCAGGAGGGCGTGAGTACAATCCTTTATTGTTGCTAACATAAATTAACTTTTTGGTAATATTATTACTTCAAAACCTCGTGAGGTAACCTGCATGCGCACCAGTTAATAAATGGTCTCAAAAGTTTGTGAAATCTGCCAATCCACATTTGACTACTGTAATGAACTATGACCTACATACACCCTTCTTATTTTGAGGCTGACTATGGATTGATGAATAGGAATGTTCTCAAAAGTGTGTTAAGTCTGTCAATCTGCACGTATCCAGAGTACTAAGACCAAACCTTTTTCTTTCTGAGAGAAGACGAGTTTCAATAGTGACCCGGCAGCGATGGGTTGTTGTGCTTAATGATGACGATCATGATTACTAATAAAAAGGACAGTTGAATCCAAAAAGGGATGGTTAATAAATCTGAAAGACTAATTTTCTATGCGTCACGAAAAGTGAAAAAGAAAACGGTTATGTGCAGGTTTGTGTAGTGAGGGTCCAAAACTATGCTCTTGAAGGACTCCGCAGAATGCAGTTCAAAAAAGGCTACTTCATAAAATGTACCGATACACAATTTCAACATTCGTGACAATACTTAGTATCTTAATCTTATATATAAAAATCAATGTTTGTATGTTTGTGTTCTATAGGCGGCTAAACCGCTGATCAGATTGTTATGAAACTTTGGTAGGGTGTTCTGAGGGCGCCGGAGATAGTTCCTGCATCAAAAAAACTATACATATATATATGAATAAATAAAAAACATGTTTGTTTACGACATTGCAACGCATGCCGGGTACAGCTAGTTTAGAATAGGAATAAGAAATATTGCTAGTAGGGAAATCTTGAATCTGCCACTCAGATTAGACACCGTAGATTCGTTAGTTATTTTTTTTTAATATGAGACCCATTAAACAAATTAAAATCTTTTAATTGCATTGTTTCAGTTGGTACAACAGCAAATCATTGCGTAGTGATGGCACAACTATACACCAAAGGCGAATGCCACGGAACCCATTTATTCATCGTCCAAATTCGGGATCTGGATACGCACATGCCCCTCAATGGTATAAAAGTTGGCGAAATAGGACCTAGAATGGGGTTTAGCAGTGCGGACAATGGCTTCCTAGGCTTTAATCAGTTTAGGATACCAAGAGAGAATATGCTGATGAAACATGCCAAAGTTGAAAAGGTACTTTTATACCTTCACTAAATAAAATTGTAAAACGTGAATTTCATTTTAAATGCCAGATTTTGAATGGTTTTGTGAGAACCCCAGACGTGAAACATTTTTAGACATTCTTCTTCATCTTTAAAAAAAACTTTTAAAAAATCTGAATAAAAAAAAGCAACTTTATTTATTCCCTGATCTAATTGAAGTTGTTAGTTAACTCACGATCTTTATCTTCAACCCATGCACCTTCTTCTTTTATTGTGCTCATTATCATCATCATCGTCAACCATTAGATGTCCTTTGATGTGATATAGTTCTCTTGTAAGAATTTTCATACGCCAAGGTCTTGCGCTGCCTGAACAGCGGTTCCTTTCAACCCGTTTGATGTCGTCAGTCCACCTAGGCTACCGACACTGGCACCGGCACTGGTAGATGCTTTTGACGATTCAAAAAAACTTGTAAAAGTCTAATTGGATAAAAATATTTTGAATTTGAATTTGAATTTGACTGCGCATTGCGGTTCGAGGTCACTATTCCAGCAGATTGGGATCCCAACGTCTATCAGTTTTTCAAACTATGTGTCCTGCCCATTACCATTTCAGCTTCACAACTCGCTGAGCTATGCTGGTTACTTTGGTTTTCCTACGGATCTCTTGATCACGTAGAGAGACTCCCAGTATATCTCTCTACATTGACTGCTGAGTGCTCCTTGTCGCTCATTAACATTAATTGATTCATTAAAATTATTATTATTTCAGGATGGCACCTACGTTAAATCAGCTAGGCATGGGAAACTGACATATGGGACAATGGTATTCGTGAGAGTAACCCTCGTGAGCGAAATGTCTTTCAACATCTCAAAGGCTGCGACTATAGCAGTTCGGTACTCTGCTGTAAGGAGACAATCTGAACTTAGACCCAAGCAAGTATTTTGCCCTACACTATACTTAGTGGTCTATATTTCGCCTTCGCCATACAATTCTAACGATATTTAAACGGAGTTTGGAAGTGAAGTATGTAAGTTTGTATATTAAGTTTGTGAGGTAATGATCCCATTATTGAATTCTTTCACCGATAGATAACTTCATTATCTCTAGGTATAGGCTACAAAATAAGCGGTCGAAGTCGCTGTAAATTTTTGTAGAAACACGTCGTTTTACTCCATTTAAAAAAATCATAATGATTTTCCAAATGATGTAATATTCTTCTCCAGTGAGCCAGAGCCTCAAATCTTGGACTACCCGACACAGCAGCACAAGCTATTCATATGCATAGCGACAGCACACGCGTTCCAGCTTACCGCCAGCTGGCTTTGGAACACCTACGAAGTTGTTATGGCTGACATGAAAAAAGGAAACGTTGATGCATTGCCTGAGGTATCATTATCATTTTTACTAGTTTTTGATTTTTCTTACTATCTTTACAATGCTTTTACGTCTTGAACTGGTAAAACCTAGCAGTCTTTACAAATCTGGGTCTCTTACTAATTAGTCTTGAAGAATATTCAATTGGTGTAGGACAATTTTCCAGAAAATTTTATTGTAGAGCTAAGCCAAAACGAGAGGAGGTGGGGGAAGGGGATGTTTCCGGGACCTGGGAAGTGGTATCCCAAGGCCAAGACCAAAGGCGTCGGACTACTGCATTTCTACTTATACTGTAACAATGCCAAGATCTAGTCCTGTCTGGCTTTTTTTGTTCGTATGGAATTCCTCATGGATACCATCGCGCCTGGAGAGGCACTGAGGTTATGTCGGACTCTTATCGACTAAAACCCAATCAAATCTCAAGCCGGTCCAACGGTCAGCGTCCAACGTGGTCTCCATTTTAGAACACGGCTGCTCCATCAGCCGTCGGTACTGCGACAGACCCTAACGTGTAGTTTTTCATGATTTCAGCTTCACGCATTATCAAGTTGTCTAAAAGCTGTGAGCACATCAGATGCACTGTCACATATAGAGCAGTGTAGATTCGCGTGCGGTGGTCACGGGTACATGCTGTCTTCGAACCTGCCCTTCCTCTACTCCTTCGTCGCAGCCACCAGGACCTATGAAGGCGATTATACTGTACTACTTCTGCAGACTGCGAGGTAATCTGAAACGAAAACCGTTTCAAATTCCTACTCTATATAGTTTTTTCTTCTATGAAAGCCCTAACTTCACATCATACGAGTAGATACATCCTTACTTGGTAGTATTTGATGAAAGTGGGTTAGCTTGGAAAAAAATAAACTCCTATTGGTTTTCAACAATAAATCGCTTGGCGAGTCTTTGCCGGTAGATTGGCCTAGCAATGAAACGGTTGAAACCTCCCGTAAGACTAAAGTTATGGTTCAATAACTTCTGATGAGTTGAGTCCATGTAAAATTTACTAAACCAGAAACTTTCCGAGGGTTAAATGTTTAGATACTATTTTTAGACTAGATTTTCTGTCTTATAACTTGCCGTAATTTTCAGGTTTTTAGTAAAAGCCTGGGAGCAAGCGGAAGCTGGCAAAGGTGTAACCCAAACGGTGTCTTACTTGAATCAGTCCGCAAATAGCAAAAGAGTGAATTGGGACAACACTCACGAGGGCATCATTAAATCCTTTCAGGCAATTGCTGCAGGGTATGTAGCTTTTTAGAAAATCCTTGAATCTAATCGTTAAGATCAGCAAGAAGTACTTAGCTCGTACCTTCTTTCAAAACAATTAAACCAAGTACGTAAATCAATTACTAATTACTATTATTACTTGCAGAAGTAGGAAATATTTAATTCGAAACCAAGGCGGATAAAAGTTTAACTTAGAGATATTTCTTTTGATTTCAGTAAAATAGCTCAATGTGTGAAAAGTATACGAGATCGAATAAAATCAGGAATGGACTATGAAGATGCGTGGCTCATGACGACTGTTCAGCTAGTTGGTGCGGCTGAGGTAAGAACACTCATTATAAGTTACCAACAGTACCACACCATGACCAGTTCCAGGGAGGCGCTGGATTCAGGCGGCGTAAGACCGTGGAGTGAGGAAGTCTCTACAAGAGCCGTATGCTCAACTGTGGACGTCTATTGGTTGATAATGAATCAGTACAGAGTTTATTTACAGAAAGGGATGCTTTTTTACATCTTTATGTAAAATATGCCGTATCGAGTTCTCAAAATAAATGTTCGTCTCAAAGACATAATAATGTAATGTTCGCCCGTCCGTATTCTAAGGTTGGGTACAGGAGGTGTAGAAAAATGAGTGAACGAGTCGATGGTTGTAATAGGACTGACTTTTATTTCATGCCACATTGGTATATATGAATGTGCTTATAAACTATTGTTACACTGTACACCTCCCATGGGGTGGTAAAAAAATTATTAATGTTATATTACATAATTTTTTTTCTTAATAGCTAAATATAAAATACAAAAACATTTTTTTTTTAAATCGTAGGGAAACAATATATTTCTTACATCTAATTACAATATTGTTATATTTTCTTACAAATACATACAGTTAATCAGTTAAGTATAGTTTAGTTCTATTTTTATGAATAACATCTATTTTTCCATTAGTATATTCTATTTTTACATTCGGTGACAAGTCTTCAATTACTTTATATGGTCCTAAATATAAATCTGATAGTTTATTGCCTGTTTCATTTTTAATTAAAATTAAATCGTTAGGCTTATATTTTATAGGATTAACATATTTGTCGTATCTAAATTTTTGTCTATATTTACTATTTATTAAATTGTTACGCGCCTCTGTTTGTGAAACTTGTAAGCGATATCTCAATTCTTGAGGATAGTTATCGTGATTGTAAAGAGGTTCTATTTTCGTTGAAAGATTGCTTGGTAGGTTACACTTTTTACCATATACTAGTTCAAAAGGTGTAAACTTTGTTGATGAATGTACAGTTGTGTTATACGCAAAACACCAAAAAGGAAGCCATGTACTCCATAAATCTGGTCTACCTTCGGTCTGAATTCTTAGAAAACTCCCTAAACTCTTATGTGAGTTTTCTAAGGCACCTATACTTTCATGGTGGTATGCTGTTGAATTTAGTTTAGAAATATTGAGTAACTTACAAACCTCTTGAAATGTTTCCGATAAAAATTCAGATCCTCGATCTGTTCCCACAATCGTTGGTATTCCATGAACAAGGATAAAGTTATTTACAAAAACACGCGCTACTTCTGTGGCTGTTTTTGTAATCAATGGGAATGCGCATACATATTTTGTTAGTTCGCATTGTAGCGTTAAAATGTATGTGTAATTATTAATATCTCTATCTAAGGGTCCAACTATATCTAAAAATATTTTTTCAAAAGCTGAATGAGCTGTTGAAGTAATTACCATGGGTTCTTTCACCGTGGTGGTATATTTTTGTTTTTGGCATTTAGGACATTTTTTTACAAAATTAATTATGTCTTTTTCCAGTCCTGGCCAGAAATAATATTTCTTTATGTTATTTAACATTCGTCTAATGCCCGCGTGGCCACTTGTGGGCAGAAGATGAAAGTCGTTTAATATAACTTTTCTATCATCCATGTTATCTATTCTATTTACGTCCTCTAAAATACATAAACGAGGTCCTTTCCATTTAATTGTATTCTTTATCTCCTCTACTAACTTCTTAACAAATATATTATTGTTATTACTTTTAATAAAATATATTTCTTCTACATTTATTCGTTCACAAAACTCACCTAGCTCTCTCACAAATGCGGCTCGCGTCAATTGCGATTGAGAAGCAGGGTTTATAAATATCGTCATTTGACCTCTGTCATATGAAAAAATATTATTTTCGCAATTAATTTTATTTTCTTGTCGCAATTTATTTAAAATTTTCGCGTCTATAAATCTTAACTCAACTGCGTTCTTTGGTTTAATATGACTGTCTACGACTATTGGCTGATCAGACCTGTTGTCGGTAGAGATCATATTATCCGAAGAAGCACTTGTATCTAACCGTTTCCTCTGTGCACGCGTCATCACATTTACACTATCACACATCTCTTTCAAATCTTTAGAACTCATAATCACTCGAGATAATGCGTCTGCAGCCACATTATCTTTACCTTTCACATACTCTATCAGATAGTCATACTCTTCCAAGGTTAATCTAAATTTAAGCAACCTACTCGAAGGGTCCTTCATACTAAACAAATAAATTAAAGGTTTGTGGTCGGTAAGAATTTTAAAAGTCCGACCGTACAAGTAAGGTCTAAAGTATTTTATTGCCCAGACCACAGCTAAAAGCTCCTTTTCAATAGTTGGATAATTCTGCTCAGCTTTGTTGAGACTTCTACTTGCGTAAGCTACTGGACGTCCATCCGAGTTTGATAAAATTGCACCTATCGCGTAACCTGATGCGTCTGTGTGAACAATAAACTGATTGCTTTTCGAAAAGTCAGGGTATTGTAGAACTGGTGGTGTCATCATACATTCCTTTAAAATATCGAAAGATTTTTGACAATTACTATCCCATATAAATTGAACCTTTTTTCTGCATAAAAGATTTAAGTTGTAAGCTTTTTCGGCAAAATTAGGTATAAACTTTCTATAATAACTAGCTAATGCGACGAATCGTCTTACTTCGTCAGCAGTTTTTGGGATGGGGTAATCTTTTATGATACTAACTTTCTGAGGGTCGGGTACGATGCCATCGCCTGACACTACGTGTCCCAAATAAAACAATTCCTTTTTGAGAAAATCACTTTTTGCTGGATTTAATTTTAAGTTAACGTGACGAATTCTTTCAAACACTTCAATTAAATTTTTGTTGTGATCTGATAAGTTTCGTCCAAAAATAATTAAATCGTCAAGGTAACAAAGACATTTTTCATAGGATAAACCAGCCATTGCCATATTCATCATTCGTGAAAATGAGCTTGGGCTTGTTTTAAGACCCATAGGCATTCTGGTCATTTGATATTGGCCTGAACTAAAAGCTGTGTATTTTCTGCTAGCTGGATCGAGCTCAACATTATAAAAACCTTGATTCAAGTCTAAGTGGGTAAAGTATATACATCCTGATAATGAGTCTAATATGTCTGTTATATTCGGTAGGGGAAATTTGTCATCAATAATACAGTTATTTAATTTTCTATAGTCAATAACTAATCTCCATTTTTTCTCCGTACTTGAGTTCGATTTTTTCGGAACTAATAGAACAGGGCTAGACCATTCACTGTTACATGGTTCTATTATGCCTTGTTTAAGCATCTTATCGATTTGTTTATCCATTTCATTCTTTTGTGAATGCGGAAGTCTATAAGGCTTGGAATACACTGGTGTCGTATTGGGCTTTAAAGAAATTGAATGTTTATAAAGCTTAGTAGTGGTAAATTGGTCACCTTCAAGGTAAAATATGTCGTTATATTTTGCACATATATTTTCAATACTAGATTGCTCCTCCAAATTTAAATGGTTTAAATTTAGTAATTTGAATAAACGTTTCACTCTATTTGAGTCTCTACAGGGATTTTCAAATAAACAAACATCATAATCACTAGCCTTGTGTATAATAGGCTTTATATCCTGTAAATAAAAATCGGTTTCAGTAGTATTCAAAACTTTTATAGGTATTTTTCCGTCCTTAGGCATAACTAGCATGCTCGCGATAAAAATTCCATCTTTAATTTCGGATGCACAGACTACGCTCTCTTCAGTCATACTAGTAGTAATGTAATGCGTAGATTCAGACCTAGCTGGTATAGTCAAAAAGTTAGGTTTCTCAACTTCAATATTATTTAACAATGGTAGTATGAATTTTATTCCATTAAAGTTCAATGTTAAAATGCAATTTTCTAAGTCAATATGAGCTCCGTACAAAGAAAGAAAATCTAGACCTAAAATTCCATTGGCCATACACGGTAAAGAATCAAATACATAGAACTCATGCGGTAATTGTACACCACTTGGAGCAGATAGTGTTAAATAAACAGAGCCTTTCGCTTGGATTTGACCCCCCACGCCGTTGATTAGAATACGGCGGTCGGCTATGGGTGTATTGTTACATACTATTGTTTTGCAAACCGCTGAAATGCTTGCGCCGGTATCTAATAACCAGAAGCATCTTGTATTGTTCAAATATAATTCTACGTATTTTACATTTTTCTGTAAGGTTAATATAAAGGGTTTATTCTCGAAAAAACTGATTTTGGTTTTCAGGGGAGGATTTAATCTGACAATCCGATTCTGATCCGCCCAACATATGCATGACATTTCTAGTCTGTTTAGCTCCTCGATTTCTATAATAATAATTATTATTATTAGAAAACTTACCTCCGCGACCTCGTGTCATCCCACGAGCGCCGTTCTGTTTTCCTCTCGAAGAAGAGTAGTAGTGCGCTGAAACCTGATGCCCTAATGCTCGCCCTCTGCCAGGTACATAATATGATGGCCGTGAACCTGTATACTTACTTGTATTCGATCTACCTGAGTAATTATTAAAATTCCTAGTCTGGTAGTATGTACGCTGTTTCATGGTTAATAAATCACCTGCTGAAGGGGAAGGGTTCGAGATTTCTTCATCAAGGGCACCCTGAATTGCATCCTTAAGCGAATCGTAGTTCCTAGCTGTAATTACTGTGCTAAGTGTACGATTACGCAACCCGTCGGCAAACTTTTTAGTGACAAATTTTTCATTTAACGGCTTAAGTACCGCATAAGCATTTGAATCACCTTTTGACTGCGATATTGTAAGGTCAACAAAAAGTTCTGACATTTCTTTCCCATAATCTTGTACAGATCTATTATTTTGCCTTAACTGTTGTATTTTATTTTGGATAGCTATAGGCGATTTTTGTGGCAGTAACACACGCCGCATATCGCTAACCAAGTCATTGATGGCTGTGTAATTTGGCTGTAATTGCAATTTAGCATTTTGTGACAGTCTACTTTTTAAGATGAATTGAATGAGATTATTTTTACAGTCGGGACTTGTAAGCAAAGAATCATAGTACTTAAATAATATTATCGATTAATTGCTTCACAGATATTTCAGAGTCATCGATGACTGGCAGTAATTGTAATGCTACTTTTAATTCGAATTTTGCCATTTTGTTATAATTTTCACAAGACTCGGTATTACACAATTTTAAAATAGTATCATATAAATTGAAAAAATCATTACTTAACTTGTCAAATCGTAAGCATTCATCACCCTTAAAAGATACTGGTATTGAAGCTAATTCTTCTAAAATCGAATTAAAATTACTTACTAAATTGTCCGCTTCACTTAACTTTTTAGATATAATTTCACCTTTTCTCCGACTTGGGCCGATTTTCACTAAATATACCTTTATCTTGGAAAGTTCGTTATATAAGTTCAATAAATCGTCATACATCACTGTCCATCTTGCACTTTGCACTAATTGTAATAGTTTTTTCTTGAATAATAAAATATCACGATCCACAAGGTTTAGCACGGCAGTTCTCACACGAACGCTCCAATGCTGGTCCTCGTCCTGAAGATCGGCGCGACCGTCGAAGCACGTGCTGGGTTATTTGGCTTCTCATCCAATTTTCGTGGCATTTTTTGTAAAATTTGAAGAATATGTAAAGTACTCCCAGTAACAAAATTGTGCATATAATAATCACAATTACATTGATTGACGAAATATGCCAATGTAATTGTTCTATATTGGCATTGTTTTGACCATTTTGATTGATAAAAATGTCTTCTTTCTCCACCTTTGAGTTGCACATTATACAGGTGTTTTTATATTTTATAAGTATTTATTTATTTGAGTCCGTTTGGCAGGGTCGCCATCTAAGGTTGGGTACAGGAGGTGTAGAAAAATGAGTGAACGAGTCGATGGTTGTAATAGGACTGACTTTTATTCATGCCACATTGGTATACATGAATGTGCTTATAAACTATTGTTACACTGTACAATAAACTGTTATAAAATTAAATAACCTTATTTCAAAACTGTTCAAATATCAGGTATGAGACAGGCTGAAACAATGCTGTTATTTATTTGCAGGAAAATTGCCATATGCGTCCAAGACATGCAAAGGAGGGTTGCCTCCGGTATGACATTCGAAGATGCATGGAACTTATCATCCGTCCAGTTGGTCGCTGCTGCGGAGGTAGTGTTTCAGGATATTTCAGTTTCCTTTTTTTTTTTGGTTCGTTTGCTAGGTATATTCGTAATGATCCGGGGAAAAAATTGTCTTTTAGTTTTTGAAAATTGAACCTAATTGATGACTGTGATTTCGAAATTCTAAACGTTAAACACTTTTCCAAAAACATACTAAATTTTCTGGATATTTGACCAGGCTAATCTTTAAAATTATGGATTGACTGACTTTTATGGACATGCAGGATCTTCCACGGTAAAACAGAATTTTTCAGTGTTCAGTTTTGAAACCATAATTTTCCTTTTCTAGGCACATTGTAGAGTAATAATACTGTCGACATTTAGCAGTGAAATCAGAGGAATGACGAAAACAACATCACCAGAACTAAAACAAGTATTAAATCAAGTTGTGGAACTGTATTCAGTGTACTGGGCATTGGAGACACTCAGCGATTTACTACAGGTAAGACTTATCTTACGCAGATTTACCTATATACATAAAAGGCTAAATGCCCGTTAAGGACATATCAAACCAAGAACAGTTTAAAGATTTTTATACAATCTTTGAGCCTGTGTAATTTTAAAACTTCATATTTTTACGGAAATTCAATAAGATACAGATACAGACATTAATTTGTAGAAGATGTAAGTACAAAATTTCATTACCTCCACCTTCCTGACACCAATACCTCTAGCGCTTCTAATGCACTCCTCAGTAAACCTTTAAACCTTGAAATCACAAAGTTTAAAGGTGTGAGTATGTTTTCGAGAAAATCTGCTACAAAATCTCGCATGCAGATTTCCTTGAGAGAAAATTTCTAAACCTGAGCAAAGTAAGATGGGTTTGCTAGATTGTAATATAGTTAGTCAAAACATTCACTTGGGTACCTACTGAACCACATCTCAGTTCGAAACTGAATCACAAAATAACTCTGTAAACTTTTGAAAACAATTAGGTATACACCTTCAAAGATTTGTTGGTATTGAAGGTGCTTTTGGTAAGTCTGAAGTGCGTTTATCTCGGAGCCTGTCTGTTATAAACATTACCACTTACATTTTTGAATTCAACTGCAAACACAAAAAAATCGGTACAGGCCATAGCTTCACTGGAAAGTGCAATCAGCCACAGTGAATTTCATAAGGTTTCATCGAGTTTTGATTTGAAAATGGTTCAAACTAAGTATGATGTGAGAGATTGGCTTAGATTTATATATAATGTCTAAAATTCATTTTTTCAGTACACGACAATAAATCAAGAAGATGTGGATAGTTTGCGAGTGTGGTATGAAGAGTTACTCGCACAGCTGCGGCCGAACGCTGTGGGTTTGGTTGATGCGTTTGATCTCAAAGATGAGGTAAATATAGGGGTAAAACAGGGGTTTGAAAGTGTAGTCTACGTTTCGTGGACTACACTTTCAACACAGACATAAGCTAGTTATAAATCCATACTGCCATACTTAATAATGCGAAAGTGTGTCTGTCGGTCTGTCTGTCTGTCTATCTGTCCGTCTGTCTGTCTGTCTGCTAGCTTTTTACAGCCCAACAGTTTAACCGATTTTGATGAAAGGTACTTACATACAGAGTTAGCTTACATCCCGGGGACGGACATTGGCTACTTTTTATACCGGAAAATCGAAGTGTTCGCACGGGATGCTCAAAGACCCAACCGTTTAACCGATTTATATGAGTTTTTGTACAGAGGTAACTTGCGTCCCGGTAATTATTGACATAGGCAACTTTTTATCCCGGAAAGCAGAGTTCCCACGGGATTTTTAAAAGACCTTAATCCACGCGGACGAAGTCGCGGGTATCATCACACTACTAATATTATAAAGGTGAAAGTTTGTATGTGTGTGTGTGTGTGTATGCTTGTTACTCTTTCACACAAAAACTACTGGACAGATTGGGCTGAAATTTAGAATGGAGATAGATTATACCCTGGATTAGCACATAGGCTACTTTTTCTCCCGGAAAATCAAAGAGTTCCCACGGGATTTTTAAAAGACCTAAATCCACGCGGACGAAGTTGCGGACATATATCTAGTATAAAATACTTGTTTGTTTAGATGCTACAATCGACACTGGGTTCCTATGACGGACGTGCCTACGAGAGGCTGATGGAAGAAGCTCTCAAGAGCCCACTCAACGCTGAACCGGTCAACCACACTTTCCACAAGTATCTGAAACCCTTCCTGCGGGGGAAACTGTGATATTAGATTAACATTACTTTAAGTAATTAAAATAAATTAAATGTAAAGCTATGGTAGGTATAAGGTACAATAAAATAAATACAAATATAAAAAAAAATTGTTTTCTTCGAATATAAAATAGTTTCTTAAGTCCCGTTTACACCAATCAAAAATTGCGTTTTCGGTCACAATGGGGCTTATTGATATCAAGGCTGAGATTTATAGAGTGACTTTGACTTTGCTCAGACTTAAGATTGAGTTAAAGCGAGACAAATTTATGTGAGAGATGTACATCTGTCTCTTTTTAACTTTTGTCTTAAGTCTAAGCAAAGTCAGTGTGCGCTCTATAGATCTCACCGTAAAGGTGAACTGCGCGTCGCGTCAGCGCCACGCACGATATTCTCTCGTATATAATATTGTGCGGGGCGCTGACGCGACGCGCAGTTCAGCTGCAGTTCAGTTCGAGTGCGTGGGCACCTTAAGTGACTAGTACGCGACAGGTGGAAATGGCAATGGGGGTGGGGACGTCCCGCACACCCGCACAGTCCCCTCGCTAACCCGGTGCGGGATAGCGTGGGTGTGCACTATGCAGGCCCCCGCCTCATACCCTGATTGCCATCTTAATTGTCGAGGACAAAGATTCTTATTTGCTCATGACATAATAAGTAATACGAATTGGCTGAACCGTACCGAAAAGTAACTATAGCAGGGAGCCGCTGGATTCAGGCGGCGCGGCAGTGGTGGCTTAATATGGAAGTCGCTACAAGAGACCTATTTCCAACGGTGGACATCTATTGGCGATAATGATGATGATGATGATTACTTTTAGCTGTAAGGCCCGGTCTCCACCTAAGCGGAGCGGAGAGATGTGTACGGCCAACCAATCAGATTTTTAAAAGATGACGTGATAATTTTTTTGCGTCATCTATTGAATTGTGAATCTGATTGGTCGACTGAACACATCTCTCCTCTCCGCGTAGGCGTCAAATTTGGTACGGTAGCATCATTCACTCTGGTAGCCTGCATGATAATAATCGAACTTTTGCCCTACATTTGTCACTAAGTACGTAGTGAGTGCTTACGTTATATTATGCGAATTCTTAAAGGGAAGCCGATTGGAATCGGGTTACATGGACATTTCGCCACTGCTAGTGATACAGGATAAGAACTCGGTCTCTAAAAACTCGTTACTCAATGTACGCACAAAGGAGTGACAGGCAGTTAGATTGCATGATACCTCACAACAATGCCGCGTGTACGTAACTATAATCACTACCTACCCTCCATTAAAATATATTATTAAGACTTTTTATTTTTATTGGTACACTATGATTGATTATAACGCTGTTGTATTGGTACGGTTTTGCATGTCCGACCATCAGCGCACCATATTAACACATTTAAATTAAATTCTTAGGAACGGGAGAAGTCAACCCACTGTAATACAGTGTTTACTAGCACAGGGGTTGTCAAACCTATATTTTAAGAACTAAGAATGAATAAATGATATTATTATTATTATTATTAGGTGGTAACCGGGCCTAAACGTGATGCACAGCACAGTCAGACAAGGGAATTTTTATATTATAATGTGAATAATCATTTAACAGTTCATTAATAATAATTAATTTACATGGGTTCGTCATGTAAGAAAGGTTAAACATGTAACCTATTTATTACGTTTTTTTTATTCGTGTCGTGAACAAGTATTTTTAACAATGAGTGCAAAAATTAATGAAGATTTGATAAGAGAAAGAAAAAATTGCACTTTCGATGTGCAAGAGTTGATACATATTATTGATGGTGGTGAAGAAAATACTATGCAGAGAAAGCAAGTCGGTTAGTACCTACCTACCTAGACTTTTTTCTTTGCGTCGTCATCTTGCTGATCCCTTTAGGCTTATAGACTTGTATCTACAGTGATAATTCTATAAGTCCTCCAGTACTTGAAGACATAAGTCTTAGAACAGTGCGTGTTGCCAGGGATTAAATAAAATTATGGATCCGAGACATAATCGCTTTCTTGTGAGCCCCATAGCTTGTCAGGAGGTAGCGCGCCGTGTACCGGGCGCGCTTCTGAGACGGATCTGGTAGCAGCCAGCCTAGCGATGGGACCCCTCCGCTTGGCGGCGAGTCAAGAGCTGGCCGGGAATACTACCTTAGTGTACCCGCGCAACCGCCAGTCCGTTGTGGAACAAACACAGGTTTTAGTGGGTGCAAGTCCCACATAACCTCTCCGTTTCCCCTGACGGAAGGGTATGCGTTAGGCATTTCGTGTGTAAAAAAAAATCTAGCTTATGGGGCTCACGAAAAAACTCAGAATCACTCAGCGAGCTATAGCGAGAGCTATGCTTGGAGTTTCTCTACGTCATCAAATCAGGATCAGAGTAACCGACGTAGGTCAGCGGTTTGCAAAACTGAAGTGGCGATGGGCAGGGCTGAGGTCACATGGTTCGAAAAACCGATAGACGTTGTGATCCCAAGATGCTAAAATGGCAACTTCGCAGTGTCCAGCGCAGGGTTAGAAGACCTTGGTAATTAGGACTTCAAATACTTACGTATGTGTACTAAGTAAGTACTTCAGCATTATTATATGATTGTAAAATATCATAACATTTAGGTACCTTAGACTCATATAATTCAGCAACTAAATTAATAGTTTCACTTTGCTTTTTAACCCCCGACCCAAAAAGAGGGGTGTTATAAGTTTGACGTGTGTATCTGTGTATCTGTGTATCTGTCTGTGGCATCGTAGCTCCTAAACTAATGAACCGATTTGAATTTAATTTTTTTTGTTTGAAAGGTGGTTTGATCGAGAGTGTTCTTAGCTATATTCCATGAAAATCGGTTCAGCCGTTTGAAAGTTATCAGCTTTTTTTTAGTTACTGTAACCTTCACTTGTCGGGGGTGATATAAATTTTTAATTTACACTTGTCAATTTGTTAGTGCATTTACGTAGTGTAACGCCACGCCGCCTCAGCCAATCGCAACGCGCCAACGCCAACCAGACTATCCGAGTCAAGCCAAGCTGGCCAATCACCGCCTGTTACAGCCGATAACCGCCAAGACGGCCAATCATAGCCTACTGCCGCCATGACAGCCAATCAACGCCAGCGCCATTGACAGCCGAACGCAACTCCGCCACCACTGCCGAATGCCTTCGGTGGGGATAACGCCATATAAAGCTATGCGAGCTCACTTTTAGGATTATTGTTCTATCGTACGCATTGTAAGCTGAAACTATGACCATTTGTGTAAACAAGTGTAAATTATATAAATAGTAACAAAGTAACAATAGTAATAAAGCAATGAGTGATTTGTATTAGTGTGTTTAGTGAAGTGACATAATAAATTTGGGCGATTATACTGATTTGCTCTTTTTATTTAAACCCACTGTTTCATCTCAGAAGTGGGATTAATAAAGAAAGTTATGATGCATAATCGCGCCAATTAACGAGTCGGCAAAGACATGCCATCTACTTTGTTCATCCGCAAGGATGAAACGAATCATCGTGTAAAAATCAAGCGACAATGAAGATCGTCCACTTCTGGGGCCCGGAAGGTCCTTAGAAGAGTTTTGAACCGGAGGTACATTCATCTGCAGCGTGCATGGTTTCTACGCCCGATGGCAACCTACCCTCAACTTCTACGCGTAATAACTGAGGTATGATCCATCCATTATTCCATTTCTAATCCCGTTTTTAATGATATTGATGCATAGTGTAATGAGGTTGATTGTGTTTGTAACCTCTACTGATGAGATGACCGTGAAAGGTTAATATTGCTAACACCCTGTTTGAGGTTATGAAATTAGTATTAGAGCACGCGGGTTATGATAGGTGGTCATTATACGCTCGCGGATAGTGAATGGTTTGAGTGATAGCTGAAGATAAATATAACTATAATTTGTGGCATATCTGACCGTCAAATAAAGGTTTAGGTTTAAAGATGTTTAATTCTCATAAAAACAAAAAAGTCATTTACATAAGAACTTAATTCTAAGAAAATAAAGTTTACAATATTCGCCATTTAATTAAGTACTCATTCAGCGCATTTGTTGAAGTAATTCGCATTACTCATAGTGTGAGCAGCTAATTCAGTTTTAAATGGATTGAATGAGTGTACATTTTTTTTATGTGTGCAGGTATTTTGATGTACAGTTTAGCTCCTTCATAGGTAAGGGTTTTTCTGCCATAAATTGTTCTAGTTTTGGGTAAGGCAAGGTAACTAGCTCGACGAGTTTTAGTTTTAATTTTTGTAAACGTGATATTTGTGTGTATTGTTTTATTTACAGTTTTCCTAACAAAAATACACGTGTTGTATATATATAACTGATGAAATAATGGCGGTGAATACTAATGCTAAAATTGCAACCGATTGATTTAGTCAACTTTTTATCGAATCAGGTAAAAACCCGTTCAACCATCCACTTTTCACGTTGCATCTCGCCGAGATACCCGCAATTTGAATTCGCAGTTTAATTCTAGAAAACGTACTTAGTGGGTTAGTAGTAGTGCTTTCCAGTATGTGGAAATTATGACCAAGTGCTACCGGTACGAAAAAGTTAACAAGTAATTCAATAAGTTAAATAATAAAAAATAAAAACTCCCGACTGCAGTTTGCGCTGCATATTTTTCGGCTCTTACATTAAATCGTATAAAATCCACCACATTGATTGTTTAAAGAATTTTATATATCCATTGACACACACGCCATCAAGACGAATGACGTATCATTTATCAAAATCGGTTAAAATTGTTGAGTGGTTATGAACTGACATAAATACATACTGATCAGGAATTAATTTAAAAAAAAAGATCTAGTATATCGGATGGTAACAATAGTTCTCAGACTACCCGCAAATTTCAACCAGAAGTTTTCAAGAAACAAGCTTTGACGCTATTAGTGTTTTTATTTGCACAAGGCTCAGTTATAGTATAAGGTTCTATAAACCTTTAAGGTTATTTTTTTCGCGTCGTCGGTGATATTCCCGCTGCAGTCATACAGACAACACGGGGTACGTGTGGGGTACCTGTAAATTATTTTTAAGGGTACAATAATATCATTTACTTCAGAATCGGTTGATGAACACTTTCAGTGTGCTCAAATCCAGTTTTGCATATAGCATGGCGATCGCAATTTGAATGTAAAATCGAATTGTTTTATGATGTTCACTTTTGAGTTTCTTGTGAAATTGATTTTCATGTGGTTATATGATTGTTATGTAATATGAATATAGATCTTCATAATTGGGGCAGACGTACTTTATGAATCGACTGGGAGCTACTTGTAGTCAAACAATAATATTGTGTTTATCTTTCTTTTCTCGGAATTTTTGGTGAGTTCGTGAAGTGCAAACGTCATCGCCTACGATGGTCACCACTGATGCTTTGCTGTGTGCTGTGTGCCTGATGCCGAGCGCGTCACTGCGAGGCACCACATCGTGGCGCGCTAACGATGCAGGGTTGCAGCCAATGGGTATCTATAAGCCGCCGCATTGTTGCCTATTTGGGGTGACATAAGCGCTGTTAAGCGTTTATGCTGTATGGTATGACTGTTCTTTTATTTTTACTAAAAGTTAGTGTTTATGAAGTCTGTACGTGTTGTAACTTGTAGTTTAAATCACATTCTTTGAATGATTGAGAGCATAGTAAGTAGATCTTACTCACGGCTTTGGAACTGTCTCGTATACTATACAAGCCAGTGGCGCAGCGTATAAAAGAGTAAATACAAATAGGTAGTGTAATGTAGGCAGAATTGGGCACTTGGAGGAAACGTAATAATAACTATTACCAGTTAGATATCCTTATGATTTTGATAATGCTTGTGTCATTTTAGAAAAAAAGTAGTGCTTGTAGGCAGCATGTATGTTACGTACTTTTGCCAACTTTCAATCGAGTCAATTTCATCATTCTACCTTAAGATTGTCGGTCCAATCATAATGTAAGTAGAAAGTTCAAGTGGCACTTTTAATTATAACCATGATATAGCTTTGTGCCGTTCATTGTTAGTCAGGTGGACCGGACGTACCGTAAGAATTTTCACTAAGCCGACTAGACTGACGTTTTACATAATATCTTGAGTTCAGTTGGTGTTAGTATGCCTGCCTGGTTATGTAGCTTACATAGTAGGGAATAGGAATGGAATAGAAAACTGTTATTTGACTGATGATCCTGTATTACCTAAATTCAATCGTGAACTGTTTTCGGAATTACATAGATGCCGAAGTGAAGACAGTAGCCAAGTCTTACTTTCTGCAGCCAAGTCTTACTTTCTGCAGCCAAGTCTTACTTTCTGCAGCCAAGTCTTACTTTCTGCAGCCAAGTCTTACTTTCTGCAGCCAAGTCTTACTTTCTGCAGCCAAGTCTTACTTTCTGCAGCCAAGTCTTACTTTCTGCAGCCAAGTCTTACTTTCTGCAGCCAAGTCTTACTTTCTGCAGCCAAGTCTTACTTTCTGCAGCCAAGTCTTACTTTCTGCAGCCAAGTCTTACTTTCTGCTGCCAGGTCTTACTTTCAGCTGCCAGGTCTTACTTTCTGCAGCCAGGTCTTACTTTCTGCAGCCAGGTCTTACTTTCTGCAGCCAGGTTTTACTTTCGGCAGCCAGGTTTTACTTTCGGTAGCCAAGTTTTACTTTCGGTAGCCAAGTTTTACTTTCGGTAGCCAAGTTTTACTTTCGGTAGCCAAGTTTTACTTTCGGTAGCCAAGTTTTACTTTCGGTAGCCAAGTTTTACTTTCGGTAGCCAAGTTTTACTTTCGGTAGCCAAGTTTTACTTTCGGTAGCCAAGTTTTACTTTCGGTAGCCAAGTTTTACTTTCGGTAGCCAAGTTTTACTTTCGGTAGCCAAGTTTTACTTTCGGTAGCCAAGTTTTACTTTCGGTAGCCAAGTTTTACTTTCGGTAGCCAAGTTTTACTTTCGGTAGCCAAGTTTTACTTTCGGTAGCCAAGTTTTACTTTCGGTAGCCAAGTTTTACTTTCGGTAGCCAAGTTTTACTTTCGGTAGCCAAGTTTTACTTTCGGTAGCCAAGTTTTACTTTCGGTAGCCAAGTTTTACTTTCGGTAGCCAAGTTTTACTTTCGGTAGCCAAGTTTTACTTTCGGTAGCCAAGTTTTACTTTCGGTAGCCAAGTTTTACTTTCAATAGCCAAGTTTTACTTTCGGTAGCCAAGTTTTACTTTCGATAGGAGTACTTTCATCTCGTTGCTCGTTGAGAGATCTCCCTGCAAGGATTTAAGTGAGATTCCTTTTCAAGTTAGAGTAATAGCATTCACAGCTTCACGAGAAGCTATTTACAAGCTATTTTCCTTTCTACAAGCCAGTCTGTTGACGGTTTTTCTTTCAAAAATGTCTCTAAAGTAAAACGTGGAAAAATAGTACAACTGAAAACGATAATAATTTATAAATTAAATAATGTTCTTTTGTTTCGTCTTGGTTTTAAAGTAGATAAGATTGCAGTTTAGATCACAGACCAATGGCATTGGATTAGAATTTTGTAGAGTTCATACTGACCACATTTTGTAAAACCATTTTGTAAGACAGCGAAAGGATATCGCTCATCAGTAGTGTAGGTACAATTTGATTATTACAGATGCTTTTGCAAAATTTGTTATTAGCCGAAAACGATCAGTTTCGTAGAATATTATACATAATTTGCCTTATTTGGACATCCTAGTAAACTTATAAAGTGAGCATAAGAATGCTTTTACTAGTAGACATTTTAGAGTTTCCGAGTGTCGACTGATTAATAGTTAGGTATGTTTTGACCTCCATGATACTACCACGAGCCAAGTGCCTAGTCAAGCCAAGCCAAGCACTAACCAGACCATGTTAAACGCGTTGTGCCACAGGTCCTAGCGAAACTGCGAATAAAATGATTGGACAAACTGTTAACTGATATTATTTGGACTACTGACAATACTCTCAATGAATGTGATATCCATAATTTGGTATTTACCTAGGTCACGATGCCATGTTACTATTAATGTAAAATTAGCGAACTCGGGATGGTTATGCGTAACAAGGCAAATGCTCGGTAAAGAATAGCAAGCGATAGGATAAAGCTAACTAGATAATGTAACTGGCAAAATTAATATTTCATTTAATTATAACAAAGGAATTTAGTTATTTAGTGGCAAGTTCCCACAAGCATTGCGATAGAAGTAAACACTGATAGCATTTACTCAGGTTCATTTTCGTAACCAAGCTGGTAGGCATTAAGAGAACTCGAAGTGTTAAGGGGTTTCGAGGCTACGAAGCTTGTACATGCCTGAGCAGACTCTTTAAAGCCATATCACAGCGCCTACGGCTCTTATATCCAACAGTGCTAACTGTTCCGATAAATAACTTGAAACCGAAGACCTTGTTGAGCTATTGTCTACCAGAAAGCTAACCAAGCATTTTCCCATTGCGGGAGCAATTCATTGTTTCAGGACGGCCGAATGTAACGCCACGCCGCCTCAGCCAATCGCAACGCGCCAACGCCAACCAGACTATCCGAGTCAAGCCAAGCTGGCCAATCACCGCCTGTTACAGCCGATAACCGCCAAGACGGCCAATCATAGCCTACTGCCGCCATGACAGCCAATCAACGCCAGCGCCATTGACAGCCGAACGCAACTCCGCCACCACTGCCGAATGCCTTCGGTGGGGATAACGCCATATAAAGCTATGCGAGCTCACTTTTAGGATTATTGTTCTATCGTACGCATTGTAAGCTGAAACTATGTCCATTTGTGTAAACAAGTGTAAATTATATAAATAGTAACAAAGTAACAATAGTAATAAAGCAATGAGTGATTTGTATTAGTGTGTTTAGTGAAGTGACATAATAAATTTGGGCGATTATACTGATTTGCTCTTTTTATTTAAACCCACTGTTTCAGTAGTTTTTTTTTAATAAAAGCCTTGCCATAATATATTATGTTCGACGCTCGGCGTGGAGAGGGCTGGTTCCGAATGAATCCACATTCCACAATCCAATGAGGTTTTAACAATTTAATATGATCACCAACATTTTGTAACAATAATAGTAAGAGTTGTAGAGGCACTAGCGAGTAATCATTTTAGAGGCTACGCGTGCAACGACGTAGCGTAATTCGTTAGTTGCATCTAGCCCGTTGTATTGTGTGGTAGTCTACAAGTATTGTAACTTTAAATAGTGAATTATAATATATATATTTTTTTAGTGTTCATTTCTTTTGTTTTTATTACTACCCTGGTAGAGAACACGGCGCTACTATATATCCAGCAACATCATATATATATACATCAAATATCTGTACAAATATACCTGTACATTGGTGACTCGGACTTTGAACTACCAGGGTAGCGCGTGTTAATTTTCTTAATTAAAATAAAGTAAAGTAACGTAAGCTAGGGCAACTCAAATTAACACGTAGGAAGTGAAAAACTAAAAAACTTTAAAAATGGCGCAACCTACGACAGTAGTGAAGGATGAAGACACGTATTTAGCGTCGATATCTATCACGTCGAAGATCCCGGAGTTTTGGACCGACCAACCTAGGGTCTGGTTTATCCAGCTGGAAGCAATACTGGCACCACAAAAACAAGGAGACGCATCCAGGTATAATATAGTGGTATCCAAGCTGGGTAAGGATGTCATACAACAAGTGACGGACATCCTCATCAATCCTCCGGAAGAGCGTAAGTACGAGGTACTTAAAGAAAGGTTGCTGAACATATATGAAGAGTCGGAGAACCGCCAGATACAGAAGCTCATCGGGGAGATGGAACTGGGTGATCAGAAACCCAGCCACCTCCTCCGAAAGATGCAGGATCTGGCCAGGGGTAAAATTAATAATGAGACCCTAAGTGTTTTATGGCAGAATCTGCTACCAGCAGCAGCACGAGGCGTTCTGGCTGCGACAGAAGCCAAAGATCTAGACAGACTAGCTGTGATTGCTGACAAAGTAATGGAAACTATGAAGTCCCAACCAGTAGCAGAAGTGGCAGTTAAGGAGGCGGTACCCGGAACTTCGTCGATGGCAGCTGAAATAGCCAGGATCCATGCGAGGTTGGACCAGCTGGACAGGTCCAGACACAGTTGGCGAGGTAGGCGAGGTCGCGGAGGTTTCCGTGGTCGTTCGCGTTCCCGAGGACGAGAGGAAAACAGATCCAGACGTACCCCGGATAGCCCGGACTGGCTCTGCGTGCATCATTTTAGATACAGGCAGAGAGCTAATCGCTGCGAACAGCCGTGCACCTGGAATACGAAGCAGGAAAACTAGTAAAGATGCAGGTGGAACCGGTGGGTACCTGCGTCGAATTAGGGAACCACCGTTTATGTATTACGGATAAAGACAATGGCTTACGTTATTTAATAGACACAGGTGCGAACATTTCAGTGTTGCCTAAAAGTTATAAATCAGTGTGTGACAGTGCAATGAATAATAAATACAAACTTTATGCCGCGAATGGTAGTGAAATACAAACTTTCGGAACAAAGACTCTAGTGTTAAATTTAAGATTGCGTCGTGCGTTTAAGTGGACTTTTGTAATAGCCGACGTTAAACAACCCATTTTAGGTGCGGATTTTTTAGCTAAGTATAATTTGTTAGTAGACTTAAGAAACAGACGATTGTTAGATCAGGAGACTAACATGTATGTAATTTCCACTATAGTAAACTCGGAGCATTCATCTATTTTTACTATAGCCGAATCGCATCCATGTTATTCTCTTCTAAGTAGGTTTCCAGAATTGACAATGCCAGCGACGTTCAAAGAACCACCACGTCACAGCGTAAGACACCACATCGAGACTTCAGGACCTCCGGTGCATGCGCGCCCAAGGCCACTGCCGCCGGACCGATTTAAAAAGGTAAGAGAAGAATTTCGCCTTATGCAGGAAATGGGTATTTGCCGCCCGTCAAAGAGTGCGTGGGCGAGTCCTCTACACGTTGTACCTAAAAAAGATGGTAATATAAGGCCGTGTGGAGACTATAGAGCGCTGAATGCAATTACGAAGCCTGATAGATACCCAATTCCTCACATAAAGGATTTTACGTTTATTTTAGCCGATAAGAAAGTATTTAGTAGGATTGATATTAACCGAGCGTATCACTTTATTCCGATAGCAGAGGATGACGTGGAGAAAACAGCTATCATTACACCTTTTGGTTTATTTGAATGGCCATGTATGTCTTTCGGTTTAAGAAACGCAGCACAAACATTTCAACGTTTCATGAATAATTATGTTTTACAGGATTTAGAGGCAAATTTTCAACAAAATAACCCGGATAGTGCGAATTATAAAACTGAATTTGTTTTTTCATATTTAGATGATTTAATAATAGCTAGCGAAAATAGTTCGCTCCACGAAAAACATTTAGAGGCCGTTTTTGAAAGACTACAACAAGTTGGGTTAACTATTAATTTAGCAAAGTGTGCGTTTTCACAAGATAAAGTTGAGTTTTTGGGTCATGAGGTCTCAGCCAGTGGCTTAAGGCCGTTGCCAAGCAAGGTCCAAGCAATTGTAGACTTTCCCAGACCGAAAACGGTAGAGGAACTTCGTAGATTTCTAGGCATGGTAAATTTCTATAGAAGTCATTTGCGTCAGGCAGCCGAATATCAAGCTGAATTAAATAAGTATCTTCACGGAGCAAAGAAACGTGACAAAAGTAGTATAGTGTGGACAGAAAGTGCTGTTCAAGCTTTCGAACAATGCAAGTTGAATTTACAGAACGCTGCTTTGTTAGCGTATCCGATAACAGGTCAAGTGCTTGCTATAATGGCAGACGCGTCAAATACTTGTGTTGGAGGCACATTGCAACAAAGAGTAAATAACGAATGGGTTCCATTAGGTTATTTTTCGAAAAAATTGACTGACACGCAACAAAAGTACAGTACCTACGACAGGGAGTTACTTTCGCTTTATTTGTCAGTGCAATATTTTAGGAACATGTTCGAAGGTAGAGATCTCGTTTTGTATACAGATCATAAGCCGTTAACGTTTGCGTTTAAAAAGCTAAGTAGTAGTAAAGAAACGCCGCGAAGGACCCGTCAGTTATTATTTATTAGTGAGTTCACGACGGATATACGCTATACAAAAGGCGAAGAGAACGCGCCCGCGGACGCGTTATCGCGAGTTGAAACAATTTCGTGCCCGTCTGTACTTGACTTCACAGAAGTGGCTATTGCGCAAGCGAACGACAAAGAGCTCACAGAATTGTTAGGAACAAAAAACGGTAATACGAGACTAATAAAAATTGACTTGCCGAGTGTAAATAAGCCCATTGTTTGTAACTTGCGAGGCGATAAGGCTAGGCCTTACTTACCAAAACAGTTTAGGCGTATCGCATACGAAACAATACATAACCTAAGCCATCCTGGCATTAGAACAACAAGGAAAATGGTAACTGATAATTATTTTTGGCCTGGGATGAATAAAGATGTAGGTATTTGGGCTAGGTCGTGCATAGAGTGTCAAAAAGCAAAGGTTCACAGACACACTATGTCACCTTTAGGGCAATTTGCAAAAGTAGATAGAATGTGTCATTTACACATTGACATTACAGGTCCATTCACTATTTCAGAAGAAGGGTACAGGTATTGTCTTACAATGATCGATAGGGAAACAGGTTGGCCGGAAGCATTTCCAATTAAAGATATTTGTGCGAAGACAGTAGCCAAACTCGTGTATGAAGGATGGATTACTAGACATGGGTGTTTTATTAATTTGAGCTCAGATCAAGGAAAGCAATTTGAAAGCAGTCTCTTTAGACAGTTAATGAAATATTTAGGGGTTCATAAGTTTAGGACGACACCGTACCATCCACAAAGTAATGGCATGATCGAACGATGGCATCGTAGTTTTAAGGCCGCCTTAATGGCGAGATTAAAGGACAATAGATCGTGGGTTGAAGAAATGCACACCATTATGATGGGACTACGTGCAGCACCACGCAGTGACACAGGGGTAAGTGCCGCGGAATTAACCTTTGGGCGAACTCTGAGGCTCCCTGGAGAATTTTTCGAACCATCGGATAGTAAGATAACGGACGGTGAGGAGTACCTAAAGCAGTTGAAACAGGTAATTAGTAATTTAAGACCGAAACCTGAGACACAGAGAGACTCTCGAACAATTTTTGTGCACCCTGCCTTAAAAGACTGTAAAAAAGTTTTTGTTAGAAACGATGTAATGCGTAAGTGTCTACAACCACCGTATGACGGTCCCTATGACGTCATAAAGCGGTTGGAAAAAGCATACTTAGTACAGTTACCCAATAGACAAGCACTTATTTCAATTGACAGGTTAAAACCGGCTTTTGTCCTGGATATCAAAAATCCACGACAGACGCCGGATGAAACGACATGTAAGAAAAAATGTAGATTTAGTGACGATGATGTTTTGCCGACTCATACAATCCGTACTACTCGGAGTGGGAGAGTCAGCAAAACGCCCGTTAGGTATCAGTAGAATAATTTGAGTATCAACTAGCAATTAAGCAATAAGTATTGTAAAATGGCCCCGATCCGCATATATTATTTTTTATTTTATTCATGTATTATTTTTTATTAGAAGTCATAACTAAACCTTATTATTGAGAGTGTTAGAGTGGTTGACGATTGTTATAATTTATTGGATAGTGTGTAAACGTAAAATGTAATGTAACAAACATTCGAAGCGTTGAGTGCAACGTAGGCTGGATGGCGCGGGCATAGCAACAATTGTAAGTGGACTTGCCACAGCGACCCCGTCGCCACCCGCTCAAGTTCTAGTGACCTCATCTCAAGTATAATGTGTTAAGAGATGTACCATGCATCGAATCAAAGGAACACTGTAACTGGGTGACGTGTTTAAATTATGATTTGTTGGGTAAGCGGATCGGAAACATTGTTAGGGTTGTCGAAAAATAAAGAACGAATATTGTGAAATAAAATTAAGGTTGCGGAAATTTGTATTTGTTTAATTTTTATTAAGATAAAAATTTGGGGTGGTGTGATGTAGAGGCACTAGCGAGTAATCATTTTAGAGGCTACGCGTGCAACGACGTAGCGTAATTCGTTAGTTGCATCTAGCCCGTTGTATTGTGTGGTAGTCTACAAGTATTGTAACTTTAAATAGTGAATTATAATATATATATTTTTTTAGTGTTCATTTCTTTTGTTTTTATTACTACCCTGGTAGAGAACACGGCGCTACTATATATCCAGCAACATCATATATATATACATCAAATATCTGTACAAATATACCTGTACAAGAGTTATTATTAGGTAATATGATCGAGCACAATAATTGAACGTCTTTCTCGTCACGAATCGAAGCCAAGGGCAATGGGTAACGTATTACATATAGGTATATACCTACTCGTTCTTGAAATGCAGGGTTAACAGTCATGCATTATTTCTATCTAATATGAAATTCAAATATCAAGTGTTCTACCTGCAGTCATCGACTTGAACCTTTTGTTTTAATTAATAAAATCATATTAAAAACTTATGTACCTATTGCTCGCGACAGGTCGAGATGGCCATTTTCTAGTGAGGTGACATCACATACCGGGTATATCCGGGTATACCGGGTAATCGATGTCGATAATTTTTTTGGTACGCAACACCCTTTTCACACACACAAAAAAAATCTTTGAAAAGAGCAACCGCCGAGTTTCTTGCTGGTTCTTCGCGGTAGGAAAGGCATTCTGAACCAGTGGTAGATGCTTTTGACGATTGAAAAGAACTTGTAAAAGTCTAATTGAATAAAAATATTTTGAATTTTAGCCTCACCATTTTATTCACCTTGAATTTAAAAAAAAAGATGGGTGGGTGAAGAGTTTCCACGGCACTTATCTAAAATCTAAATCCACTATCCGGGCGAAATGGCTGGTTTAGATTATTTAACATAGTATTATTTTTGTATTTGGTTGCAGAAAATTTTGTTTTAAACCAAAAGGAATTGTGGGACGATGTGCCTGAAGAATATTTGAGCCACAAGGAAAGATATGAAAACGCAATAAAAAAAGCCTCGTTTATCTTAAACTGGTTTCGTGAGTTCAATCGAAATAACATTGAAAACTCCGATCTTAGAGCGTAAGTTTATTATTAGATAAGCTTTTAACATGAGGTACTTATTTCGAAATTACAGACAGACACTCCAATTCTGTTTATTAGTATATGTAGATGTAGGTACTTACGCAAATAGAACTCTTCCTCTCCCGGTAGAGCTCTGCGTGAAACGACTTAACGAGAAGGCCTAATTCGGACCTCTAAAATCGGTCACCCATCTGAATTACTGCCTGACTTGGTTAAACGTTACTTACTTAGCATTTGTTCCTATTGCCGTATCGTAGAATATTGAATAAATCTTTTATTTGATACCAAAACCGTTCGTATAAACTTTATCTCATTTTCATTTATAGCCCTTCAAAAATTTACTCGATTCAAGAGGGAATCTTTCGCAATATCAACCCGCTCCTCATACACATCGGGTTGTTTTGGACTCCCCTCAAGAATCAAGCCTCTGCCGAGCAACAGGCCGAGTGGTTGAAGCCAGACTCCAAAATGATTGGCACTTATGCCCAGGTACTTCAAAAAGGTTGTTACCTAAACTAAAAACACAAAAGCACCCAAAAACTTACCTCCCTCCTACCGAGTTCCCCCCTCGCCATTTTACTATAGAACTGCGAGGCATCACCATGATCTATATGGGACATATAAGTAGTCGAAATCCCACGGACTCGAACGAAGCGATTTGTTTCCTCGATTCTAATACGCACTGCTAGAATATGGAATGCCCTTCTTCCTTCCGTTTTTCTCGATAGCTATAAGTAAGTAAACGATTTGCAAGGGTGGATTTACACTAAAACGAGCTCGTTCTATCTCCACTCTATCAACCTTCTTTGGATAAACAGAAACAACCATTATTCTATCTCTGTTTATGCAAAGTGAATTTGGCAGAATGGGGATAGAGTATTGCATTTATTATCGAGTGAGCATTTGCCCATTTGGCCAAATCCACCTTTAGGTAAAGATGAATGTTAATGATGATTCTTGATACAATATTTTGTAATATCATTCTAGACAGAGCTGGGTCATGGTTCATATCTTAAGGGCATAGAAACAACAGCCACGTTCGACCCGCAAACCGACGAGTTCATACTAAACAGTCCTCAAATAACTTCTTACAAGTGGTGGCCTGGCGGTTGTAAGTAGAATTTACTTCACAACCTTAAAATTTACAGCCCAGTAATGTAAGTAACTAAATTTAGAAATTTAGTAGAGTTGATCTAAATTACCTCTTTAAAAATCGGCAATCATTAGGGCAACGTGAACTTTTGGCCCAGCAACTCTCGCACAGATTTTTCTGTCAGCTTATTTTCTTGATAAAAATAATACACGTTTCTAGCAAGCAAATACGTTATCGGTGTAAACTCGAGTAAAGTTTCACTTACCAACCGACTAACCATCCAACCAATTCATGACTAAGGGCTCCGAATAGGTTCGAAATTAGCCTTCTCAGGTTCTTCAGGTCAGGTTCTTTCAGTTTTCTTATTATTATGGCTTGTTCACGATAATAGATGGTTCAAATTCTTAAAATATATTTTTCAGTGGGCAAAACTGCGAACTCCTGCTTGGTAATGGCCCAGCTCTATATAAACGGAACGTGTCATGGTTTACATTTATTCCTGGTACAGATTAGGGATTATGAAACTCATGAACCTTTGCCCGGGATCGCGGTTGGTGAAATTGGACCCAAAATGGGCTTTAACACTGCGGACAATGGATTCCTTGGTTTTGACAATTACAGAATACCCAGGACGAATTTGCTGATGAGAAACGTGCAAGTTTTAAGAGTAAGTAGATTTTGTTATCCCATACTTCTGAGGGTTGCAAAATATGTTTTTTAGTGCAAGATTTGCTTACGCTTATCGACAATCATAGAAAACAATCAGTCTAGTTTGATCTTGATTGAAACGCTGTTGTCTAGATGATGCCTATTTACTCTGGCTTGGAAGGTGTACCAGAAACGTTGAATCAAAACGTTTCGTGAGAGTCGATTGGATGTTAACTACATAAGGATGCCAATCCTCATGGCTTCTTGCTTTTCTGTTGGAGAATGGTGAAGGAGTGACAAGGTTGCGAAGTCACCAAAGTACCTGCATCCTGTAGAAGACCGATAAGTAGGCAACATTTCAATTTCAGGATGGCACATACGTAAAACCGAAGCACTCCAAGCTCACTTATGAGTCAATGGTTTTAACACGAGTGACGCTTATAACAGACTTGGGGTTCCAGTTGTCCAGAGCAGCCACCATTGCAGTCCGCTACTCTGCCGTTAGACATCAGTCACAGATAAAATCCAAGTAGGTATACTAGGAATAGAGCTATGATAGCCAGGTAGTCCGGAGGTTCGATCTCGGGTACGACCCTCTAACTTTTCTTAGTTATTGTGCGGTTTTACCAATTAAATATCACTTGATTTAATGGTGAAGGAAAACATCGAGAGGAAACCTGCATGCTTGAAAGTCCTCCATAATGTTTTTAAAGGTGTGTGAAATCTGCCAATCAGCCCTTGGCGAACAGTGGCCTATTCCCTTTTTATTTCGAGAGGAGATCTGTGCTCAGTAGTAGGCCAGTGATTGGTCTTATACCCTTCTCATTCCCAGAGGAAATCTGTGCTCAGCTAGTAGCGATGAGTAGATCATGACACGGCACCTCAGCTCATTAAATAGCGTCTGTCTTCTTCTATCTTGGGCTTTTTTTTTCACTAAAACTTGCCGTTCAAATAAAACAGCTGTAACAACAATTATAATAATATTATCTATGTCCTTTCCAATTTTTGCAGCGAGCCCGAATGCCAAATATTGGACTTTGTGACTCAACAACACAAGCTATTCATATCAATCGCCTCGAGCCATGCGCTCCGGGTGATAGGACTTTGGATGTGGAATACTCACAAGAAAGTCACCGCTGACATCCAGAAGGGAAACATGGATGAACTTCCTGAGGCAAGTGTGGTTACATATGCAGCGAATTTTTCGACTTTTGAGCTGTAAATTGTAAAGAAAGTAACTTTGTTAATTGTATAACATGCTTTTTGGGTCGTTAATAAAAACTTACATACCTAGTTATTTAAAATCAATGTTAACGGTAGAAAAAAATCACAAAACTACTTACCGACTCTCTTTAATTTTCTGGGATGAAAAGTAATCTCACTTTCTAGGTCTTCAGCACGCAAAAATCATTACAATCCGTTTCTTCTTGATCGAAGGACAAAGTAACAAATCAATAACGCTTTTGCATTTATAATAATGTGGGTAGGTGCGGATTTCATGAATGCGAAATTTTTACCAGCTCCACGCTCTTGCCTGCTGTCTGAAAGCCATCTGCAGTCGTGATGCCGTTTGTCTGGTAGAGCAGTGCAGGCTGTCTTGTGGCGGAAACGGTTACCTGATGTCTTCCAACCTACCTCAGATATATGCCAACACCACAGCTGCTATCATTTACGAGGGAGAGTATACGGTGTTATTACTGCAGACTGCCAGGTAATCTTATTGCATTTGCTTCTAAAAACCAGCGGCATTTGAGATATTGTTAGTTTAGTAGATCAGTGCAGGCTAGCATGTGACAGAAACGGTTTCCTGGTGTCTTCCAACCTGCCTCAGATGTCAAAGCCGCAGCTGCTATCATTTATGAGGGAGAGTTTGTCCTACGTCCTACCCTCCGAGGGAGAGTACACAGTGTTATTACTGTACACTGCCAAGTAATTTTATGGCATTTGCTTCTAAAAACAACTGCAGTCGAGATACTGCCAATCTCACCGACCAGTGCAGTCTAGCTTGCGGCAGGAAGGGTTTCCTGATGTCCTCTAACCTGCCTAAGATATTTGCCAACACTACAGCTGCTATCATTTACGAGGCAGAATTACGGTGCAGTATTGCTGACTGCTAGGTAACCTTTACCATTCTTGCAAACTTATCTTGCCGTGAAACTTGCCAAAGATTGACGGCTATACCACAAGCTTCACATACGAAGGAGATATATGATGCTGTTGCTGTGGACTACCGGGCAATTTTATGAATGACGTCTCGATTCGAAAAACTAGCTGCAGTTGAAATTTTCCAGTTTGATCGATCAATGCAGACTAGCTTGCGGCAAAATATACGGATATAGGTACTTATCTACTATCGTTTTTTTCATACTTAAAGGTATCTGATTAAGTCTTGGAAAAGTGCAACGGAACATAAAGCTTTGCCACCCAATGTCGCTTATTTAGCCGATTTTATTGAGAGGAGATATGGACAGTGGCAAAATTCACCGGAAGGAATCATTCGAGGATTCAAAGCTGTTGCCGCTGGGTAAGAACTAAGACCTAATAAGTTAACAAATAAGCAAATTCATACATGCACCATAATATAAGCTAAGTATCTTCGTAACAATATAAGAGAATTTTACAATTTTGGCAGCACTTGTTTTTTTTTAACTATTATTCCTAATAATAATTATTGGTATTATACATTCTATATTACTTCATTAAGGGCACAGTACTTCTTCATTGTCCAAAGCAAACCTTTCTAATTATTCAGGAAAACGAAAACAGCCTACGATACCCTTCAACGATATTTAAAAAATGGCAGAGAACGTGAGGAAGCCTGGAACTTGACTTCTGTGCAGTTGATCATTGCTAGCGAGGTATTAAAACAAAACAGAAATTTTATTGACATTGGCTCCAATGTCGGCCTTAGGGGGTATCAAGCAAGGTAACCACCTGGGGCTTCGCTCTTGCAGGCCTACGACATCAACAACACAAGTAAAAAAGTCATAAGGAAGTCCGTACTCGCAAAGATCTAGAGCCCAGAGCCTCATAATGGTTAAGCGGCAGATATTGGAAAAATTTTCGTATTACAAAAAAGGGCAATACGCGCAATCTATAATTTAAAACCGCGCGATTCCCTACGAGAGAAATTTAAGGAAATAGGTATTTTTACAGTAGCTTCTCAATATATTTACGCTAATATAATTATTTTTGTACGACAAAACATTCATAGTTACAAAAAAATCGGTGATTTCCACGACCGGCAAACTAGAAACCGTAATAGGCTCGCATATCCTACGCTCCGCCTCAGGAAAGTGGGAAAATCGTTTGTGGGAATGAGTGTAATATTTTATAATAAAATTCCACAATCAATTTTAGACTTGCCTTTACACAAGTTTAAAAAATCTATTAAAAGTATGCTCCTGAAAAAAGCTTATTATACAATCGAAGATTATGTAAATGACAAAAAAGCTTGGATTTGATTCGCTCCAGCAATATACGGCGCTGCAATTGCTTGTATACAGTATGGCATATTATTGTAAATTGTACATTTGAAAAGAGCAACCGCCGAGTTTCTTGCTGGTTCTTCTCGATAGGAACAGCATTCCGAACCAGTGGTAGATTATTTTAACGATTCAAAAGCACTTGTAAAAGTTTAATTGAATAAAAATAATTTGAATTTGAATTTGAATTTGAATTTAAGGTCACCCCTGGTTAACGCCACCTAGTAAGAAAATGCTAAGTCAAAAAAGAAGATGCAGCACACTCATCTTGTCTCTCCTTTTACTTTTTTGTGCAAGAGAAAAAAATTGTATAAGTCAAGCAATTGAACCATAATACCTGCCTATATTTTTTATTCCAGGCTTATGCTCGTTCACTGTTATGTGATGTATTCTGGAGAGAAACCAAGCAATTGTCTACAACTGTGTCCAGAAACTTGGCTACAGTATTGGAACAGCTGGCTGAATTGTATTTGGTTTATTGGGCTTTGGAGAAACATGGCGATTTATTATTGGTGAGCATTTTAAGAAGTATGGCAGTTTAATATTTTTGGAGTTTTTATTTTGAAGGTTTTAAAAATAATTTTCAAAATTTTTGCCCGAATACTTCGAGGTACAGGCACTTAGCTCGACAATCGACACGTTGGAAATAGGGATATTATTTACTTTAATTATATTATCTGACCATCCTAACCAATTAGATACATTTACTTAGTAATAGCTACTCGAACTTTTAGCTAAAAGTTGGTTTCAGTATTCAACAATATCAAGAGACGATATAGACGCACTTCAAGAGCGCTATGAGGAACTGCTCGCGTTGATCAGACCCAATGCAGTTGGACTTGTGGATGCTTTTGATATTAGAGACGAGGTAACAACGCAACTGAGTCTAATTCATCAAGGTTTTGTAGGTTATTTATTTATAAGTAAGTAAGTACTAGGTGCATATAGTTACAAACTGAGAAGTGGAGTATGTGGCTAATTTTTTGCTTGAATATTAATTTTTGAGACGAAATTACTTACCATCTCATATACCATATACCTACCTAGCCACAATTTGAGAAAAAAAATCCAAATTTTTACAATATATATTTTATTCCGTTAGTTTCTACAATACCTAAGTATTTACAATTTTGCTATGTTAAAGTTTCTTACCTACACTTGAAGGAAACTCCGTACAATAAATGAAATAATTTTTTTTTTTAAATTTATTTCAGTAGGTATTAGGTACCTACCTAGTCTACATATTATAGGAAAACTATAACGTGATCTATTGTAATTAAATTATATTTTACATAGAACCATGCATAGAACCTTTAGAATATGCTTATGTAAATAATAATTGCAGTGCACTGCACCTACAAAGTACAAACGAATGTAATTTTTGCAATATCCTGGTGCATTTACTTTTCTACATAACTCGCAGATTAGATTTACTAATGCCTGATATAAAATTATCGTCTTTGTAATATTATGGATTGATCCTTGCTATATAGTACCTACCTACTGAAATGTTATCTAATACTGACAATTGACATAATATATTTATCTATCCTGATATTAATCACAATTGAATAGAAATGTTGATGTTAGATAACTTTCTCTGATAATATTTTCTTTAAACTCACACTCCTAATCGGTTTCTTTCCATCGATGTTTCTATCCGACGTATCAGAATAAGTGCCGATTTTTCAATCGTCAAGTAACTTTTATCAGGAGAATATTTTGAGGAGATGACAGTTTTTGAATAGAAAATCTGTCAAGACGTCAAATTTATTCCTCCTTAATAAATTCCAAACTTTCGCCTGGCGAAAATCAAACCCGCAACCTTCCGCTTATAAGACAACACAACTCAACACTACGCCAAGGTGTCAAGGCATTTGAAATCGGGTTTTTTAAAAGACTTTTTACATAAATGTGTAAAATAGTTAATCCTTACAGGTTTTATGTTCAACGCTGGGAGCCTATGACGGCAGAGTGTACGAGAGACTGATGGAGGAAGCTTCCAAGAGTCCGCTCAATACAGAAGTGGTCAACGAGAGCTTCCACAAATATATGCGGCCTGTGTTAATGAAAAATAAACTGTAAAAACTATGTAATAAATAATTTATACTGAGTTATCATTTTTATACACGAAGTTAAACAAAAAAAGACAAAAAAAAAATACCGACTTGGTCAGCGTCAGCGCCAACTTCAAAATACATACCTGCAATATACTTAAGTTTTTATTTGTAGGATCGGTTCAAAGTAAAGTTTGAAAGTTATTTAAAAACTGTTTCATTTTTTCAGTGCTTTTAAACTCAGTTTACTTTTTAAAAAAAAATGATTCTTAATTTGAACTCATGTAGAATTCAAAGTAAGAAAAGCCATTCAACTTTACACGAACCACCTTTACCTGTAACTTCACCTTCATTTACCTTAACCTTCACTTAAAAAGTGTGAGGTAAGTACTTTGCATAACATCGACTACTTTTAATATCTTCAATTACTTACAATAAAAAACCGGCCAAGTGCGAGTCAGACTCAGTCAGACAGGTTCCGTACTAAGGTATTATTCCGACATTTGCACGATAAATAAAATACTATGATGTATAAAAATAAATAAAAATCTGTTTTAGAATGTAAAGGTAAAGCCCTTTCATATGATATCTATCTCACTTGGTATACCTAGCTATCTTACTTTGAAAATTGAAAATACTAATAATCCAGTCATCTAAACTCTCACATAACAACAAATATGGTGGAACTTCATTGCTATTCTTAGTTTGAATGCGTTATATATGCAATCTATTGTGTAGATATAACAATTCCGCTCGTCACTGCATTATGTACAGCAAGCTGTCCAAAAGAGCAACTCGCTTGATTGAATAAGTAGTGTAAGACCTGACTAGCTGGCTGGTGTGGTTATTCATACGTCAGTCCACGAGGCACACAATAATTATCGACAACTTTGCTGTATCCAAGTCTAAATCCACTCTTAATTTAGGTAAGTAGGTACTTATATCTTTTAACAGGGCTCTCTCTGTCACTCGTTTCATACAATCGTATTTCCAATTTCATTTGAATATCAAGCAACCAAAGTCCATGAAATTTTGCAGACATATTCTAGAAACTAATATCTGTGTCTGTGGTGTTTTAGATTTTTCTAAAAATATGTAGTTTAAAAATTACAGGAGCTCAAAGATTTGTATGAAAATTTTTAAGACCGCGTAACTTTGAAACCGAATATTTTAACAGAAATCTGGAAAACCATAGACATAGATATTAGTTTGTAGAATATGTCTGCAAAATTTCATGGACTTTGGTTGCTTAATATTCAAATGAAATTGGAACTACGATTGTCTGAAACGAGTAACGGAGAGAGCCCTCTTAAATAAATATGACTATACTATAACATTATCATCATTGTCAACCGGTACGCGGCCCCAGCTGGATTCTTGTAGACTTCCATATGCCTCGGTCGCTTGTGCCGCCTAGATCCAGCAGTTCCTGCAACTTGTTTGATGTCGTCTGCCCACCTTGTGGGAGGTCTGCCAACGCTGCACTTTCCGGTGCAACCTTCTTATTATACTTATTAAGTATATAAAAGAATAAACTGATTGACAGACATATCAAATTATTATTATATAGAAGCAGGTATACTTTGGAACGTAAGCTCTGAGTCCGCCGAGTTTACAGGAATTGGTAAAACAATCGGAAGAATTTTAGCGAGCAACGTCGAAGCGGATCAACTAATCTGAAAATAATTGACCAATCAAATGTATCTTTTTGTAAAAAATAATGGTTTGTGTATATTTTATGCGTTCTCAATCGGTTGAAACTTTGTACCAGTTGTTGCTGGCACTTGCGTGAAATTCTCTGATAGGACGTGCCAGTCCTAAATTGAAAGAGGCATTGCAACATCGTCAACCAATCGCCGCCTAACTACTGAGTATGAGGTTGCCTCTCAGAATGAGAAGGGTTTGTATGAAGAACTTCAGGCATTCAGGTTTCCCCAAGATGTTTTCCTTCTCCGTTAAAGCAAATGAATACTCCGAAAAGTTACAGGTGCGTGCCCGGGATCGAACCCCGAATTCTTGATTAAGAGCCCAACGTTTTAAGAGGGCTCTCTCCGTCACTCGTTTCATACAATCGTAGTTCCAATTTCATTTGAATATTAAGCAACCAAAGTCCATGAAATTTTGCAGACATATTCTAGAAACTAATATCTATGTCTGTGGTTTTCCAGATTTCTGTTAAAATATTCGGTTTCAAAGTTACGCGGTCTTAAAAATTTTCATACAAATCTTTGAGCCCCTGTAATTTTAAAACTACATATTTTTAGAAAAATCTAAAACACCACAGACACAGATATTAATTTCTAGAATATGTCTGCAAAATTTCATGGACTTTGGTTGTTTAATAATCAAATGAAATTGGAACTACGATTGTATGAAACGAGTGACGGAGAGAGCCCTGTTAACACTACGTTATCACCGCTTGCGATTCGCAACGCATGATTGTAAATTACTAGGATAATGACGTAGCTAGGTTCGCCTCGCACAGTCTCTATATTATAGTTCTAAACCGAAACCCTAAAATTGACAAGACTTTACAATGTTTGTAACTGTGACTGGAATCTTCATCAGCTCTTAATGTCTAAGTGCATTAGCATTGTTTGGTGAGCACACAAAACGTTCGCGCGGTTTCAGTACAAACAGCTCCACCGGCCGGTGTGACTGTGCATTTTCGCGCACAATACCTACCTAGACTTGTTTATATTTTCTGTGGCCATGAAGGCAAATAAAACCAAATACGATGTCAACCCGGACCTAGCTAAAGAGAGGCTAAAATGCAATTTCAACATCGAGGAAGTTACGTTCATAATAGATGGAGGAAAGGAAAAAACTTTGCAGAGGAAAAAAATTGGTATGTTTTATTCGCGAAACTTTGTGGCGTGTTTAGAAAAAAATGTTAGGTATCATTTACAAAGAACATTAATAAGTAATAATTATTTGCCAAGAACATTAATACCGAAGTAGGTAGGTACTCGAAGACTTCTAGTTTCCTCTCGACATCTTTTCAAATGACTTTCTTTACTATTTTCACAGACTTACCTTTATATTCGTACCTAGTTAAAGTAATTTTGGAAATGCTAAACTGAAAGTTTAGGAAAGAGACCACACAGCACTATGGAAAACTCTCAGGCATCGATGTTTTCCTTCACCGCTAAAGCAAAGTTAATTACAATAAATAAAATAATTTACAATACATATACATATTATGTATCTAACACACACTAGACAGGTATGTAAATATTTCGCACTTAGGTAGGTACCTATACTTAATACATAATGGAAAAATTGCTATGTCCGATCGATTCGATTATCGAAGTGGAACAGGAATGAATCACATAGGTGTTGAAATAATACCTATATCTACCTAGGTCTTAAGGAACTACGTTACAGAATATATTACACAAGTGTAAATTAAAAATTTATAACACCCCCGACAAGTGAAGGTTACAGTACGTAACTAGAAAAAAGCTGATAACTTTCAAATGGCTGAACCGATTTTCTAGGATGATAGCTAAGAACACTCTCGATCAAGCAACCTTTCAAACAAAAAAAAACTAAATTAAAATCGGTTCATTCGTTTAGGCGCTACGATGCCACAGACAGATACACAGATACACACGTCAAACTTATAACACCCCTCTTTTTGGGTCGGGGATTAAAAAATACCAACTGCCTTCGAAACGCATAACGAAGGAATTACCGACCAAGATTTACCGATCGATATTCCGGCTAGAATAAATATATAGTTCCTGCTTTCTATTTGGCTTCAAAATTTGAGACTCTGACACAATGCAATTATAAGGTATCTAGTATCTACCTTATACCTAGGTATATATAACGTGATACACAACGTACAATACCTACCTACAATTTCGACTGCATTATCACTCACTATCAGATAGATCGAGTGGTGCTGGTCAAGACTACGAAAGGAAGATAGCACAGCAGTGGCTATTTAATATTTTGTGCATAAATATGCAAAAGAAATATGTAGGTAGCATAGTAGGTAGATAAGTCTGCGACAGGTTGAGATGGCAATCGGGGTATGAGGTGGGGGGACGCCGTGCACACCCGCACGTCACCTGCATCGGGTAGCGCTGGGACTAAGAGGGTGTGTGGGGTGTTCCTTCTCCGATTGCCATATACTAACTTGGTCGATTCTTCGTTACAGAAAAACAAGATAGGTAGGTACCTACCTACTTAATACCTACCAAGGTGGGAAACGGAATATTGTAGGAATGGTAAAACCGATTCAAATTCCAATTCAAAAGATTTTTATTCAAATACTTACTTAAAAACTATTACAAGTGCTTTTGAATCGTCAAAATAATTTACCATTGGTTCGGAATGCCGTTCCTACCGAGAAGAACCAGCAAGAAACTCGGCGGTTGCTCTTTTCAAGTATTCAATTTACCAGTAATATGCCAGTAGTATACAATAATAATAATTCAAAAATAGAGGTGTCTGTCTCTGTTATTAGCATGCTTATTACCTACTTAGTTAGGTCAAGTTTTTATAAAGTCTGTTAAAATGTAAATTCCTTGAGTAAGTATTCTTTTTGTAAGTCAAAAATTCGTCAATTTCCATTTTACTTCAGTAATTGTGTAGGTATAGTTTGAAACTGAACCAATCAACTGAACTCACTTGAACTCTGAGTGGTCAAGAAATGGAATAATGCCCATTCAATTCAATGACGCTACAGCCATAATATATCTACCTACATATTTAACCATTGTCGTAGGTATAATCAATTTTAATAGGTTATATGGTGTCAATTTATCAATCCTCCAATTAAGTAGGTACTTTACTCATCACTTCGTTGTAGGACAGACAGACAGACAGACAACGAAATGGTCCTGTAAGAGTTTTTTTTTCTGGAGATATAGAACCCTAAAAATGTAAATCCAAAGCCTATAATAATACAAATGACTCTTTATGTGGCAGAGGACATCGCCCTCAACAATGGGGACTCACTGGACGAAGTCCCCGAAGAGTGCCTCAGCATCAAGGAGAGATACGAGAATGCCGTGAGGAAGTCCTGCATCTACTCCAACAAAGTCCGGCGCGAGATGCTGGAAATTACGGGAATCGAAAATTATGCGTACGTTATAAACCAAAAAAAAATTTCCAAATCGGTCCAGGGGGCTTTGAGTAATCGGGGAACATAGATAAAAAAAAAAAAAAAAAAATAAAAAAAAAAAGATCCCGACGAATTGAGAACCTCCTCCTTTTTTGGAAGTCGGTTAATGACTTCCTCTAGAATTTATCAGCAACAGACAGAGAAGTCCCCGTTTAAACTAAAGAGCTATTATAACATTGATTTACGGATAGGTATATTATGTATAGGTACCACGGTTAATTTGATGGTTTTATTTGTCGATATTTTGACCCAGTTATATGAGTTGTGGTCAACCAGTATCATTAGTTAACAGAACTGATTATTTATAACTCAAAATTTAAAAAACCCCCGACACAAAAAACTCTATAAGAAAACTAGAAAAGAGCTGATAACTTTCAAACGGCTGAACTGATTTTCGTCGATTATAGCTAAGAACCCTCTCGATTCAAGCCACCTTTCAAGGAAAAAAAAGTAAATTAAATCAGTTCATTCGTTTAGGAGCTACGATGCCACAGACAGATACACAGATACACAGACACACAGATACACAGATACACACGTCAAACTTATAACACCCCTCTTTTTTGGTCGGAGGTTAAAAATGACTTACTCTAGAATTTATCAGCAACAGACAGAGAAGTGCCCGTTTAAACTAAAGAGCTATTATAACATTGATAACGGATAGGTATATACAACGATTAATTTGATGGTTTTATTTGTCGATATTTTGACCCAGTTATATGAGTCGTGGTCAACCACTAAATCATCAGAAAAACCTCTATAAGAAAACTAGAAAAGAGCTGATAACTTTCAAACGGCTGAACTGATTTTCTTCGATTATAGCTTAGTTAACTATAATCGACTTAAAAAATAAATAAAGGATAAAGGTGGCTTGAATCGAGAGTGTTCTTACACTCTCGATTCAAGCCACCTTTCAAGGAAAAAAAGTAAATTAAATCGGTTCATTCGTTTAGGAGCTACGATGCCACAGACAGATACACAGATACACACGTCAAACTTATAACACTCCTCTTTTTGGGTCGGGGGTTAAAAATGAACTGTTTTTTGTTAACTGTTACTATTATTAAATTTAAGGTCTCCAGTCCTTCGGCGCACCGCAGATGCATTCTTCAAGGACATCTCGCCGTTCATGCTGCACCTGGGCATGTTCGTGCCAGCGCTCATGGGGCAGAGCACGCCGGACCAGTTGGCAGAATGGTTGCCCAAAGCCCTGGACATGCAGATCATCGGAGCCTATGCACAGGTACTTTGTGTACCAGTGACACTATTTTTAAACCCCGACCCAAAAAAAAGAGGTGTGTTATAAGTTTGACGTGTCTATCTGTGTGTTTGTGTATCTGTCTGTAGCATCGTAGCTCCTAAACGAATGAACCGATTTTAATTTAGTTTTTTTTTGTTTGTCAGGTAGCTTGATTGAGAGTGTTCTTAGCTATAATCCAAGAAAATCTTTTCAGCCGTTTGCAGATTATTATCAGTTCTTTTCTAGTTTTCTTATTAGATCGGTAATTTTACTATCCGGCCAGTTACATAAATTAGTATCCAACTAAATTCTAATTAGAACAAATTCTAATAAGGTGACGACGCACTGGCATGGTAGTGGTATATTAGGTATTTTAAATTTTTAATTTATTGCTCCTTTTTGTCTGTCTGTGCCTAAGGTTTTGATAGCTAAATATAGTGCCTGTGTAAAGACGCCTCTACAGGTAAATTCAGTAAGGACTTGCGATGTCTGCAAACTATAATGTCTGAGTATATTGTTTATTACTCGGAGTCTAAGCTAATATACAGTCGTTTGATAATAATAATAATTTCCCGAGAAAACTTACCGCGCCGGTGCACTTGCAGAGTGCTTTTCTAGATTCCAAAAAATACAACGTTTGATTACAGACAGAACTCGGACATGGAACATTCATTAGGGGTCTGGAGACTACAGCAACGTATGACCCCGAAAAGGAAGAGTTTGTGCTTCACAGCCCCACACTGACTTCCTACAAGTGGTGGGCAGGAGGGCGTAAGTACAATCCAACATAAATTAACATTTTGGTAATATTATTATTTCAAAACCTCAGGAGGAAACCCTGCATGCGCACCAGTTAATAAATGGTCTCAAAAGTTTGTGAAACCTGCCAATCCACATTTGACCACTGTAATGAACTATGACCTACATACACCCTTCTTATTTTGAGGCTGACTATAGATTAACTGTCAATCTGCACGTATTCAGAGTACTAAGACCATTGAACCTTTTTCTTTCTGAGAGAAAACGAGTTTCAATAGTGACCCGGCAGCGATGGGTTGTTGTGCTTAGTGATGACGATCATGATTACTTATAAAAAGGAAAGTTGAATCCAAAAAGGGATGGTTAATAAATCTGAAAGACTAATTTTCTATGCGTCACGAAAGGTGAAAAAGAAAACGATTATGTGCAGGTTTGTGTAGTGAGGGTCCAAAACTATGCGCTTGAAGGACTCCGCAAAATGCACTTCAAAATTTAGGGCTACTTCTTAAAATCTACCGTTACACAATTTCAACATTCGTGACAATACTTAGTATCTTAATCTTATATATAAAAATCAATGTTTGTATGTTTGTGTTCTATAGGCGGCTAAACCGCTGATCAGATTGTTATGAAACTTTGGTAGGGTGTTCTGAGGGCGCCGGAGATAGTTCCTGCATCAAAAAAACTATATATATAAATAAAAAAAAATCATGCTTGTTTACGGCATTGCAACGCATGCCGGGTACAGCTAGTTTAGAATAAGAATAAGAAATGTTTATTTTGCTAGTAGGGAAATCTTGAATCTGCCACTCAGATTAGACACCGTAGATTCGTTAGTAGATAGATAGATTTCGGTAGTAGAGTGGAGACCGCGTACCGGTAAGCGCAGTGTGGGACGACCTCCAGCCCGCTGGACCGATGACCTGAAGAAGGTGGCGGGGAGCGGGTGGATGAGGAAGGCGGAGGACCGTGTTTGGTGGCGCGCTCTTGGAAAGGCCTATGTCCAGCAGTGGACACTTACAGGCTGATGGATGGATGATGATGGATGAGATTCGTTAGTTAATTTTTTTTAATATGAGACCCATTAAACAAATTAAAATCTTTTAATTACATTGTTTCAGTTGGTACAACAGCAAATCATTGCGTAGTGATGGCACAACTATACACCAAGGGAGAATGCCATGGAACCCATTTATTCATCGTCCAAATTCGGGATCTGGATACGCACATGCCCCTCACTGGTATAAAAGTTGGTGAAATAGGACCTAGAATGGGGTTTAGCAGTGCGGACAATGGCTTCCTAGGCTTTAATCAGTTTAGGATACCGAGAGAGAATATGCTGATGAAACATGCCAAAGTTGAAAAGGTACCTAACTGCCTACTTTTATATCTTCACTAAAATAAAATTGTAAAACATGAATTTGAAGAGTTGTAAAATTGAAGAATTGTAAAACATGAGAAACCCAGACGTGAAACTGTACGAAAACATTTTTGAACATTCTTCTTTATCTTTTAGAGCAACTTTATTACTAACAGTAGGTAAGCATTCAATTTGCCGATTCCCTGATCTAATTGATCGATTAATTTTATCTTCAACCCACGCACCTTCTTCTTTTATTGTGCTCATTATCATCATCATCGTCAACCATTAGATGTCCAGTGTCCACGGTTGAACATAGTTCTCTTGGATTTCCATACGCCAAGGTCTTGCACTGCCTGAACAGCGGTTCCTTACGACCCGTTTGATGTCGCCTGCCCACCTAGTCTACCGACATTGGCACCGGCACTGGTAGATGCTTTTGACGATTCAAAAAAACTTGTAAAAGTCTATTTGGATAAAAATATTTTGAATTTGACTGCGCCTTGCGGTTCGAGGTCACTATTCCAGCAGATTGGGATCCCAATATCTATCAGTTTTTCAAACTATGTGCTACCATTACCATTACCATTTCAGCTTCACAACTCGTTGAGCTATGCTGGTTACTTTGGTTTTCCTACGGATCTCTTGATCACGTAAAGAGACTCCTAGCATAGCTTTCTACATTGACTGCTGAGTATTCCTTGTTGCTCAGTAATTCATTAAATTATTATTATTTCAGGATGGCACCTACGTGAAATCAGCAAGGCATGGGAAACTGACATATGGGACAATGGTATTCGTGAGAGTAACCCTCGTGAGCGAAATGTCTTTCAACATCTCAAAGGCTGCGACTATAGCAGTTCGGTACTCTGCTGTAAGGCGACAATCTGAACTTAGACCCAAGTAAGTATTTTGCCCTATACTTAATCTATTTCTCCATCACCGTACATTCTAACGATATTTAAACGGAGTTTGGGGGTGAAGTATGTAAGTTTTGATATAAAGTTTGTGAGGTAATCTTCGGAACTAATGATCCCATTATTTTTTTTGCCCTCATAGATATAATTTCATCATCATTAGCTATAGGGATCATTAAGCGGTCATGTAATAAACATGTTTTACTCCCTTTGACCAAAAAAAAAATCATAATGATTTTCCATCTTTTCCAGTGAGCCAGAGCCTCAAATCTTGGACTATCCGACACAGCAGCATAAGCTATTCATATGCATAGCGACAGCACACGCGTTCCAGCTTACCGCCAGCTGGCTTTGGAACACCTACGAAGTTGTTATGGCTGACATGAAAAAAGGGAACGTTGATGCATTGCCTGAGGTATCATTTTCATTTTTAGTGGCTTTTGATTCTTCTTACTATCTTGACAATGCTTTTACGTCAAACTGGTAAAACCTAACAGTCTTTACAAATCTGGTTATCTTACTAATTAGTCCTGAAGAATATTCAATTGGTGTAGTCTAGAAAATTTTAATGTAGAGCTAAGCTAAAACAAGAGGAGGTGGGGGGAGGGGGTAATTCCGGGACCTATATCGGAAGCGGTATCCCAACTCCCAAGACCAAGACCAAAGGCGTCGGACTACTGCATTTCTCCTTGTACTATGACCATACCAAGATCGGGACCTGTCTGACCTTTTTTTTCGTAGGGAAATCCTTATGGATACCACCGCGCCCGGAGGCACGGATGTTATGTCGGACTCTCACCGACGAAACCCAATCCAATCACAAACCCATAGATATCAGTAGATAACTTTACTATTACTTGCTCAAGGCGGTGGTATCAGAACGTCCAACGTGGTCTCCATTGTAGAACACGCCTGTCCCATCAGCCGTCGACACTGCGACAGACAGCTGACAGACCCTAACGTGTAGTTTTTCATGATTTCAGCTTCACGCATTATCAAGTTGTCTTAAAGCTGTGAGCACATCAGATGCACTGTCACATATAGAGCAGTGTAGATTCGCGTGTGGTGGTCACGGGTACATGCTGTCTTCGAACCTGCCCTTCCTCTACTCCTTCGTCGCAGCCACCAGGACCTATGAAGGCGATTATACTGTTCTACTTCTGCAGACTGCGAGGTAATCTGAAACAAAAACCATTTCAAATTTCTACTCTCTATTTTAGCCCTAACCTTACATCATACGAGTAGATACATCCTTACTTGTTAATATTTGATAAAAGCGGGTTAGCTTGGAAAAAAATAAACTCATACCCCTACTGGTTCTCAACAATAAATCGCTTGGCGAGTCTTTGCCGGTAGATTGGCCTAGCAATGAAACGGTTGAAACCTCCCGTAAGACTAAAGTTATGGTTCAATAACTTCTGATAAGTTGAGTCCATGTAAAATTTACTAAACCAGAAACTTTCCGAGGGTTAAATGTTTAGATACTATTTTTAGACTAGATTTTCTGTCTTATAACTTGCCGTAATTTTCAGGTTTTTAGTAAAAGCCTGGGAGCAAGCGGAAGCTGGCAAAGGTGTCACCCAAACGGTGTCTTACTTGAATCGGTCCGCAAATAGCAAAAGAGTGAATTGGGACAACACTCACGAGGGCATCATTAAATCCTTTCAGGCAATTGCTGCAGGGTATGTTGCTTTTTTGGAAAATTTTTGAGTCTATCGTTAAGATCAGCAAGAAGTACTTCTTTCAAAACAATTAAACCAAGTTAGTCGATTACTAATTAGGTATTATTATTATTTACAGAAGTAGGAAACATTTAATTCGAAACCAAGGTGGAAAAAAGCTGTTTAACTTAGAAATATTTCTTTTGGTTTCAGCAAAATAGCTCAATGTGTGAAAAGTATACGAGATCGAATAAAATCTGGAATGGACTATGAAGATGCGTGGCTCATGACAACTGTTCAGCTAGTTGGTGCGGCTGAGGTAAGAACTCTCATTAAAGTTACCAACAGTACCACACCATGACAAGTTCCAGGGAGGCGCTGGATTCAGGCGGCGTAAGACCGTGGAGTGAGGAAGTCTCTACAAGAGTCGTGTGCCCAACTGTGGACACTGGACGTCTATCGGTTGATAATGTCTAAATCAGTACAGAGTTTACTTACAGAAAGGGATGCTTTTTAAAAAATTTAAATTGCTTTGTAAAATATGCCGTATAGAGTTCTCAAAATATGTTTGTTTCAAAGACATAATAATGTAATGTTCGCCCGTCCATATAAAATGATTTACGGCAACTTCAATGTGACGTTAACTATAAAAGTGAAGTACATTATAATCTCGTCTTTTTTCTTTTGCTCGGTAAAATGTAAGTTTTCAACATTTTCGTAATGTATCTAGTTCAAGTTTAAATTCTTTAGTCGCAAAAAATGATTTTAAATCTTTATTGCTAACCCCCGACCCAAAAAGAGGGGTGTTATAAGTTTGACGTGTGTATCTGTGTGTCTGTGTATCTGTGTATCTGTGCATCTGTCTGTGGCATCGTAGCTCCTAAACTAATGAACCGATTTTAATTTAGATTTTTTTGTTTGAAAGGTAGCTTAATCGAGAGTGTTCTTAGCTATAATAATAATCCAAGAAAATCGGTTCAACCGTTTGAAAGTTATCAGCTCTTTTCTAGTTACTTTAAGCTTCACTTGTCGGGGGTATTGTAAATTTTTAATTTACACTTGTACAACTTCACAGGCACACTGTCGGGCCGTCTTACTTGGTACATACTGGAACGAAATGAAAAGGATAACTAAAACGTCGAGTGAGAACGTGAGGAAGGTGCTGCATCAGTTAGCAGTGTTGTATCTCATGTATTGGGCACTCGAAAAGACAGGCGATCTGTTGAAGGTATTTTTGTTGGTTATATATCCTAGTTTAACAAAAAAAAGGTCACAACTATTTGCTATACTTTGCTATAAGTATTACACGTCTAAGTGACACACTTTGCAATTCTGGCAAGCAAGAATCTCCTTTCTTTCTTCCAATTTATTGGGGGGAGAGAAAGAGATTTGTTGCTGAAAATATTATATGTGAAGAATGGAAGGAGAATGAAGGAAAACATTTTCAGCTAATAAATGTAGCTTCACTAAGTACCTAGTTTGCTGCGCTATTTTTGGAATTACTATTAATCTATACTAATATATAGAATAAGTTTCTTACTAACATACATTACATTATAATTTAGTTACTAACATAGGTTAAGATGTTTACTAACATAATATTGTGGGCCTTTGTTGCTTGAATAAATAAAGATATTATTATTATTATTGTCTACACTAACCATTCCTGTGCAGGTAGTTTTTTCGAGGTTTTCTATAGTGATGAAGCAATTAAGAGGGCTCTCTCCGTCACTCGTTTCCACTCGTTTCATACAATCGTAGTTCCAATTTCATTTGAATATTAAGCAACCTAAGTCCATGAAATTTTGCAGACATATTCTACAAACTAATATCTATGTCTGTGGTTTTCCAGATTTCTGTTAAAATATTCGGTTTCAAAGTTACGCGGTCTTAAAATTTTCATACAAATCTTGGAGCCCCTGTAATTTTAAAACTACATATTTTTAGAAAAATCTAAAACACCACAGACACAGATATTAGTTTCTAGAATATGTCTGCAAAATTTCATGGACTTTGGTTGCTTAATATTCAAATGAAATTGGAACTACGATTGTATGAAACGAGTGGAAACGAGTGACGGAGAGAGGCCAATATTTTGACAATGTTCGATAGATAGCGAATCAAAGATTTTTGTTCCATGTTACAGTATGCGTCAGTTTCTAAAAAAGATCTTGATGAGCTGCAAAGGCGTTACGAGGAACTTCTAGCTGAATTGCGACCGAATGCCGTGGGACTCGTCGATGCCTTCGACCTAAGGGATGAGGTCAGAGCCATTATTGTTACCTATTGTAATAGCTCTATCATTAGATATACCTAAGTTAGAACATATATTTATTAGTAAGTATTCTAGTAATGTCATTACTATTGCAGTCTGCAGAAAACTGCAACTTCTTCTACCTATTCAGTATTATTTAAGAATTGCACTTCTTTGTTGTTTTGTTCATAAAAAATAATTCCATAATCAAGAATGATACTAATAGTATCGAATGTATGATTAATGATAACTTCATTATGAGATAAGATTTCGTATTGTTAGATAGGTATATAATTAAGTGGATATTTAAAACAAGTTGTAATGAGTTTTCTTAAGTTTCTTCAAATTTTCACTGGTTTCTGTAGAAGGACTGGAGCAAGGCATAAAGTCTTTTAAAAACGCGTTCTTATCTAATAAAAATATGACGTGTTTCTTTACTATCGATAAACACATTTTTAAATCTACTTATGTTTTGTCTAGTTTTGTCCCTGACTTTGTTTTTTGCAAATCTCTTTGTTATTCCGAAGAAAAAAATACCGATAGTAATAGAATTGTGATCTGCGATGTAAGCTGATTCTATGCCAAATTACTTTCAAATCGATTAGGGCGTAAAGAAGTTATAAATAACACTTTGGCATATACAAATTTTTAGTATTGATAATAATTTATCTTTGTTGCAGATCCTACATTCCTCTCTGGGATCTTACGACGGCCGTGTCTACGAGCGCCTGATGGAAGAAGCCCAGAAAAGCCCGTTGAACGCTGAACCAGTCAACCCAAGCTTCCATAAATACATCAAGCCGCTCATGCTTGGAAAGTTATGATTTTAACGATCTAGTCTAGGTATATTGTGTAATTTCTAGTTTTTTTAGACGTGTTTTGGGGTAATTTTGTAAAATGGAAATATTTATGATGTGAACGATTTTAACAAAGAGGCAGGTATTGATAAGCCATGCTCTTGTGAAATGGTGCTAAAAATACTGGTTGCATTTTTACACAGAATAGATACGAGTAGGTAGTTAGGCTAACCAAAAATTGTCGGTTGTCGGTTTTCGGTTTTTCCCCGTATATGTGCTATAAGACCTACCTATCTGCCAGATTTCATGATTCTAGGTCAACGGGAAGTATCGTAATAGGTTTTTTGACAGACACGACAAATAGACAACAAGTGATCCTATAAGGGTTCATTATTTCTTTTGAGGTACGGAATCCTAATAATGTAAAAAAGTGATTCAAAACTGGACTGGTGAGCTCATACTCTTGGTAAAGAAAGCAGGATTTATCATCATTTATTATTAGTAGATAATAGATAGATAGATAACTAGATAAAAGTATTTTTTCCACAATTTTATTTACACAAAAAACACACAAGGAACAACAGAAGGAAGAAAACAGAAAAAACAATTGTGTGCAAAGGCGGCCTTATTGCTTAGAGCAATCTAAAATAATAATAATAGGGATAAAAATGTGCTATTGTAAATAAATTGAATTTCTGTGATAAGATAAATTATATTTTTAGTAAGGTATATGATCGTTGGACCTGATAAATAAATTGAGTGATTAAAAAACTGTGGCTGATGTTTTATTTGATAGTTAAACTGCTACAATAATAATATTATTATGTATAATACTATAAATGCTTCAACGCTTTAGCTATAAATTATATTGTTTTAGAACTACACATAAAAGATAACTTACTGCCAGAAAACCTTAATTTTTTCCACTTAAACACTAAAATGCTTATATATGTATGTATGCATGTATGTGTGTTCGTAGAACCACTCCACTAAGTGGACAGACGACATCAAACATGCCGCAGGACGTGGACATGACAGTCGATGAATACAAGCGGCATAAAACCGTGGAATTGAAATCCGAACAATAGACCTGTGTCTAGCATTGTACGTTGATCGGCTGAGATGTTGTCGATGACGAAAAAAACCCGACGGAGGGTAACAAACATTACCTTACTTCGGGAAATGCTTCCGTCCCCATTGATGACACTGGAAATTGGAATAACTCGTTATGGCAACATGCTCAACACAGTTCCTTGAAGTTGTATTCTCTGCGCTGCGCTGCGGCGGTTCCAAAATAGCAAAGTTGGGGAAATTAAATCTGAGGTCAACAGAATCAACAGGCACTCACCCAAGTATATCAGTAGAAAAGAAGAGACTTGCACGTAGGTCTGTACAAGATAGTGCTAATTCCATATTTGCGAATGCCTATATTGTAAACGTTTTAAGTGTTCCTTATCAAGTAGTTACTACATTATCACGACACGTGTTACGTATCTTGATTTATTATATCATACAAAATACTCGGGTACGAATAGTATTGCATGAGCTCTTGAGCAGTGAAAGTGATGGCGAATAAGAAAGTGAACGAGGATTTGCTAAAAGAAAGGGCTAAGTGTAATTTTAATGTGGAGGAATTGACTAATTTGTTGGACGATGGAGCGGATTGTACAAAATGGAGAAGAACTTTGGGTACGTACTATGAGTTCGATGTACGATGAAGTCAACAACATTTTGGAGGACGTCGTAAGGTGAAACTAAACTACAAGAGAAACTAGTTTGATCAAGGAATCCGTGGTGTAGATTTTAGAGAAAAGAGTTGATTTGGAATTTAGATATTTAATTTTTATCTATGTATATCTATGTAGAAAAGATATTAATATCATCTGAATTTTCTTGAGTTTTGAAACCATGTAAATTAGCGTTTGATTGTTGCATTTGAATGTCTAGGCAATCACCCGTAACGGGAATGTTAATAGTTTAAAAATACGGAACCCTAAAAACCGGTCAAGTGAGACTCGGACTTGCACACGAAGGGTTCCGGACCATCGCACAAGATAATATACCTATAACCTAACACCTATAATGTAGAATTCTGAAAGTTAATAATGGTCTGCGCCATCTATATGTGATTTAGTGAATTAAATTTTTCGTGAATACGTTTTAATTTTTTTTGTGTGATATAACCACAAATTCACGATTTTCTGATTTTTTCCTTTACTTGCGCTTTACTGACAAATTTCATGATTCTAGGTCAACGGGAAGTCGGGAAGTATCCTATAGGTTTTCTTGACAGACACGACAAATGGACGGACAGCAGACAGACAGACAGACAAAAAAGTGATCCTATAAGCGTTCCGTTTTTCCTTTTGAGGTACGGAACTCTAAAAATAGACGATAGCGTCTTATTTATTTGAAATCTATTATTTAATAAATTATGTTTCAGAACAAAACGTTTTAAGCGTAAAAGGATTATTAGACGTAGTACCAGAAGAGTATTTGAGCCATAAAGAGAAATATGAGAATAGTGTACGAAAAAGTTTGATGATGATCAAAGCGCTTAAAGTTTATAATAAAGAGAGCGCTAGCAGATCCTTTGAGGAGAATATGAGGTATTTTTTACTTTTTGTACTTTACCCTTAATCTTAACTTTATCCTAACTTTTGTTAGGATAAAGTTTGGTATGGAGAAATACTGGCGAATGGGACTTCGAATTGAATTGAACCACTTTCTTTTATGCCAAGTAGAAGAATTTTGCAAGTTCCAGTTAGTACATATACTTCCAGAGAGTATTTTCAGGTTTTCATTCCTTAATAATGTAATTAATGGAACGAAAAAACTGGAAATTTCCAACATATTCAAAGTTTTTTTTTTTTTATTCACTATAGGCAAGCGCTCGACCACAATCACACCTGATGTAAAGTGATGATGTGGTCTAAGATGTGACCCGTTTACCTAGAAGATACCTTGTATTAATTTACCGAAGCGTAGGTACCTGACGCGTCCGTAAATTAATACGAGGTAGGACCGTGAAAAATCTGTGAACCGCGCGAGATATTCTTGGGTAAGAAACTTTTCCTCAGTTCAGTATCCATTCAAATCGAAGAGTCCTATTCACCAGCTGACAAAATTTCTGTATGCTCTTCTTCAGCCTTTGATAGCAGGTGGAACTAGTTTTTTTTATCCGACTGCGGCAAAGCCAAAAGTAAAGGTTATGATTTTAGCAGTCTATGTATATATGTATATATGTATGTTTGTATCCAGATTCTGTGTGTTCCACCGTAGTGCCTAAACTACTGGGCTGATTTTGATAAATGAGGTGTTAATTAATTTGTTGTAAAGGTCCGGGTGACATAGAATATATTTTATACGAAAAAAATTGAGCTAACGGATGTGACCATAGACCTATGATTTTTCGCTTATTTGATGTGACATCAAAAAAAAGTGGAGGTCGCCAAAATTTGTTTTTTGCTATTTGCATCGAGTGGAATGTCAAATGAAAGAGAAGAAAATTCTGAACTCATGAACATAAATGTACAACAACATAAAAATATAACCAAGCGACAGAAGAACAATTTTACTCTAATATTTCAGCGTTTATTAAGACGATCGCTGTCGGGTTCTCAACTTTATCTTTTTAAATAGGAGTACCTAATATATTTCAGGTTAGATTTTCGCAACTCTTTATGGGCAGCCGTTACAAAAGACATTACTCCCCTTTTACTACATCTACACATGTTTATGGCCGCGATTATTGGGCAGGGAAACGACGAGCAAAGGGAGTATTGGGAGAAAAAAGCTGCCAATTCTGAAATTATTGGCACGTATGCTCAGGTAAGTACAAGCCGGCAAAAATATAACGGTCTATAGAAGGATTTTCAAAAATATAGTTCGGTTGTTGAGGGTGCAGAGTGTGGTGCAGAGTACACCTTTTGCAAAACTTGTAAAAAGTCTAGTTGATTGCACTACACAGTTGCAAGGTTTATACTCAAGTCAGTCGGTAACATGATCTATGTTCTAATTTATCTACAATAGGATTATATTCAGGCTTCTGTACGTAGGTTATATCACCTAAGCGTCTGTCCATTCATCTGTGTGTGTTGCAGACTTTATTTCATAAACCGTATTAGGTAGAGTTGAAATTTTTAGTATAGGTAGGTATATATCTATGGCCACTATAACAACAAATAATAGAAATTTGAAAATGACGGTCATACAAATTAAAAATTTCCGTACCTCAAAAGGAAAAACGAAACCCTTATAAGATCACTTTGTTGTCTGTCTGTCTGTCTATCTGTCTGTCTGTCCGTCCGTCCCTCCGACCGTCCGTCTGTCGGTCCATCGGAAAAAATACCCAAGTACGGAACCCTCGGTGCGCGAGTCTGACTCTCACTTGGCCGGTTTTTTGCATGCGCTGCCACGAAAGAATGATTTTAAAAGATTTTGTTACTGGAATGTTCTTCGGAAACCAGTTTTTTTACTTTCTCATTACATTTTTTAAACTAACTTCATAATAGTAGGTACCTAGGTAAGTACTTGTTTATCGTGTTTATCAATTATTTACGAGATAGTCTCTTTAATTAGTATTTTTTTGTTATTTCATTTCAGACGGAACTTGGTCACGGCACCTTTATCCGTGGTTTGGAAACACGAGCGACTTATGACGTGGACACAGAAGAATTTGTTCTACACAGCCCAACTCTCACTGCTTATAAATGGTGGCCTGGAGGAAGTGAGTACCTAACTACTACAAAATTGCCCAAAATTTTCACAAAATTGAAAAAACTGCTTTTCAGCTGGTGTTAATCGTACCAAGAGCTTTCAAGAGAATTCATCTCTGAAATTAATTTAATTAAGTAGATAGATAGTATAGACACTTTTTAAAGAATCAGAGCCATGAATAAATATTCCCTTTTTCAATTCCGAAATCAATAGTCCAATCAATTTCCCCAAGTATTATAAAATGTATTATAAATGCGAAAGTGTGTTTGTTTGTTGGTTTATTGGTTTGTTGGTTCGTTGGCTTTTCCTTCAATTACGACGAACGGATCGACATGATTTTTTTGCATGGAGAGTAACATAGGCTAAGTACTTTTATCACGGAAAATCAAAGGGTTCCCAAGGGGTTTTTAAAAACCTAAATCCAAGGAGTCGAAGTCGCGGGCATTAGCTAGTGTCTAATATTTTCATGCACGGAGAATTATTTTTTTCATTCAGTGGGGCACACAGCAAACTATTGCGTGGTCATGGCCCAGCTCTACATAAAAGGCAATAACTATGGCATCCAGCCATTCATGGTGCAAATAAGAGATGAGGAAACCCACATGCCTCTACCAGGAGTCAAAGTGGGTGAGGTTGGACCAAAAATGGGCTTTAATACAGCTAACAATGGATTCCTTGGTTTTGATAATGTGCGGATACCTAGGAATTGGATGTTGATGAAAAATGCACAAGTCTTAAAGGTTTGTTAACTTTTAAAAAACTGATGTAAAAATGAAGTTTGATCGGGTAGTCTTCATATTTCTTTCGTGATTCTTGTTGGTAAAAGCTTAGGTCAATTTAAGATTGATAGCCATGTTGTCTTTTTTGGTTTAATTTTTTCCGAGTATTAATTTGAACGTAGGTACATATAATAGAAAATCACTGAAACGATTGTCTTGTCTTCAGTTTGAAAGATCAGACTCTAACTTTGCTGAAAATTTATCCCACCAGGGAAACAACTTGATCTGAATGTCATATCATGTATTACATCAAGGGCACAAACTAGTGCTGTTAATCGAAAAGTACCAAATTCCCGAATTGTTCGTGACAAAAATATCCGTAGAATCTGTTTTTTTGCGTAGATTGACGAGGCAACCATAAATCAGCCAGTTTGAAATATTTTAGGACGGTACATTCAAAGCCTCTCCGAATAGCAAGTTGGTGTATGGAACTATGGTGAACGTCAGAGTGATTATCGTGAACAACTTGAGCAAAAACCTAGCCCAAGCCGCGACCATCGCTGTGCGCTACTCCGCCATCAGACGACAGTCGCAGCCAAAGCCCGGGTAACTATTGCTGAAACTAAAGCTTAAACAAGTGTGAATTAGAAATTTATAACAACCCCGACCAGTGAAGGTTACAGTAACTAGAAAAGAAAAGTTTCAAACGGCTGAACCGATTTTCTTGGATTATAGCTAAGAACACTCGATCAAGCAACCTTTCAAACAAAAAAAACTAAATTAAAATCGGTTTAGTAGTTTAGGAGCTACGATGCCACAGACAGATACACAGATACACACGTCAAACTTAAAACAACCCTCCTTTTGGGTCGGGGGTTAACAAATACCTAGCCATGGCAAGTTAGACATTTACTGCAATAGCACCTGATGGAAACAAGGATTATAGGCAGTTTTATAAACTCCGAACTAATCTAATCAAACCTGATTGTTTTCAAGATAATGTTCTTTCATTCCAAAACGCTGTCATTTGGTGATACAGATTTTCCTAGTAATTCTATCTTTGAATTGAACTGTGAAGTAAGTATACTAATTTATCACATGTAACTTAGTATTCCTTTTGCGAGCATGTAAATCAATTTATTGAAGAAACTAAATATTCAGTTCTTTAATGAGGCTAAACCATCAACAACTGAAGTTGTACATTATTTCCTTTTTTTCTTCTTTTTCTGTTTTTAACCCCCTACCCAAAAAGAGGCGTGTTATAAGTTTGACGTGTGTATCCGTGTATCTGTCTGTGGCATCGTAGCTCCTAAACTAATGAACCGATTTTAATTTGGTTTTTTTTATTTGAAAGGTGGCTTGGTCGAGTGTGTTCTTAGCTATAATCCAAGAAAATCGGTTCAGCCGTTTGAAAGTTATCAGCTCTTTACTAGTTACTGCAACCTTCACTTGTCGGGGGTGTTATAAATTTTTAATTTACACTTGTATTAAAGAGAATTCTTATTCACAGATAAAAGTTTTGCTAATATTTTCTTGCAGTGCACCTGAGCCCCAAATCATTGACTATGTGACGCAGCAGCACAAGTTGTTAATAGCAATAGCAACGAGCCACGCGTACCACTTCACCGCCCGCTGGCTCTGGGATCGCTTTACCAAAATCAACGAAGAGCTCAGACGGGGAGAATTCAAGAACTTGCCAGAGGTAAAGATCACATGAATATTTTCAAAGAAAATCACATTAAACAAACCAAGAAGGTTATCTCTATCTAAGGGTAGAGTTTTTCTTTAAGGAAGGTAATATCCAACACTAGCTTCTCCTTTCAGCAAAGGTTGCTTGGTAGAGATTGCTCCAAGCAATAAGGCCGCCTTTGCACACAATTGTTTTTTCTGTTTTCTTCTTTCTATGTTGTGTTCCTTTACATGTGTTTTTGTGTGCAATAAAGTGTTCTATCTATTTATCTCTTCCAGACAACTAATGGTGTACAAAAGACTGAGTCTAAGACGGATAGAAATATTGAATAACAAACTGAATTTATGCTATAATGCTAGTTAGGTATATCATTCGAACCCGTTCAAACAGGATACAAAACATAATCTACTGCTTAATAGACACACATAATAAATAATATCACGAATTCCTTCGAAGCTACATCTATTCTGCCAATATTAACACACATACATCATATTTATGCAGAACATTTTAATTTAAAAGTATGTATTATAAAAAGATAAATTAACAGACTGACATAATATTTAACGTACGTCTTAAACCGTTAGGTCTACAAACTTGGGATGGTCTGTCATGTAGGTTTTCTCAATAATGCAGAATTAAAAAAGATTTTAGAAATTCCACTCGAACAAAACTGGGGCTGCGACGTTTCTGGATCAGAAAAGATTCCTAGGCATGAAGGATATTGAAGCGTAAAAGCAATGCTTACCCTAGTTGTAATGAATCAGTACTTATTTTTTTATCATGACCTTCCAGTAATTAGGTTTCTACCAAAATGCTTATATTTTATAGCTTCTAACCCTGTGCGCTTAGCGGGAGGGCGACAGAGATAGTGAATCCCTTGATTTTTACTCTCAACTCTCGCTCTCGTACAACCCACGTCCTACCTTACCAACCTTATCAGTGAAACTGTATACCTATTGTAAATTATACTTCTAAATCAGCCTTGCCTTCCAGCTCCATATCTTAGCTTGTTCCATGAAAGTCATCAGTACTGCAGACTGCAGTGCCCTAATTGAGAAGTGTCGTTTAGCTTGCGGAGGCCATGGATACATGATGTCATCAAACTTACCACACCTGTATGGAATATCCGTTGCCACTGTTACTTATGAGGGAGAGAACACAGTTCTACTTCTGCAGGTTGCTAGGTAAGCTAATGCTACATTTTCGAAGAGGAAGCTAATGCTTCATTTTTGTACTTTGTACTACATGCTATTTGTGCTACATTTTTGTAATTTCTCCTCCACCTGGTTTTTATTTTCTGGTTTCTCTATGGGCACTATAGAACAAGTTTTATTTTATAATTAGTTAGCTGTATTTTATGTTACAGATCCTTGGCGAAAACCTGGGACCAAATCTACAAAGGTCACATTTCAGTAAGTCCATCGATGCTGTACCTCGCTGACAAAACACCATTGCCAGAGTGGGATAATTCTCTTCAGGGAATACTCAAAAATTTTGAAAGAGTTGCTAAAGGGTTAGTAATTTTACTTACATCGTTTTAGCCTGTGCACATTTTTTATTGCAGATTTATTACAATGCCTTTTTAAATACACAGGAAAGTGTCCACAAGCATCTCTAGTCTCGACAAATACAGGAAATCAGGGTTGTCGCCAGAAGATGCTTGGAACAAGGCTTCCGTCCAACTTATAGCGGCTGCAGAGGTAATTGCCAAACAAAACTTGTAGTTAACTAAGTAAAAACATACTGTAGCATCTAAAAAGCATCATGTAAAAGCATCTGTGAACTCAACAAAGTCTTCGCTGCTCCTTTCCCTGAGATTATGTTTTATCCTTAGCAAAAGCCTTAAATAATATAATAATATAATTAGGTCAATGCAAGAGTTCACCTTTATTTCTTTTCTGCAGTGTTATTTTTATCTAATTTGATATAAGTATTTCATTAATTTAATCGTTTGTTTTTTATTTCTCAAGGCACATGCAAGAGTCATTCTTCTGTCGGTTTACAAAACAGAAATAGAAAGAAGAGCATCGACTCTATCAGCCCCGTTGGCAACGGTTTTGCATCAACTTCTGGAAATGTATTATATTTACTGGACTTTAGAGAGGATTGGAGACTTTCTATTGGTAAGTAAACTGTGGAACTGATTAGCTTACTTATATGTTTGTTTTCCATGAGTTTCGATATTTTAAAGCTTGTCTTCACACAGATTCAGTGGTTATAGAAAATAATCGACCAGCTCTTTATTACAAAACCGCCTATTGAAGTTTCTGGAACTGTATGTTTTAAATGCTTGTTCATTTACTGTTGTGGTTATTGATAAACCTGACCTTAGTATAATATAGTATTGGTATTGGGTAGTAACAAAACAGTAGTTCAGCATTTATACTCACCAAGCAAGCCCGGATCCTGGCTTAGAATCCCGCTTGACTCAATTTAGGTCTAGGTATTTGTATAGCAAGGGACATAAGTCAGAGGAAGATGTTAAAGGAGGTCTTTACCAGAAGCTTTTAGGATGTACATCAAATTAAGAGACATTAGTACAAACAAAAAATAATAGATTTTGCAAGGAAGGCTCGTATCGTAAGGAAGGAATACAACGGAACACTTTACTTTATGTGGCATTGCAACGCATGCCGGGTACAGCTAGCACTCTATATACATGAAATACTATTTAATATATGTATGTGGGGTTTATTAGTGATAAGATAAGATTAAGATTTAAATAAATGAAACTTTTCACAGTACACAAAGTTGACGGCGAGTGACGTAAGAGATTTGCAGCATCGATACGAAGATCTACTGGAGAAGATCAGACCGAATGCAGTTGGCTTAGTGGATGCATTTGACTTCAGAGATGAGGTATGTTTTATGAACTTTTGAACGATTTTTGTAAATACATAACAAGGTGTGACACTTCAATTGATAAGCCATCAACAAAATTGGTTGCCATAAGGCCTGGGTCATCAAACAGATTAAAAAAAATTAAAAATGGTCGAATTGGTTTGATTATATATGTAGTATGAGTGTATAAAAGGCAGTGAAAATATTACGGACACTTTTTTACTAGTTTTGAAATACATCTGCACTCATAGCCCAAGCATAATATAATCAGTGGCTTTCTTCTAGTGTCTTGTTATTTTGTGTAAGTGAAATTGTTATTTGGGGTTGCAGGAAAATTCATGTCTAATGGTAAGATGTATTTGTCTTCTCCAGATCTTGAACTCTACGCTGGGGGCGTACGACGGGCGTGCATACGAAAGGCTCATGGAAGAAGCCCTGAAGAGTCCCCTCAATGCAGAGCCTGTTAATCAGTCCTTTGAGAAATACCTTAAGCCATTTATGCAAGGCAAATTATAAGATGTTTGTGCTCTTTTAGTATTGCTATTTTTATTGTAAATAACCTTTATTCATGCTACATCGTCAAATTTGCGTGAGGTTTGAAGGTTATTTTAAGGTTTGATCATCCAACATGATGGGTGTCGGTGTAGGGATGTCAGTCTACATTTGTAGAACTGCCAAATGTCATCATGTAAATTGGATGATATGTATCATCCAATCATAGATAGGTGCCGAATGTCATCATGATGAGTTATCATTAATCATTCATCAAAATATTTTGAAGTGGTTGTATCTAGTCTAGGTCTACCATCTGAAATTACAAACGGTACCTCGTTGATTGAACCATACAGGGAATTTGAAATAAAAGTTTATGTTTTCACGAAAATCTCTTTTATTTATCATTCTTAAGTTATTAAATAAATAAAATAATTAATGCAATAAATACCTAAAGACCAGCAAATGAGGTGAAGAGAACAATGATTTGTACGTAGGTACACTCGGAAAAATCATTCGCTTGACAGAGCATACTAATGCGCGCGTATGTATAACACACAAAGATACGACGCGATGCTATCCGATAATAGATACACTCACACTTACTACACTCACTCACACTTCTAGATAACCTTACCAGTCGTATAGGGTTGCAAATTTCACTTGCGTTAACATAATTCTGATGGCCGAGTGGTAATAGTGTTGAAGTTCTTAAACATGCCGTGAGTTCTAATCCTAGTGGGGGATTGCTTTTTTATTTTTGTAATTATTTATTTTGTCTTCTTTATACAGTTAAAATTATTATACTTTCAAACAATATAATTATAAGCAAGAAAAAACAAAAATAATAAAACTTTTCTATTTTAGAAGTTATTTATTTGTCTTTTGTGCAGTTCATAATTTATTATAATAAGCAAGAAATAAATAAGACGCTTGTCAAACAATTAACACATCAAGTTAACAGAAGGTATATAAAAGAGGAAAAAAATTGACATACTTTATCTACTCCTATTACTCCTATAGTAATTTAAAACCAATACCGATGTGAAGTATGCTAAAAGTCAGTCAAGTATGAACGTAATGTTTTATTTACGTTTTGGGTTACTTTTAGGTTTGTGAGATGAATCAACATGTTAATTACTTAGTTAGAAATCAAAATCAATTATAACTTCTAACTGCAATAACAATAATATCACTCACAAATAGAATTAAATTAATTACCTATATTTATTTAATAATGTATAAAGGTAGGCCACCCTCGTAAGCTATTACTTTTTGTAATCGACTCGTCATGTTAGTAACCATATTCCAGCAAGTCTACCTATGCTGCCCCGCAGAGACTCCCAGGTTGAAGTTACCAGTTATTCAAAGTATATATCGTTTGCCTGTAGTTCTATTATTGTATTTTACGTTCATCCTTGTCCGACTCAAAAGATTTTTCATTGGTAAAAATAACAACGTAATTACATTAGTCTAGGTAATATTTAGGTCTAGGTATTTGTATAGCAAGGGACATAAGTCAGAGGAAGATGTTAAAGGAGGTCTTTACCAGAAGCTTTTAGGATGTACATCAAATTAAGAGACATTAGTACAAACAAAAAATAATAGATTTTGCAAGGAAGGCTCGTATCGTAAGGAAGGAATACAACGGAACACTTTACTTTATGTGGCATTGCAACGCATGCCGGGTACAGCTAGCACTCTATATACATGAAATACTATTTAATATATGTATGTGGGGTTTATTAGTGATAAGATAAGATTAAGATTTAAATAAATGAAACTTTTCACAGTACACAAAGTTGACGGCGAGTGACGTAAGAGATTTGCAGCATCGATACGAAGATCTACTGGAGAAGATCAGACCGAATGCAGTTGGCTTAGTGGATGCATTTGACTTCAGAGATGAGGTATGTTTTATGAACTTTTGAACGATTTTTGTAAATACATAACAAGGTGTGACACTTCAATTGATAAGCCATCAACAAAATTGGTTGCCATAAGGCCTGGGTCATCAAACAGATTAAAAAAAATTAAAAATGGTCGAATTGGTTTGATTATATATGTAGTATGAGTGTATAAAAGGCAGTGAAAATATTACGGACACTTTTTTACTAGTTTTGAAATACATCTGCACTCATAGCCCAAGCATAATATAATCAGTGGCTTTCTTCTAGTGTCTTGTTATTTTGTGTAAGTGAAATTGTTATTTGGGGTTGCAGGAAAATTCATGTCTAATGGTAAGATGTATTTGTCTTCTCCAGATCTTGAACTCTACGCTGGGGGCGTACGACGGGCGTGCATACGAAAGGCTCATGGAAGAAGCCCTGAAGAGTCCCCTCAATGCAGAGCCTGTTAATCAGTCCTTTGAGAAATACCTTAAGCCATTTATGCAAGGCAAATTATAAGATGTTTGTGCTCTTTTAGTATTGCTATTTTTATTGTAAATAACCTTTATTCATGCTACATCGTCAAATTTGCGTGAGGTTTGAAGGTTATTTTAAGGTTTGATCATCCAACATGATGGGTGTCGGTGTAGGGATGTCAGTCTACATTTGTAGAACTGCCAAATGTCATCATGTAAATTGGATGATATGTATCATCCAATCATAGATAGGTGCCGAATGTCATCATGATGAGTTATCATTAATCATTCATCAAAATATTTTGAAGTGGTTGTATCTAGTCTAGGTCTACCATCTGAAATTACAAACGGTACCTCGTTGATTGAACCATACAGGGAATTTGAAATAAAAGTTTATGTTTTCACGAAAATCTCTTTTATTTATCATTCTTAAGTTATTAAATAAATAAAATAATTAATGCAATAAATACCTAAAGACCAGCAAATGAGGTGAAGAGAACAATGATTTGTACGTAGGTACACTCGGAAAAATCATTCGCTTGACAGAGCATACTAATGCGCGCGTATGTATAACACACAAAGATACGACGCGATGCTATCCGATAATAGATACACTCACACTTACTACACTCACTCACACTTCTAGATAACCTTACCAGTCGTATAGGGTTGCAAATTTCACTTGCGTTAACATAATTCTGATGGCCGAGTGGTAATAGTGTTGAAGTTCTTAAACATGCCGTGAGTTCTAATCCTAGTGGGGGATTGCTTTTTTATTTTTGTAATTATTTATTTCGTCTTCTTTATACAGTTAAAATTATTATACTTTCAAACAATATAATTATAAGCAAGAAAAAACAAAAATAATAAAACTTTTCTATTTTAGAAGTTATTTATTTGTCTTTTGTGCAGTTCATAATTTATTATAATAAGCAAGAAATAAATAAGACGCTTGTCAAACAATTAACACATCAAGTTAACAGAAGGTATATAAAAGAGGAAAAAAATTGACATACTTTATCTACTCCTATTACTCCTATAGTAATTTAAAACCAATACCGATGTGAAGTATGCTAAAAGTCAGTCAAGTATGAACGTAATGTTTTATTTACGTTTTGGGTTACTTTTAGGTTTGTGAGATGAATCAACATGTTAATTACTTAGTTAGAAATCAAAATCAATTATAACTTCTAACTGCAATAACAATAATATCACTCACAAATAGAATTAAATTAATTACCTATATTTATTTAATAATGTATAAAGGTAGGCCACCCTCGTAAGCTATTACTTTTTGTAATCGACTCGTCATGTTAGTAACCATATTCCAGCAAGTCTACCTATGCTGCCCCGCAGAGACTCCCAGGTTGAAGTTACCAGTTATTCAAAGTATATATCGTTTGCCTGTAGTTCTATTATTGTATTTTACGTTCATCCTTGTCCGACTCAAAAGATTTTTCATTGGTAAAAATAACAACGTAATTACATTAGTCACAGTTTATATATTCCATTGCAAAATGAAAGTCTATGTTCCCGGTGCAAACCATTCGTAATATTTTCTTCGTAATGTATTCCGGCAGCACGCAAATGGTTCCGCACAGTTTGCAGAGCCACATTGTGCTTGGTCGCTGTCAATCAAGTTTTTATAAAGGAATCCACGCTATGCATTGCAACGATGTCTTGGTGGTGATGTGACTCCATCTTATAAGCTGATGGTTTGGGCCCAGGTCAACAATTGTCTACATGCCCCGTTTCTCCGTAGTGACAGACCCACAAGCGCACGGTATTCATCTGTAAATGATTATACCCTGGATTAATACATAGGTTACTTTTTATCCCAGAAAATTAATGAGTTCCCACGAGATTTTTAATAACTTATATACACGGGAACGAAGTTGCGGGCATTGGCTAGTATTTAGTAGATTGGTTAGTTGGTTACATTGTTATATTATAATGCGTCTGATTAAAAGTATTAAATGGATTAAAAAAAATTACGCTAACATTTAGAAAATACTAAATACACATAAGTAAAAAGCATAAACATAATTTCAATACGATTAGGTTATATTTGTTTACTTACCGATATCATCGATTTCGGTTATCGAAATATTCCGCTCAAATAACAATCTCTGCTTTTTAAACAAAGATAAATAAGTGTTCCACGGTGGTGAGAAGTTCGGTAGTTATTCAGTGTGAAAAATAACACAATACACCATAAATGAATTCACTACTAGGATCTATTAATCCGCGTGCTTAAGTTCTATTCGACAATAATTTATAAAATAGGTAGGGTAGATTTAAAAAAAAATATATTGTTTTGTGAGCTCGAAACATTTCAGCAATGAAGTATAACTATAATAGACCTTAACTGACTTGTTTTAAAGCTTAAATTCGTCCACATATCTACAGCCAGCACTGCAAATTAAAGTCGTTATTAAGTCGTTATAAGAATTTTAGACGTTATCTCAAGGTGGTTTAAGGCCATTTTACTCTGACATTATTGTGCTTCGATGATCGGATTCTATCAGCGTGGGTAAGCGGCAATATTACGCCTAGTGCCTGCTGTGGGGAAATCAGCGAAATATGTAATTTGTAATTATTGCAAGTAGGTATGGTGAAAAAAGATCGACAATGCATTAAAGAGAGATAGGTGTAAAATAATAAGTAAACGAGTTATGCACACACATAATGCTTCGTTGTGTTGCCGGGTTACCGATTTGTTTTGCTTTGTGTACAAGATAGTGCTAATTCCATAACAATATAATAGCTATGTTTACAACAGGCAAATGCCTATGTTGTAAACGTTTTAAGTGTTCAAGTAGTTACCGCACTATCACAATACGTGGTACGTATCTCGATTTGTTTATTATATCATACAAAATACTAGGGTACGAATAGTATTGCACGAGCTCTTGAGCAGTTGAGTGATGGCGAATAAGAAAGTGAACGAGGATTTGCTAAAAGAAAGGGCCTAAGTGTAATTTTAATGTAGAGGAATTGACTAATTTGTTGGACGACGGAGCGGATTATACAAAATGGAGAAGAACTTTGGGTACGTACTTACTATGAGTTCGATGTCATTGAACAATACTTTCGATGTACGAAATTTTGAGGTCAACGAGATTTTAGAGGACGCCGTAAGGTGAAAATCAAACTACAAGGGAAATTAGTTTGATCAAGCAATCCTTGGTGAAGATTTTAAAGAAAAGAGTTGATTTAGAATTTAGATATTTAATTTTTATCTATTTATAGTTAGTTACCTATCTAGAAGAGGAGATCCAAGAAGAGTCTAGGAAAGAGACCCCGCGGACGTAGCCCGAGACGTTGGTCAGACCAAATAAAAGAAGCGGTCAACACACCCATCTGTGATGCAATCCATGCGGCAAAAAACAGAGTGCAATGGAAAAACATCGTAGCAAGGATTGCGTCAAAGGGGAGCCACGATCCTCAAAATTGAGGAAGCGACGCAGGAAGAAGACCTATCAAGAAAAGATATTGATATTATCTGAATTTCCTCATGAGTTTTGAAACAACGTAAATTAGCGTTTGATTGTTGCTTTGGAAATGAATGTCTCTAAGACGGAGGTTAGACGCTCAATCTGGCGTCAGTTCAGTCCGTGACCTTGATCGTGATGAGACTGATGCCAGATGGATAGACTGTCGAAGCACATTACACGCTTATTCAGATTGACCATCAGTCCATCCGAAAACTTCGACGCGTTAACACTCATAACGCCATAAATATGAGATAAGAGACACAGGAGAAGAAGAAGACTATGCTAATTATTTATTACTAGAGGATGCCCGCGGCTTCGCCCGCCTGGATTTCGGTTTTTAAATCCCGCAGGAACTCTTTGATTTTCCGGGATAAAAAGTAGCCTATGTCCTTCCCCGGGATGTAGACCATATCTGTACCAAATTTCATCAAAATCGGTTCAGCGGTTGGGCCGTGAAAACGTAGCAGACAGACAGACAGACACACTTTCGCATTTATAATATTAGTATGGATATGGATTATCGAATGCTAATTTTATTATTATCGAATGCAGGTATTCAAATGTCCAGCTCTTCAGAACATAAACTTCTTCTGCTCCAACTCTTGACCTTTTCGAACTTACCTAAAATTTTTAGGGTTCCGTACCTCAAAAGAAAAAACGGAACCCTTATAGGATCACTTTGTTGTCTGTCAGTCTGTCTGTCCGTCGTGTCTGTCAGAAACCTATAGGGTACTTTCCGTTGAATCATGTTTGGCAGGTAGGTAGGTCTTTAATAAAGCACAAGTAAAGGAATAAATCTGAAAACCGTGAATTTGTAGTTACATCACGTGTTTTAATTTTCAAAGTAAGATAACTACCCTATACCAAGTGGGGTATCATATGAAAGGGCTTTACTTGTAGGTACATTCTAAAACAGATTGAAACCCTCGGTGCGCGAGTCTGACTCGCACTTGGCCGGTTTTTTTTAATTCACAACGATAATAATTAGATCTTAGAGTGTAGGGGGCTCGGCGCAGGCGGCGACAAGTCTGCGTCGTACGACTCCATCGCTGTCTAAGCGCAGACTGACATGAGACATCAGACTGATAGCTATTAAATACACGTTCAGTCTGGCGTCAGTCTAACCAGACTGACAAAAATTATTAAAATATTTAAATATCCGTCAGTCCGGACCATCGGACCATCAGTCTACGCGTATACAATTAGTTTCCCGTCATTCTGACATCAGTCACGGACTGAACTGACACCAGATTGAGCGTCTAATCTCCGTCTATGCAATCACCGGTAGTGGGAATTTAGGTTACACACATAGTTATTTAAAAATAAATGTTTGAAAAAAGAAAAAGAAAAAATCTTCACTCATATTTATACGTCAATACTGTTTTGTTAACGTTGTTTATTTATGTTGTGAGAAAAAATTAAAACTAAATTTTACGAAGGAACTCGTGTCGTTTAATTACATCGATGTTTAATTATTTTATCATCGACGCACCGAGGATTCCTTTACTGGTGACCTCTATATACGAACATGAGTAAGGACGTACGAGGCACGTCGGCAGCATCGCCGCCCGGCGATAGCGAGGGGAACAAGTCGACAAATCACAACAATGTTTTTAAAGTTGGAGTGCGAGTCCCTAGCTCACTCATCAGCGACCTCACTGAGGGAATAGCTGAGCTACGGAAGCAGGTTCAACAAATGGCGACGCAGAGGAACAGCAGATCACGTTCTCGCACACCCCAAGGCACGCGTAATTCCTCAAGGCAACGAACACAATCCAACTAAAGGAAGTTTCCGCTGTGTTGGTATCATAGCAAGTATGGAGATAAAGCCCGCACATGCGTATTTAGGATTCCTTTAGGAATGTACTCAAATAGTTTAGAAAAACCGGTCAAGTGCGCATCGGAGTCGTACATGAAGCGTTCCGTACCATCGTACAAATTATACCTAACACCTATATGAAGAATTCTGAAACTCAATAACGGTCTGCGCCATCTTTATGTGATTTAGTGATTTAAATATTTCGTGAACACGTTTTTTTTTGTGTGATATAACCACAAATTCACGGTTATCGGATTTTTCCCTTTACATGCGCTTTATGACCTACATACCTGCCAAATTTCATGATTCTAGGTCAACGGGAAGTATCCTATAGGTTTTCTTGACAGACACGACAGACGGCCGGACAGCATACAGACAGACAGACAACAAAGTGATCCTACAAGGGTTGCGTTTTTCCTTTGAGGTACGGAACTCTAAAAATAGATGATAGCATCTAATTTATTTGAAATCTATTATTTAGTAAATTATGTTTCAGAACAAAACGTTTTAAGCGTAAAAGGATTATTAGACGCAGTACCAGAAGATTACTTGAGCCATAAAGGGAAATATGAAAATAGTGTACGAAAGAGTGTGATGATGTTCAAAGCGCTTGAAATGTATGATAAAGAGAGCGCTAGCAGATCGTTTGAAGAGAACATCAGGTATTTGTTTTCTAATTTAAACTTTTATAAGGATAAAATTTGCAGAAATGGAGAAATACTGGTAAATGGGACTTCATAATATACTTCCAGAGTATATTAACTGGAATTTGGAAATGGAAATGAAACAAATTCAAAGTAATTTCAAGGAGGTATGCACCACCATGCATGTCAGGTATTGTAGGCATGTAGGTACCTACATCAGGTACGCCTCGGTAAAATGATACGAGGAAATATATCATGCAAAAAACTGTAAACCGCACGAGATATTCGTGATCAGTATCCATTCAAATCCGAGAGTCCTCTTCACCAGCTGTATGCTCTTCTTCAGGTCTTGATAGCAGGTGGAACTAGTATTTTTTAAATAGGAGTATATTTCAGGTTAGATTTTCGCAACTCTCTATGGACAGCCGTTTCAAAAGACCATTCTCCCCTTTTAATACATCTACAAATGTTTATGGTCGCGATTATTGAGCAGGGAAACGACGAGCAAAGGGAGTATTGGACGAAAAGAGCTGCTAATTTTGAAGTTATTGGCACGTATGCTCAGGTAAGTACAAGCCAGCAAAAATATTATAACGGGATATAAATAGATTTTCAAAAATATAATTTGATTGTTGAGGGTGCAGAGTAAGGGTGCCTTGCAAAACCGTTAGTAAAAAATTAACTGCACCAGTTGCAACGTTTACTCAAGTCAGTCGGTAACGGATGGGCAACCTTAATTTAGTTAGGTATTCTAATTTATCCATAACAGGATTATTTTTAGGTTTCCTTACGTAGGGACAGGGTATTACCTGTGGTATTACTAACTGTCCGCTGTCTGTCTGTCCGTCTGCCCGTCTGTCGTGTCTGTCAAGAAAACCTATAGTACTTCGCGTTGACCACCTACTCGTAGAATCATGAAATTTGTTTGATAGGTAGGTAGGTCTTATAGCACAAGTAGGGGAAAAAATCTAAAAACCATGAATTTCTGGTTATAAAAATTAAAATGTGTTCACGAAAAATTTAATTCACTTAATCACATATAGAAGGCGCAGACCGTTATTAACTTGCAGAGATCTAAATTAGGATGTTAGGTAGGTATATCTTGTAGAATGGTACAGAACCCTTCGTGTGCGAGTCCGACTCGCACTTGACCGCTTTTTTTTGCACGCACTGCCACGAAGCAGATTCATTCTAAAATGATTTTAAAAGACCTTGTTAAGTTTTTCGGAAACCAGTTTTTTTTCTCATTACATTTTTGAAACTAACTTCATAATAAGTTGTTTATCTTGTCTATCAATTATTTATTATTTACGAGATAGTCTCTTTAATTAGTATTTTCTTGTCTGGTTATTTAATTTCAGACGGAACTTGGTCACGGTACCTTTGTTCGTGGTTTGGAGACACGAGCAACTTATGACGTTGACACAGAAGAATTTGTTCTGCACAGCCCAACTCTTACTGCTTATAAATGGTGGCCTGGAGGAAGTGAGTACCATCTAATAGAGATAAAACACTTTTTCAACCACTCGCTCCAGAATGCCTTATTACTGACCTTTTATTCTAAAGGTAATATACGTCATTATTTTTTTCATTTAGTGGGAAACACAGCAAACCATTGCGTGGTCATGGCCCAGCTCTACATAAAAGGCAAGAACTATGGCATCCAGCCATTCATGGTGCAAATAAGAGATGGGGAAACCCACATGCCTCTTACAGGAGTCAAAGTGGGCGAGATTGGACCCAAAATGGGCTTTAATACAGTTAATAATGGATTCCTGGGTTTTGATAATGTTCGGATACCTAGGGATTGGATGTTGATGAAAAATACACAAGTCTTAAAGGTTTGCTTTACAATTTTTTTAGTGGGATATCTAATTAATGAAAGAGGAAAAAAAAATTCATAAATATAAATATACTTAGTACAATGTCAAAATTTAACCGAGCACAGAAAAACAATTTTATTATATTATGTATCTATCGCTATCTATTGGAAGTTTGCGGGTAGTATTCGGGTTTAATGATTAACTTCATCTTATGATTAATTAATATCTTCGACATCTTCTGTCTATAATATTATGTACAAAAACTACCTAAATTTATTGATGTAATTTGGTTGAATGATTTCCGAGTATTAATTTGAATGTACATAATACATAAAACTTCTTCAGTTTAAAAAGTCAGGCTTGCAAAAAATTGATCCACTGACACCAGAGGAACACCTACACCAAGGGTACTAGTGTTCTGCCAAATTCAAAAATTATCAAAGTAGTATCTAACCTGCCCGGCTTGCCTATTCCATAGACAAAATATGGGTATGAATGTAATACTAAATGGGTTGTATTATGACTAAGAGTTTACTTTCTACTAAGCTATTATACTGATCGCGATCGTTTTGCTGTTACCCTGTGAAGAGATCTATCCTCTATTTCCGAAACTATTCGTTAGATCTTCACCAAACTTACATGGTACTAACCCGACAGTAGGTACAACCATTGTAAAAAAAGGAATTGTGAAAATTGGTTCAAAGACGGAGTTATGTAGTAAAATCAATAAAAGTTTGATCCCGTATCCCGAAGAATCCATTATCTTTTTCGGGATAAAAACTACCCTATATTTTAACACAGAGTATCAGCTGCCACATAGTGGTTTTCGCGTGATGCGCGTACAGACAGACAGACAAAAATCATAAGGTTTATATAAATAATAATGTTTCCTCCGATTAAAATTTCCAAAATATATTTAATGTACAGAAATCGTCCAGTTACAGTTTTATTATAAGTATAGAAGATATAGATAATAGCTCTGTGACTAAAATATCCCTGGAATCTGCTTTTTTTACCTAGATCGACAAGGCCGTTAAATAAAACAGCCCGTTTGAAATATGTTTTAGGACGGTACATTCAAAGCCTCGCCGAATAGCAAGTTGCTGTACGGAACTATGGTTTACGTCAGAGTGATTATTGTGAACAACGTGAGCATAAACCTAGCCCAAGCCGCGACCATCGCCGTGCGGTACTCCGCCATCAGACGACAGTCGCAGCCAAAGCCCGGGTAACTATTAGTGAAACTAACTTAAGCTTAAACTTAAGCAGTCTGTGGGCACTGCTGGCAGAAGTGAAAACTTAAAACTATTAAATAACAGCTTTTTTGGAGTATGAAATGAATTGTGCCTTACTAAGCACGATTATTAATTCAAGAACTAATTCTAATGCCTATCAAAAATTAAACTTGTAAATTTAAACCATTAACACGCTCCGAGCACTACATTAACATGAGCATGTTGGTGATGCGATCTTGAAGTTTACCCTTCACAAAATAGCCCAAGACGCTTAAAAAACTTTTCACTTAAAAATGAAATATTTAGGCAGGTACGTATTTTAGATTTCACATCATTAAAATTAACTCGTACTAAAATCGTGATTTTTTATATCTGAATATCATATACCTACCTAAGTTAAGTATTATATATTATTTCAATCGATTGCAAGTTAGACATTTGCTGCAATTTTAGCACCCGATGAATATAAGGAGTAGGTATAGGTACAATTGGCAGTTATATAAACTCTAAACTAATCTAATCAAACCTGATTGTTTTCTAGATAATATTATGTTTGATTCCAACACGTTGTCATTTGGTGATATAGATTTTTCTATTAATTTGAATTTTAATTAATTTTAATTTAATTTTAATCTTTGAATTAAGTATACACGAATTTATCACATGTAGGTACCTTCTAAGTATTTCTTTTGCGTGCATGCCAAGGAATTTATTGAAGAAACTAAATATTCAGTTCTTTAATGAGGCTGAACCATCAACGACTGAAGCTGTGCATTTTTTCCTATTTTTCTTCTTATTTTGTTTTATTAAAGACAATAATTATTATCCACAGACAAAAGTTTTGCTAATATTTTATTGCAGTGCACCTGAGCCCCAAATCATTGACTATGTGACGCAGCAGCACAAGTTGTTAATAGCAATAGCAACGAGCCACGCGTTCCACTTCACCGTCCGTTGGCTCTGGGATCGCTTTACCAAAACCAGCGAAGAGCTCAGACGGGGAGAATTCAAGAACTTACCTGAAGTATGAATATTTTTAGCCCCCGACCCAAAAAGAGGGGTGTTATAAGTTTGACGTGTGTATCTGTGTATCCGTCTGTGGCATCGTAGCTCCTAAACTAATGAACCGATTTTAATTTAGTTTTTTTTGTTTGAAAGGTGGCTTGATCGAGAGTGTTCTTAGCTATAATCCAAGAAAATCGGTTCAGCCGTTTGAAAGTTATCAGCTCTTTTCTAGTTACTGTAACCTTTACTTGTCGGGGGTGTTATAAATTTTTAATTTACACTTGTTAAAACATCACATTAAACAAACGAACAAGGTTAACTCTTTCAGACAAGCAATCGTGTACAAAAGGCTATGACCATAGATGGATAGAAGAAATATTGAATAACAAACTAAATTATGCTGTGATGCTTTATAGAAACCAATAAGAAGTTTGGATTTGGTTAATTAAGTTTAATAATGCCAAGTTAGCCCCCCTCTATCTTAGACTGCATTTTCATTTATCAGATGAATTCACAATCACTACTACTTTATCACATAATATAATTTTTCCTCTAGGTAAAAAGAAAAAACATATATTCAATATACGCCATCCAAATGGTCATTAGTGGGCATTGTGCCCAATACACTGGCACTATTACCCCGCTGAATGGCAAGGCTTAGCCAAATAAGTGCGAGCTCTTGGATCACCAGACGCGTGAATCAGCTTTTGGGCTACTTGTCATTGAAATAAAAAGGTTTCGGCTAAATAATGTTATGTACCTACCGACAGCACTATTTCATTAATAAAGCAAACGTCGAGACTGAACATAATATCAGACGTCAATGTGCATCTTAATTGCTTTTTAATAAAGATTTGATAAAGCAAAAAACTTTCGAATTATAAAAGTAGGTGTTAATTGAAGAATGAACATTAAAACATCCGTTTTTGTAAGTAATACTCCAATCTATCTATGAAGATCAAGAACATCATATTTCAGAATTAAGTCCTAAATGATAAAAGAGATGATGAGTTATCATAAATATAGAGATTATAATGCTAGTTAGGTATATTAATGGAACCCGTTCAAACAGGATTCAAAACATAATCAACTGCTTAATAAACACACATAATAAACAATATCACGAATTCCTTAGAAGCTACATATATTCTGCCAATATTAACACACATACATCATATTTATGCAAAACATTTTAATTTAAAAATATTATATGAAGATAAATTAACAGACTGAAATAATATTGAACGTCCGTCTTAAATCGTTGGATCTACAAACTTGGGATGACCCATGATGGATGGGATTGATGTAGGTAGGTTTTCTCAATAATGCAGAATTAAAAAAGATTTTCAGAAATTTCACTCAAACAAAGCTGAGGCTGGTCAATTATATCCTTGACTGAGACGATTCTGGTCGAGAAAAGATTTCTAAACATGCAGGTCATAGAAGCACAAAAGCAATGCTTACCCTAGTTGTAATAAATCAGTATTTTTTATTCATCATGACCTTCCAGGAATTGGGTTTCTACCAAATGCTTATATTTTATAGCTTTTAACCCTATATATGCCACTAGGTTGTATGGAGTTGTGCTTTGCGGGAGGGTGACAGAGACAGTGAATGCCTTGATTTTTACGTCAATTGTCGCCCGCCTACAACCCAAGCCCTACCTAACCAATCTTTTCAGTGAAATTGTATACTTATTATAAATTATACTTTTAAAGTAGCCTTGCCTTCCAGATCCACGTCCTAGCTTGCTCCATGAAAGTCATCAGTACTGCAGACTGCACTGCACTAATTGAGAAGTGTCGTTTAGCTTGCGGAGGCCATGGATACATGATGTCATCAAACTTACCACTCCTGTATATCATTTCCGTCGCCACTGTTACTTATGAGGGAGAGAACACAGTTCTACTTCTGCAGGTTGCTAGGTAAGCATTAGCTTCCTCTTCGAAAATGTGATTCGATTGTAGGTATTCATCTACTTTTTTTGCTCATCTACATTTTTTGTTTTTATAATATTTTGTATTCCTACTTTTAATCGTTCTCTCGTTTACCTCGTTTCACACATTTTCAATAATCGCGTGAAGTTCGCAAAATGTTTGAACATTTTTGTAATTTCTCCTCCAACGTGGTTTTTATCTTCTGGTTTCTCTATGGGCACTATAAAACAAAGTTTATTTTATAATTAGCCGAATTTATGTTACAGATCCTTAGTGAAAACCTGGGACCAAATCTACAAAGGTCACATTTCAGTAAGTCCATCGATGGTGTACCTCGCTGACAAAACACCAGTGCCAGAGTGGGATAATTCTCTTCAGGGAATACTCAAAAGTTTTGAAAGAGTTGCTAAAGGGTTAGTAATTTTACTTACATCGTTTTAGCCTGTGCACTTTTTTTTTATTGCAGATTTATAACAATGTCTTTTTAATTGCACAGGAAAGTGTCCACAAGCATCTCTAGTCTCGACAAATACAGGAAATCAGGGTTGTCTCCAGAAGATGCTTGGAACAAGGCTTCCGTCCAACTTATAGCGGCTGCGGAGGTAATTGCCAAACAAAACTTGTAACTGTATATGTGAACTCAATAAAGACTTCACTGCTTCTTTTCCTGAGATTATGTTTTTATCAATTGAAATGTAGATTGTAGATCCTAAGCCTCTTGAATTTAAAAAAGTAGAAAAAAAACATAATTAGGTCAATACAAGAGTTCACCTTTGTTTCTTTTCTGCAGTTAAATTTTTATCTAATTTGATATACCTAGGTATTTCATTAATTTAATCGTTTGTTTTTGTTTCTCAAGGCACATGCTAGAGTCACTCTTCTCTCGGTTTACAAAACAGAAATAGAAAGGAGAGCATCGACTCTATCAGCCCCGTTGGCAACGGTTTTGCATCAACTTCTAGAAATGTATTATATTTACTGGACTTAAGAGAGGATTGGAGACTTTCTATTGGTAAGTGAACTGTGGAACTGATTAGCTTACTTGTATATTTTGTTTTCTTAACACATAGGTCCCGATATTTTAAACCTTGCCTACAAACAGATTCAGTGGTTATAGAAAATAGATAGAGTCCTTTTAAATTCTTAGAAATGCGTTGGGGATTGCAGTTGCAGCATTTCTTAGTAAGCAATTGGTAAGTAAATAAAATTGTTTAGCAGCCTGGAGAAGTTAAGTGCTGTACAGTAAACAGTACAGGGTACAATTTAATTGATGTCTTTCTGCCCTGTGATATAAATTCTCTAAGCATTTCGTCTAAAAATGTTTCAAAGTAACAGTAAAAATAAAATCCTGTTTAAAGATATTAGAACATCTAAATCAATTAAGACAACGGATACATAATTATTCATTATAAATCTGTCGATGTTATTTAATAATGGCAATTAATATGCAAACTCGTGAGAAACTAGTCCTTTTTTTGCAAACCTGCTATTAATTTCTTTTGGAGCACATAAATAGTCATTTCGAATAATGGCGTCCAAAAGAAATTAATATGTATGCGGTTGTAAAATTGTTTTATTTATGTGTTCATTAGTTTTGCTTTGATTCTGTTTATTAAAACACGAGTTGATTAGTTTCATTGAACTCTCTATGAAGTCTTGATTTCTGATTTATTTCTTTATCATATTTCAATCCCTTTTCAATATAAAGTTGTTCATCATCTCATTATATAAATCTATATCATTAACCAATAAGAAAACGTGAAACGTTGATCTGTATCGTTTCCAGTGTCCATGTCCTGATGTTTTATAGCCTCTAAATAATTCATCTTTGAGCAACTTATTTTTTGCTCTCAATTTTGCTTTTCATGATAGTCTAGATGGGGTGGTCAAAGATGATTTTTGAGACCATAACAATATTATTTTACCTCTGAACTATCTTTTTGATCGTTTCTGGTTTCAAGACTCCCGGTTTGGTTGGATCATATGAGTAGGTACAGACTAGTAGGGTTCATTTGGGTAATGACTTATTGTTCATTACTGGTTACCAGAAAAGCCATACCGTTAGGTAATTTATTGAACGTCTACGCACATATATCTGCTTTAGGCTAGCAATAGCACGTATGAACATAACTCGGTCATATTTTTTGCTCTATTATTATAACATTGCGGTCAGTCATAAAATTTTATTACTCGTGTTTACAAACAAAAAAAAATCGATTGTCCGATGTGGGTCGCTATTATACTATGTGATTTGCAATGATTGAAATCGATAAGACTATAGATTACAATTTGAATTTAGAGCTTGAGCATACTCTTTTTAACCCCCGACCCAAAAAGAGGGGTGTTATAAGTTTGACGTGTGTATCTGTGTGTCTGTGTATCTGTGTATCTGTGTATCTGTGTATCTGTGTATCTGTCTGTGGCATCGTAGCGCCTAAACGAATGAACCGATTTTAATTTACTTTTTTTTGTTGGAAAGGTGGCTCGATCGAGAGTGTTCTTAGCTATAATCCAAAAAAATTGGTTCAGCCGTTTAAGAGTTATCAGCTCTTTTCTAGTTTTCTTGCAGAAAAGAAGGTTAGATAACCGTTAGGTTCTTAATATTATGTCAATTGACAAATTTATGTCAAGCTGTCAAGATGCCTTCACTTGTCGGGGGTGTTATAAATTTTTAATTTACACTTGTTGCAAAGAAGAAAAAGCAACTTCATACGTTAAAATTCTCAGGGTCTGCACAAGGAACAATAGTTTTTTAATGCTAAACTCTAAAGTGATAAAAATGTGACATTTACCAAATTTAAGACAAAAAGGACTAATATAGAATTTATTTATGAAAAAAGTCTCCAATACTTTAAACAGTGTAATCAATAGTAATAATAAACAATCTTTGTAAAAAGGCTTGTATATTATAATTGAAGTCTTCATAATATAGAAATAAAAATTGAAGATCTTTCACGGTTTTGTTTTAATTATTAATTTCCGTATACAACTAAATAAACTGATAAAAATGTTAAACATTTTTGGTGAAAATATGATAGTTTGGCATTTATATGCAGTTGTATTTTTAATACTTAGTATACGCAGGCCTTTATGAATACTTAAGAATAATGGTACCGCTTACATCCTGACCTCTGATATAAGGTCTTTGATACAGTTATCCAGATAGGAGGTCAATGGTCCATTGAATTAGCAAAAAATGGACTCCAGCTGACTTCATTAGTCATTGGCGACCATAACCGGAACGGGTCGAAGTTTGTTTGTAGCTAATAACCGTTCATGAGAGTTAATAGCTATGTTAGACTAATATATGTTTAAGCAAAAAATATAAATGATCCCATTTATGCTCATTATTTTTGTGTATGATTTGTTTTTTTTTCAATACTTTTTTATCGATTGTCGAAAAGTTTGAGAAGATATGAATGGAAATTCTAAACGTGACTGACTTTTGTTTTGTGTTAGCTGATCAGTGATCACTAATTTTATTATTGATAAGTGTAGATGAGACTTTATAGCTTGGTAGAGCTTAGGGCCTAATTCGTACGAGAGCTTTTTTAACGTTCGTTAAAAAGCGTTCAAATACAACAAATGCATTCCCAAGTATCTGTTCACACGTCAACGCTTTTTTAACGCGCACTTTGTATTTTCAGCGCAACGCCGGGTTTTAGCGCAACGCTTTTTAGGGTTCCGTATCTCAAAAGGAAAAACGGAACCCTTATAGGATCACTTTGTTGTCTGTCTGTCTGTCTGTCCGTCCGTCCGTGAATATTCATCACACTAATAATGTGTGTGTGTGTGTGTGTGTGTGTATGTTTGTTACTCCTTCACGCAAAAACTACTGGACGGATTTGGCTGAAATTCAGAATGGAGATAGATAATATCCTGGATTAGCACATATGCTACTTTTTATCCCGGAAAATCAAAGAGTTCCCACGGGATTTCGAAAAACCTAAATCTGCGCGGGCGAAGTCGCGGGCATCGGCTAGTATGAAATAAACGTAACTTTTTCACAGTACACAAAGTTGACGGCGAGTGACGTAAGAGATTTGCAGCATCGATACGAAGACCTGCTGGAGAAGATCAGACCGAATGCAGTTGGCTTAGTGGATGCATTTGACTTCAGAGATGAGGTATGTTTTATGAACTTTTCATGATTTTTGAACGGTTTTTGTAAATACATAACAAGATGTGACACTTCAATTATTGATGAGCCATCAACAAAATTGGTTGCGATAAGGCCTGGGTCATCAAACAGACTTTAAAAAATTAAAAATGGTCGAATTGGTTTGATTATATATGTAGTATGAGTGTATAAAAGGCAGTGAAAATATAACGGACACTTTTTTATTAGTTTTAAAATATATCTGCACTCATAGCCCAAGCATTTAATAATTAATTAGTGGAAACTGACTGTCAGTTAATTGTGGCTTTCTTCTAGTGTCTTTTTTATAGACTAAGTGACATTTTTTTTTAAAGAATATTAACCAATGCTAATCATGACTAATAGTCCCCTTTCCCTTCCAAATAAACGTAAAGCTTGTGCTAGGAGTGGGTACGACAATAGTGCAACGGGTGGGGTTTGAACCGCCGACCTTTCGGAATTCAGTCCGCTTCTCAACCGTTGAGCTATCGAGGCTCAACGATTATTATGGGGAGGTTGCAGGAAAATTCATGTACAATGGTAAGATGTATTTGTTTTCTCCAGATCTTGAACTCTACCTTGGGGGCGTACGACGGGCGTGCATACGAAAGGCTCATGGAAGAAGCCCTGAAGAGTCCACTTAATGCAGAGCCTGTTAATCAGTCCTTTGAGAAATACCTTAAGCCGTTTATGCAAGGCAAATTATAAAATTTTTGTGCTTTTTTTATTGTTATTTTTATTGTAAATAACCTTTATTTACCTACATCGTCCAATTTGCGTCAGACTTGAAGGTTATTTTAAGGTTTGATCTACGAAGGTCTAGTTGAAGTGAGAGTGAGAGTGAAGAGTCTAAGAAGGATCTACTTGAGGTCTACGAAGTTTATATATTTGCCGAACTGCCGAATGTCATCATGTAAATTGGACGATAAGTATACGATGATATTGTGTTACCATTATTTATTCATCAAAATATTTTATAGTGGTTGTACCTACCTACCATCTGAAACTACAAGTGATACTTCGTTGATTAAATTTACAGGGAATTTGAAATAAAAGTTTATGTTTTCACGAAAATCTCTTTTATTTAATTTTTCATTCTTAAGTTATTAAATAAATAAGATAAATAATGCAATAAATACCTAAAGATATACCAGCAAATACATCAAGACAAGTTTTACAGAATTATCAGTGTTCAAAAGTCGTCTTGATGTTATTTGTTTTTGGCTTTATCCCATCTTATGCGCTAGCATTGGCCTGTGCGGCTCCGTATCCATAGGAGTTGGCAGCAGAGTTGATCACCCTGTATCCAGAGTTAAGTCCCTGAGACCTAGCCGAAGCCGATCCTTGGCCAGACGTTTGAGTTATGACGCTTGGTCCTGCGCTGTAGGCGTATGGGAATCCGTCAGTTCTGAACACAGCATAACTTGGCGCAGAATTTGCGCTGGCGATAGCGGCTCCATGACCATTGGAGTTTGATACCGACGAAAGAGAGCCCTGTTCGTTGATATCAGCATGAGAGTTGGCGTTTCCAAATCCATTGGAATTGGCATAAGATTTTATGTTACCTAAGCCATTGTTAATGGTTGACTGCGCAGAACCAAGTTGATTACCCGCGCTGTATCTGAAAGCACCGTAACCAAGGCCATTGGAGTTAGCTGCTGAGTTGACGTATCCACTGTTTAAGTTAGCGTTGGCATTAGAGGACCCATAGCCTTGTGCATCAGCGGTAGTCACGACGCCGTCAGTGTGAGCGGTTGACTTGGCGGAACCTCCGTTGGCTTGGCTGTAAACTTGAGCTTGTCCGGGAATGGGAAGATTGTAAGCAGTGCCGAATCGCCAGCCTTGTCTTTCCAGTTCATTGGCTCTAGCAGAGCTAACGACAAAGCCTGGGAGGCTGTTGATGTTAGCCTTAGATGAGGCGATGCCTTGAGAGTTAGTTGACACAACTGCTGAATTCAGAGCATTGTTGGCCGCTGAACTGGCATAACCACCGTTTGTTTGAGATGCAGCAGATGTCAAACCGAGATCATTCTGAGAAGTTGAAGAAGCTGAGCCATATCCTTGTGTTTTCGCGACAGTAATAGCAGATGATGGGGCAGCGTTTCCAGGATATTCATATACTATTTCAGCAGGGGTTTCAAAGACTTGTTGGTAAGAGACGACCGTTGGATCAGCCACGGTGTAGTAGGTTGGTGTGTTTCGTGCCTCAGCTATCGCTTTAGCTTCTTCATACGAGCGAGCTTCTGGTCCATCGTATACTTCCGCCTTAGCTACAGCTTGTCCGGGGTAGGGTTCGCCATAGGCGTTCCTTCCTAACTGATTCTGATTATCAGTAGATGCGCTTCCGTAGGCTTGAAGAACGCCTCCATCGCTAGTCGCAGAGCCTACCACTTGGCCGTCAGGATTGGTCGTGTAACCTTGACCGACTGAGTAGCCACGTCCGTTGCGGAAGATGTAACCTGAAAAAAATAAGATTGTTGTAATACTTGAACTTGATTTCTGATTCTGAGATTTTCTGAAACGAAAATCTGCCATCAAAGTCGTCATAAATTCCAAAGAATGTGTAAAAAATCAATACCAGTAAATAAAAGTACATAAATGTTTATTTAAAAGTTTATTTAAATGTAAATAATTTAATTTTAAAAAAACTTACAAAACTATAATTCTTACCATTTGAAAATGTGGGATTGGCATTGCAAAGGGCGAAGCATGCCAAGGCTACGAACAATTTGGTGGCCATGATGTGACAGACTCGAAAGCTCAGGACTGAGTGGATGTGGAGAGAGCATTTCTCCGAGTTTATATACCAAGCCCACATCACCACTCGCCCGAAGTGGCCTACTGTTGTGAACTTCACCTACAAAAGTTGTATCCGTAAATTATTTTGATGGGTTACGTTAGATTAATTATTATTGGCGGACCTGATTAGTGATTAGAGACATCGCGAACCTTTCGCGAACGATTTAGACTTTTTATGATGACTTTGATGTCGAAATGGCTGTATGACCAGATAATTAGATCCAAGTGCAATGACCTTAGTTTCGATATTAATAATTTGCTGTCAGCACCTTGGATAGTTGTATGTTTTTGTATAATGAAAAAACCAAAAAACTTACCTTACATACCAAAAGAATACTTTGGTGCAGTGGTGAGCTTTGTGGTCTGTTAAATAGGAGGGCCGGAATTCAATTCTCGGAAGGGACAATTTAGGAATTTATAATTTCTAAATTGGTTTCTCACCTGCTAGTGAGTACTAGCAGGTGAGATCGCAGTCAAGGGCTAATTTATAATGGAATTAAAAAACCATTATATTTCTGTTTCGTTTGATAATAAACTTTATTCTATAACTAGATATACGTACTTGCGCTTGGTAATCATGTCTTGTAACAAGAGTAAATTAAAAATTTATAACACCCCCGACAAGTGAAGGTTACAGTAACTAGAAAAGAGCTGATAACTTTCAAACGGCTGAACTGATTTTCTTGGATTATAGCTAAGAACACTCTCGATCAAGCCACCTTTCAAACAAAAAAAAACTAAAATACACACGTCAAACTTATAACACCTCTCTTTTTGAGTCGGGGGTTAAAAAGCAATGATGGGACCAATCCCATCTAATTTGGAGCGCGCTTGCTTATTAAACGTGCCCTGCGAAGATTTAGGAAAATACTAAGAATCTACTAGGTACCTACCTAGTAGATTCTAAGTACCTACTTACTCGTTTTATCAAATACATATTTAGTCAACTTTTATGAATTAGGTGCAAAATCTACGAGCTATAATAAAAAAATAAAGTAAATACATATGGCTCTATGCATCGTAAAACTCACACCTATGCGTGAACGGTGGTTTCACGTGGTACGATGTTTGAATGAATATGAAAGCCGAATTATCCGTATGATAAATGTTTTCATGTAACCATAAACTTGGCTGGAAAGATACAAACTGCAACGGTAATGACGCCAACGCAGATCCTAGACGCAGCGATATAAATGGTCTACTAGATGGGGCCTTCATAGTAGGAACCTTCTGTTCTTGCAAGCCATGAATGCGCGTGAACTTTACTTGTATATGTCGCAGCGAAATGGCATGAACCGGGAGTTGGCCATATCCCTCAGGGACATGGCTAACTAACACTAGATTTGTTTAGTGAAATGATCAAATTGAGTTGCCGTTTTAACATCTCCCGTGAATTGACTATATCCCTGAAGGTTATGGCCAACTCCCGGCTTATACCATTTCGCTGCGACACATACATGCACTTTGCATAGAGTGTGTGCCTCTTGGATCAATCAGTCCCGGACAAGTGCTCACAAACGCACATATGTTAGCAAATCATTAATTCAAAATAGGTAACATTGTACACTTTTTGATTGTAACTCGTTGAATTTGTAAAATAATGATGTAGGGGGATGTTAACTTAAAACTAAAGCTATAAGGGTTCCAAACGCACCCAGGTCTGAGAACAACAAACTCAGCCGGGTATGGTTTTTATTTATAGGTAATAACAAATATGATATCGTGAATATGAATAATAATTAAGAGTTATCACGCAAGTTTAATTTTATAAACAGAATGCACCTAAAGCAGATTACGATTGACAGGAGTGCAGACACCGTTGTTAGTTGGAACATGTTGTTACTATGAAGCGCCGTATCTAGTCAAACATTTATATCACATTTTGGCGATGATAATTCTTAAACGGTAGTTTTTATTCAAAAACTGTCTATAAAATCTGTGTCTGTGTATAAAGTAATGGTTTTAAAATACTAAAGAGGTATATGTATTAACATAATGTAATATATGGTTGCTCTGTAGAGGCGATCTATTATGGCCTCTATCGACTATATATTATTGTCATACGTTACTGGCAAGTTGAACATTATTTCAAAAACCAACTCAAAGTTCCGCTGGTTCTTTGAGACGTCGTCGGGAGCTGTAATTCCCTTTCTGATTTCAGAAGACAGTATAGTATACCTTCAGATTTAGTATGTGTACAAATTTTTTTTATTTTTTTATTTCTCGTTTAAAGAGCTGGGTCACTAGTGTGACCATGTGGCTCTGGTAGGTCCATACTATCTTATTCTAACACTTAAAACTATATGTACATACTATTAACTATTACCTCTAAGTCTTATATTTCTACGGGCTATCCTGTACAAGTGTTTTGCTGCATCGGACGTTTTTTGTGGCACTAAAAAAGCCTGTTATAATATGATATATGTAATTTTAATGTAATCTTATGAGAGTAGTTCTTTTGGACTTTGTGTTTACAGCGTTTCAGACATATTATTTACTAGGGGATGCCCACGTGCATTTCGATTTTTTTTTAATCCCGTGGGAACTCTTTGATTTTCCGGGATAAAAAGTAGCCTATGTCCTTCCCCGGGATGTATCCCAAGTCTGTACTGAATTTCATTAAAATAGGTCTAGCGGTTGGGCCGTGAAAACGTAGCAGACAGACAGATAGACACACACTTTCGCATTTATAATATTAGTATGGATTGTACCTACCTAATGATAATGCAGTAAATATCAAATATTGATTAATTATTATTTGGGGACACCCACGGTTACAGCTTGACGAACCAACTGCGTGGCTGAATACCCCCGCCGCCGCTTAGTCTCGTTTTGTAGAATAGAACAGAATTTTTTATTCAGAACCGAATAAACTTCGACAAGTGCTTTTGAATCGTCTGAATAATTTTTCACTGGATCGGAATGCCGTTCTTACGGAGAAGAACCAGCAAGAAACTCGGCGGTTGCTATTGCACCTACTACTTGCTAGTTGCTTTAGCACCAAATAGATCGATAAATCGTGTCGCCGACTGCACAAGTTCAATATAAACTTGCCCTTGTTTCGCGCGCTTTGTTTCATTTTCAAAGTGCAGTTTCATTGAGAGATACATATATCGCCCAGCTAACCACCTGTGCTAACTTTTTGTTTGTTAAACGATTATTTATGACTATTACAAGTGTAAGTAAATTAAAAATTATCAACACCCCCGACAAATCATTATCAAATAAATAATTATTTATATCTAGGCAACGTCCATCTTGACAGCTTGACATTTATCAATTGACATTTGAATATTATGAACCTAAGGGTTATCTAACCTTCTTTTCTACAAGAAAACTAGAAAATAGCTGATAACTTTTAAACGGCTGAACCAATTTTTTTAGATTATAGCTAAGAACACTCTCGATCAAGCCACCTTTCAAACAAAAAAAACTAAATTAAAATCGGTTCATTCGTTTAGGCGCTACGATGCCACAGACAGATACACAGATACACACGTCAAACTTATAACACCCCTCTTTTTGGGTCGGGGGTTAAAAATTAAATTAGGTAGGTATACATACCAGTTTTTTTAATTTATTTTCTTCTACGGTATACTAATGGCCTGCCGATTGACGGGTTTTTTTTCCTAGATTTGTCAACTGCTTTCTATGTCACTTCTAATACAATGTTATCTATAAATAAACAGTGAAAGTCTTTCTTCAATATAATGAATAGAATTTGTCATATAATTGAAAGGTACCTAAGTTCGGTTACCATAAACAAATCAATCACAATTTTGCTAATTAACAGTAGTTTTAATTTCTTTTCTCCTTTCCAGTTTTTTATTTGTTAAGTCCTACGCTTGTTGGTTCCTAGGTTTGTTAGTGTTACTTTTGAGAGTTTAATATTAATACGAATATTGGAAGTTATCTTCTGTTTACAAGTCCACTGCTGGACCTAGTCCTAGACAAAGACTTTTCACAAAACACATGCTTGCTGCTTGTATCACTTAGGTACTTGTATATCTAGCAGTCCTTAGTCAGTCCACCAAGTAAGGGTCTCAACATTGGATTTTTTAATGTGGGGTCAATATTTCGGCACCTTGGGACCCTAATGCCTACTTGTTCTTACTCTTAGGTACCACCAGGAGTCTTATGTCTACAGTCTACTAGTTCAATATTCACTTCAGGTTCATGACATATTGAGTTTTGTTGGTTACTCTGGTTCTCCTACGGATATCCTCATTTGGTCACGTGAAGCTACACTTACTCAACCTCTTTCTCCATTGCCCGCTGACCATAAGCTTTCTTACCAGGAGAATGGGGTGGAATAGAATGGAAATATTTTTTATTCAAATAAACTTTTACAAGTACCTACCTACTTTTAATCGTCAAATGCATCTACCACTGGTTCGGAATGAATTTCCTACTGAGCAGAACCAGCAAGAAATGCGGCGGATAGGTTAATATAGCACTCTCTCTGTTACATATTCCCATACAAATGATAGAGCCAAACAGAGAGAGCGGTGAGAGAGTATTATTTGAGGTGGTAGTCCGTACAATAAGAATCTTCTGTTCACTCTCCTAGGGTCAATTTTCCAGTCGGGTCTATTAAGGCCAAACGCGTTTGCTAAAATACAGAAATAGGTACATATCTATACAAATTAAAGTGAGATATGCGAATTTATTGACCATAGATCGTAAACATGAAGTGAGAAAGTTGTCAAATTTATCACGTTTAACAAAACAATAATTTTTTTTCCAATTTTTTAAATTTCGAATTTATATGAACGTACTTAGGTAAGACTTAGTATTCCGAAGTTGGATGAAGTTACGCTGACAATGCCGTGACTTCGTCCGCGCTTTATAGCATAGGTTACGTGTAAATGAATTTTCAGAACCGGATCATTATAGTTTCGGAGGTTACAACCGATATCTAGGTATAAATATGTCTGTAAGACACTCATAATGTAAAGATTCTCAGGTAGGTATATCTTTTTTATTTTTTCTTATTTATTATTATTACTAAGCATACAAAATGTTTGGGAAAACCACATAAATATTTAACTAAACCAGAAATGTCATAAACTAAAAATTTGCGTGGGTGGTGGATCTGACTCCTAAGTAGTTCTGAATACGAATTTTTGATTAAATAAAGTAGCTATATTAACAAATCAAATTTTATTAATTTGTAATAGATCAAATCTCAGGCTATAATTATTGGCAGTCGGAATCTTATCTCAAAAATTGACTGGTTCACGCTTCCGCCCATCGAGTACAATGGTATTGTCATCCCATATTGTGATTCCGTTCAAAATCTGGGGATACATATGGATTGCAATTTAGGTTGGACGAATCACTTAAGAGGGCTCTCTCCGTCACACGTTTCATACAATCGTAGTTCTAATTTCATTTGAATATTAAGCAACCAAAGTCCATAAAATTTTGCTGACATATTCTAGAAACTAAGCTAACTAAGCTTCGCGTTTCCAAATGTTTAAAATCAGGTTTAGTCAAGTTACCTTCCGACCAAATGGAGGTAATTTTGGACTATTTCTTATAGGTGATCAAAGTGTAACCGTTGATAAAAATTAGGTAACTTTAACGGCCTTTGGTGCAACCTATTTAACAATTTTGTCGTTCTCAGAACTAAATTCAAGATTGGATTGTGTGGAGTAATAATAATCAGTTACAAAATAAAAATGTGTTTTTAGAAACGTCTCCTTTATTCATTTTCCTTAATACGTAAAAATAAATTAACTTACAAAATAAAATAAATTAATTCAATAAATACTTAAATAATTTTAGTTTTTTTTTTGCAAATACATCAAGACAAGTTAAGGCATTTGTGTGATTTGAAACTTGAAAGTCGTCTTGATGTTATTTGTGACTTAGGCACACTCAATTTAGGCTCTAGCATTGGCTTGTGCGGTTCCATGTCCAAAAGAGTTAGCAGCAGAGTTAACCGTCCTGTATCCAGAGTTCAGACCCTGAGTCCTAGCGGAAGCTGATCCTTGACCAGACGTCTGAGTGTTCACGCTTGTTTGTGGGTTGAAGGAGTATGGAAGTCCTCGGAAGGCATAAGATGGTGCAGAATTCGCACTTGAGGCAGCGGTTCCTTGGCCGTTGGAGTTTGAAACCGATAAAAGAGAGCCTTGTTCGTTGACATCAGCATGTGAATTGGCATTCCCATATCCGTTAGAGTTGGCTGAAGATTTAATGTTGCCTAAACCATTGTTAACAGTTGAGTGAGCAGATCCATATCCATTGCCGGCAGCATATTTTGTAGCTCCATAACGAATGCCGTTGGAGTTGGCTGCTGAGTTGACGGATGCACCGTGTAAATTAGCATTGGCGTTGGCAGACCCGTAGCCTTGCGCATCAGCGGTAGTCACAACGCCGTCTGTGTGAGCGGTCGACTTGGCAGAACCTCCGTTGGCTTGGCTGGAAACTTGGGCTTGTCCTGGAGTTGGAACGTTATAGGCTGTTCCGAATCGCCAGCCAGTTCTCTGCAGGTTGCTAGTTTCTACAGGGCTAATAATCACTCCTTGAACAGCGTTGATGTCAGCCTTAGATGAGGCAATACCTTGAGAAGTAGCTGATACAACCGCGGAATCCAGAACATTGTTGGCAGATGAACTTGCGTAACCACCATTTGTTTTAGTGGCAGCCGATGTCAAACCTAGAGCACTTTCTGATTTTGAAGAAGCCGATCCATATCCATGTGTTTTTGCTGCGGTATTAACAGCTCCGTAGCCATTGTTGACGTTGGAAGAGGCAGTCCCAAAACCAGATCCGAAAGTTTTAGCATTCGATGAGGTGATTCCATATGTACCAACACCTTGGGTCTTAGCAGTAGACTCCGCTGAACCAGGACCTTCGGCCCGAGCAGAAGTGATAGACGACTCAGAATTATCGTTTATAACAGCAGATGATTGTGCGATGGTTCCAGGATATTCGTATCTTATTTCAGCAGGCGTTTCAAACTTTTGATTGTAAGAGATGATGGTCGCTGGCTCAGGCAGGGCGTAATAGGTTGGTGTGTTTTGTGCCTCAGCTTTAGCTTCTCCGTTGGCAGGACCCCCCGGTCCATTGTATACTTCCGCCTTAGCTACAGCCTCCCCGGGAACGCCAAAAGCGTTCTTTCCTAGTTGACTGTATCCATCATTGGTTGCGGTTCCATATGCCTGAAGAACACCCCCATTAATAGTTGCTGAACCTGTCGCCCGACCGCCGGCATTGTTAGTGTAACCTTGACCGACCGAATAACCGCGTCCGGTACGGAATATGTAACCTGAAAGTAATTTTAATTTTTGTAAATATTCGGAATTAAGTTAAGTTAAAAATAAGTTAAGCTAAGTTTAATGTAACGTTGTCATTTTAGCAAGTTTATTGCGAAATTAACAGGAAAGGGACATGGTTAGAAAAACTTAAAGACATTAAAAAGGTTGGTGCTAGGCTACCTAAATATATTACCTATATTTTAATTGTTAGAGGAATGGACAAAAATATTCAACTTACTCTTTAAAAATACAGGACTGGCATTGCAAAGGGCGAAGCATGCCAAGGCTACGATCAAATTGGTGGCCATGATGTGAAAGATTTGAAAGCTCTAAACTGAATGGATGTGGAGAGAGCATTTCTCCGAGCTTATATACCAACACTGCAGCATTCACCTGAAGTGACCTACTGATGTCAATTTTATCTAAGAAACATTTATTCGTAGATAATATTGGTGAGTTAATTTATCATGTTCATTATTTATTCCTTCCTATTCCTGCTTAGCGATTGTCAAAAATTGTCTATGTATGAGCGAATTGAATTGAACAGTTGAAGTTTTATGTATTTTGGATGCAGGACTCAATGTAATAAATCATCCACACCTGTTTTTTAATTGTATTTGTAGGAATAGTTTACTCGTCAATAAAAGTCATCAGTTTTCTCTGATTCGCAACAAGCATTATACCTAATTATAATAATTCTACCGTTTATTTCCGATAGAAAAAAATAGATAAATTAAGTAAATTAACTACTTTGATCCATAATAATGTCAGTTTTATGTTTCACGAGAACATATAATGTTTTACGAGTCTTATTTGACTAAAAGGATAGTTTAAATCAGGTTTTTGATAATCCTAGTGCATAAAATATATAAATTATTAATCAAGCGTGGGACATTTGTTTTTAACTAATTAATATATACTTAACAAGAAAAGAAGCTGTAGATTAAGCCACATTTTTTAAAGTTTGATTTATTCGTTTTTTATTAACGCATTTTATCTACATTAAATTTATAATTTATGTTTTTAAATAATTTGGTCGGATGTCATGTGGAGAAATTGCTAAAACGAGATATAAAACTGCAAATTAAATGGATTCTACTGTCATGAAAAACAAAAAATACGGATTTCGAAAATAACGTTAGAATTTGAGAGATAGCGAAATCAGGAATTAGACACCTATGACCTAGATACGTCGTAAAAAATGGAAATCTATACCTAACTTTAATAAAAGTTTAGCTGACGAATCCTTAGAATTTAATGGAAGGAACCATTTATATATAACACTACGAAAAAGTTCAAAACACGGCGTTTATGAACAACAAAGAAGGATTTAAGGGGTAGAAAGAGCCTTCAAGATTTATGATTTTTTTTTTTCAAAATCGGTTATGTTGCATATAAATGTAGGTAATTAATAGGATTTCTTTCCAGTACACTTAGATACATGATCAATTTGAATATTCTAATTTAGTACACTTTCTCTGTCAACGGTTGCATGATTTCAGCAAACTTTTTCTTTCTAACGATCGCAAAAACTGTCCTGTCTGTCAAGTGCAAGTCCAAATTGATTGTCGCCGTGAATGTTTTTTATGATCCCCAATAAAAAATGTAGACTAACTTTGACGTAGAGACTATTCTATTCGGCGGGTTAAGGTTTATTTCAACGTTTTCATAGTTTTCATCATTATCTGCAGCCTCTGAATATATAGCCAAATATATTGGTATACAAATTGTGTCTAGTAACCTTAGCAGTAGATTTTACATCTCACCAATCTTGATAGAAATTGAGCTTTGGATCGCTAAAACGTTGTACAGTTCACTTACGGCCTACGGGTATCTTGTTTAAAGCTAAAGATTGCTCAGACATTTTTATACCCAGCGCTACAAGCAGAACTTTGTGAAATTAAAATCGATGGTAACACCCTACCCACTGAATATGACACCTCAACCAATTTACCACCAAGTACCAATGAAGCCACCAAGCCTCCTTAGCTTGACCTCAAGGCCGTATCTCGACAGAGTTTAATTTAGATTGCCGAGAAGATTAGTTAGAGAAGATAAGTTAGATTGTCGAGCGTACAATATCGAGAAGGCAGCGGAATTGTAATTCAGCTGTCTTCTGGATAGTCCGCGAAACTATTGCATCAAAACCTGTCGCAGTTATGACCTTTTTCTATAAACACGCAACACACACCTAACGCATGTGCATAAGTGTGCCACACGAATATGATCATTATATAAATTATCACCACCGTGAGGTGGGCGGCCGATCCTTTTGCGTCCAGTGAGCGGTTGTCATTCTAACACATTTCTAACACTAGAGCTCTAGCGTCCATTTTCAAACTTATTGGTGGCTGAGAAGTTAGTCGCAAAATGTTTTCCATCACTTCTTTTCCGGTACCTAGTGTCTGTAGATTGGTACATAGCTGCGTAGAACCGCTCTCATCTCTCGCCGCTTACCTACTCTCAGCCGGAATCGAACTGTTATTTATAGTACACAGCAATAATTACTAGTTGTTCATTATTATAATTACACGTTCAAGTAATAATATGTTGTTAAAATAAATCTTCGAAGCGTAAACTGTAGTTTTGTCGGGTGTAGTAGGTCATAGTTTAAGGCTTAAGGCTTGGTACATTGACATACGAATTACGATTATTGTAAGACTAGAGCACATACAAAACGCTATTGCAATTTTATGCGTAACGCATGATGACATACGTAACAGGACGTCACACTATACTCGCGCGTACACGTGTACGATTTACACTGCAGAGACGCACGATGCACGATGCCTACTAGCGCATTGCATACCAAAAGATATTATATAACTATCATATTCGTACATATATGTGACTCCGTTGACCGTCTTGTAGTGCAGAGCAAGGTGGAAAGTACCAGAGGGCGAGGAAGGTCACCTATGGATGGAACGACCAAATTTAGCCCGCTGTGGGCGGTGCCGTGCACGAGTGTATCAGGCTCTCGGCCAGCAGGGAAAAGTGACGAATGCTCGTGAGGCGTATAACATCTGTCCCCAAAAACATCACCTCGCGACGACCACGACCGCTCTGCCAAGAGTGTTACGACGAAGAAGAAGAAATTCGTAGGTATATATTAAATAGATTACGGTAAAAAGATACCTATTTCTCCAAACAGTACTTGATTAACAATTTTTACGAGCCGTATCAAGCATGTTCCATCGCGCATTGTGTGTGTCCACAACCTTAGATTTAAATTCGCACATCTGTTTCAACCCGTAGCAAAATTTTCAGAAGGTCAATTTCAATAAATTATAGCCCGATCAACCTCTCCGCTGTAACTAATCTATGTCTTATTTATGTTAATAGTTCCGCGAGCGGACTCTGATCCGAGATCAAGTTTGCGACGGCGATTAATCACAATGTTTCGGTACAACGGTCTCGCCTACTAACGTACTGATTGGATTTAAAATAATAATATATCAATATAGAAAATTAGGATACCTACTACCTACTTACGTATAATATAATATTCTTAATTATGTAGATTTACCAACTTTACCTAGCTTTAGCCTAGTTGTAGAGCTTAGCAGGCGGGTACATTGATCTAAGTCAATACTTGGATTGGTGACCAACTTTAGAGGTCCGAATTTTTCCTTACAGAAAATAAACTGTACTATCTAAGTAATCATCATTGATATAGAATTGCAGGTATGACAGATCACGAACAAAATGACGTCGCCAGATGTTCATATACATTTATATACACACTTATACACATAAAGCAAAAATTAATAATCAAAATTATTTTTAAAATGAGAACAAAAATATTCATTCTAAAATAAAACTTAACACCTAAGCAATAAGTCTTAAAAATTTGAAGTAAGGTCAATGCTTTTATTTTTCAGGCCGTGTTTTTGAAGTATATTTTGAAGTACCAAAAAAATTAAGAACAAAATTATTGTAATCAATTTAAAAAAAAAAAAAAGAAAAAAATGCAAAAGTATTTGACAGCGGTGGGATTCGAACCCACGCCCTTTCGGACTGGTGCCTAAAACCAGCGCCTTAGACCACTCGGCCACGCTGCCTGTTGCAATGCATGTTGAAATTCCCTATTATAATATACTTACATTTAACGCGTACATTTAGCTAGGTCGGTACATTTTTTTTGTTCCTATGAAAAACGAGTATTGATGGTAAGAGCACTAGGTAGAGAATTGACTGGTTTCGAAGAACAAATCTAGAAAACGAGTTCCTTCAATATACAATGAGGTACAGACAGCGTCCCAAGCGAAAAAACTGTGAACTAAAATCCACTAAGTCTTGGTCTAAAGAACAAAAGTTAAAAAAGTTACGCTTACGGGGTAGTAGATTAGCTCGAGGCTTGCTCGAGGTTAGGAGAAAGGGTCTTTCTTTTGGTGCTATTCTCTGTTGTGGTCCACTATAATAGTCTATGGATTTGCCTCCTTCGATTTTTAAATTAAATTGTTGAGTTCAGTATTTCACTCGGATTCAGTATTTCCCAGTTTAGTTCGTTGAACAAATTTTTTTTACGACCATAATGACTACATATAGTTAGATGGTTCATTTTTTGTTCATTTCTATTTTTCATTCCGCATCCTTCACTCGAAATATTTTGAATGTGATATAAAAATAAAATGAATCTATATTGAATTATGTGTAAATATTGTACTTTTTGTAATTTTGAATTAAAAAAATACAATAGATAGGTACGTACTTAAAATCAGGTAGGTACAAGGTAGGTACTTAATTTTAAACACTTCTGCGGTGAAATGAGTGCAGCTAATATATTATTGTAGTGGTTAAGATGTTGGACTTTTATTCGGGGGATCGGGGGTTTGATACCTCAAACTTTTCGGAGTTGTCATGTGCGTTTTAAGCAATTAAGTATCTCTTAATTTGATGATGAAGAAAAGCATAGTGAGGAAACCTGCGTGCCTGAGACTTGAGAGATCTCAATAATCAAAGGTGTGCGAAGTCTGCCAAAAATTAGACTGCATACCACTTACCACCAGGTGAGATTGCAACTTGTAATGGAATTGATATTGGACTGAAACTGGAATTGATAACTTGTAATGGAATAAAAAAATAACCTCGTCAATCCATTATGCAGCGGTAATAGTCTGATGGTAGATTCATCTGTTATTGCTCTAAATTAAAGTAGTCGCATTGAGGAAATAAAAGACAGTTGTTCATAATGACCTGTATATTTACCTAAGTGTAAAGGAGCATTATTTACAAGGTGGACATCGATATATTTATGCCTACCCTAACTCTAAACCTTACTATAAAAATAAGTAAAAATATTAGAAGGTAAAAAAAAATCATGACAGATAAGGACTTATTTCACTCAAAATACCTTTTCTTTAAAATATGAACGGGGCATTTGACTTTGAATTCGGTTTATATAAGTAGGTACAATTTTTTTTTAATTAAGGCAAAGGATAACAAACATCAACAGTCCGCGGTTACAGTCTTGGGCTGATTTTTAAAATTAGATGTTATACATTTTTTCTTAACTTTACGGCCCTGGATTCTAGTACTTTTAAAATTATCCGCGTTATAGTTATTTTTAATTAATAGTTTAAAAGTTAGGTAGGTATCTAAAGTTAAATAAGTCCTGTTTACAAGAAATTAGAAGCTGGATTCAAATAATTAATAGTATCATAGATACCTTATTTTGTTAAGATTAAACAGTAAAATATATCACTTAAAAAGCTGCTTTCGTAAGTCATAGTTTTTCTAAAATTTAGGCATATTATATTTAATTTAAAAATCGCATGTATTAATTAACGTGAAAATTGAAACTTTGAAATTGATTTTTGTTAAATTGTAGCTGCAACAAATTGCTACAATTGAAAATTAATTTAATAAGATTCACGAGTCTGCGAAGGACAAAGACTTACCTAAGTATTAACTATATAAATTAAATTAATGTTCTCACGCATTACGTTTTATTGTTAGTTACGGTGTTATTAATGAATTGCGTGGCGTTAAATGCAAGCAATTATCCATTATTTATGCTTGTTTACTTGCAGCACGTAAATGCATTAACAATATTAGGTATTAAATTAACAGATTAAAATTATTAACTTTATTATCATCAACAGTTTACAAATACAAAACGCGCACTAATCAATTAAAGATGATATTATTTATATTATATCATATTGTTTAATTTATATCTACAATATAATATGCCTTCAGAAAAAAATATAAAGGTATTTTTAATGAATTAAACGTTATAGGTACTCGAAAATCGAAGTAGGTACTTGTTGTTTTTATGTTAAGTAATAGATTTTGTTTATAACTGCACAATTCAGGCCACGCTCATTTTGCATGAGTTTTCGTACGAAATTTGATCGTGCGAACACGTACGGAAAGGCAAATTCGCAATCGAAGAATTCCCATAGTAGGTACTTGAAGAAGTACTTATAGGAGTGCTCACACTTCGATTGTTCGTGCCTTATCGTACGGGTTCGCACGACTGATTTTTTTTATATAACACATGTAGTGAGCGCGGTCTTAAGCAACTGCACAATATACATATAATCCGATATACGAGTACGTATACCCCGATTAAATTAAGAATGTACCTATATAATAAACATGGAAAGGACTTTATTGTATATCCTTGCTATGCTTCACTTCTAAGTTATAACATTCTTATTTCAACGTGTTATAAATGCTAAAAAGTACTAAATATAGTTGGCATGAAATTAAAAAGATCAAATGGTAATATGAGAGCTCGTCCTAACTTCATGCATACACCTATAGTGATATCAGAAGGTTAATTTTTTGTTAATTTGATTGTCATTCGGCACCCGTCACTCGAAATGAAACGTCTGAACACAAAATGAATCAAAAATGAACACGGAATGAAAACCAATCACTCGAGTTAACGTTAACAAATCAATTGTCTGATATCATTTACAAATGGCATTATGAAAAGTTAATATGTCTGAAGTTAGCAGGAGTAGTCAAGGCATTAATATTTGAATGAGTTTTATTATTTGGTTAGGTATTGTATTAACGTATAAATTAGTTAATTTAGATCTAAAAGAATTTACAATTACAATGTACAATTTCTTAGACTAAGTGAGCGTCGAAGCTAGTTTATTTTATTTTAGTTTTATTTTATGTCATAGGCTCATAGGTATATGTTTCCCAGGGGAATGTATTTTTACAATATTTTTCAAAAACTACCTGCATTTAAGACCGCTATCATAATTCATGATTTTATTTTAAAACATTCAATATTATTTAAAAAAAAATCAACTAATAGATAGGCCTTTCTTATTTAACTTATAATACGTCATTTACATGTTCAGCTTCCATAACTTCAGCTTACAGCTGCAGTAGGTACTTAAGTCTGATTGATATACTTATTAGAATTCAAACTATCGTGAGTGATACTTACTCAAAATATTCAAAGCATGCTATAGCCATTAGCGAGCATTCACACCTAACGTCATCGAGTGTTACTGTTGTTCCATACATATTCAACTTTTCTTTCACACCAAACTGACAATACGCCACGCGTAGTCACCAACTCTACGCCAATATGCCATCGCGGAGGAAGATTGGTTCCGTAGCTAGGTACAGCATATTCTCAGCATAGTATAACGAAAATGCAATCTGAGTTTAGAGGCTCACATGAGCGTCATACATGTGTTTTACACCGTGTATTCTATGGTGAGCGTGCGCACGGTCGGCGGCTGACATAACGTTAAGTGTGAACGCTCATTATTATCATAAAATGTGGATAGTTTTGAGAAATACTGAAAATTGAATAATTTATTTCTAAACTATTGATAAACGCTCTCTTTCAAAGGTATCGTGCTCTGATATTGACAAATATTTTACACAGTCATGATAAAAAATTACTTTATAATTATTATAGGTAGGTATATATTCACCTAAATTACTAGTACATTACTTTTTATATTAAGTATTTATTATCTATGAAAATTCATACACAATAATATTAATATTAACAATCATTTCGTACATGACCATTAATTAATATAATTTAAATAAATTAATTGACTTAAATTGCCATATTTTATTCAACATAATTTATTTTAAGTGTAAAAATATTGCAGAAAAACTGAGCACAATTAATTATTATTAAGAGAGACATAAGTAAATTATCTAATCAAAAACATAAACATTGGAATAAAAATTCGTTGCCTAGCTGAAAATAATAATATATTAGTTTTAAAATAAAACCAAAATAAACACGAAAAACAGAATAATTGTTTCATAGCCCAACTGACAATTATTATAATTGTCCTATCAGTAAAATTACTTACATTATATAAAAATAAGTAAAAAATAAAACCCCAAATTAGTTACAATTATTATTATAGAAAAATAATAAAGTCTTACACGCTAAAGGAACACAGAGCTAAGTTTCATTAATCTTCACTATTAAGCCAGTCAGTATGTGGTACTTATGTACTGTAAGGTCTCTTGCAAATTATTCACGAGCGCGTTTGTATACTCAAATAAAAATAAATATGTAGGTTTTTTTAAATATTAGTATATTTTTATATTTTTACTGTAAAATAAAAAAAACTTTAGATTGGATTACATTTATATACTAAAAAAAATATAAATGCCTACCTATACTATACTTAATACCTACTGATTATTATTATTATTATTTATCATCGTTTACACATGAAATGTTGAAAATAATACTTAATAATAATATTGCTAGGTTGACGATCCAAAAGAATTAAGTAGTAAAACCGGGTTTACAATTTTTTTAGTAAAGGGACCTAGCTAACAAAATGCGGTCTTTTATATTTTTACAACTGACTTCCAAAAAGGAGCTGGTTCTCAATACGGCCCGTTTTTTTTAATGTAAGTACACCGATTTTTTCGAGGTTTCTGGATCGATTTGCAATTTTTTTTTTCATAAGGCCATTATTACATAATACCATACATACATCTGCATTAAATTAGTAAAGATTATTGAAATTTAACTAAAGAGTTAATATTAGATAGTAGGTATTTGATTCGATAAAATGATCCTATACGTCGTATTCTGTAGAATAAAATTTCAATGTCCACTAATTCTGGAAACAAGGTAAAAGCTTATATTATATACCTATCCTTTCCTCTCCTTATATTTGTTACTAATATATGGAATATGTATATAATAATAGTTATGTTATATAATAATAATAATAATAATAAATGCAGGATGCAAAAAGCGGTCTTGCTAGACTCGGCTAGGATAGTCCGCCGCTTTCTCAACCTGTCGCCCTGACCCCCGGCCGTTTGGTCTCCCCTGCCGGGGCGTAATCCTCCGCCCGGTACAAATATGTATTTATGTAAATGTGTATGTAGGTTTATTTATTTTTATGTATGTAAGTATATTATATTCTCTTTGGCTTTTATATATATATCTATTTTGTAACCGGGCGTGAGAGTTAGTTATATAGATAATAATAATAATAATAATATAAGTCTTTTATTACTGAAAATAAAATTTACATTTTAAAATACAATATTTTGTAAGTTATACATGCTTTTTAGGTAGTTATGTTATATATTATTATTAAAATTTAAAACGTTGTAAAAGTAGTGCTTAACCATGTTTGTTTAATTTAATTATTATTATTTTACTTTGCGCACTTGTATTCTTTCTTATATTAATATTGTGAATTTCACAAGATCTGCTACTGTTGCAGCTGCCATATTAAACGTAAGGGCCTTTAAGCCTTTTTTTTCAGTTTTTTAAATTTCTATAAGTTCAATTTACTTCAAAACAGAAGATTTTTTAATGAAAGATTCAAGTGATGCAGTGGATAAAATTACAAGTTTTTTAACTTCGTCCGATACTTTAAATCAGGCATAAATCATGCCAAGTATTGACGGTCCTTTATCGCCAAAATCTCGAAGTATTTGGCGCGAGAAATGTTTATCTTTTAGTATGTGAGTATCTACTCTAGTTTTCTCACAAATGGACGCCTACGGCTCAGGCTTTTAAACGTCAACACGTTTACAGTAACCTACCTATTTACTGCTCTCGCATGTTTTGCTGCACGATTAGAAGTTTTTTACCAGTATTAGAACGAGGAACATAGGTAGGTACGTAATATTAGCTTTTACACAATAAGATAGGTATAGACAATGAAGACATGGACGTATCCATAGACTATCTGTTATGATATAATTATAATCTATGCGATGAGAATAAAACTAACATGATTGGCAAATATACAATCGAAGAAAGCGGATGGCACATTTATTTTTTTACAGAAAATCATTTTACAAGATCTCCCATTCAGATTCAACTATAGAAGTGATAGGTACTTCAACACTCAAAACACATTGGTCTCGATATAGCAGAAGAATACACTTAGACACTTCATTTACTTCACCCCATTACAAAATTTGGTCTTGAGAATTGATAATTATTTTGATATTCAATGCATATAAATTATTATCATACATACGTATGTCGAACATACAACATCATAGTACATCGCTTGTACATGAGAAATACAATCAGTACTGTTAACATGTTGATATATTTTTATTTATTGATTTCGTTCCGGAACAAATTTAGCCACAATATGGGAATGTTAAAATTGACGGTATTCGTCAAAGTAAAGAACGTTACGTCAATTTCAAAATGGCCGCTATACTTTTTTTTCATGGCCGTTAGAATTTTGACATTTATCGTAACATTTTTCAGATAAAACGGTTTCGTACGAAGTCTTGCACGAAAACATTTGTTTACTAAAATATTCGAGCATTTACAATAGAACATTTTCAAGCAATCAATGGATTACTATTTTTCTAACCAATAACAGCTTTCAGCGTCTCATCTCTCTCGCGCCTTTTGCAACGATAATATTATTATGTCGATAAAAAATCGTGAGAAAGTGTTTCCACACTAATTGTGCTTGCGCTGCTGGTGTTAAATAATAAAAAATGTTAAATATTAATCCTCGAATTCTTCTTCATAACAACTGTTTTCTTGCAAGATCTAAGCTTTGAGTGTATGTTTTTGAAAAATCAAACTCGTCACTGGATAAGGTAAAGCTGCCAATACGTATGCAGAAAGCTATTCACAACATTGAGGTTTATCTTTAACTTCAAAGACCATTTGCCCTGCATACACTGTCTCCACGAGGCAAAAATGTAACAGTGCCCTTTCCTTGTCTTATCAACGATGCGTCCCTTTCAAAGTCAGTATTTTGGTCAGAGTCGAAGAAGGCGTTGCAGGCAACTGAGTGGATGACAAGCGTAGACGGCTAACTCTGGTGTGGTCTCTTGTCACGACTTTTGCAACATCTTCTGGAAGGCATGCTCGCGGGAATGCGTAGACCTACCGTCGTGATTCGATAGCTAAAATGTGACAATCACAATCACCTTTGATTGGCTAACTGGCTTAAACACCATGGTTTTAAGGCTGAGAACAGAGAACTTTGACTTTGCTCATTCTTAAGACACTGTTAAAACGAAACAGCGTTATATCGTGTGTCTCATTTTAACTGAAACTGAAATCTGAGCAAAGTCAAAGCACGCTCAATAGACCTCAGCCTTAAACCTACTGCCATTGGTGGTTTGACAACCACAGTGTGATCAATCACCTCTGATTGGCTAACTGGCGCTTAAATGCACGTGTGCAGCAAGAATGCTATAGGTAAGTTCAGCCAATGCTCGCTAGAATGCATACGTAACGCCTGATTTGACTGCTACAGTGCGACGACGCACATTCACCTTTTATTGGTTAACCTGTATACCATAAATTCAGCCAATGCTTGCGATAATGCATACTTAGAGATACCGCCTAGTTTGACAGCTGCATGCGATCGTAACCATCTTTGATTGGCTAACGGACCTAAATGCATGTTGTGCTGCCGTAATTTCAGCCACACACTTAGATATATGGCCTAGTTTGACAGCTACGTACGATCGTAATCATCTCTGATTTGCCAACTGGCTCAAATGGGTGTTTTGCTGCCATAATTTTAGCCACACACTTAGATATAGCGCCTACTTTGACATCTACATACGATCGTAATCACCTCTGATTGGCCGACTGGCTTAAATGCATGTTGTGCTGCCATATTTTCAGCCAATCACAATCGTGATAGCAGTAACGCTTCACAACTTCCGTGGCGGAGTTAAACAAAAAGATACACTCAACGCAATCTATCGAACTGTATGGTGTGTGAACTTAATAGACTTGTGGCAGAGTTTGTTCGGTGTGTTCTCACGCATAGAACTCGCGGTTGTTGTGGCCCTTGCCGTAGGAGGCGGCGGCGGGGCTGCGCTTGGGCTCGTCCAGCGCGTACGAGCCCTCGTCCTTCTTGCGCATGCGGTACACGATGAACATCACCACCAGGATCGCGCAGAGCAGTCCTACTACCGCTCCGCCGATCACAGCTGGAATAAGAAAAAAATCTTATCAATGTTTCAGCTCTCACTCGGTCACGTTACTCGAGAAATATACCTTTAGCAGGTCCCTTCAACAGCTCTCCCGTATTTCATAAGAGGGAAAGTTAGGAGAAAATAGTTTATAGTTGCCTGTCGGCATACAACATAATATGGGTAGTCATGATGCGAAAGTGTGTTTGTTTGTTGGTTTATCCTTGAATCACGCCGCAACGGAGCAACGGACTGGAGCGATTTCATAGATTTAGTTAAAGACAGTTGAAGAGGGCATAGATTACTTTTATCCATAAACCTAAATCCATGCGGACGAAGTCGCGGCTATCGGCTAGTTCCTAATACGGCAGGACAGTAGTCTTCTTGGTTATAGAAGGCTCGCGCATAGTAGAAGGATGGATATAGGATACTGACCGGCAAGTATGCCAGGTTGCGCGAAGAAGCTGGTGGCGCGGTCTTCCGGCTTGGCGTTCATGATGAACACGCCGTTGTCCGCAGGCTGCGACTTTGGTTCTATATTCGAACCCGATTGCTCCTGATCCTGGAATTGAGAAAAAAATCTATGTACTAGGATTCGCATTTTTTGTTTTTGGTTTCAGTGTTACTAGAGTCGACTCTAGCCCATGTAGGGCCCAGGTGCAATCAATACCCTGGTGACCTGTCATTAGTTCGACAATAGCCCCGAGAGCGACGTTTACTCTTTATAGACATCGCGAGCGGCGCGGGCGCAGCGAAAAAGCAGCAGAATATTTATAAAAACTTCATTAAATTATTCATGAAGTAATTCTTCTGCTCCAAGAGTCTTTTAGTGCCTTACCATCTGATGTTCAAAATAATTCCTCTATTTGCCACCTTAATATTGGTCGTATCAACAATCCACAACAAAATTAGAAAAGAAGATACAGGAAGAGAAACAAGAAACAAAATTCCACTTACAATAACAGGTGGGTTAATTTCTTCCCCTGATATACTGATATCAGTCTGGTCTGGTCGAGGCGGTTCCTCCCCTGGACCGCGTATGTCTGGTGCTCCCTCTGAAGGCTTCAATATACGAGCTGGAATGATTAAGTTGATTAGTGCTTTAACTACTGGGACATGATCGTGTAAAGGTTCCTAATTGCTCCTCAGTTTATGTGATTTTATTTCTAGCTAGGTTTCCTCAGTTTATGTGATCTAGTCATACATTATTTACTAGCAAGGAGTTATAGCTGTTATTTCTTATAGTAGGATGATTAGATTTTGTTTAATCTACCTATTTTATTTTTTATACCTTCCATGCGATGCAGATGTGCGCTTATAATCTCGAATAGGTTAAGAACCTTCTATATACATAAATAGAGAGGTGTAAAAAAGTTAGGTATGACTGATAATTTCTAACACAAAGGCGCTTTAATACGAAGTTGTTTCTATCAAGGTTTCTGTAGACACGCAATTTTAAAGATATTTTTTAAATAACTTATTAATTCATTAAGTTTATTATGGGATTTCAAAATAATTGATAGTCAACAATCCATCGTCTAACAATTTAAATAACAATTGGAAGTTTTGCTTATAATTATTACTGATGTTAAGTTAAGTAAAGTTCATGAAATTAATGAGGTCTTTAAAACTGATTCAGTAAAAGAAAGTCAGTTTCGAGTGAAAGGAAAGACTATAATTGTCTAATTAGTAAAGGTGTGTTAGTTAGATAACGAAGAGTAGTTAATATCGTATAATTATAAGGTGTGTTAATCAGATGACGAAGACTTTTTAATACCAGATAATTTTGATTTAATAAATAGGTTTGATAAATGTAAGGAAGTAGAAATAGCAAGACGATTATAAATATAAGAAAAAAAGTGATACAATGACAAATGGAGAGAAATATGTATTTGAAGAACATGCAAAACTGGATTGGAATAAGTATGAAAAATTGGGCTTGAAAAATAGAATGATAGAATACCAATTAACGTCATCTTTGAAATGAAACTATTCTTATATTTAATTTTTTCGTTTATAGTATTGTTTTTAATAAAATATGATTCACCTATGTTATGAATCATCTAGTGCGGTTTTAGGTTAATCGTTGGTTTTTACCTACATCGTTAGAAAAATATATACTTAATATATATAACTATAACATTAGGTATAATAATATTATATACAAATTTTTGAACTTTGACTTATTATTATTTCCCAAATTCAAAAATGTAGAAACAATTATTTGAGAATATTTCAGCTAAAATATAAATGAAATCAAATTTTTTAATCTAATTGCAATTTTTGAATAGTTTTATTTCAATTTTACTTCTAGTTGTCGCGAAAACTGTTGGGATGACATACTAATGATCTCATGCATAAAAGAATATGCTAATTGTTCACATCGAAACTTACCGGATTCCTTGAAACCAATAGAACTATGATTGTCATTTATATCTTTTAATAAATAATTTATGCAGTAATAGTTATTTCACATTTTTAGACAGTAAACAACAAGAATGAAGAACAGCTCGAGCAAATAACCGTCAAGACGAATGTTCAGGAAACTATTGCGGGATTAACAAACATAATTACGTTTGCAAGCAAAGTAGGTACTGCTGATAATAAATAATTAAATACACAAATCAAGGTTGCGACGTTACAGCAGCGCGTCCATACAACAACGAGACGAAAACTTTGTGTACACGACGATGGAATTCTAAGAAATGAATAAATTATTACCTACATAGACATAGTATTGTCTAGTGTCCTAATTGAATATAGCTCTAATTACAATAAACTCAATGGCATTCTTAAGATATATTAGTATATTGATTAGCTATTGTATCGTGTAATAAAATTTAACTATCATGATAATATATGATGCTACTAAATAGGGATGTATTTAATTAGTCTTTTATTTAATTGATTTGAGGAAAGAATAAAGCTTATTGATAACTATTTACTTAACAGAAGTAAATAAAATAAGTTTATGATGGTGACTCAGTTAAATAGAAAGATAAATACCTCTTAAGACAAAAATAAAAACTTATGCAAATTTAGAGACGCAGTTAGTACGATAAAGTAATATGGTATTGAAATATGTATACTAATAAAAAGTAATACGAATAAGCCTAATAGAGGAAATTAAAAATATGGTTATTTGAATAATATCATAAAGTTAAATGTGTAATCATATGCCTTCAGAGTTTTAAATTATTACAATTTACTTTCTGGACAATCATTTAAAGTTAAACCATAAAATTGACATGAATTGAAATTAATAGATAAGTTTAAAAATATCACAGATTATGATTGCACAAGTAATATTGTAACTAAAAGTCAAATATAAACTTGGTCTGTTGCACGAAATAGTCCATGAGAAAAACATTACTACAAAAACCAGGCAAGGCCAAGACTTCAGGCGTGAAGGTGCTTCTATGGGCCACAAATTATGGTTATTGTGGATTTATATCAAGTAACTTCAGCGACACGGCATCAAAAATTAAACAATTCTGACAAACCTAATTTGGTTAATAGGTACTTTCTCGTCTAGCACAAATCCTAATAAGGATACCTAAATTCAGAGTATTCAGCACAGGTTTTTTACTGAAAATGATAAACCGTCTTATTACGCCCTAAAATGATGACTCTGGTCCTATTTTTCGTCACTGGCCATTTCATGTTATTGATGAGTATATCAATGCTTTAATCTTTCTATTCTTTAAATTATTTCTTCCTCTTTCATTTATTTAAGTCATTCGTGCAACAAACCAAAGTCAAATAAAATAATTGGCAACAAAACTGGCATGCTTCAGCCTCTACTCACGACTGACTACATCGAACGTATCTACTGGTTCAGGTTCGGGTGGCGGTTCCGTTTTCGGAACCGGGTTGCTCTCCGACTCATTGTACTGAGTTTCGAACTCATCGTTGTCAACATCCGACTCATTGTAGTCGAGACCCGGTTCCGCTTCTTGTTTTGGGGGGCGGGGTTTGAAGTCTTCGTCATCCGGCGGCGCGTCCGGTGCGTCACCTGAGCCGGCGCGGCCGTCCTCGTCGTCCGGGCCGGGTCCGGGTCCCCAGCCGGAGCCGGAGCTCTCGTCGATCTCTAGACCGGAGCCATCATCGTCTATGAAGAGGTTGTCCTTGTCGGACGCGAGCGGGTCGTCCTGTTGGTGCGGCGCGCCTTCGGTCGGCGGAACGCCTGAAACTGCTCCCTCCTGGAATTGACAAGTTTCATATTTTAATACACACCTACTTCAAGTTTTTTGAAATTATATTACACATCTATGATTATAGGATATAGTTTGTTTAATCTTGATCTAATATAGACAGGCAACGCAATACCCTACGACAAGCGACTTGTGATGATTTTAAATGAAACTCTTGTAAGTATGATCAGATACACATTACCAACACCTGGCAATACGTCACGTCGTATGATCCAGCATCACGTAGCATGGTGTAAGATTGGGTGTTGCTATTATGGTTCTGATATGACAGTCCATTTTGTTAAGATTTATTAACGTGGAAGTGGACTTAGTGTAACCCATAGATTGATTTCGTTCCTTTGATACAGTAATAGTATACAGCTAAGCAAATACCTATAGTATTATTTATCCACTGCATTAAGTTAATCTTTTATATTGCAGATACAGACACTTTCACCTAGTGTTACGTTGCTGTATTATGATGAACAAAGAGTGATTCCTTTACGAATTACAAACAAGTGTTTTTTATTTATAGACTAGCACTTGGCTACAATCAAACTTGCTGGCAAGTGGCATATCTGGCAATTTAACGTGGTGGTGGTCTTAAGAATCGTAGTGGCGGAAATCTACATATTTTTTACTTATTAGAAAGGTTTGCATATTTAGTTTTTTAACCTATTGTGATGTATTTATGATGTGAATGGAGTGTTAACTATGATATTGGTAAGTTTGAAAGGGGCGTGTATAGCCTGCAAAACTGTGTTAGATTTATTATTTTGTGTTTATCCTGTGTGTGTTACCGGGACATAAACTGTGTATATATTTAATATTTGATAATAAAGACATTTTTCAAACAAACAAACAAAACTTATTAGAAACTAGAACGTTTACCGGTAAAGATATCAGATTTCAATTTACACCTAGCTAAACTAAAACACTTGGCCTTGATTTCGATCGGACCCAGATTTATTCGTACGCAAAAAGATTGAATAACTACTGCAACGTAGCCATACGCGGTCGACCTATTTCCAGAAAATTCAACGAGGCATCAAATATGCACTTTCAACAGCACTATACCACATGCTCTGCATTGAATATCACTTTAGTGAATACTAAACACTATATCACGAAAATTAAGGCACAGTAATTGTTCACTTCTCACTTTAAACCACGGATTAGCCGTCATGAAAAGCGCGTCTACATCATCATGAATTGTGAAAACGTATTGAATGGGCACCAATGACGTTTTTATTCAAAGTCCACTCACCTTAACGTCTCAGGAACCTTCGATGTAAGTTATGCTTAGGTTTAACGTTTTGTTATGGGTGGTTAATAGCTTTTCTAAGCTTTGGCAGTGTCCTTTTGGTTAGCGTAAGTTGTGTAGTGACGGTAGGCGATCAATAGGCTTTTTTCGTGGGGTGGGGTAAGACAGGGAGGACCGCTGGTTCCCGCCGCTTGCCGACAGATGCCGGTTTGCGGGTGTGGGGTTGAAGGCTTTCAGGAAACGTTTTCAGGCTCCTTCGTAAGGCGGCGCTAGTAACGCCGCTTTCAGTTCAGATACCCTATATATATACATTTACTCTTTGGTTCAGAGATTGCTCATTGTTATTTGTTATGGATATGTATCTTCTACTCACTGTGCAGTGTGCACTCATGAGCTTTTATAAAATATTGCAAGTCGTTCATAAGATTGCGTAAATAGCCGACGGGAATAATCGCTCCGAATCTCGGAAGGAGACTAAATTAAAAATCTTCGAAACACCTTTATTTATGCAAGTTCACTCTTGTTGGCCTCCTAGCAACATATCGTATGACATCGAATGAGCCAAATGTCGATTTTTTTTAACTACCTTCATTAGATAAATTAACAATTTTATATTAATATTGACAAATCAAATCAATTTTTAACCCCCGACCCAAAAAGAGGGGTGTTATAAGTTTGACGTGTGTATCTGTGTATCTGTCTGTGGCATCGTAGCTCCTAAACTAATGAACCGATTTTAATTTAGGTTTTTATGTTTGAAAGGTGGCTTGGTCGAGAGTGTTCATAGCTATAATTCAAGAAAATCTGTTCAGCCGTTTGAAAGTTATCATCTCTTTTCTAGTTACTGTAACCTTCTCTTATCGGAGGTGTTATTAATTTTTAACTAACACTTGTTAAAAATAACCTTATACTACAATCAAACAAACTGGTATTAAAATCAGTTCAAATGCAACGGGATCCATTAGGCCAACGTAAGTATTATCCGTGGGGCCGGACTAGACTAAATAAATACTCAAGTAATAACTTAGTATTTGGACAAAAAGCAATTTGTTTTCGCATTATTCCATGAAGCCCGGGGTTTAATTCCAGTAAACCGCAGACCGTAGGTATTATTTTATGATTACCTAGGTACCTTGAATGATTTATTTTTTATGCTAATAGCTCTAGGCAAGTAGCCACGGAACAGAAAAGTTTTTTCTGTTCCGTGCAAGTAGCGCTGAATAACAGTTGGGTATTTTTTAATTCAGTCATATTATAACAACAATTTAGGTTATGAGTTTTTATAAGCTTTACCATATTATAGCAAAATTAAATTAATAAAACTTAATTTTTTAAAGTTTAATACATTTTTTTTTAATTTCTATTTTTAACCCCCGACCCAAAAAGAGGGGTGTTATAAGTTTGACGTGTGTATCTGTGTATCTGTCTGTGGCATCGTAGCGCCTAAACGAATGAACCGATTTTAATTTACTTTTTTTTAATTGAAAGGTGGCTTGATCGAGAGTGTTCTTAGCTATAATCCAAAAAAATTGGTTCAGCCGTTTAAAAGTTATCAGCTATTTTCTAGTTTTCTTGTAGAAAAGAAGGTTAGATAATCCTTAGGTTCATAATATTCAAGTGTCAATTGACAAATGTCAAGCTGTCAAGATGGACGTTGCCTAGATATACATAATTATTTATTTGAAAATGATTTGTCGGGGGTGTTGAAAATTTTTAATTTACACTTGTAACTTTATTAACATACCCGCACAGCCCTCGCGCTAACCCTGTACGGGATAGCGCGGGTGACGTGCGCTGATACCCCGATTGCCATCTCGACCTGTCGCGAATTCTAGGTATCCCGTATCCATCACCAGGGTTATTTAAGTTATCTCTGAACAATATTATCAATGTTGATTATCTAATGGGCCGTGAAAAGGTAACAGATAGACACACGCTTTCGCATCAATACCTACTTAGGTACCCTATATTATAAATGCGAAAGAGTGTTTGTTTCTTGGTTTGTTCTTCAATCACGTCACAACGGAGCAAGAGGTCGATGTGATTTTTTCACATGGGTATAGTTAAAGACGTGGTGATAACATACGCTACCTTTTGTCCCGAAAAATCGAAGAGTTCCCCGGTATTTAAAAAATCTGTATCGACACGGACCAAGTCGCGGGGACCAGCGAGTTTATAATATCAATAAAGATAACAAATAAACAGGATAAAAAATATTTATTTTAATTTGAATCCTATAATCATAACTTTAATTGTCATTTTCCTGTAGCAGCAAAGGACCAATATTTATTTTTGCCAGCGAATTTTTTTATTATATCCCTATTTGATCCCTACGCGTAGATTATAAAAGCTTAATTACTCATTAACAATTCAGCCCGTGAAAGCTATATTTATTCTAATATTCTAATAACATATTCCGAAGCCATTATGAGCACGTTTCGCCCGGCAATAGCTAATATTATTTACCCTTGGGATATAAAGCTTTGGCTTGTATTCAGAGAATTCGTTACTTATTTCGATGAATTCTATTTGCGATTTTTTACCAAAACTTGAAGCGTAATTTTGACTTTTAATGTTGTATATTGAGAGGTTTATTGCCCTTTTTGAGTGGGTAAACATAAATGTCAAGTTACAACAAAAACATCCTCGATAAGCTTTCACAGGGGTTGATGGCAGACAAATTAAAGAAAATAAACAAGTGTATATTAAAAATTTATAACACCCCCGACAAGTGAAGGTTACAGTAACTAGAAAAGAGCTGATTACTTTCAAACGGCAGAACCAATTTTCTTGGGTTATAGCTAAGAACACTTTCGATCAAGCCACCTCGCAAACAAAAAACACTAAATTAAAATCGGTTCACTAGTTTAGGAGCTACGATGCCACAGACAGATACACAGATACACACGTCAAACTTATAACACCCCTCTTTTTGGGTCGGGGGTTAAAAAAAAACTCACGATAGTTTATGGACCGCTATTTAAACGTCTATTTGTAATAAGAATTAATTAATCTTCTTAATTTCAAAACTTAAACAAAAAAATTGGCCCGGGATAGAAAAGTATTTGGAGCTTTGGAGCTTTTGTGCTGACAATTTGGAGGTTTAGCATCCTCTTAAAGCCGCTCAAAAAGTTAAACAAAGCTCTTTGTGGAACCTTTAAATATGCGATGAATTTCGAAGTAGGCGCAAAAGGCAACTGTTTAAAATGTACAAAGTTTAATGGGAATCCTCCGCGCTGAGGGAATATTAAGAGGGTAATGCGTGGGTGTAAACCACTGTTGTGACTACGCACTTAAGTGCTCCAGGGGTCCAGGCTTCCTAGACCTGTTTTAACTTTGAGGGGGTACTAGGTAGGTCACGTTTAGAATTGATTAGGTACAGATCGCTTCAGAATACCTAGTGTTGTTCCATGCGATGTACGAGTATTTCGAAGTAGGCTCAAAAAGCAATGGTTAAAAAACCTGCCAAGTGCGAGTGAGACTCGCGCACCGAGGGTTCCGTACTCGGGTATTTTTTCCAACATTTTGAACGATAAATCAAAAACTATTATGCATAAAAATAAATAAAAATCTGTTTTAGAATGTGCAGACAAAGCCCTTTCAAGCCCTTTCATATTATGATACCCCACTTGGTATAGTTAATAGTTATCTTACTTTGAAAATTTAAACACAATTAATTTTTGACGTGACAACGTCTTATAATTCGATACAGCCGGCTGCACGCACGAAAAAACATGACTCATGCGGCGTTACCTCGCCGCAGGCGTGGTAACGCGAGGTAACGCCGCGATCGGCCTTTGTTATCACGTTCAACTATCGTCAGTAAACCGACTTTACAGACAACCAATTTTTTTTTAATGATGTAACTACAAATTCACGGTTCTCGGATTTATTCCTTTACTTGTGCTATAAGACCTACCTAACTGCTGAATTTCATGATTCTAGGTCAACGGGAAATACCCTTCTTGACAGACACGACGGACGGACGGACAGACGGACAGACAGACAACAAAGTGATCCTATAAGGGTTTTGTTTTTCCTTTTGAGATACGGAACCCTAAAAATGTATAAAATATCGATCAAGTGCGAGTCGGACTCGCACAAGAATGGTTACATACCATCGTAGAAGAAATAACACTTTTTAATTTCTTTAAGTTTCATGGCGGCCATTTTGAAATTTTTATTATTTGTTGTTATAGCGGCAAACATTCAGTGAAAATTTCAACTCTCTACCTATTAGGGTTCACGAGATACAGCCCGCTGGTAGACAGACGGACAAACGGACGGCGGGATAGTGTAGACTTAGTAATAGGATATTCGGGTATGGAACCCTAAAAATGGAAATCCTCCCGGCCGCTGAGGGAATATCTTAATACATACTGCGTGGGTGTAAACTTTACTGTAAACCCTTTGTGGTGACTACTTAAGTGCTCTAGGCTTCTTAGACCTGTTTTAGCTGTTAGGGAATACTAGGTAGATCACGTCTAAAATTGATTAGGTACAGGTCGCTACAAAATTCTTTGTGTTGCTTTCAACCCGAATCTTATTTAGGTTATTTGAGACAGAAATAAACTAACTATATTTAGAGCCTTGATAGCTCAATGGTTGAGGAGCGGACTGAAATCCGAAAGGTCGGCGGTTCAAACCCCACCCGTTGCACTATTGTCGTACCCACTCCTGGCACAAGCTTTACGCTTAATTGGAGGTGAAAGGGGAGTATTAGTCATGATATTAGCATGGCTAATATTCTTTTAAAAAAACAAACAAAAATAAACAAAACTATATTTGTTTTACTCGAAGATGGCAATCGGGGTAAGACGCGGGGGGACGCCCCGCACACCCGTACGTCACCCGCGCTCACCTGCAGCGGGTTAGCGCGGGGGCTGTGCGCGTGTGCGGGGTGTCCCCCCCGGTTGCCATCTCAACCTGTCGCATATTACTATAGATTCAAAACCTAGTTAAGTAAGTAGGTATGATACAGAATACACAAGATATTAGCCAACAGAGACAGTGGGATTTAGATGTATGTCAGTGTATGAAACATTATACATTCCCTGTATAATCAACCCTCAGTTGTAGTACCTACAGAACGTCAAACGCAGGGATATAATATTCATTTTCCTGAATAGTAATTACCTACGCTTTCAAGTATACGAGAAACCGAGTGAACCGTTGTCGTTAATAAAAAGTACCTCGGTATACAAAAACCTGCCAAGAACGAGTCGGACTTTCGCACCGATGGTTCCGTACTGGTTCCTACCATGCGAAAGTTTTAGTAGAGCCACCCACTAGGTGGACAGACGACATCAAACTAATCGCAGGGAGCTGGATTAAGGCGGCCTGTCATGGCAGTCCCTACAAGAGAGCTATGTCCAACCGTGAATGACCATTAGTTGATGATGAAGATGATAAAGAAAAAAAAAAGATGGATGAGACTCGCAATTACGCGTTCTGCCACGCTATGCCTAAATACAGTTTAATTTGATCACACTAATATTATAAAGGAGAAAGTTTGTATGTGTGTGTGTGTGTGTGTGTGTGTGTGTATGTTTGTTACTCCTTCACGCAAAAACTACTGGACGGATTGGGGGGAAATTTAGAATGGAGATAGATTATACCTTGGATTAGCACATAGGCTACTTTTTATCCCGGAAAATCAAAGAGTTCCCACGGAATTCTTAAAAAACCTACATCCACGCGAACGAAGTCGCAGGTATCAGCTAGTTTGTTATGAAAAATGCTGCGCCTCGCCTCCCCTCCACTTTGCAGATGCGCGTTACACCTAAGTTTATTATTATAGCTAAAAGAAGTGCAAATGTCATTTATAGTTACTTGAATATTATAAAAATAATCGTAATGCAAGCAGCAAATATATCCGCTGAAAACAAAAGAGACACTAAAAGCTGTTGGCCTTCTGATAGTTATGATTGCAACGCTTCTTTTCTCATTTGCCGGCGACATTAACTGCAGTCTCTGGAATGTACAGCCGCAATTTGTCCGCGGCCTGGATTCATATTGGAGAAGAAAAGAATATTTCGTGACAACAATACAAATTCTCTTGCAACGAGTTATAAAGCTTGGAACGTTGTTTACGTCTACAATTGCTTTTTAACGTGTTTTTTTGCTTACCTACTTGACTGATATTTTTAACCCCCGACCCAAAAAGAGGGGTGTTATAAGTTTGACGTGTGTATCTGTGTATCTGTCTGTGGCATCGTAGCGCCTAAACGAATGAACTGATTTTAATTTAGTTTTTTTTTGTTTGAAAGGTGGCTTGATCGAGAGTGTTCTTAGCTATAATCCAAGGAAATCGGTTCAGCCGTTTGAAATTTATCAGCTATTTTCTAGTTACTGTCACCTTCACTTGTCGGGGGTGTTATAAATTTTTAATTTACACTTGTACTTAATTAGTTTTCATCGCATGATACCTATTGCACTATAGGTCAATTAGATATATTTTAGGTCTAAGAAAAGAGACGCGTTTTGCTCGGTTTTTGCCTGCCGGTTGGACCTCAGAGACTGGAGAAGAGACTCCGGCTCAATAGACCCTCCGCTAGGGTTTACGCGAGTAGTAGGTAGAATCCAAGTAATTAAGTGATTGTGTGAACAGACATTAAATGAACGGGGTGTAATTATCGAATTTCGTGTTTGTTTCTTGAGCACCAAGACACCCCGGCCTAACAGTGCGGAGTACTAGCTGTCATGGCGTGGACAGCGAGCTATCTGCTAGCTGTCCACGCAGGTTTGAGGTCCAGATTGCAGGTTTGAGGCGGATAGCCGTGCGTGTGTTGTGTGGGAACGGTGTCGTGTGAATGAGCTATGACCTTCAATCACGCCGCTACAATGCAACAGATTTCTTTCTTTCTTTCTTCTTTCTAGATCCGCATCCAATTTTTCGCATGGACCGCGTACAAAGATATTGCAGATCTGGAGAGAGAAATCCCTAAGCTACTTTTCACCTGGCAAAACAGAGAGTAACCACAGGTATTATTAAAAATATCTACGCTAACGAGGTCGCGGGCTTTAGCTAGTAAATAAAATAAATATATACTTTAATTCAATTTAATGAATACGTTTCTAAAGAGTGAGAGACTATGAACGAAGTTTACCTACTGAACGTTTTTTAATTTTCTATGAATTAAAGTTTCAGTCGCTGAATGCAATATTTAGGAAAATAGTCGGCCATCCAACATCCTCATTCCTCTCCAAAAGAGGTCAAGACGGTTCCGCTAAAGACTAACATTCACACTATTTTTGAAACAAGACTGAAAATATTTAATAAAATATCTATTTCACACAATATAGGTACTTAACACTGGTTTAATATTAATATAATTATTGAGAGCAAAATTTTTAGACTACATGATAAGGTAAAAACTAAAAATAGATTTGGGAGATTTGGGATTATAGAAAAGAAGATAAACATAATAAAAAACCGACCAGGTGCGAGTCAGACTCGCGCCCGATGGTTCCGTACCAATTACAGAATTAAAACGATAAGAACTATTACTTTTGTTAACGAACCGCAAAATTACCTATGTTTGTAGAGGTTTAGGTGACAGACAGACAGACGGACGAGTGGGCGGAGAAATTCGCACCAAAAGGGTTCTATTTTTACCATTTTGGTACGGAACCCTAAAATGTATTAATAAATTGCAGCAAATAAACAATATACTTAAAATGTTTAAATCCTAGGCCTCAAAACCCGACTTTGATATTGAAAGGACTTTGATAATCGCCCAAAGTTTCAGACTTAGTTTGTATAATAATTAATAAGTTCCAAGACTGACAAGGCCTTTCAGTTATTAGGATAAAAGTTAGCGATCAGTATAATATAATACGCAGTACCATTGAGTTGCTACGATATTATAGAGTGGACGATGCTATGCAAAACGGCCCCACCATGACCGGTGAACTGGTGTCGTGGTTTTTGTCAAATAGTACCTTTCGCGCTGGATCTACTGAAACTCGATTTTTTACCCCCGACCCAAAAAGAGGGGTGTTATAAGTTTGACGTGTGTATCTGTGTATCTGTCTGTGGCATCGTAGCTCCTAAACGAATGAACCGATTTTAATTTAGTTTTTTTTTTGTTTGAAAGGTGGCTTGATCGAGAGTGTTCTTAGCTATAATCGAAAAAAATCGGTTCAGCCATTTGAAAGTTTCTAGTTTCTAGTCTCTTTTCTAGTTTCCTTATAGAGGTTTTTGTGTCAGGAGTTTTTCAAATTTTGTGTTATCAATAATATTGCTATCTCTAACGCTTAATAGGTGCAGGGATCTAATTCTAGTGCTATGAGTAGGTGTCTATTAGATGACAGTGTTGCTATTAGTTTTGCCACAGTCACTGCTGTGGCTAACAAATTTCCTACTGTCTAATACTAGGTACTTATAGCACAAGAAAAGGAAAAAATCCGAAACCCGTGAATTTGTGGTTACATCACAAAAAATAAAAATTAAATGTATTTCAATTTTCAAAGTAATATAACTATACCAAGTGGGATAGGTATCATATGAAAGGTTTACCTGTACATTCTAAAACAGATTTTTATTTATTTTTATGCATAATAAATAGTTTATGATTTATCATGCAATATGTCGGATAAAATACCCGAGTAAGGGAATCTTGGTGCGCGAGGCTTACTCGCACTTGGTAATTTTTTTTTGGCAGGGCAGTGGTGTTTTTCAATTTTTGTAAGAACGACTTGTTTGACGCTTGTTTTATATTTTTTGCTCCTCTGGGTGTACTAAACTCAATGCACAATACAATTAAAATGAAAGTAAATTATAAACGCCGTCTCTAGCGAAACGATCGGCTGGAAAAAATAATTTATTCATTAGGAGGGAAAATGGAAACTGAAGATATTTCTATCTTTTCTGTAACTTGTTAGAATTTTGTTATCATTTTCTCTCGTTTTTATTTCTTCGATCGTGATTGGTTTTATCTAATTTCCCCGGCATGGAATCAATAATTCCCTAATAGCCCCTAGGGGTCTTCAGCGTTCCTCAAACGGAAGCCGGTCGTCATCGCATTATGGAGTCTTGGCAATTAATTTTTTTTATGTACGTAAAATGAATTGAAGCTTGGTAACAAATTTCGTTTGATACATTTTCTTTTAATTTGTTTATCACACTAATCACACTAATTATATTATAAAGGCGAAAGTTTGTGTGTGTGTGTGTGTGTGTGTGTGTGTGTGTGTGTGTGTGTGTGTGTGTGTGTGTGTGTGTGTGTGTGTGTGTGTGTGTGTGTGTGTGTGTGTGTGTGTGTGTGTGTGTGTGTGTGTGTGTGTGTGTGTATGTTTGTTACTCCTTCACGCAAAAACTACTGGACAGATTGGGCTGAAATTTAGAATGGAAATAGATTATACCCTGGATTAGCACATAGGCTACTTTTTATCCCGGAAAATCAAAGAATTCCCACGGGATTTTTAAAAAATCTACATCCACGCGAATGAAGTTGCGGACATCAGCTAGTTCATTATAATATTATGTGTTACCGTCAATCTTTATAATCCGGTATTGTATAGAATACCTAACCATTCTATAGAATACCTAAAGAAGTGAGGCAAAGTACGAATTATTTTTTATTTCATACTTTGCCTAGGCCTTTCTAAATAACATATGAATGAATGTGAGAATGTGTGAAAGTCGGGATGAAAAATGTCTTCAGTTATAAATATTTATATAAGTAATACAATTGCGATTACATTTGTCTGTCTGTCATCTAGTTCAATCTGATATTGTACTTATGTAATTTTATTTGATCTTACTAAGATCTAACTTTTAAACGCAATTTCAAACTTCTAAAGCACTTAGCCGCGCGGATAAATAGTTTTCTCTCCTTAACAGATGGCGAAATTTAATTAACTGGATTAATTAATAACAAGGAAACGCCTGACGACGGTCGTAAATACTTGTCTGTTGGAGCGTTTTAATTTTTTTTTTACATTTTTTTCGCTGAAGAGGGTAGAATGATTTACGACGCGATCTCATAGTCATAAATCAACGCTTTAAGGCTCGATAAATGGTACAGTAGCGAAAGAGAAACTGTTTATACCACTCATACCACTGTAATTATTTCAAAGAGAGAGAGATAATTGCGAAAATTTCATATTTATATCGTCGCTCGTCTCCAACCAAGAGACATCCACAGCTGGGCATACCTAGATCTCTTGTATAGGGACTTTCACAAACCACGGTCTTTGGTCGCCTGAATCCAGAGGCTCCTTGCAACTCGTATGATGTCATCTATGCATTTAGTGGGGTCTGCCTGCCAATGCTGGGCTGTCCAATACGAGGTCGTCATTCTAGCACCTTCAACATCTATTGGTTTTTCGAAGTATGTTCCTCTCATTGCCACTTCAGCTTCACAACCGTTGAGCTATGTCAATTACTTTAGTTTTTCTAAGGGGTCTTCTCATTTCTTATCTGATCACACACAGAAATTCCAAGGGTAGCTCCATTGTCCGCTGAGTTACGCAAGCTTTCAAGAGAGGCCCATAGTTACTGACCATGGCTATATGTCATACTAGCTGCCGCCCGCGACTTCGTCCGCGTGGATTTAGGTTTTTGGAAATCCCGTGGGAACTATGATTTTCCGGGATAAAAAGTGGCCTATGTGCTAATCCAGGGTACTATCTATCTCCATTCCGAATTTCAGTCCAATCCGTCCAGTGGTTTTTGCGTGAAGGAGTAACAAACATACACACACGCACACACACACACACACACACACACACACACACACACACACACACACACACACACACATACAAACTTTCGCCTTTATAATATTAGTGTGATAAGTTACTAATAAAAGTTATTATTTATCAAAACATACTATACAATTTTTGACAAAGTAATCAGAAACACGCACATAACTGTATGCATTTAAACTTATCGGCGTCAAGCGTGTAGTTCGTTTGATAATATCGACTGCAAGCGTACATTCTGCCTAATTGAGCCCTAAGTAACTGTTTAATTAATTTCAGGCGTTAGACTATGTAATTTGAATTTATCGCTTGAAAGACATTTCAGTTCCTACCACAGGTTTCCACTTACCCCAACTGTCAGCAAACCTCATACGGGACAATACGGCCAAACTTGTTGCTTTGTTTGGGTCCAAGTGTGTCTTGATCAAAGGAACGTTTGCGTACAATACGTACCTGCTGATGAACTAAACCTATTCAAGTTCCACGTACAGACAGCTACGAGTGGTTTAGACAGTGTGAGGCGTAACCCTGTGACCACTATTGTTCTGTGAATGTTACCATACCTACTCAGTTTGACCCAGTTTTGCTTCTGTTAATTATTACCTGAAACAAGAATATCGTATGTTAATAGATCACAGAAATAGAGAATCAGAGACATTGTAAGTGATTTTGATTTGGTCGTATAGATCATCATCATCATTATCGCAACCCGTCACTTTCTCTCAGAATGAGAAGGGTTTAGGGCATAGTCTACCAAACTGGTCAAATGTGGATTGACAGACACCTTTGAGAACATTATGGAAAACTGGTATGGTATATAATCTCCCTCTATTTGGCGGATTATAGCAATTCAATCTTATGTATCATGAACTTTCGAAAAGTTGTCTCTGTAAGGAGATGATGACTGCTTCCATCTATTTTTTTACGAAGCAGTTACAGAACCCCAAATATAGTTCCAAAATTCTAAAAGTTCCAAAATTCACGAAATATGTCGTTACGTCACACTGTTTACTCTTACTCCCCATTTGGTAACACGAGTGAACTAATAAAACTGAGTTTTCCTGTTTTCTCAGTAAATTCTTGTGATACATGGAAAATGTCGCATAAAAATCCATATTGATGTTTGCTTTTGGCAAAAACGGCACAAAAGGATCCGCGGGGCCTTGAAGACTTCGTTAGATCACAACTGCTTTGTGATGTTTTATGACCCTTATCGCAGGGTTTCACTAGCGACTTTTTGTTTTGTCGCTTTGCTATGATACAAGGGAAAAATCTGTTTGCGATTTTTTGTCTTATATTGCCTTCTTATGACGAGAAAAATCATGTCAGACAAAGCTTTTACACACACAAAGTTTTTTTACAGTGTGTTATGTTCCGTTAAATCACCTCAACTTGAATAGTGTTGTCATTCAGTTTAATTGCGCAAGGTCTCAATCAATCAATCAATTTATTTATTTGCTGATACAGGTTTTACAGGTTTAATTATAGAAATAGTCCAGCTGTATCACGCCAGGCTGGCATGCAAATACATGTCTCTAAACTGTGTCTGTCAGCAATATTGCTCTCTTCATTATACTTTCACGGTACTGATGTAACATAAGTAAAATATACCTATAGATACAAGAGGTAGTTAAAATGTTTGTCAAAGACCACTTTTTGGAATCTGGATTTACTTATTAGGACTTGAGGTGTGAGCTCTACCATAACTCATAAGTAAGTATAGCTCGGATGATACTGGTTCTGGTAAACACTAAAGACAAAACTTACGATAGTATGTCCTGTCTCAACTCACATCGATTATATTTTGAAAATAGTGTATTTATGTAGTGAGTGAATCATTATATTTTCTTTTACGAAATGGGGTAATAGCGACTTTTTGTTGTGTTACATGTCGTTAATGGAGACATGCTTATTCCTTTTCTCTCTTATTTATGTAAATTTCTTGGATGTTGTTGTGTAAAGGGATTGTTATTGTAATGAAATTACGATAAAAGTGTGAGTTTTTCCATTACGAACAAAAGGATTCAGTCAATTTGTTTTCCAAATATAACTCGTAAAAAACTTAGTGTTTTGTACGTATAATTACTCTGAATATTTATTGTTTTGTTGCGACGCATTTAGGTAAGATAATCTAGTTCTATAGGTTAACGGCTGAAATTAATAATCAATCTATCCGTAATCTGTCGGTAAGTTACTAAACGATGTCGACAAATAGTATTTGCCGAAAAATACTATACAATTTCTGAAAAATAACAACGTTAGTATAGTTACAGATAGGATTGATTTTATTAATAATTCGGCTGCTAAAGGAGAAACTTACTGACTAACATATCAGCACAAACCACTGTGGTTCTAGAAACTTGATTTTACAAGTAGATTTTCTTCATAACGTAGACTCCTACTAATGAAATTAAAACGGTTTTTTTTTAAATCATGTCGCGGGGATAAGCTTTGAGTAGTATGTATATAAATTATATTTCTTGTTATGAAATAGCGTACATGAGCTGATATAAATAGGATTTTAATATTATGTAAGGAACGGGAAGATACATGGCACTTTGGAGGGTACATATCTCTTTACTGTCGCCTAGCGGAAGCCCCGCAAGCTATAAAATAAAATATTTTCGCTAACTTTATATCTTCTTCAACATAGTGGCTGAGTTATTAGATGTACCTACCTAAGGATAGTGAATATAGTGACTAGTATTATAGATTCAGTTTAAGGGGTTATCTGTTGATAACGCATATCTATTTCAATTATTGCTAGTTGTTTGGCTAGCAATAATGGAAAACTAAGATGTTGCTTAAATGATTGAGATTTAATCTAAAGATATGAAAAGAAAAGTTCCGACTCTCTGGCTGACTCATCAATGCCAAGCCCTACGATCTAGATAGCTGAAATTTTGCACTCAGGTTCCCTTTATAATGTAGACAAGGAATAAGGCCAGATTTTTCGAAATTTCCACGGAACTCATACCAATATTATTATAAATGCAAAAGTGTCTCCGTCTGTTCGTTTTCACGACCCATCGTTTTAAATTATTTTGATGAATTTGGTACAGAGATAGCTTGCACCCGGGGAAGGACCTAGGCTACTTTTTGTTCCGGCAAATAGTATAAGAGTATAATATAATATAATATAATATAAGAGTTCCCATGAAATTAGAAAAAAAAACAAATCCACGACGGCAAAATCCGGGCTTCATACATAGGCTACGTTTTATTCCGGAAATAAAACCCTAAACTTACGCGAATATTAGGATATTATGATGCCCGCAACTTCGTATGTAATCTGTATACCGTACCTACTGATGATATAAATTGTACTATAGATTTCACAAAAACCTAAGTCCACGCGGACGAAGTAGCGAGCATCATCTACTTTCATTTATTATTTTCATTGGATTACATGAAATGAATATTTTTCATTTTCATTATAGGAGCAGATATTTCCGTGCGCTCTTAGGCGCACTGAATCTAATAATTCTCTGTAAGCAGGTAATAGTCATCCTTCCGAGTGCTCGTTACACGTAACAGCGCGCAAGCGACGAGGCGGGGAATGTTATCAGCCGGCAAACCTTCACGTTTAGGCGTTCTTCCTGCTCAGCTATATTGGGATTCCTTTGCGCCGGTAAAAGAATATTAAAATTTGTGCAGAAATGCCTTTTGATATCCAGGTCACATGTACAAAATACTGACGTGAGATGCGAGCATTCTTCGGAAATGATATCTTTTCCAGCCTTCCGCCTAAATGTATTTTCAATCTTTCATGCTAATAAGTATAATAGAGAAAGAGCCAGCGCGTGCCACACCTTCCTTATTTTATAAATGCTGAAAGTTTCTCTGGGTATTGCCTCTAGCACAAGGAGGTACGATCAGTAACTATAAAGGTTGGATCACGGTGGCTTTGGGAAATACATAACAGATAATAAAGGTGTAAAAAAACCTTACGTCAAAGTATGAGGTCTAACTTTTTTATATTTTCTTCGGAATAGTATTAGAAATCAAATCATGCTTTATCCGAGTGTCCTGGCAACCCCCTGCCAGACACCCTAAAGTTTAAAAGTTAAGTTTAAAGGTGTCTGGCAGAGTTTACCCACGATAAGTGTCTGACAGTGCATGTTAAATAGGATTTTAATTTAAGAAAATTAAAATTCCCAAAAATTAGAAAGGCCCGTATCCAAAGCCGTAATTTCAAAATTGTTTGGTAGAATTTATAGCGGCAATTTAGAATAAATCATTGGAGCTTAGTATAATGACAGTTTATTCCGTTAATGGGTCTATTTGCGGGGCTCTCCTTCCTGTAGTTATCACCCCGTGGCAGCGGGGTTGGGGTTTAACCAGAAACATATATGGTAGCATAGAGAAAATGTACGAGTACAAATGTGATCTTGTCATGTACTATTATTTTTACTATGGCAGACTTCACACACCTTTAAAAGCATTATGGAGCTCTCTCAAAATTGCAGGTGTTCTAAGGATGTCTCCGTTCACTCTTAATTGCTAAAACTGCATATAAAAAATTGGAGGTGCGCGCCCGGGATAAAACCCCAGATTCTCCGAATAAGAGGTTGAAATCTTTACCACTACACTATATGGCATTAAATTGTTCTTATGTTTTTACTTAGAAAAGAATAGGTAGGTACATACTGTAAGAGTTTCCTTTAGCCTTCTTCTACACGATTTGGCAAAATCAGAATTTCAATCCGGCGGTGAGTGGCAATTACAGAATACAAAAGGGTTCAAAACAAAACCCCATAATGGATAACGAAACGCTAAATATTTTAATAGCGCTAATCGGTAAATCATCGTTCAAAATGAATCTAATCTCATAATGTAAAGTAAACCAAAAGACTCTCAAAAACAAAAACGCCGCTGGGGATTATGTAAATACGTCGTGGTTGGCGAAAGTGGAATAATAATGGCGACCGAGCGTCGTATCCGGCTCGAAGGACCGCTGCCTGCGCTGCTTTTGTCTTTTAAGCTCTTCGACCGTTAAAGTAAACGATATGCAGTCCCATACAAAATCTGATTGACTAGGTTCATCAACGTCATTAACATAATATCGCCTGGGTCACTACTGAGCACGGGTCTCCTCTCAAAATGAGAAGGGTTGGGCCTTAATTTACCATGTTGCTTGGCCAAGTGCTGATTGGCGGACTTCACAAACCTTTGAAAGAAGAAAGTAAGCAGTTAAAAGGATCACTATTTTTTTTTCTCTCGTCTAGCTTTACAAAGATTTGCCAATGTCAAGTTTGTAGTTATTTGTAACAAGTTAGATAAAATAAACAAGTATGGACACCGTCTGTGCCGGCGCTCGTCGACATACGCACGATGACCCCCTTAGAGCGCTTTCCAGTCAGTTTTAACAAAAAAAACACTCCAAAAAGGCAGAGCACGCCCGCCAGCTAACACCGACACAGACAAAGTCCAGGATCACTATCACTATCACAGCTAAATTAAGACACACGGCCGTGTGTTAAGCTAAGTCGAATAAGAAAAAAAAAACTTATAAGAACGGTGACAGACGGGCAAAGTATTTTACACGAATCATCTCAAGCTACTTTCGATCCCTCCAATAATTCAGAAACCATAGGTTTTACGGCTAACGACTAACAGTCCATCAACTTGTAAAGTGACGGGAAACTACGGAAACTTACACTGCGCGAGGCCCGATATGAACTTGACCACTTTTTTTTTAACCCCCGACCCAAAAAGAGGGGTGTTATGAGTTTGACGTGTATATCTGTGTATCTGTCTGTGGCATTATAGCTCCGTATATCGGTGTATCTGTCTATCTGTGTATCTGTCTGTGGCATCGTAGCTCCTAAACGAATGAACCGGTTTTAATTTAGTTTTTTTGTTTGAAAGTTGGCTTGATCGAGAGTGTTCTTATAGCTATAATCAAAGGAAATCGGTTTAGCCGTTTGAAAGTTATCAGCTCTATTCTAGTTTTCTTATAGAGGTTTTTCTGTCGAGGGTTTTTTAAATTTTAAGTTATAAATAAAAAGATAGATAATATCCCCCAACATAATGTTACCCTTTATCATTGGCTGGCATTTTGCAAAATAGCGTCGTGACCAAAATCACGGTAAAGCGACCGTACAGAAAGTGCCCATCAAATAAAGTGACCTCAGCGAAACTTCACTTCGAAATGCCATTGTAACGTTTCCTTTCCCGTCCTTCTACTCCATGTGGGGTGGAATTTCCGAACCATTACTTTACACACGAACAGTATGCGAGAAAGGCATCCCTGGTAGCATAACTGGTGGTTGAGTGGGTGAGACGCCAAATAGCTCCATAAATCTTAGAGTGAGTGATTACGCCACCAAACTGGTTTCGCAACCAAGCTCCATTATGACATTAGGACACCTGATGAGATACCCTCCATAAAGCCTAATACATTTTATTGGTAGCGCGACTGGTTGCGTCGCCAAAAGTGTTCTAACGAAATAGTGCCCTTAGACTCTTAGAGTCAGTTTGAGGTACATAATATTATCATGTCAGTCGGTTCTTTTCTTTTAAATAGATAGATAATATCCCCCAAAATAATGTTATCCTTCATTATTGGCTGGCATTTTGCAGAATAGCATCTTGACCCATATCACATGAAAGTGCCCATCAAATAAAGTGACCTCGGCGAAACTTCACTTCGAAATTCCATTGTAACGTTTCCTTTCACGTCCTTCTGGTTCATGTGGCGTGCAATTTCCAAACTATTATTTTATTCAAATTCTGGCCATTGTCGAAAGAGCCGTTGTTATCCTGAAAAGGGTGAGCGAGATAGTTGCCTTTCCTGTTTCTGTTTCAGTCAGGCCGCTTTGCATGAGAATCATATCAAAAGAGAAGATTAAGAGCCTTAGCGGACTGTCTTTGTTGCAAGGGCAGTGTAGGCATTAGACTGGACACAGAAATCGTTTCAATGAAATACCTAATTGAATTTTCATTTTTCATGATCCATCAAAAGTCCATCGTCGTCGTCTACTCACTACTCACTCAGCATGGATCTCTTCTCAGAATGAGAAGGGTTTTAGTCATAGTCCACCACACTGGTCAAGTACGTGTGGATTGGCAGACTTCTCAAACCTTTGAGAACATTTTGGAGAGCTCTCAGATGTTTTCAAACTTTAAACTTTAAGGGCATCTGGTAGGGGGTGCCACGACAGCTGTGTGTGTCTGGCAATACATGACGTGATTTCTAATACTGTTCCGAAGAAAATATAAAAAAAATACAATTATAATTTGACGTAATATTTTTACACTTTTATTACCCGTTACCTCCCAAAGCCACCATGATTCATACTTTATAGTCGCTGATCGTTCCTCCCTGTGTTGAGGACAACACGCAGAGAAACTTTCAGCTTTTTTTAAATAACGAAGGTCTGGCACGCGCTGGCTCTTCGTCTATCATGATTTCACATCAATGACATCTGGTTAAACAATATTTTTTGGATCAAAGGAAATTTTTAAAGATATTATATTAATCGATATAGATTCTGAAATGTAATTTCGAGTTTCACTGTTGCATTTAACACATTATTTCATGCATTTAAACCCGCAATCTTTGTATTCTAATCCGCATTGTCTTATGTCTACAAAGCCTTTAAGATCCTACGCGCTTTGTGCCTTGTTTGCATATTATTCTGCAAATACGCAATAAGCCGGAGGGAGGTCCTTCTGTAGGATTTTCTTTGCGGTTTTTAAGAATAATGCGGTTTGTGCCTCTGTAATAAATTGCTATTCTTTCCTTCCTTCGAGTCGCCTTGTGTTCGTTAAGTTTGTATGTACCTACTCATATGCAAAAGAAAGTTCTTAGTGCGTAATAAATTGAGCTTTTTGAACAATTCGGAAACCTAAATTACCCCACGTTGTACTTAGGTAGTATGATTTAAGTGATAGGACACTTCTATAAAAAATACTTGTCAAGTTTTCTTGTTGTAATTTGTTCTTTTGCGGTATGCAATAATTTATAAAACCACTATAATAATAAAAATTCCAACGTGTGTTTGTTAGTTGATTTGTCTTTCAAACAAGCCGCAAAAGAGTTAATGTTTAATGTTTTCAAAGCTTTTATTTAGCTTTATTACATTGATACAGATAAAAATCCCATGAATGGTATATACCTACTACTTTTTTCCTACGGCGTTTTTAAAAACCCAAATTCACGCTAATGAAGTTTGTTTGATTGGTATCAAAACAGTTCAAAACGTTGGGTCTAGAATTTTGTATGTAGGTTTTCTCTAAGACATGGACAGTAGACACCCACTTACAAATTATACATGTTCGAAGCCTGGGTGTATCGAAAAATGGCAAATTATTTTGAGGACTACTGGTTGCTTCGTAAATTGTTTCTATGATGATCCAATAGGTAAGTAGTTGTTTTGGCCTGAATTAAAAGGATAAAAGGTAGTACATCTCTGTCTGCTTTTATTATATGTTTAAATAATTCTAAACGCTAGCTCTCGTCTCTTGTACCACACAGTAAAGTGAAGTCAGTAATTAGGAATATAAACGTTGCACACCTGCGGACTGGCAAACAAATGGCTGCGACACCAACAACTGACGTTTGGTAATTAATTAACACGATACCTTTATTAACCCATCTTTATGCTAACACAGAGGTCCGCAACCTTTTTGCTTTATTAAACCCTTTAAATACTAAGTAATATGGCAACTTACAGTCTGCCTGGAGGAGATATCGTGCGCCTGTGACATAGACTAGGTAGATCTACGCTAACACAGAGGTTGACAGCCTTTTTGGTTTATTCAACCCTTTAAGTACTAATATGCCGGCTTAGCTTGCCTGCAGGCGCCATTGTACCCGTTCGACATTAAAAAAACCTTTTAAACCAACTTGTACAATGAAAGAAAAATAATATAACATCAATACATAGAAAAGTTTTTTATTTGATACAAGTTATCTTTTGACTGCAATCGCACCTTATGGTAAGTGATGATGCAGTCTTGGAAGGGTAATGGCAGTATCATTAAACCCATATCCCTTGCTCGGTTTCAATAGAGCATCAAGCCGAAACGCTAAATTTACCGGTAGGGTGGTACGAAGCCTCCAGACAATACATCAAGTACAACAATGAACGTTTTAAACATACGCCGATTTATTTGCGTATATTCGAATTGATCACTTGATCAACTAGTTCGGCAGAATCGACTGTCGCGATAGGGCGAGACCCGTTCTATAAAACGGTCGCGTCGTTCTACGATTAAATTAAACATTTTGAATTGAAATTCTTTAGAAGTGTAATTACAGGGATAATTAATTGGACAAAGTAGGTACTCATAGCGACCATTATTATCTTTGATTTTAACACAGAGGTTGACAACCCTTTTGGTCGTCCTTTTGATACTAACCAAATATTTCAAATAGAAATTCAATGGAATTTTAGTTACAGGGATAATTGGACAACGCTGTCATTGTCATAAACAACATTTTGTCTTTGATATCATAAATGTTTGAGCCTTTATGTGAAGAACAATTTAATTAATAGCACCAGAGGGATAATTTGTACTTTCAGTTACATGTTTATGATTTTGATAGTTCAATTTGGTCTGTTAGAAAATAAAACAATAAAAATTACGTTCGTAATAAAGTTCCCAGACTATTTTGTGGACCAGGTATTGAATATTTTGAGTTGCGATAAAGCAGTTACTTATAGTAGTTAGACAAAGCTTGTCAGTAGAGTAGCCAAGTAAGGTTGCCTCGCGAGGCACTGGTGCAACTCGAATGGTATGTACATACGTCGATCGTGGTAGAACAACGGCACCCCTGTACTAAGTGCCCTGCCGGGCTAAACAAATCCTCATGCGGCTAATTTTATTGATTCAAGTTTTGGTGACATTGCTACAATTTTTTAAATTACAAAAAGGCTTCTGCTTGGCGACATCATGACGATGTCTATTAATTCTTGCCTTGAAGGTGTTTAAGATATACGTGACAAAAAATACGGATACCGGAAGGGCCTTTCAAACCTTAGCAGCTCGTATGAGAAACGTTGATTCTAAGTCAAAAAATCTGTCTTACACAGGCATTTTTCTGTAAAAAAAATTGTGAGTTATCGTGAACAACTCGATATAAACGAAGCATTGTATGGTGAAAGCTGTGTTCCCTGTCTTACTCGTTCATATGAGCAAGAATGTGCTGCCAGGCCAATGAGGCGTGTTTCACGGTCGCATTTGGTGCACTTTTTTCAAATTAATTCCTCATTGCAAAGTTCGATAAAAACTCTCCCTTCAAAAATTTTTCCGAAAACAATATTAAGTGAGAAATAAATGGGTACACTATAATGTATCTCCAGCAATGTACAATACAATCTGGTGAGGCGAAATCGGCGTTTTATTTCAATGCCCACTCACAAAAAGCACAACGAGATTGCTTATGAAAGTCGAGCCTTTCAATATGATTTGAATAATACAAATAGTTTCGGAATCGCCCATCGTTCGTGGAGTGAATGCTAAAGAACCTTATTACAATTGGACCTCCCACGTCCTTTCGCTTGAAAAGGTCCTTTTATTTTTTGTGTTTATACGTGTATTCTTATTATGTGCGAAAATATTGGGAAAGATTTTATTTAGGAGTTATGGGCGTAAATCAATTAGGTGCTGTACCCCTGACTAAATTATACAATGCGACATGAGTATTTTGACGTAGGTAGTACCATCTAGACCTTGTGTACTCTCATGTAGGTAGATCTTGTATGCGTAGAAACATTTCACTATGGTAATAAATAGAAAATGCTTTATCTTGAGAACCATGATACATATACATAACATGTAAGGTTACTTTTAAAAATTGATTTTAATTGTCAAAAATAACATGAAATTAATGAATTATCTGATGAAGGTAGTTTGATATAATCGATATTTGGCTCATTCGATGTTATACAATCTGTTACTAGGAGGGGTTACGGGTGTTTTGAGGGTTTTAGTTTAGCCTCCATTTGAGATTCGGAGCGATATCGCATATTTTCGGTATTTGGATTGTAAACTGGATAATTAGATGTTGTGATAGCAATCACGCTCTAATTAAATGATTTATTTTGGCATTAGTTTTTTAGATTAAAACTCTCGGATAAACTCTACACATTGAATTTATGTTTTTTGTGTTGGTTATGGGAGGACATTCCAATAATTCGATAAAAATATTTAAATAATACCTGCGTTTCTGAGTGACGCCAATATACAAGTTAAGAAGTCCACCTCCTATTCGGCAGGACGAAGGTTCGATCCCGGGCACGCACCTATAGCTTTATGGAGCTATGTGCATTTTAAGCAATAACTTAAATATCACTTTTTTTACCTAATGGTGAAGAAATGATCATGAGAAAAACTGTATGCCTGAGAGGCACCCGACCATTCCCACAGGATTTTAAAAAACCATAATTAACGCGGACGAAGTCGCGGGCATCAGTTAGTTTTTATTAAGGGTAACTAAAGTACTGCGCTATTATTAACCCCCGACCCAAAAAGAGGGGTGTTATAAGTTTGACGTGTGCATCTGTGTATCTGTATGTGGCATAGTAGCTCCAAAAGTAATGAACCGATTTTAATTTAGTATTTATTTGTTTGAAAGGTGGCTTGATCGAGTGTTCTTAGCTAGAGGTTTGAAGTTATCAGCTCTTTTCTAGTTACTGTAACCTTCACGTGTCGGGGGTGTTATAAATTTTTAATTTACACGTGTTTAAACAAAACTCAGTAGGGGTTGAGGAATTAAAATTAAAATTTTGTTCAAAACAATAAGAGACGCCATTCGGCGCGCACGTGAGGTGATTCAGGCACATTCAGGTGTAATTTAGACACCATTAGGTCGCGCGTCGCGGCACGGACCGGTGTAGCTGATTTAGTGGCGCTACGTGCTAGCTTCTATTGTTTTAGACTTAGCTTTAAGAGGGGTCTCTCCGTCGCTCGTTTCATACAAACGTAGTTCGTCTCTCATTGCAATACTTACCAATCATACTCAATGGAATTTTGTGTTCCGGGAACTATGCCTGTGGTTTTCCAGATTTCTGTTAAAATATTCGGTTTCAAAGTTACGCGGTCTTAAAAATATTCATACAAATCTTTGAGCCCCTGTAATTTTAAAACTACATATTTTTAGAAAAATCTAAAACACCACAGACACAGATATTAGTTTCTAGAATATGTCTGCAAAATTTCATGGACTTTGGTTGCTTAATATTCAAATGAAATTGGAACTACGATTGTATGAAACGAGTGACGGAGAGAGCCCTGTTAAGAGCCCGCTCCTGACACCTTTAGTAGATATTTGTATCAACCAGTACAAGCTTTTACCCATTGAAAATACATTTCACGAGTTATCTTGGACTCATGTAGATCGATTTTTATCACAGATTACGGAATGTTTAAGAGCCGATTTTTCAATCATCAAATAACTTTTATTAACCCCCGACCCAAAAAGAGGGGTGTTATAAGTTTGACGTGTGTATCTGTGTATCTGTGTGTCTGTGTGTCTGTGTATCTGTGTATCTGTGTATCTGTGTATCTGTCTGTGGCATCGTAGCGCCAAAACGAATGAACCGATTTTAATTTACTTTTTTTTGTTTGAAAGGTGGCTTGATCGAGAGTGTTCTTAGCTATAATTCAAAAAAATTGGTTCAGCCGTTTAAAAGTTATCAGCTATTTTCTAGTTTTCTTGTAGAAAAGAAGGTTAGATAACCCTTAGGTTCATAATATTCAAGTGTCAATTGACAAATGTCAAGCTGTCAAGATGGACGTTGCCTAGATATACATAATTATTTATTTGAAAATGATTTGTCGGGGGTGTTGAAAATTTTTAATTTACACTTGTGGTTCGACTGGGTATGGAGGTGGACTTTGAATTAAGCTCACTTCACATAAAATAGAACGGAATCGAAAGATTTGTAAATTATGAGAAAGCGCTTTTGACATGAGACACATATCTCGAGCGAATATGGCGAGACCTTCCTCAAAATTTACGCACTATACACATATTATTATTACGTAGACATTTTACTCCAACATAATAAAGCTCGTTTTAGAACTGCACCAACTGTTTATTTTCAGCCAACACCGCAGTAAAAGCAGTGACGTGACATTGCATCCGTAATGGCGACCACCCCAGTTTCGGTTCCAGTTTGTTTTACACGGTTAATTTCAGGCACTTTGAATTAAGCTCACTTCACATAGTAACGACCTCTATGTACCTACTACGCAATATACTCTATCCAGAGAGAGAAGTTAATATAGGGCTCTCTCTGTTACGCAATCCCATACAAATGACAAAGACAAAAAGTGGGTGTTAACCATTTTAAGTGACCAACCAATCACAAAAGAACCTATGTTTTCCGTAATACTCTATTAGAGAATCTATGTTTTCAAAAGACATTCGTAATTCAATTCGAAAACACAGGTTCGTTTGTGATTAGTTGGTTACTCAAAACACCCACTGACTTTTTGTTTTTGTAATTTGTCGCAACAAAGAGAGCCCTATTCTTTATTTTGAATTAGTCTTTTATTTTATTTTTATTCAGATTCAAGTTAGCTCTTGATGGTAAGTGATGATCCCAGCCGTAGGTTGCGCCCTGCGCCTGCCCAGTACTTAGGTTTCAATATTCATTCTTCTTTTGAAGGTACCAATATTAAATATCTAGCGGGAAAAACTGAAGCCGGAATGCCGTTCCATATTCTAGCAGTGCGTATTAGAAACGAGGAAGCAAATCGCTTCGTTCGAGTCCGTAGAATTTCACTTGAAATATTTACAACCTTCATGTAGGTCGAAGTTCATGTAAAACGATAGCTGCAAGTTTGCTGGCACAGCAGGGCGGTCGAAATCGCATCACTGCTTTTACTGCTGTGGAAATTTCTACGGACTCCATGGCAGAGCTCTAAAGCGATCTTTATATTGTTTTATGAGCGAAAGTTAAGAACACGCCCGCAACGTTCCTATAGTTTTTGTTGTAATAGTCAACTCGCCTTTTAATGCAGTTTACTGTGAGTTCTAAACAGTTTTATAGTGTAAGACCCTTGTGTTCTGTGAATTGCAATGAAGTTCTATGAAACATTGATAACCTATTAGTCTTTAAGACGTCCGCCTTTTATCGGTCGGGGGTTCGATCTCGGACATCTTAACTTTTCGGAGTTATGTATGTCTTAAGCAATTAAATATCACTTGCTTGAACGGTGAAGGAAAATAACGTGCTGAAATCTGCATGCCTGAGCTATAATGTTCTCAAAGGAGCGTGAGATCTGCCAATCCGCACATGCATAGCATGGCTGACTATGGTCAAACCCTTCTCAATGTGAGGGTAGATCTGTGCTCAGTAGTGTTTGTCTTTCAAGGAACAAGGAACAAGAAGTCTTAGAGCAATTACGCACTGCATCTGATCCGAATCCGTCAAAATACGTTCCGAAGTAGTTATGGAACTATTTGTATGGTGCCTACGCACTAGCTCCGACTTCCGTCATCCGAGTTCTCTCCGTCATCCGTGAGAATATCTCGGATGTGTCTCGGATTCAAATCGAACATAATATGACGTAGATACGTCAAAGAGGTCCACTGAATTAGCTTGGATTTGTATCAGGGATCGGATTAGTACGTAAGCAATATTGACCTGCGATTGGCTCCAGCAATGCGCAGGACTTCAATTGCTTTTATACATGGCATAATATTGTATATCAAATCTTTGAAAAGAGCAACCGCCGAGTTTCTTGCTGGTTCTTCTCGGTAGGAAAGGCATTCGGAACCAGTGGTAGATGCTTTTGACGATTCGAAAGAACTTGTAAAAGTCTAATTGAATAAAAACATTTTGAATTTGAAATTGAATTTTGAATATCAGAGTTCGGTCTGAGTTTTTTATATACGAGTGCGTAACCGCTTCTATTCTACCTAGGTGTAGGTATCTATAAGAAGAGGATGATGTAACGTTAGTGCCTTCGTCCCCGCGCATGATAAGGACACTTTATTAGGCCCGCAGATTATCCCCCGCAATTGGCTACAGAGTATAATCGCGGCAGAAAATGTCCTTTCTTTTTACTTTGTCGCGTATAAGAAAATCTGTTTTCCTTTTATCCCGGGCGGAAATCTTCAGATGTTTTTTGTCAAAGCCCAAAATGTGGTTGAACATGATTTAATTGAATGAATAAGTGAATGAAAAATTAATAAGGCATATGCGGTATCAGTCTAGAGGTTAAAACATCGGTCTCCTATTTGGAGGGTCGGAGGTTCGAACCCCGGTATAAACCTGTAACTTTTCGGAGTCATGTGTGTTTTAATCAATTAGTTGCAAGTGATATCACTTGCTTTAAGGGCGAAGGAAAACATGGTGAGGAAACCTTCATGCCGGAGAGTTCTCCATAATGTTCTCAAAGGTCTGTGAAATGTGACAACCTGCTCTTGGCCAGCGTGGTGGACTATCGCCTAACCTAGTCATTCTGAAAGGAGATCCGTGTTCAGTAGGGATCCAACGATGGGTTGATGGTGATGACAATAGGTTGAGATTTGGGAAAAAGAAAAACGAAAGCGAGCTAAATAAAAAAGGCGAGTTTCTAAGGAAAGCCGTGTCGCTATGCAGTCCAAATACAAAAGGAACGAAAACGCAGAATCAAACGACTAAATAGTTACTTGGGAAACTGATAGATTTTGGCATGAAAACGCAAAAACTAGCGAGAAAATGTTTACTGATAAACAATGTGCCCTTAGTAACTTAGTCCTACAAAAACTTCATTGGGTCTTCTTTAAAAATTCGTATATTACATTTACTTAACAACTTGGAATTTCTGAAGTTAGCGGTTCTGCAATTAGCACTTCAAAGCGGATCGGGAGATGGGCTTTAGGATTTTGATTTACAATTCAAAAAGGGAAGTTTGAGATGCGTCAACTCTACTTCAACCGGATATCTTGAAAAAGTTGGTGATTATAATAAATAACAAGTGTAAATTAAAAATTTATAACACCCCCGACGATCCAAAGTATCTGAGTTTTCCAAAACATCATTTTCAAATAAATAATTATGTATTTAGGCAACGTCCATCTTGACAGCTTGACATTTGTCTATTGACATAATATTATGAACCTAACGGTTATCTAACCTTCTTTTCTACAAGAAAACTAGAAAAGAGCTGATAACTCTTAAACGGCTGAACCAATTTTTTTGGATTATAGCTAAGAACACTCTCGATCAAGCCACCTTTCAAACAAAAAAAACTAAATTAAAATCGGTTCATTCATTTAGGCGCTACGATGCCACAGACAGATACACAGATACACAGATACACAGATACACAGATACACAGACACACAGATACACAGATACACACGTCAAACTTATAACACCCCTCTTTTTGGGTCGGGGGTTAATAATAAATGAAAAGGATTGAATTTGAATTTTATTTTATTTTATTCAGATACAGGTTAGTCCTTGATAGCAATCTCACCTGGTGGTAAGTGATGATGCAGTCGAAGATGGAAGCGGGCTAACCTGGAAGGGGAATGGCAGTTCTTAACCCATAGCCATGCCTAAGAGTCCTCCATAATGTTTTCAAAGGTGTGTAAAGTCTGCCGATCCGCATTTGGTCAGTGCGGTGGACACTTCTCGTTTTAAGAGGTGTCCAGTTCTCAGTAGTGGGCTGGTGATGGGTTGATCATACGATGAAGTAGCTATAGTTTCTTGATGGTAAGTGTAATTTTCAATACCTGATTAAAGCTAGGGCGGGATAGATATAATGACGAAAATTGTAATGACCCTAAATAAGGTAAACACGGATACAGTGAAACAAAAATATGATAAAAACAAAGGAAGAAATACAATGTTTTTCTGTTATTTCAATATTTCCTCAGCAACGTCGGCAGGTGGCGCGGAAACCTTACACAAATAATCTGATCGTGGAAAACATTCATATGTCTTAAACGGTGAGCGGATTTCTTGCTAGCAATGTTTTCTACTTGTTATTGTTAGATACTTACCTATTTGTTTACACGGCTTTGTCCGGTTTTAAATAAATAAAAATAATTTTCAATTAAACTACTTTTAAACTATTACAAGTATTTTGAATCGTCACATGCATCTACCACTGGTTCGGAATGCCTTTCCTACCGGCAAGAAATTCGGCAGTTTAGACCTAGAAAGCTGATTTTTTTTACGAAACGTATGCCATTATTTCTTGTCTACTTTTTAAAGGGAGGATACTCGTAAACGTAGACAATGAATAAGAATTTTCGCGATTCCCATGGAATGGGGAATAAAGAGGATTTACATTTTCGAAACCAGGCTCAAGCCTGGAGATGTTATCGTAAGCTTGTTGCATACAAATAATTCTGCAAAAAGAGGTTCTCCAACGGCTAATAAACGTAAAAGTACTGAAAATGACGTGTACAACAAAACAAAATACATATATATATATATATATATATATATATATATATATATATATATATATATATATATATATATATATATATATATACAACTTTGAATTAGGATTAACCCATAATTAATATATTTTTGCATATTTAAATAATTGATCACTCGATCACAGCTGAATAAACTGTTGTGGTACGTAATTTTTTACACAAACTGAAAAGCCAGTTTTACAAAAAAAGTTCATAAAACTTTTGATGTACGAATAGATTCTTCCAAAAATTATACTTGCAAAAGTATCGTTTACGAAAAAAGTATTCAGAGGAAAATCAAGAAACATTCGCGCGAACAAAAGGCTCGAATAATAAAATACAGCAAGAAATAACCTTCATAAAACGATGAATGCGAATTCAATTTAGTTAACAAAGAAAAATAGCCGGTGAATTCGGTACAAAGTTGTGAATTTCACTTGGGATAAACAGTTTTGCGAGTCCTGGCGGGCGGAGCGCACTTTGTTAGGGCCCTGTTTAGATGCGTATCGTGATCAGGCAACGTTATTGTTGGCCGATAAAATGTGCTAGTGAGGTTTTTTCGTGTAAACATCATGCCTAAAGGTGGTGTTTTTTGTATAGAAGCATGCGTTATTTTGCGGAAGTCCATGATATACAAGGAACAATAAGCTTAATCCATACTAATATTATAAATGCGAAAGTGTGTCTGTCTGTCTGTTTGCTACCTTTTCACGGCCCAACAGTTTAACGAATTCTGATGTTTCTTACAGAGTTACCTTATATCCCGGAAAATCAAAGAGTTCCCACGGGATTCCTAAAAACCCATCCGCTTAATTGATTTGTATGAAATTCGGTACCCAGGTAGCTTGCGTCCATGTAATTGACATAGGAAACATTTTATCTCGGAAAATTAAACAGTGCCCACGGGATCTTTAGAAACCTAAATCCACGCGGACGAAGTCTCTAGTTTGCTATAATCCACTAAACCAGAAAAATCGCATACTGCATGTCGCCCCATACAGATTTGTCTGATTTAACGGATTTGGTTCCTTGTGGTGTTTATTAATTGATTGGGTTTTTTTGTAAGGTTGACTCGCGATTGACTAAAAGTATGCCTGTGGTAAGCAAGGATAAGGCTGGAATACAGTTGCCTAGAAAATGCTTATCCTAGCTTAAGACCCACTTACCTGCCAAATACCTGGGTCAACAGGAAATATCCTATAGGTTTTCTTGACAGACACGACGGACAGACGGACAGACAGACACATTTATAATATTAATATGGATATACAGAGCGTACAGTACATACGAAAAATGTACGAAAGGTACAGAAATCGTCCAGTTACAGTTTTATAATTAGTATTATAGTAGTTTATAGATGACCATAACCATTAACCGTTCCCTAACTTTGGTAATTAATTTACGTCAGACAAGATGCTCCCGCGCTAATAACAATTTCAATAGTACGGTATAACAATCAATGAGCGTTATTGGTAACAGTTTGTTACTATTATTGGTCACATTCAGCAGCGACTGCAACTAGGTTTGGCATCGCAATTTATTGTCAATTAAGTCGATATTATCATTAATTACTGGCCGGAATAATCGAGATGCCAGTGAATTATTAGCGGTTATAATTCTCTATTCATTGTTCTGATCCATTCGGTTAGACGTAATTTAGGTAACTCACTGATATTGGGCGATGTCATTTCGATGCTGTCTTAGTAAATTGGGTTCATTACAATTTAGTAGAGTAGGTTAGAGTAGGTAGCAGGTTTCTACATATAATGGTACTAAATTTTCACCGTACACTGTTTTAAATAGTAGCTAAAATTGAAACACATTTTAATTTTTTTTAATGATGGAACCACAAATTCGCGGTTTTCAGATTTATTCCTTTACTTGTGCTATAAGACCTACCTACCTGCCAAATTTCATGATTCTAGGTCAACGGGAAGTACCATTTAGGTTTTCTTGACACACACGTTGGACGGACGGACGGACGGACGGATGGACGAACAGACAGACAGACAGCTAACAAAGTGATCCTATAAGGGTTCCGTTTTTCCTTTTTAGGTACGGAACCCTAAAAATTACAATATATCTACAACAGATAAAGTATGCATAGATCGAAGTTTTACCTCGTCTATTAAATTGACGTATCCACTCCATCCGGATTTGCAGCTTAACAAAGCACAATATCCTGAAAGTCGAACGTCTAAGTTCTAACACTACCAATTTAGCTGTGAAAGGATAATAGTTATGGAATCACTTTGACAGCTTAGCCTAAATATTTTACTTGGAAAATGGGACTAAAGTTATGCCCAATGTTCCTCCGTCGAGCCAGGGCCGGCTTTACCTAGGGTGCAGGATTTTAAGGAGCGCTGAGGTCCGCTTGTAAGGCATGCAAAGACCATGCATCATTCTGTCTTTAAATTAAATATTTTATTGAATTAAAGACAAAGTTGTATTTTTTTATTCTTGTAAGCGCTTCGTTTCTAAAAATACTCGCTTATCCCGTGGGTCCAGAGGGCCTATTGAGAGCGAAGTAAACGGAATATTACTCCCCAACATAAATAGTCACTACCCATATTATAAATACTGAAGTATGTTTATTTGTTGGTTTGTCCTTCAATCACGTCACAAAGGAGCAATAGATCGACGCGATTCTTGCATGGGTATAGTTTGAGGCCTGGAGAGTGATATATGCTACTTTTAATCCCGTAAAATCAAAAAGTTGCCACGGGATTTAAAAAACCTAAATCCACGCGGGCTAAGTCAGAGGCATCGGCTAGTCATGTATAATTTTAGAGCTTTGATAGCTCAACGGTTGAGGAGCGGACTGAATTCCGAAAGGTCGGCGGTTCAAACCCCACCTGTTGCACTATTGTCGCACCCACTCCTGGCACAAGCTTTACGCGGAAATGGGAGGATTAGTCATGATTAGCAAGGATTGATTTCTTTAAAAAAAAATTGCACCCGAATATCCTATTTTGATAGCTCGCCTATAATAGGGCACCAGGGTAAAGAAAGAAAGAAAAAAAGAAAACTTTTTTTATTTGATCACTGTAACACTACAATGTTTCTTAAAACTAATTGAGTTATTCTACATAATATTGTACTTATGAGCTAAAATGTACTAAAATTAATGTGTCACATGTGTCCAAATATAGGTCTCCCACTCAGCATAATGCTGCAGCAAGCTGCACCGCTGGTTTTCAGGTACTGATTGCTCCCGGCTCTAGATGGGCTAGAGCCGGCCCTGCATCAAGCCTGAGTTCTGACACAATGGCCCGCAAAACAATCTTCAGTCCCGAACGAGGCCGCGCCTGCCATTGTGTTTGCAAGCTCGGGTAGGAATGAGAAGCTTCAGGGATTTTTAATATCGTTCCCATTTGATGCGATCGCTGAAAAATATTTTTGTATTCAATTGATTGGACGGGGATTTGAGTTGACCTGCTTTTTTGATTTGAATCAGCTTATTGTCCGAATTCACTTGAATTTGACATTAAAATTTATACTTGTCTATAGTACGCGACAGGTTGAAATGGCAACCGGGGTGGGGACGCCCCGCACACCCGCACAACCCCCGCGCTAACCCGCTACTGGTGACGTGCGGGTGTGCGGCGCGTCCCCCACCTCATACCTCGATTGCCATCTTAACCTGTCGTATACTATACTTTAGTGGTGTTTTTAACTCTCACACATATTTGACAAGCTACTAACAGTGAACTATGCTACTAATTATTACCCTCGTAGATCTCCAGTGATGTCGAAGCAGGTGGTCCCGTGTTCGCGTGCCGGGCTGCCCAAAAATGAGATTGGGTTTTCGTCAAGAAAATTTCAGTAGTAGCCTGGCATCGAAATACTCAGTAGCAGCCCGGAATTGGGATGTTCGCGTTGTAGGTATTGTTCGCGCTCAGGAGAGCATGTAAAGCAATTGGTTCTGCGCCTGATCTGACCCATCTGGTTATATTGAATTGCTGAATCATCGGACTATGAGAGTGATTAATGTATGGAAGCAATGTGCGTGCTCGACCGTACCAATAGGAAGATTTTCCTCAGAACGGTGTTGTGCTCGGGACCCAGTTGTATCTTGAAACTTGTACTTATAATAGTCTACTGGGATTAAAACTTCGTTAGCGTGATTCAGGCTTACGTTAGCGTGATTTGAAGATACCCGTGCTGCCATCTAGGTATTGAAATTGCTGTGAGTTTCATTCTGCCTTAGGTGTGCATCGTTTCAGCATGTGGAGACTGCCAACCACAGTGTATTTAAAATGGACTGTACACGTGGTTGCGCTCTCACTGTCTTGTGCATAAAACATTTGCTGTGTTGATCTCCGTAGTGAACTGTGGAACCATCTCCAAAAATTATATTCAGAAATGTGCCCAAAATAACGAGGAAGGAATTAAAAGTTTTGGATTATCCCTTTGCATATGAAACACATCTCTCCTAAGCCCTCATGAATACAAAGCTTTCTCCCCATTCGAGCCTTGAGATTGTTTGCGGGGCTGTTGTGTCAATACTAGCCCCAATTTACAAGGACCTTACGAAAACCACGCTGTGATATGTACACATATTTTGATATAAGCGTTTATAGCTCAATGGTTTTTAGGTGCAAGCCAAAGGCCACAGACGATAGCGTCAACGATGGTTCAAGCTTACTTACTTGAACTATTGTCAGAGTGAATAACTCATGCTAGAATGATTTTCGCGCTCTTTTTGTGTCTGTGTTTTTTGTCAACTTCAAGATTCAACCATTCAAATTACTGTTTGACCGGACTATGGATATTTAGCAAAGTGCAATTTATGATGCAAGATATGACTGGTCTTATGAGAAACTAGCAGTTGCTCGCGACTTCGTTCTTATCGTGGAACAACACCGACGGGTCTCCTCTCAGAATAAGAAAGGTTTAGGCCATAGTCTGCCATGCTGGTCCAGTGCGGATTGGCAGACTTCACACATCTTTGATAACATTATAGAGAACAAATTCCTGACTCCCTCGAATAGACGGCCCACGTCTCAACAACCGCTTTCTTATTTACCTACTGAGAGGAAATTCTGATATGTGTAAGAAATAAGTACAAACAAAACGAAAGGCAAAGATGTATCTGAACATGCAAGCCGCGGCTCTACTAACACACAGATGATTTACTTTATAAATAAGATAACGATATGCAATAATTACAAGTGCATGCTAATTGAATCTACATGTATACAGTACGGAGTAAATACGTATCTGCCTGAGCTTCGATTAACGCAAGTCGGGTGAAACAAACTAGCTGACACGCTTCACGGCTCGCTACAGCGCGGTGACTGAGGACTTAGCCAATTAATCTGAGTTAACTTAAGTAAATGTTTAGCAAGGCGATACTAAGCGCAACACACACCGGTAGAGTACGGCGTGTTTTTTGATAACAACTTAAACTAAGGGCCGGCGCACATATGGCGGAGCGCAGCGCAGAGCATTTTTCACAGTCAAAATAGTACCGATATTGTCCCCATTGAAATAATATCTAAAATCAATGGTGCATCCGTACGGATACTCGCGCATCCGCGCGCAGTCCCGCGCGTGCTCGCGTATTCTCTGGTACAAAGCATAATGTGTCACGCGATTAGAAAACTTCGCGGGCATGCTCTGCGCTGCGTTCCGCCATATATGCGCCAGCCCTAAGCTTTATTTTATCATCATCATCATCAACCAATAGATGCCCACGGCTGGACATACATCTCTTGTAGGGACTTCCACACACCAGGGTCTTGCGCCACCTGAATCCAGCAACCCCCTGCGACTGGCTTGGTGACATTAGTTAATAATGGGAGGTCATCCAATGTTGCGCTTCTGGTGCGAGATCACCATTCAAGCACTTTGGGACACCAACGTCTACCAGTTTCTCAAACAACGTGGCCTGCCCATTGCCACTTCAGTTCCGCAACCCGCTGTGCTGTGTCGGTTACTCTAGTTTTCCTACGGATCTCATTTCTGATTTGATCACGTAGAGAAACTCCAAGCATAGCTCTCTCCATCGCCCGCTGAGTGACTCTGAGCCTTGTAAATAAGATAACGATATGCAATTACAAGTGTATGTAAATTGAAACTGCATGTATACAGTATGAAGTAAACACCTGCCTGTGCAATCCCAGCTTCAATTAACGCAAGTCGGGTGAAACAAACTAACTGACGCCCGCTTCACGGTTCGCTGCAGCACGGCGACTGAGGACTTAGCCAATTAATCTAAATTAACGTAAGTAAATGCTCCAGCGCACAGATGTCTGCAGACAATGCCAGTCGGACAAGACTCTGATGAACATATTTTGCTACTAGCCAGCTCTGATGCATAAACGTAGCATATACCCAAGGAAACAAACTACATTTTGAGGAAGCTACTCTAATTCCAGTCAGGAAAGTGCTACTGTACCTGGCAGCCACAGGTAACTCTAAAATTGGTGATCATTACAGTGGACCAGAGACAATTAAAGTGATACAGGGAATAGGCTATTTGACAATTTTTTTGAAATTGTTTAAATTCTTTATTACACAATAAGCACACTATATTAATATTTTTCGGTAAATCTACTGTGTTAAGAATTAAAATCAATGATAAAGTTTAAGTTTTGAAGACATTTTTGTAATGGCCCTAGTCACATGACGTGTGACGTCACACGCTAGTAAAGAACTTATCACTTTGTTGGTGTGATTAGGATGTATACTGTATGCCATGCCAAATGACAGCTTTCTAGGACTTTCTATGAATCTCAGAGCTAAGCCACTGACAAATAGATGGACGGACAGACGGACGTGGTGAAATTGTAAAGGTTCCTTGTTGAGTATGGAAACCTAATATAGAACTTGTAAAATTGTTGCAACGTAATAGGTATGATCAGATTTTTTTCTATCTCGTCTGGCTTTACAAAGATAAGCCAATGTCAAGTTTGTAACAAGTTAGGGAAACTATGTATGTATGTATGTAACTATGTAAGTATGGACTTCGTCTGTGCCGGCGCGGCGCTCGCCGACACACGCACGGCATCTTTTTAGAGCGCTTTCCAGTCAGTTTTAACAAAAAAAAAACACTCCAAAAAGGCAGAGTACGCCTGCTAACGAAGTCCGATCAGGTTTTAAGATTCGAAGGTATTAATTAATTATTTTTGTCTGCAGTCCCCAGTCTCAGTATCCAATACAAACTCAGGCGTGAGTAAACAAATGCAGGAGATGATTACACTGTGCCCGCATTTAATCGCGTCTTCAGCAAACCTGCAACACCTGTTGACGGCATATTGCTTGTGTAACTAACAACGGAGAAAGACAAACACCAATATTGCTCTGAATATTAAGTATATTGAAGCAATTTCCACGTAACGTATAAGAAAAGTTTAACTTTTTTAGAATCTGTTCCAAAAATATCACACTATAATATTGTAAAGGTGAAAGCGTGTGTGTTTGTGTGTATGTTTGTTACTCTTTCACGCAAAAACTACCGGACGGATCGGTTCAAATTTCAAATGGAGATAGGTTATACCCCCTTTTTTTTTTTGTTTTTTTTTTTTTTTGTTGACTCTGGGGAATGCTAGCCAGCCGTGAGGCAGCCAGCCAGCTGAGGGAGGGTATGTGGGACTCGCCGGCCGAGAGGCGACCGGAATACCCACTAAACCCCAGCGGCGCTACTGCGCGTCGCCTGGCGACTGGGTCACGGGAACGCCGAAGCAAACAGCCTGGATTAACCCATAGGCTACTTTTATCCCGGAAAATCAAAGTCTGTTCTCCACTCCATTACCCCACCGACCTTTAGGTCTTCCTCGGTCTCTGTGACCCTCTGGATTTTAACAACAACTAATATTTAAACATCTGCGTGTTTAAACACCTCTCTCATTTTCCGTGAGCAGTTAAAAGTGAATAATTAATTTGCAGCAGTGGCAACACATAACAAACACCTTTCCGCATTGTTCTATCCTAATTAGAATTACAGATGGCGCGCGGCGCCGAGTTCCCAACACGAGTGCATGTGGTTTATGAATTTAAATAATGTACCTATCATACTAACTCTGATGTAGAGGCTATACCTAAGTTAACGAGGTAAACTACGCATTAGGGTCTATAATTCTACAAGGACGGACTGAATTTTAGTCTGCAAGCCGACACTGAAGAAGGCGATACGTACTTATTTGTACCTGCTTTGAATGGATTTCAAAAAGAGGAGTTTTTAATCCTACGAAAGAATTATTACTTCGTACATCCATATCCTATATACAACATTCGGGAACTCTTTTAAAACTTATCTTAAATAATATACGAAAAGAAAAGTTTTGACTCGCTATCAAATCTAAGTCCAAACCCTTGGACCTAGAAAGCTGAATTTTTCCACAAAAAGATTCACCTTATAATGTATGTATTTATGTCTGTTTAGGTAATAGGAGGTCGAAGTCTGGACCACTTGACTATCACCACTTTTGTCAATTTACTATGCCGTTTGGACATTTGACTCAAAATATGAAAGTTTCAAGAGGCAACCCTAAACAGAAATGAACTAGTGCTAGTTTTATTGAAGTCGACATGATTGCCGTCCTGATTGCACCGCCACCTCCAGACGTGTTTGCTTTATTAAGTGGATGTGTTTAATGTTTCACTTCTCTGGATGCGTTTGAATATTCTAGCGTCTGAATTTAAATTTTACTTGAAGACTAAACCATACTAAAATTATTATTGCACTAGTGTGTCTCTATGTTTGTCTGTTACCTTTTCACGGCTGGCCCATCCTTTTTACCGATATTGACGTTTGGTACATCATCCACAGGTCCTCCCGAGGGCTAGGGTTCGTGGGAAGGGCAATTCTCTTTCCGCGTTCCCCATCCTCTCCTATCTCATAGCTCCTCGGGCTATGCCCCATGGGTGCATCTATTGCGCCCTCTGCTTGAGACACTCAGAGGGACGCGTGGGCAACACGCCCTCCCTGCCAGGTCAATTAGCCATGACTAACAATATCCCATGAAGCGATATTGTTAACCACATTACCACAGTACACCGGCCCAAGCGCTGCTGTTACTTGCACACTCAGGCACACGAGAAGGCTACCTGGCTTGTGCTTGATTTAACCTTTGTAGACATAATATAATATAGAAAAGTTGGGGTTCAGTACACACACACAGTTTTAGTTAAGAATATATTTATCAGCTACATTGATTAACATATCCTATCCTTTTCCAATACCGTCCGATAGCGGAGAAAAAATTTGCTTTAAATCCATCGTACAATAAACGTATATTTCGTCGGCGCGCCTCAAAGCCATAAAGGCTTGAAAAAGGCCTTTGTGTGTAAGAAGGCTGAATCAGTATCGGCTATCAGTGCGATGCAGCGATATAAATGTTCCACTAGATACGGCGCTTCCTGGAAACAACATGTACCAACGAACATCGGTGTCCGCACTCCTGTCAATCGTAATCCATTTTATACTGGCTTCCCACGATGCGTGATTCTGCGGATTTCCACGCACAGTCGATGCCCACGGACAGCAATGACATGGCTGACTATCTGCGCTAACAAGGACGATTCTTTTATCGAGTTGCATCGGTGCAGGCTGATCCGTGTCCGTCCACAATATCACGCACCGTGGGAAGCCGGCAGTCCGTTTATAAAAATTAAACTTGCGCCACAACTCGAAATTCGATATTATTCATGTAATCATATTTGAGTATTTATAGGTAGCTTAGTAGTACCTATATAGGTTTAGTCTGTGCTAACTTATTTATGATAGTAGAATCGTACGATTAACAGGAGTGCGGACACTGATGTTCGTTGGAACAAGTTGTAACTATTATGAGCCTTATCTAGTGGAACTTTTATATCGCTGATGTAAACCGATGACGGGATCTCCTTGAAAAGCACTGTGCCTTTCAGCGGACTTGTTTACTTACTGGGATCGGAAAGATTGGACTTTGTAAAGGAAACATGTTAGTCTAAAATTGTTGGCTGCTATTTGGTAAGAAAATATATCACACTAATATTATAAAGGCGAAAGTTTGTGTGTGTGTGTGTGCGTGTGTGTATGTTTGTTACTCCTTCACGCAAAAACTACTGAACGGATTTAGCTGAAATTTAGAATGGAGATAGATAATATCCTGGATTAGCACATAGGCTACTTTTTATCCTGGAAAATCAAAGAGTTCCCACGGGATTTCGAAAAATCTAAATCCACGCAGACGAAGTCGTGGGCTTCGGCTAGTTATGAAATATTTTGTGCCAATATTAAAGAGATATAAGATATATTTTTAAAAAACTAGTTCCATTTATCGTTAATAGTTATAAATAGTATTTAAAGTTTTACTTAGTAGACTTTCGATCAAAGTTTTGGTAACATTATTATTTGAATATTTTTTTTATTATTTATCGCTTCACCACAATCACACGTATGGAAAGTTATGAATAATGATGTAGTAAGAACGCGTTTGTTTAGAAGAAGAAGAAATAGAATGAAAATTGCATCCATTGATGAGATGCAATTTTCTGAAAATTCTACTTTTTACATGACTGCCAAAAAAGGATAGATAGATAGATAGAACACTTTATTGCAAACAAAAACACATGTAAAGGATCACAACACAGAAAGAAGAAAACAGAAAAAACAATTGTGTGCAAAGGCGGCCTTATTGCTTGGAGCAATCTCTACCAGGCAACCTTTGCTGAAAGGAGAAGTGCTAGTGTTGGATAGTATCAAAAAAAGGAGTGTACCTTCAGGTTGTAAGTACTCGTACGTATGTGAGTTTATTCAACCATAAGTTCTAAATGCATGAACAGATTTGGATGTACGAGTATGTGGTATCGTTAGAATCCCTACATTATTCATGCTATTTTTTTTAAATAAACATGGCGGCTGAACAGCGCCATTTTCAAATGTGAAAAAGACTTTTTAGTTTCGTTTTTAGCAGGGTAATTTTTTTTTTTTAATTGCGTCTTGTATAATGAAGGATCTAATTCAATGTCTCGTGGGATAATTTTGTTAAAATATACCTATTTCCGTTTTCAAATTTCAGCGAAAGATATAGTCGTTAAATGACACAAAAAAACCGATAGATACAGTAAAAGAAACATATTCCACAACCCTTTGTTATAAAATGAAGCTAGACGCTCGAATAGTCAAAATATTGAAAGGAAGCTAACATTCAGAACATTCGAGATGGCAATACGTGCTGCAATGACTACGATCCGAGATGCACTCAGTTTGAGGAATATTGAAAACAGTTTCCATTAGGTTAAGCACATTTACTTGGAATATGGCTATATCGTTTCAATACAAACCTCTACAGTAGAGATGGGTGATTACTTGCAAAATTGAATACCAGAGCTTCGAAGTACAAGTACAATAAAAGGCCGCGCCCGAAATATTCATATTCAAAATATTTTTATTCGATTAAACTTTTACAAATACTTTTGAATCGTCAAATGCATCTACCACTGGTTCGGAATGCCTTTCCTACCGAGAAGAACCAGCAAGAAACTCGGCGGTTGCTCTTTTCAAAGATTTGATATAATTATGCCATGTATAAAAGTAATTGAAGTCCTGCGCATTGCTGAAGCAAGCTGCAGGTCAATTCCAAGCTCTTTTATCATTTGCACAATCTTCGATTGAATAATGTGGTTTTTTCACGAGCATAATTTTAATAGAATTTTTTCAACTTGGCGATTGGCGATCAATCACTTACGCAGGCGAAATTGCTCTGCTTAGATACAGCCCCGATGCAGTGTCGCCGGCTTATCAGTCTTTTATCGAGTATACTTTGGAGCGTATAAATCGTTTCAACGAATTATTTTCATTTGATTTTCATTTCATTCATTCATGAAAATCAAATGAAAATAAACAAAATCTGCGTCTTCTCATGCCAATATGGTGCCAATGACTTAGACAGACAGGGGAGCCAACATAATTCCACAGGAACTATTCTTTGAAACGATCCATAATCAAAACTTCACAACCTTGTTTCTTCTTCACCGTTCTACCGCAGAATAGACCAGCGAGAAACCGTTATGTGGTCGACATTCAATCTACTCGTACGAAACGTTTTTGTTCAACTTTTTTATACCAGCTCATGATAAGTCTCCCATAAGCTCATAGATAAATAGGTCAGTAGAAAGTAGCCCCTAAGCGAAATCCCATCATCCACTTACATCGATGATCGAGCTGAAAACCGATACTGATTCACCCTCCTTAACTCACAAAGGGCTTTATCTCTTTGAGGCCGCCGACAAAATATAAGTTTATGATTGGATGAACGCAACGCAAATTTTCGGTTTTCGCTGTCAATATTGTGTATATAAAGTACTAGCTGATGCTCGCAGCTTCGCCCGCGTGGATTGGTCAGATCCCCTGCAGCATCAGGATTGAGGAGTTGGAATCCAAATTTTTTATGAAACAATGTCGCAAAGATCCTCTATCGATTAAAAAAGAAATGACGCAAATCGGTTCAGAAATCTCGGAGATTTCGGTGTACATAGGTAGAAAAACACAACTCCCTTCTTGAAAGTCGGTTAAAAAAGTAGCCTATGTTACACCCTGGTCAATCCTCTACTTGTATGTGAAAATCCCGTTAAAATCAGTTCAGCCGTTCCGAAGATTAGCCTTTTCAAACAGACAGACAGACAGACAGACAGACAGACAGACAGACAAAAATTTTAAAAACGTGTGATTCAGTTATGGTATCTTTCAAAAAACCATATGACCTTAATATGTGGTAGTTATTTCGAAATTACAGACAGACACTCCAATTTTATTTATTAGTATAGATTATTAAAGGAAAGTACTTAGGGCCACTTAAAATTTTCATTAATCTATAGTGCAAGTAACAAATTCCAGCTTTTTGTCATCGAAACTCCACAAGAGACATGTCCAGTGTATTATGTACAATATTTTCCAAGATCAACATAATTTTATAATACAAAGTGTTATTTATTGACGAAAAGATGACTAGTAGAGTAGACTAGCAGAATAGCAACTTACACTATAAACCCATTTCTCTGACCTCTTTCTAAAAACTGCGTTTTCGAAATCTTATTATTTTTATCCCCACAACTTATAGGTCCAACTTTCGTCAGCCTTTAATTTAATTTGATAGAATGTTTGTAATCATTCTGTCGTTTATCTGTAAGCCATTCCGTGATTAATGATTTTTTTTTGCGAAATGTTGTCCGAGAAAAATAAGAGCCATTGAAATTTGAAGAAGAGTAAAATGTTCGTGACTAACGCGAGGTTCAAAGGCTCTGGTGCTGTGAAATAAAATACAGGAAAGTAAAAAGATCGAGCCAACGATGACGGTTCCAATAAATCAAATGAATACGCGTAATGAAAACTGAAGTGCAGGACGTCACACTGAATGCGTGCGGACGCGTGTACGATTTTATGCGATGCGATGCGATTGCTATGCGAGAAAATGTAAGAGCAACGCATACAGACTGAGTAGAGTATTCGAACATACCTACAGTTGTAATTGGTATAGTTACTGAAAACAATAAGCAGAAGACGTGGTTAAGTGATCATACATTCACGCGCCGCCGCTCTGTGCCAAAGTAAACAAAGCTTAGTTTGAGTGGATATCAAGAAAGAAGCCGCCCCTTGGCACTCTACTGTAGCGATGTGCGGAACGTCTTTAAGGCACGTCATAGCAAAGCGCGAAGGAAAAGGCAAAAAAAACTATGCGCAAGCAAGTTCTAGGCTTAGGTCTAGTTTCTAGGGTTATTTTCTTCTCTCTTTATTATTCTCGTTATTTTCTTCTCTTTATGATTTCTTTCTAGTTTTTCTATTTATTGTAAGATAAACTTGCATTTATAGACAATCATGCCCGAAGGAAAACATATCTAGGTTGGAGCACTTTGTATAATCCTCGTTCAAATTTTAGGTTCCGTGTTTGACAAGTTGACGTCGCGCTTTCTGTGTGAGCAGTCCTTTATACTCAGTAGAATATTTTTCATTGGATACACGGGTTTGTGAAATCGTGACCTAGTAACGCTGAGTTTGCTTCAATGTCCATAGAAAATCAGTTTCATTCGTGTATCTCATATAAATTGTTACTCGTAACACAATAATTTTATATTTTAGATTAATTAATATTTCAAATCATATTACATAAAACATTATGGCTAAGTAATTTTTATGTAATCATTATAAACAACAGCTGTAAACTGTTGTTCACAATCTCTAAACTAATATAATTTCATAATGCTCCCTTCGGAAAAATAAAGCCCTTCTAGACCCTTTCAACCTAAGTTCAAAGATTATGTAGGTGCATGAGAGTTAAGCACAGAATTGTAAATGTAGTCGATTCCAACGCAGCTTACTTTTGAAAAAGTATTATGTAAAAATATCTACACATATGAACGAATGGACGGTATGAATACTTTTCGACTGAAACTATTAGGCCTTTATTTTATCATCATCATCAGCTTGTGGACGTCCACTGTTAAACACAGGCCTTTTCTAAAGAGCACCACCACACCCAGTCGTCAGCCTTCCTCATCCAGCCACTTCCCCCCATCCGCTTTATATCGTCGCTCCATCGTGCTGGAGGACGTCCCACACTACGCTTGCTTAAACGCGGTCTCCACTCTAGGACTTTCAGGCTCCAACTGCCATCGCCTGTACGACAGGCATGACCTGCCCATTGGCACTTCAGCTTGCTAATAGTTTGGGCTATGTCAGTGACCTTGGTTCTCCTGCGGATCATCTCATTTCGGATCTTATCCCTCAGGGAAACTCCTAGAATAGTTTATTTTAAACATGTAATAAATTATATTTTCTTTGTATAATTTATGACAAAAAATAAAAAGCCGTCCATCCAAGGCGCGCACCGCAAATTAGGTAAATATTATCCAACAAAAAAGATCCATTACGTACGGCATAATGAAATTATAAGGCTTTCATGGTTTATTATAATGGAATATGTAATGTGGTGTTCTGAGAAAGTTATTAACAAGTAATTTAAAAAAGTTTTCGAAAAATGCCGACTGCGGTTCGCTCTACATTTTTTCCAGCCCGCACATAAAAGCTGCCATTTGGATTTTAAACAATTTAATGTACCCAGTGACATTCGTGCTATAAAGACAAATCCATTTATGGAGTAGGTATGAGCGGACATGAGAACATATACATACATACAGATCAAACACATAACCCTCCTTTTGGGCTTCGCCGCAGTTGGGTAAAAAAAGATCCATTACGTACGGACAATGAAATTATGGCTTTCGTGGTTTAATATAATGGAATATGTAATGTGGTGTTCCGAGAAAGTTATTAAAAACTTACGCTACTTCAAAACTTTTCTATTTAAACTTTTTAAAGACATTTTAATTAATGTAAAATTGTAAAGCTAAGTTGCCTCGGTAGGCGTTCTTGTGAACTTGTAATGATTCTGACTTCTGAGATGCTAAGTGGGTTTGTTATTTTTGCATTTTTGTGAGGTAGACACTTAAAATGTGCTTCAAATTATTGTAATAACCGAATCCAGAAAGTTGTTGATTATCTTCTCAAAAGTTCATCTATATGGTCAGTGGTACAACTATAAATTCCCTTCACTTATGAATGTATAAAAAAATGATTTGAAAAGAAAAAACCCTTTCGAAAACTGTTTTCATAGAATCCATTAAATGAATAGGAAATATTATATGACTCTGGAAAGATAAATAAAAGTAAGTGCTTAACGGAGAAACTTTCCCATACTGAGGAATAATATCGAAACTTTGGCATTGAATCAAGCATTAGGGCGGGAAACGAAGGCAGCGGCTTTTGGCAAAATTATCATTTATATAGCCGGGCGGACATTTCCAAAATAATAAGGCGTGACCGATGAATAATACCTACTTACCTATAATAACATCTATATATAACTATCGTTACTTTGTGGCTAGAGCAAGGATGTGACCTGTAGCTCGCTCCAGCAATGCGCTGGACTTCAATTACTTTTATACGTGGCATAATATTGTTTATCAAATCTTTGAAAAGAGCAAACGCTGAGTTTCTTGCTGGTTCTTCCCGGTAGGAAAGGCATTACGAACCAGTGTTTGATGCTTTTGACGATTCAAAAGTAGGTTCTAGTAAAAGTGTAATTGAATAAAAATATTTTGAATATTTTTGACTGTGCGACACAGACCGTCCGAGTCTTAATAATAATTACAAAACGAATCTCGCAATAAGGCGGACTAGAAAAAACGTAGAGACAAGAATATTGCGTCACGGAATCCTTTGTACAAAGAACCTTTCAAAGTAAATTGCGTTCCGGACCGGCTACTTTAAATATGGCGTTTTAGGAGCCTACAGCGGGACCGACTTAAAAAGTTTTATTAAAATCGTTCGGAAAATAAGTGGTGAAAGACTAAAAGCCTCCCTTTTAAAATTATCGACCTGTTTTCTCTTACAAAAGTAAAATTTATTTTTCTTGACTCTTGGGCTTCTTCTCATACCAGAGCGCATTTGAACCATCGTAACTTATCTTACGAATACAATAATATAAATAAATACTTTGAATTTGAGTTTGAGAGACCGACTCGTACTTAACAGGGCTCTCTCCGTCACTTGCTTCCACTCGTTTCATACAATCGTAGTTCCAATTTCATTTGAATACTAAGCGACCAAAGTCCATGAAATTTTGCAGACATATTCTAGAAACTAATATCTGTGTCTGTGGTGTTTTAGATTTTTCTAAAAATATGTAGTTTTAAAATTACAGGGGCTCAAAGATTTGTATGAAATTTTTTAAGACCACGTAACTTTGAAACCGAATATTTTAACAGAAATCTGGAAAACCACAGACATAGATATTAGTTTCTAGAATATGTCTGCAAAATTTCATGGACTTTGGTTGTTTAATATTCAAATGAAATTGGAACTACGATTGTATGAAACGAGTGACGGAGAGATCCCTCTTAATAGAGATATATTATCTTCTAGTCGCATACGGTACCTATACTTACTTATCAGGCCAAACTTCTTCAAAGGCGCTTTCTGATCACTAGCAACAAGTTTCAAACGTTATCGAGAAGCCGAGAGTATAGAGGCACTGCTTTCAAATTTAAGAGACTCCCACCATCTTCTCATTTATCATCTAAACGTAATATAAACCCTATGGCTTTGCACATAAAATCCATTATGCAATGAAAACGGTGAAGAGGTGGACAACTAGGTCGGTATTGGTTTCGCTACTTTAGAAAATTGCTGGTAAAGTGCATTGAAAGGAAACAGGTATCTAATATAAATAGTATTGAATGGAAAGAAATTTATGCAAAGAGTTATCTTGAGACTTGGGGTAGAAAATTGTATGTAGGACTGGTAAACTGTACTCAAATAATACCAGCAGGTTGGGGTTTTTAAAGGAAGCTTTTTGAGCTTACTCCTGAATACTGAAAAGCAAAGCTTTGTATTAATTTGACTTGATCGTATGTTGTTAGGGCGCCTTCAAATTAGCCGCAAAGGCAGCGCGGCTCTTTTGTTCTCTCTTCTGAAAGCTAAAAAAGAAGAGATTTTTTAACTTTTCATAACAGGTTCTTCTGAAAGTTTTAAAAATATCTTGCCGATTATTCCAAATCAAGTTTGTTGTTTCTGGCGTACCAAATGGATTAAAAAAATCTCAATCGTCTTAAATCTACATAGGTCCTTTGAGTTGAACACAAAAACAACATTTTCAAGAGTATTTTCCGTTGAAATTGAAACGGAACTTCGTTCCAGTTTCGTACTTAAGTTAAAGGAAACTGCTTTCAATATTCCTCAAATCGAGTGCATCTCGGGTCAGAGCAGGGTTATCGCCTTTGTGAGAAATATATTTACGGATTTTTTCGATAAAATGCTCTTAGGAAATAACTTTTGGGATATCTTTCTTTTACTTGGGATTTTAGCTCTGCTAGAATTTATTTCGCTGATGTCTTGCTGTTTAGATGTATTTGCAAGAGACTGCATCATCACCTACCAACAGATGAGATCGCGGGCAAGGGCTGACTTTGTATCAGAATATTTAAAAAAATACCTTTTTTTTTTATTCACTATAGGTAAGCGCTTGACCACAATCACACCTGATAGAAAGTGATGATGTGGTCTAAGATGGGACCTACTCAGATATGCGTTACAAAGGCAAACTTAATATCAAGAGGTATTCTTTCGTAGGAAAGTTGTGGTATCGAAACAGCGATGTGTTTGATGATGACGTTGTATGTGTTTTGCGAAGGTTTTCCGTATTTAATTATTTTCTGCCGATAGTAATGAAAATTCGAGTGAACACAAATCCTGATTAAATTGTCAAACTCAGGTATGAAAGCAATTCCAACTATCAATAAAATTGCGGCAAAGAACAGTTTTTTACTGTGATTGAAATTAAATAATTCTATTGTGAAAAGGATTATTGTTTATTTTTCATACAAGCACTAGTATTCATGGTACTAATACTATACGAAGTTAAAATCTTAATTTGGTTTTATAACTCGTTAAATTAAAGAGTTGTCTTTGACATTACAAAGTGGATTTTAAATTTAAAACACTACTGCCCAACAAGTGTAAATTAAAAATTTATAAGTAACACCCCCGACAAGTGAAGGTTACAGTAATTAGAAAAGAGCTGATAACTTTCAAACGGCTGAACCGATTTTCTTGGATTATAGCTAAGAACACTCTCGGTCAAGCCACCTTTCAAACAAAAAAAACTAAATTCGAATCGGTTCATTAGTTTAGGAGCTACGATGCCACAGACAGATACACAGATACACGCGTGAAACTTATAACACCCCTCTTTTTGGGTCGGGGGTAAAAAAAGGAGTGTATCTAGTGTTTTCAGGGTTTATGTATGTAATATGTATATGAGGTTTTTACAGCACCATAACTTTTAAATGCCTAAACAGATTTGGAAGTATGCTGTATCGTTAGAAACCTCACCCGAGTCACAAGCAAAAAAAGTTTTTGATAAATTCAATAAATGGCGGCTGTCTTATGCCATTTTTCCAAGGGTAAAATTTTACTTTTTGAACGCTTTTTAATAGGACAGTCGCGTCTTCAATTTTTTTAACGTATTTAGGTACTATTTACACAAGATTATAGAAAGCACCCTGGATTATAGTTTGGTGGCAACCCTAGAGCGAACCCGTTCTACTTCTAACTGCATTTGATATTGCCTTCACGAATATTGGGAACGCTTATTTCGTTTGCATGTTTGGAAAAATGCGTATATCGAACTGAAATAATCATGTTGCCGAACACTACCCGAGCTGAATTCTAATATTGGAAACTTTATTAAAAATGCATATTTTATTAGCTAGGTTGGTATGATTTCGTGAAAGAGGTTAACCACCGAATCAAGTTCGTATGGGCAACGTTTAGGAAGTTCCGTGATATTAGTATCTGCAATTTGTCTTTTACCGGCCAAAATTAATGCTCAATCTATCTTTAACTTGGCGAAAAGTTACTTGGCAACGCTGTTATTTGTCAAAAAGACTTTCGACGAATAACAACATTGCTAAGTAACTTATCGACAGATTACAGATAGATTGATTTTAATTTTGGCCGTAAGTCAGCTAAGGAAATTAAAGTCAACCTTCAGAGAGAGCCAGCGAACGTCAGACCTTCGCTGTTTTATAAAAGCTGAAAGATTCTCTACGTATTGACCAGACACCCTTAAAGTTTAAAAGTAGGTGTGTGACAGGGGGTTGCCAAGATGCTTTACACAAGAGCTTTTATAACGTCAGTTAAAAAGACTGTCGTGTAAATGAGGCCTTACAATTTGACGTATTTTTATACACCTTTTTTATCTGTAAAACGTTGCCTTTGTCCCGCTCGATTCACGTATAGCGCAGTACTTGTCTGATTAAATCTGTTCGTTTGTATGAAGTGTCGGAGGTGTGATGATAGTGGTGTCGCTTTCGACATCAATGGGTGATAGAATGTAGCTTTATTAGCAGTATAAATATGTCAACAAAAACATCCCCCGAATATCACAACATAAGCCTCTGATATGGCAATTTTATGATTCATATATCGCGGCGTGTTCGCGCCGATCCTCGTACATCGGCAGTCGGCACATAGTGGGATATTTTATTCATGCCGCTCAAAGTATTCATCACTTCAACAGAAAATCCCGCAGTTAACAACACTTGTTGTACTATCTGTTTGTTTAAAAATGAATAATATTACAATGAGGAAATTACCTACATATTATATTCATTTTTAGGATTTTTTCTACTCGGGAGGCCTGTGGGTCAACTACTCAAAGAAAGCCATAGACACCCTAAGGGTGCAGTATAACAACGGGTTCAGGATGCTGTTGGGCTTGCCGCGGTTTTGTTCAGCGTCAGGTATGTTCGCAGAGGAGCGGACTGATGACTTCTTTGCCATAATGCGGAAGAAGTCATCATCACTGCTGACAAGACTGCGCTCAGGTACCAACCGCATCCTGAACATGTTTGCAGATAAGTTGGACTCACCAATACTTGAACACATGATTCAAGTGTTGGTGAGGCAACAATAATTGTAAATTGTTCTTTCCACTACAACATTATATTACTAACATTAGTTTTTAAGCATCAATATTGTCTACTAACAAAGTGAGTCCTGGTTGCTCTTAATAAAGATTTATTATTATTATTATTATTATTATTTTAGGGTTCCGTACCTCAAAAGCATTAACGGAACCCTTATAGGATTACTTTGTTGTCTGTCTGTCTGTCTGTCCGTCGGGTCTGTCAAGAAACCTATAGTGTACTTCCCGTTAACCTAGAATCATGAAATTTGGCAGGTAGGTAGGTCTTATAGTACAAGTACAGGAATAAATCTTAAAAGCGTGAATTTGTGGTTATATCATGTAAAAAAAAATTAAAATGTGTTTCAATTTTCAAAGTAAGATAACTATACCAAGAGGGGTATCATAATATGAAAGGGCTTTACCTGTACATCCTATAACAGATTTTTATTTATGTTTATGCATAATAGTTTTTGATTTATCGTGCAAAATGTTGGAAAAATACGCAAGTACGGAACCCTCAGTGCGCGAGTCTGACTCGCACTTGGCCGGTTTTAATAAACCCTTGCATTTTCCTTTCATGGATGAATATACGAATTTATGAATAGTTAGCTAACTGCCTAACATCATTAGAGTAAACTTCGAAAATTGGTTTTAGTTTAATTAACAAAAGTGATTCTTACCATTTTACTTCTTCTATAGTACGGAATCCTTGGTGTACAACTCTGACTCACATTTGGCTGGTTTTTTATACAAGAAACCAAAAGCTTAGTTGTAACATAACAACGCACCTAGTGTTTATGTAAGACCTAGGACCTGGATACGTTACATAGTTTGCTATAAATCAAATGTAAAGTATGGTGCAACATGCAGCATGCGATATGCACCGCCCGCCCTCCTACTGCTAAACATGCAGGAAATGTTTTTTTAAACTTGCTCTGTTCACACTCGGCTAAATATGAGATCATGAGATAGCAAAATGATAGGCTCCTTTCTAAATATTTTTCCGTTGGGTTACGAGTCCCAAAATCGTGGCCGGGTTGACGGGATTGCCGAAGTTGGAACGACAGTTTTATAGCTCAGTAGAACCGCTGATTTACATTTATAACTTCTTAAAAACTCCTACAAACTAGGTCAAGCGGTGGACGTTGCTGAATTTATAATGGTATTAAAATTGTTACAGAAATCTTGTTTGATCTATGACATGGAGTGCCCCATGGATTGATTAATTATATCATCACCATCACAATCAACCAATAGACGTCATAGGTCTCTCGGAAGAACTTCCACATGCCACGGTCTTCCTGATTCCAGCGGCTTCTTGCGACTGGTTTGACGTCGTATGAGGAATTTATATTATGCCTTTATCGCCCTGTACAAACTTACTTGATGGTTGTTTTGATTTGGTACATTTAATAGTCTGGAATATTCCATGGATCTTACCTGAAATTAGAAAAGAACTTATGAATATCATTGTTTCATAGAAAATTGATCACACTAATATTATAAAGGCGAAAGTTTGTATGTGTGTGTGTGTGTGTGTGTGTGTGTGTGTGTGTGTGTGTGTGTGTATGTGTGTGTGTATGTTTGTTACTCCTTCACGCTAAAACTACTGGACGGATTGGGCTGAAATTTAGAATGGAGATAGATTATACTCTGGATTAACACATAGGCTACTTTTTATCCCGGAAAACCAAAAGGTTCTCACGGGATTTCGAAAAACCTAAATCCACGCGGACGAAGTCGCGGGCGTCAGCTAGTAAGGGATAAAAGCGAAGATATCCTACTGGTTAAGATGTCGGTTCAGGAGGTCCAAAGGCTAGGTTTGTCTAATTTTTTGGAGTTATCCACAATGTTGTCAAAGGTTGTTTAACTATGAAGTCTGCCAAATATCTGCACTTGGCAAACTAGTGAGACTCATTTATACATCGATGGACACATCTATATTGGATTTCCTCTGGATTCCGCCAATCCACTAATAACCGGCCAAGTGCCAGTCAAACTCGCGCACTGAGGGTTCCGTACTCGGGTATTTTTTCCAACATTTTGCACAATAAATCAAAAAATATTATAAGTACATAAAAAAAAAAAATATCTGTTTTAGAATGTACAAGTGATGTACCCTTTCATATGATACCCCACTTGGTATAGTTATCTTACTTTGAAAATTGAAACACATTTTAATTTTTTTTAAATGATGTAACCATAAATTCGCAGTTTCCAGATTTATTCCTGTCCTTGTGCTATAAGACCTACCTACCAACCAAATTTCATGATTCTAGGTCAACGGGAAGTACCCTATAGGTTTCTTGACAGACAGACAGACAGACAGACAGACAACAAAGTGTGTATAAGGGTTCCATTTTTCCTTTTGAGGTATTATTCGTATTAAGCCATTTTTCCAATTTACACATAATATGTCAACAGTATATTCTCTCATCAATATTTTCATACTGAATGTGGAACAAAGGATACAACAGAACAATTAGAGCGCGAATAAGTCAGTGAGCGGCTTTTAAATTGGATTAAAGTTGTTAATAAAAGGTTCCTCTTGGAACCAGCTCGTAAACGTTTACGCCATAAAATCCAGCGCTTTTAAGCCAACGAGAGCATAGAGTTTTTATTGTTACCATCCATGACATAATTCTAGATTAAGTGCACTGGCTGACTGGCCTTGGTACTTGGTATTAGTTTCATGGTAGGGGATTCGTTCTAAGGGGATAGACAAACGGGCTGCAATTCGACTACAAAATTGTAATTAAAATGCAGTTGACACCACTGATGTTGCGGAGGTTGCTACTGTATTTGTAACTGTATTTGCAACACATGTAAAGACATGTTTTAGCGTTGACCCGGTTCAAATCACTAATCCAAAACGAAATATCTGTGGTGTATTAATGTACCCCTTGCATCTATCTGCCCCAGTTCCACCTACGGGCATAGTTTTTACAGGTACCTACATAATATTATACCGTTTTATGAAATCAACATTTTGATATTGAATAATTGCAATTCATGTTAGCGTTTCTCAGTATTTACCTGTGTGGTATAAAAAACTGAATATTTGGATCAAAAAGTAAAATTTTTGAAACTTAAGTCAGTTTCGCCCATCGGTGAAATACAAAAAAAACCACAACATTGGTAAAATTATAAGATACAAGGACTTCATTACCATGGATTTGGGTTTAAAAAAAAAGTCATGTCATTCTCCGGGTCTCTAAATAATAAAATATTCTATATTCTTTTAAAAAATCACATCGATCCGTTGCTTTATTGCGGCGTGATTGACAAAACAACAAACAAACACACCTTCATACTATGATTAGTGATAATATGAACAATTTTGTGCAATATTTACAAGTTTTTAAAAACTGATAGCCGTATTTCATGCTGAAAATGAAACTAGATGAGAAATTTTTGGTAATTGGTTTCCACCAAAGGGTTCCGTCACAGTTAATAAAAAAAGCGTAACAGAGCTGCCAGCGGTTTTAAAATTGGATTCACGTTGGTTATAGAAAGTTCGTTTATCCTGCTCCTTGTAAAAGTTTTATGGGATAAAATCCAGTGGTATTTTACGGTAGCGCAGTTTTTATAGGTGCTGTCTATAAGTCTAGATTAAGAGCTTCGTTCCAGCTAGGTTCTAGCTTAGTCTAGCTACTGGCATTGGTTAATGCTTTTGATCTAGCTATACAAACTACATGGACAAATATTGGTTTAGGGTGATAAAATAAAAATACGAGGTCTAGGTAATAAAATATTATAAAAATAGGCGTAAAAATTGAGAACTGGAATATAAATATGCTTTATTATTGTTCTCTACATGAAATGATAATTAACCTACTCGTTTATTGAGATATCGCTAAAAAGTCGATATTATTGCTCTTTGCATGGGTTTGTTCATTCTCCAAACGTTGATTGTAAGTCTGCCTTGAAATGAGACAGCCTTTAAGATCACCGTATAAGGTAAAAACTAGGATATCCCCGTTTTTGAGAGGAGACCCGTGCTCCGTAGTGGATCGGTGATATGTTGATCATGATGATGATTATGAGGAGTTTACACATAGGAACACAAGTGTAAATCAAAAATTTATAACACCCCCGACAAGTGAAGTCACAGTAACTAGAAAAGAGCTGATAACTTTCAAATAGCTGAACCGATTTTCTTGGATTATAACTAAAAACACTCTCACTCAAGCCACCTTTCAAACAAAAAAAAAACTAAATTAAAATCGGTTCATTAGTTTAGGAGCTGCGATGCCACAGACAGATACATAGATACGCAGATACACACGTCAAACTTATAACAGCCCTATTTTTTTTTTGTCGGGGCCGGGGGTTAAAAATTATAAACAAGAACTATGTCACAATTAATAAAAGTGTGATAAAGCTTCAAGCAGTTTCCAATAAGATCAAGGTTGATAGTAAAAAGTTCGTTTATCTATCGGATCGTAAAAACTGTATGGCATAAAATCTAGTGGCGTTTTAAGTCCACGAGAGCGTCCATTTTATAGGGCAGTTATAATAGCTATGTCTAATGTAGGATGGTGATTATAATCGTCGTTATTAGCTTGGTATAAAAGTAAATTTTTTATATCAAAATAACTATAATACGCGACAGGTGGAGATGGCAATCGGGGTATGAGTCGGGAGGCGCTCTGCACACCCACACGTCACCAACGCTATCCCGTACCGGGTTTGAGCGGGGGCTCTGCGGCTGTGCGGACCCGATCGCCATGTCGCGAACTGTAGATAAAATTAACTTAACCAATCGGGGATTAGTTTAGATTTTGAGAAAATTATGGAAAATTTTAAGCAAAATTTTAAACGTGAAAGATAGCTCGTAAGGAAATCTACAGATTTCCTTACGAGCTATCTTTCACGTTAGAGCAAGTGATGTATAATTGCTTATAAAGCATACAACTCCGAAAAGTTAGGGGGTGTGAATCCCGGACTCCACGACTTAACCACAATGCTACCATCGCTTTTGATACCCAAATGTTTAGGTTGTTTAGTACCAGGGTTGAACCCATTACCCAGATCACAAATTGAGAATTTTCAGCAACAAAACTTCAAGCATTATACTTACAAGTATCAATGATCAACCCATTTCCGCCCCACTACTGAGTACGGGTCTCCTCTCAGAATGAGAAGGGCTTAGGCCACAGTCTGCCACGCTGGCCCAATGCGGATTGGCAGACTTCACACACCTTTGAGGACATGGAGAACTCTCAGGCATGCAGGTTTCCTCACCATGTTTTCCTTCACCGTTAAAGCAAGTGATATTTAATTGCTTAAAACGCACATAACTGAAAAGTTAGTGGTGCGGCCCGGGATCGAACCCCCGATCTCCGATTGGGAGGCGGACGTTCTAAACACTAGGCTATCACAGCTTCAAGTATCATATTATCATTTTTAACCCCCGACCCAAAAAGAGGGGTGTTATAAGTTTGCCGTGTGTATCTGTGTATCTGTGTGTCTGTGTATCTGTGTATCTGTCTGTGGCACCGTAGCGCCTAAACTAATGAACCGATTTTTTTGTTTTTTTTTTGTTTGAAAGGTGGCTTAATCGAGAGTGTTCTTAGCTATAATCCAAGAAAATCGGTTCAGCCGTTTGAAAGTTATCAGCTCTTTTCTAGGTACTGTAACCTTCACTTGTCGGGGGTGTTATAAATTTTTAATTTACACTTGTTTATAGAAAACTTGTCTAAATATCTCTTCAATTTAATATTGTCGTTTTCCATCGTTTGTTGTTCTTATAAAAACGTCTCTCAACTGTTCCGGGGCGGCGTTCCGGAGTTGATTCAATTACGTGTTTCCGGTAGAATGCGCCGGCAACTGCAGAACGAGCAAACGCATCCATAACAACAGCAAATTGTAATTTAAAGAGTGAGCTTCAGCTGATGTTCTACTTACCTAGTCAGTAATTAAAGAATCTTGTACTGAAAACTTGTCATATAATTTCACTATCAAGAATCTTTTTCAGTTCACACTGTGAGTCACTCAAAACTCACAATGGCGGCTGACGAAAATGAGTGACGACATTAGGAATAAGAGTCGCAGGGAACCGCTGGATCCAAGCGGCGAGTACTTTAAAAATTTACCCAAAGAGCGTTTTGAAGCTGATTCATTGACTGAATTGGTTCCATCAGAACTCGGTCTAATATTGTCATCATGCTTTAGTACTAACATTCCTCTTTTTGCTTCGGAGAAAAGTAATAACAGTTCATCAAAAGAGTCTCAGATCGGGTTGTTATTCTAAGGTTCCGGAGTTTTTGTTGAATTTTGAAAAGCAAATTATTGTAAATTAAAGCTCGCAAGAGAGTAAGCTACCTATTAATACAATAATACAAGTGTAAATAAAAAAATAATATTGAAGGTTACAGTAACTAGAAAAGAGCTGATAACTTTCAAACGGCTGAACCGATTTTCTTGGATTATAGCTAAGAACACTCTCGGCCAAGCCACCTTTCAAACAAAAAAAAAACTAAATTAAAATCGGTTCATTAGTTTAGGAGCTACTAAACTTACACAGATACACACATCAAACTTATAACACCCCTCTTTTTGGGTAGGGGGTTAAAAATAATGATATGCCAAAATCTTGTCTTGAAACCATTCTTCGAACTATGTATTTGTCATCGCGCGTACCTTATAGAAACAGTTCAGCTGAAGAGCGTTCCAGAGTTGATTTAATTACGTGTTTCCAGCAGAATGCGCCGGCAACTGGAGAACGTGCAAAACGCATCCATAATAAAAGCGAATTGTAATTTAAAGCTCGCGAGAGAGTTATTTCACGCAAGCCTCGACAGCACAGGTGACTGTCTGTTAATTTTCCTACTACATTTTGAATGTCGTTATGAACTAACTTTTTCCTGAGATTAAGGTTTTAAATAATCCCGCAGGAACCTCTTGTCTAAGCTTTTTGTCTTACTAGAAGTCCTAAGTCTCTCCTTCAGCATACAAATACTCCTCTTTTAACGCTTATGACTTTGTCTTGTCTGTCTGTCTATCCATGTCCATCTAGAACGATTTCTAGAAAGTATGAAAGCTACTAGCTGTTTCTAACATGGTAATTGAAATTCTCAACTTAAGGGTATTTCTGATACGACCTAACTAGGGCAATCTTTAATAAAGTTTAAGTTCCAATTAAGTGTAGTTTTGATTTCGTTTCTTTTAACTCTGCAGACCTGCTTCAGTTATTTTGAAACCTGTCGAAGCCATCAATATCAGCTATCAAAGTTTTCTCAAGTCTACGAAAGTTTATCGATTGCAGTCAATTCAAGTCTGCCTGAGTATGTTTTGATTTATTTTGAAACTGTTGAACGTCTACAATCTCGACTTATGTAAATGAAACATGGAAACGATATTCCGTACGCGAAGTCAATTGCATTTGAACATGGAGATACATGATACTAGAGCGCGTATTTCTCTTGAATTGACCTAACAGGCGTGTCTACACTCTACTAGGACACCAGTAAGTAGTGCTATGTGATTCAGTAAATTGGGGCTGAATCTGCTTTTACTGTGTTTTTCTTCTTCTTTCTTCCTGGTTTTCTTTTCCGAACTTTACCGGACCGAACTCTTACGGTATGGTAGTGTAAAAAGAGTGAAATATAACGGTGATGATACTTTGGCTATATGGGCGGGTCAGTTTTGTGTGGCACGCCGTGTCCATACAACGCTGAAGAGCCGTGGCTCGTCATCTCACAAAACCATTCTATAGAATAGAATAGAATAGAAAAGATTTTTATTCAAATAAACTTTTACAAGTGCTTTTGAATCGTCACAATAAGTTACCACTGGTTCGGAATGCCGTTTCTACCGAGAAGATTGTTGTCTTGCCTTGCGATTATCCACAAGCGAGCTACCAAAATCACGGTAAAGATTACACGTCTATCAACACGCAAAAGTCAAGACGTTAGGTGCAAGCGTCATCATCATTACTGTTGACCCATTGCCGGCTCATTACTGAGAACGGGTCTCCTTTCAGAATGAGAATGGATAGTTTACCACATTGTCCAAGTGCGGATTGAGTTCCAAGCGCAGGTACGTCTTTGTAATTATGATAGGCGGGGGTGCTTCTATCACCCCAGTTTGCTCCTCCATTATATATTATAATCTCGCTGCATTTTAATATGAAATATTTACTTTCCAAGATTCAAAGTTACATATTTCATGTGTGTACCGAGGGACTGTCGGAGCTATCGCAAACTTTGCCACTTCATCAATAACAGAGTGCGAGTTTTCTCCGGCGAGTCTCAAGTTAATTGTTGTTGAAGTTTGCAAGAGTAATACAGTTTATATTAAACCTCGGTTGTTTACGCCACGCGTAGGTATGTAATGTAGGAATTATACATACATCTCATACAATAACAAGTGTAAATTAAAAATTTATAACACCCCCGACAAGTGAAGGTTACAGTAACTAGAAAAGAGCTGATAATTTTCAAACGGCTGAACCGATTTTCTTGGATTATAGTTAAGAACACTCTCGATCAAGCCACCTTTCAAACAAAAACAAACTAAATTAAAATCGGTTCATTAGTTTAGAAGCTACGATGCCACAGACAGATACACAAATACACACGTTAAACGTATAACACCCCTTTTTTTGGGTCGGGGGTTAAACAGAAAAGCGCTGACTCAGTTACTGACTGACTTATCAACCCTAAGCCGAAAACTTTGGATCCGAAAGCTCAAATCTTGCTCAGGTTCGCTTTATTATAGAGGTTTTAGCGGCTGCTAGTAATTTGTTATCCTAAATGCGAAATATGTCTTCCTGTCTGTCTGTCTGGTACAGCTGGTAGCATTTCATCGACTGTTGATCTGATTCTTGACCAGGTTTGGCAATCTCTCTTGCAATTTACATATGGACCATTTTTATATCATGAACAAAAATATATCACAACTTTCGATTTCAATATCAGGTTTCAATTCGTTGTTACATGCATGCGTTCGCGCATCGTTCATTCGATTGAGTTGACATTTTGTACAGTTGTTTTGAAAACTTGCGTGAAGATTTTTACCAAATTACCATCAATGTATATTAAGTATATGCGTGCAAGATCCGTTTCGGTTTTCGACTTCGGTTTTCCCTGCTAGCTATTCTATTGGTACCTTCAAAATATGAGTGAATAGGCACCTTCTAGGCAGGCGCGCTTCACCTTAGGCTGCATCATTTTTTACGTTTTGTGTGAGTGCAGTCAAGCGCAAGCCTATATGGTTCAAAAAAGAGTTGCATTGTAATGCAATAAGATATATAAAAAAGAGTAGGATACAAAATATATAAAAATGCAATCATGAACCATTGCCGTAGGTAGGAACAATAAATTTTAATGCCTGAGATAATACCGTATCTAATTACGCCGGAACTTTTTTGTTCCCTTTTAACGAAATAAGAATTTATTTTTAACCCCCGACCCAAAAAGAGGGGTGTTATAAGTTTGACGTGTGTATCTGTGTATCTGTGTATCTGTGTATCTGTGTATCTGTGTATCTGTGTATCTGTGTATCTGTGTATCTGTGTATCTGTGTATCTGTGTATCTGTCTGTGGCCTCGTAGCGCCTAAACGAATGAACCGATTTTAATTTAGTTTTTTTTGTTTGAAAGGTGGCTTGATCGAGAGTGTTCTTAGCTATAATCCAAGAAAATTGGTTCAGCCGTTTGGAAGTTATCAGCTCTTTTCTGGTTTTCTTATTACTTTTATCCCAGGGCCACCAGAGGTTACGTATTTTCTGACATAGGAAATATGTACGATTGAGTAGTGTTAGTAAGTACTAAGAAGGCATGCCTAGCCTACCTGCTAGCTTGCTTAGACGGCCAATTTTCAGGTATCTGATAATCAAGGTACATAAAAACATTACTTACCTCACGTAAATTCTCCAAGCTGATTTTTACGTATATTTTAGGCAATATCCTTAAAAATAAGTCGCCAATACTCCCAGACACTTCCCGCGTCGGCCGTATTGCTTTGCAGACGCTTTAAAGCTCCCAAAATAAGTAATTACTTAACTGCACGTAAATTCTGATACTCCATTTTTTTATATATGTCCACCAGACAACTATTTTAAAACCTTTTACAAGAAGACAGACCGATCCAGAGGGCCAATCATCCCCTAAATTCAATTTTAATGCCTCTGTGGGTTTGAGCGCGAGGGCATTATCTACGCGCATGAGACTGAGTGAGACATGTATTAGAATACTAGCCGATGCCCGCGACTTCGCCCGCGTGGATTTAGGTTTTTCGAAATCCCGTGGGAACTCTTTGATTTTCCGGGATAAAAAGTAGCCTATGTGCTAATCCAGAATATTATCTATCTTCATTCCAAATTTCAACCAAATTCGTCCAGTAGTTTTTGCGTGAAGGAGTAACAAACATACACACACACACACACACACACACACACACACACACACACATACAAACTTTCGCCTTTATAATATTAGTGTGAGGTATATTGACTTCTCTCTCACTCTCTTATAGTTTACTTATGTCAATTAATTATTAATATTTAAAAAAATCTGCTAAAAATTAAAAAAATTGGAGAATTTACGTGAGGTAAGTAATGTTTTTATGTACCTTGATTACCTGATACCTGAAAATTGGCCGTCTAAGCAAGCTAGCAGGTCTGTAGGTATGCGTTCTTAGTACATACTAACACTACTCAATCGTCCACATTTCGTTCGTCAGAAAATACGTGACGGCTGGTGGCCCTGGGATCTTTCACTATTGTAACAGAGGTTCATAATATTATGTCAATTGACAAATGTCAAGCTGTCAAGATGGACGTTGCCTAGATACATAATTATTTATTTGAAAATGATGTTTTGGAAAACTCCGATACTTTGGATCGTAGGCGCGGAGTTTCTAATTTATTAAATATTATAATCACAGTTAAACGGGAAAACATCAATTCAATTATAATATCCAACAGTCAACCAAAGGCCACGAACAATCAATCAAAACCCAAACCATAGTCAAACTATTTTTAGGGTTCAGTAGATATCTTTAGAGAAAAAAAAGATGCTGCAGTCTCGACTGTTGTAGTCGCGCGGCTTAGGTTCCCGCTTCGTAGTCACTTTGTCGCGCAGGTTTGGATGATGTATTAGGCGCACCTTCTTTTATTTTATCTGCTTCAGCTCTACTTATCTACTTCTACAAAATACGGTTGAAATTTATCATCATCAGGATCAACCCATCGCCGGCTCACTATTGAGCACGGGTCTCCTCTCAGAATGAGAAACTACCACACTGGCCAAACAGGTGTGTCTAAGACTGAACCCGAACTAACAAATCTATCTTTCGAAGAACTCTGCATCAAGCAGCGTCTGTCCTCTGCTGTACGTGCTCGCATTCTCACTTTCTTTGGTCACATATTAATATATAGACGCTGTCCCAGTGTCCCTATTGAACGACTAGTAGTTCAAGGAAGAGTAGAGGGGACATGAATTATATCATGAACCTATGTCTTTTTGCACACACAGGAGTAATCTGACACCACAGTAGTAATATTGCTTCTTAGTTAACCCGCCAAGTTAGCCCGCTTTCATCTTAGACTGCATTATCATAATAATAATAATATAATATAATAATAATTACAACATAACATAACATAAACATAATAATTATTTTTATTCATTAGAATGCAAAATTACATTAAGACTAATTATCATAACATTAATTAACTTAATGAATTACATTAAGATAGCAAAGCACAGTTTGAGAGCCATATACATTCTACCAATAAAATGGTGTATGTATATTTGGGTCTTTTAATAACTAAATTATATTATTTACATAAAATTAAAAAATCTTCATTAAGAATTCATTAAAAATAAAAGTCAAACTTAGGTACTATCAAAAACTATGATCAAAAACGAAACAATAAAAATAAAGCTCATAATTACTAATAATACAAATTCATAACATGTCAATAGAATAGGTTACTTGTTATTGTCACTGCGGAATTCAGAAATGTCATAGTAGCATTTATTTAAAAGCATAAGGTGAGATCGCAGTTAAAGACTAACATACATCAGAATAAAAATAAAAAACTTCTTCATCAGACGAACTACTTGGTCCATTCTCCCAATTTTCGTCAGACTTCGCGCACAAGAGTACCTACCTACCTATCAATAACAAACTGCAATATGGCTTCCGCAGCGGCCGGATACGCAACGGTCGGGTTGCGTTGCGTGCGCAGCACGTAAGCGTGCCCGTATGCGTAACCCGGTGTGTCAGGGGTTCACGCGCGTCACTACGCACGTGGCACGTGTATATGCTGCATACGCAATTAGTGTGGATCGGCCTTAAAGAGAAAAATCCGAAAACTGTCAATTGAAGTTACATAAAAAAAACTTGTACGGAACCCTTCATGTCGAGTCAGACTCGCACTTGACCGGTTTTTGAAAGTTATGACAAATAAAAATTAGACATGCAATAACAAACAAAATGAAAAATAAGCCACTTTATTCCTTATTTCAACGGGTGAAAGTCGATTTAAATTTAATCATGTATCTTAAAAAAGCGAAATATTATACGGCTACATAAAATGGGTACATTTTTAAAGCAACGACATGTTAGAAACAGATATTTCGTCTTGGTCGTTTTAAACTGTAAGTGATTTTTTTTTTTTATGAGTCATTCAGATTATTCTTGATTTATTGATGTTCGGTCAAAAATATTTCATGGAACGTATATTAACATAACATTGATGTTACTTTTCTACCGCCTTGTTTAGAATTGGCCTTTGCACAACACGTTTTCTAAACGTGACGTTGACGCGCGTTTGTTGCGGTACAGTCGCCATACGCACGATAGTCAGACGCAACCTGTAGACCTTTGCACACCTGTATTTTGCGTTTGAATCGATACAGACGCGCGTGTGTAGCGATACAGACGCGCCGGTGTCGCGCGTTTGAATCAATACAAACGCAATGCTAACGCGCGTGTGTATTGATACAAACGACAACAAACTGCTCTGTAGGATAAAAGCTCGCCGTCGACGCACGTTTCTAAAACGCGCGTCAACGGGGCACGAATTTAAACGATAATTTAATCAAATCATGACATGAGGTAGCGCTTACGGTAAATTAGTGAACGAATAAAGACAATTTGATATAATAGCATGCTGAAAATAATAGGTTGGGGAAAAAGTTTCTTCGCATTTTTTAAGAAAATTCAAAAGATATTAGTATCTATAATATAAAAATGAATCGCAAAATGTGTTGGTAAGCGCATAACTCAACAACGCCTGGACCAATTTGGCCAAATCTTTTTTTAAAATGTTCGTTGAAGTTCAAGGATGGTTTTTGCGGCGAGAAAAATTAGAATTATTGCTGGAAAAACCCTAAAAATAGCCCTTTTCTTTTTCCCATACAAATGATTTCTAACTAAAACGTAGTCAATTTGAGCTTTATTGCTATGGTATAAAGTTCATATTAAATTACAAGCACTCAATGTTGTCTAAGCAATGTACCACATTACAAATCTTTTTGACAGGACGAAGTCTGTCGGGTCAGCTAGTAGTTATATAGATATAGTATAGTTAGTATAGATTAGTACAGTTGTATAGATATAGTAGGTATAGTTTATTATAGTATAGTTTATTTACATTTAACTAAAGTATGTAGGTACCATTTTGTTCGATAACTTTTTGCCATCTGGTAGGTAGGGACATTATCCCATTGCTATAGAAATTTTGGGACTTCTGATAAAAATACCACGACAAGTGGTTTTGGCAGTCCTCTAGTGATGTTAACCTGACACTGCCTAAAGAATTTTGAAGAGACTGAAACAGGTGGAAATCTGAAAGTGCAAAGTCAGGACTATACGGCGGATGCATTAACACCTCCCAGCCAAACTCTCTTAATTTCTGCTGAGTGGCTAAAGATGTGTGAGGTCTAGCGTTATCATGATGAAAAACCACACCCCTTCTGTTGATTAATTCCGGCCGCTTTCTCTCAACTTCTTGCTTTAATCTCATCAGTTGTTCGCAGTAGAGTTCAGAATAGATAGTCCTGCCTGCTGATAACAGCTCATAATGAATAATGCTTTTCCAATCCCACCACACACACAGCATCACCTTGTTGCGAGTTAACCCGGGTTTCGCCAGTCTGTGAAGCCTGACCGGCCTTTGACCACGACCTTTTTCGCACATTCTTGTCGTACGTTATCCACTTTCATCACCAGTTATCAGCTTCTTCAAAAATGGTGCGGTTTCATTACGTCGTAATTAAGAGTCACAAATGAGTACACGGTTCATCTTTCAGTGAGCTCGTGAGATACCCAAATATCGAGCTTTATGTACCTAGTTTTTTCAAATGCGCCAAAACTGTTTTGTGGTCAATTCCCAGTTTTTCAAAAATGGCATCCATTTTATCCGTAATAGGGCGACCAGAGTGACGTGAATCTTTGACATCAAAATTTCCGGATTGAAAATGCTTAAACCAAATTTGTGCTACTCTCACAGACACTGCACTAGGTCCATAAATATCGCAATTTTTTTTCGCGGCTTGCATTGCATTTTTCCGGCAACATCGAAAGAATAATGTTTCCCATAATTTGAACTAGAGGATGCCCGCGACTTCGTCTGCGTGAATTTAGGTTTTTAAAGATCCCGTGGGAACTGTTTGATTTTTCGGGATAAAAAGTTTTCTATGCCAATTACAGGGACGCAAGCTATCTCGGTACCAAATTTCATACAAATCGATCAAGCGGGTGACTATTTAGGAATCCCGAGGAAACTGTTTATTTTTCCGGGATAAAAAGTAGCCTATGTCCTTCCCCGGAATGTATGCTAAGTCTGTACAAAATTTCATTAAAATCGGTTCAGCGGTTGAGCCGTGAAAGCGTAGCAGACAGACAGACAGATAGACAGAAAGACAGACACACTTTCGCATTTATAATATTAGTATGGATTTGGAATTATGTTCTTAAAAATTTACACTTTCAATGATACCAAAACCAGCCAAGAAGGCAAGGTAAGGTATGGATTATGAAAGTGCATGGTGATTAATTAGGTGAATTAATGCTTCTCAGTCTTCGCAATTCTGCTAGAGCTGATCTGTCATGTGGATTATTAAATAGCTTTTTTTGGCTCAGTTCACTTATAGCTACACCCTGCAAGCTTTTTACTCGGCTTAAGCATACGTAAGCCTGGCCTTTAGCAAAAGTACTTTTGCCTAAATATACCACAGCTTTTTCTACTGTCGTCCCTTGTAATTTATGGACAGTGACAGCCCAACTTAAAATTATGGGAAACATTATTCTTTCGATGTTTCCATAGCCTCTAAGGCCTTGAAAAATTAAACTTTGAGGCTGAATTGAAACCCACCCGTTTTGGTCTTTAAAACTCCCTCCGATAGATTTATCATCAAATTTTATAAATATCTTTTTCGGGAGTTCCCCTTCTTCTAACTGCTCTCTGCGAAGTCCATTCCATTCCAATTTTTTTATAACGCCCATGCTACCATTGACCAACCCTTCCGAAACCTTTAAATTCATTCGTAACATGACTCTAGCACCGATTGAAATTTTTATTGAATTTAGCAACCCTCCCGTACAGTTTGGATCTTGCGGAACAGAAGCTTGATTGGGCTTTTGACCATAAGTGGCAGGTTCTTTAGATTCATCGAGAGCATTTAACGTATAGATTTTTACTTTTTTGGCCATAAGTTCTACCATTTTGTCATTATAGTCATTAACTAGTTTCACCGTGGGAAAAATACGCACAGCTTCACCGTCGGCAAAATCACCCGTCAAAGGTACACGACTTCTTTCCAGCAAAATTTCATACTGCTCCATACTCAACTCACCTACTCGAAGATTGTTAAGAAGGTCTATAAATTGGCTATCGTTCTGTTGTCGGACGTTGGTTTGTAACTCGCAAAGCCCAAAATAATACCACAAATGCGGCTCTCCTTGAAATATAACTGGTTGTCTGAAGCACCAACTGCCCTTAACAGGTGATAACTGCATAATATCTCCGAAAACTAAGATATTTACTCCACCAAAAATGTCTTGACAGTTTTTTAATTCTTGTAAACGGAGATGAATAGATCGCAAAACTTCGTAAGAAACCATTGATATTTCATCTATTATAAGCCAACGGATGTGACGCCACTTTTTTCTCATGTCCTCCAGCCGCTGTCCTGTCATCTGTCTATAGACTGTTGCTCTACCTTTCTCGATACCTAATGCAAATGCACTATGAATGGTTTTTCCATTGACAAGACGCGCTGCAACTCCCGTTGGTGCGGTTACTTCAACAAAAGTTGCATTTAACAACTGCTCCGTTGTTGGAGCATAACATCGGTGAATATGATATACTATAGTTTTCAACACAAAAGATTTTCCGCTGCCAGCTCCTCCTGTCACGAATAATTTTAAAGGAACATTTGTGTAAGGTTGATTTATTATCTCATGTCGAATTTGTTTTGTCACTTCATCAAATATTTTTTTTTGCTCTACATTCATACTGCTGACCATAGCGTGAAATTCTTCGTCTGTGATATTGACATGCATTGCTTCTCCATAGTCTTCTATTTCGATATCAACATCAGCCATTCTTGGGTCGTATCCATCAACAATCGCCCCTACATCATGGTGTTCTGTATTGAATTCCTGCTCATTGACAACATTAAATGCTGCAGGTTCGGCTAGTGCTAGCACTTGACCAATAACTTGCTGAAGCTCTCGTTCAAAGTATTGAAATTGCTCAACAGAATCTCTGTGAAAGGGACGTAATCGATTTCGTTGTGACATAAAAGCTTCTTCACACGTTTCATAGCCCTCTAGCAAATCGTTTTCATTTCTAAATGGCACATGGGCAACAAGATAGCTATAAAAATATCCTTCTCTGTCTCCCATTTGAGTATAATAACGAGTCTTCAGAATGGCTGGTTTTCTTCGCTTTCTCATAATATTTCCATTTAAAAGTCTGATGGTCATTTGTCCAGTTTCGGCATTCTCTTCTAGTTGTTCGTAGGCTTCCGCGTCACCGTCTTCTTCGTCGCTAACAAGTCGAGTTGCGTGTTCATAATTTATCGCAAATTCTGCCAAACTAAGGTGCTCTAGATTAGTTGGCCTTTGAATATACCTGTCAAATATATTTTGGTACGTTTGACCTTGGTCGCTGTCATACCGTAGAATTCTATATCGTTCATGAGGTCGGCATGTGTTGACGAAAACTACTTTCCGTGAACTGTCTCTTAATTTCAGGTGGCATAATCTATAGGCGCATTCACAAGCTGACACTCTACGATGGTTTAAAATTGCCATAGAAACGGCAAATAATTGCCTACCAATATCCCCATGACAGGCTCGCACTCTACTAACCGCATCTTTTACTGCTTGACCTACATCCTGTGGCTCATGTTTGGAAGTATATTTGGCGATATAATACGATACAGCTGTCACATTTCCACAGGGTTGGATGTCCATGTTCGCTTTCCAGAGTTTCAGTATTTGTGGATTGTAATTATTTACATACTGTTCTTCAGGATTTCTTCGCAAATTACAAAATCGTCCATTATTACGCAAAGTTTCATCAGGTCCTAAAAAAACTGTTTGGTCGCTTACTGGTCTTGGAAAATTAAATCTACAGTGATGATCGTTTCTGTTCTTATAACAGGTTGTCGAATGGGAGTGTACTTGAACACGTTTAACTATTTCATTTAACTCATCATCTTCATTATGTAAAGAACATGAAACAATTTCACTGATCAAAGATCTGCCTTCAGGAGTGTCAAAATTTGGTACATTTTCAATCCAGCATAACATATGTAAGTGTGGACTTCCACGATTCTGAAACTCAATCCTCCACCAGTAATCTATAAGCTTTCCTCCTAAAACTTGGTCATTGTTCTTTAAAAATCTCATGAATGCATTAACACGTATCATAAATTGACGACTTAAAGTGACAGGATGACCGTCTACCAATTTTTGTCTGTCGTTAAAACTTAAATCACGAGGATTTTCATTGGGTCTTCCTGCAGCAATTAGAAGTGCTTTCAGTATATCATCCCAATTTAAATCATTACAGCTTAAAGTAAGGAACCACGTAGGAGGACCCAAATTTTTAACCATTGCAATTAGGTTCGAACAGGCACTTTGCCAGTATGCATTTGATCCTCGCATATTCCGCATATTAAGATGAATATTTTCCACTAAATTTTCAGGGCGATTTTCGCCCTGGCGAAGTCTCAATACCACGCCAACATTTTGTTTAGCTCTATAAAACTCCATGACGGACAATGCGTAGAAAAGATAGTCATTGCGTTGAAATCTTGTATCAAGTCCCATTATTCTAGCCTGACAATAATCCAATGGTGTAATCGGGTGAGAACGATTTTCTTGTAACCCATTTCGGCCACGAGGAAATAAGTGGAACCAAGACAATTCTTCTGCTCTCCTTTCCCTCGCGATTTGTAAAGGTGGTTCAGTTTTTCTACGCAACTGATGAACTGGCAATTGAGTACAGTTATCGTTCTCGATAACTGTGGATAATTCAGGAATGGGTTCGTCTATAACACGTAAAACTGATGAGGTAATAACAATATCGTCATTATTCAACACATTTATGGATGATTCTGATGACCTGTTGGTATTTTCCATAGTGACATTGTTGTTTTGTGGTTCACTTTGATTTTGATTTAATGGATGACAAGCAGGGGTAATTTTAGTTATACTGTATTGGTCATCATCCAGTCTATTTTGCTGTGATTTGGGTATATTTGATTTTAAAACTGTCCACAGTGAAGTAATATCGGGGAAAGATATCAAGCAAGCTGCGCCATCTTGAGCTGCACGACCTTTTGGTCCTCTTGAGTGAGAGTCGAACAAGTAATACAAATTATTATCAGTTTTCCAGATTGCCACTGATATGCCGTTACATGTAACAATACCTCCCTGATCAGCACCAGAATCTGTAAAAAACTCCACTAAGCCATTCTTCAGGTCTGGAAATCCAGCATCTTGATTATTTATGCTCAGATGGCCGCAAATTGAAGAAGATTCATGGTGAATTTGTATTAAACATGAATGATTTAATACCTCAAAATTAACTTGTAACTCTTGAACTCGTAAATACTCTATGTAAGCCTCGGCCAAATCTGGTACCCTTCGAGAATGTATACTATTTATATACAAACGATCACCGGAAATTAAAATTGAATCAATTATATTTGAAGACCATGTCTCAGTTTGTTTAATTTTTGTAACTGCAATAGCTACGGCAGCGTTTGCAGTACACTGTTTACCTCGAGAGAAATCACGAAATTTACTATGACTTTGATGAAAAGAGCCTCTTAGTATACGCCGATTATTACCCATATCTTGGAAAAAAATAATACTATCGTTTGTGCTAACCTGCTGTATTGTGTCATTTTGTAGAACTTGGCAAATTTGATTAACATTGTAATTATCATTATTAAAGTTTAATGTAACATTTCTATACAGAGGATTATTAGCGATAAGCCAATCTAATGCAGCTCGTAGCTTTTGAATATTTACAGAATAACGACGTAATCTTTGAACTGACTCCAATTGTTCACAAACAATCACTATACCTGCACTACTCATTCGTAGTGGAAGCTGCTCAGCTATTTCTTCAACATCCTGGCCAAAAAGAACAGCTTGACCATGGAAACCATGCTGTCCGAAACGACCATTGAGTTTAACTATTTTTACAAATGGAATTATCCTACTTAATAAACGTATTTCCAAATCGGATAAGGTCTTTATTTCTGGGGGAATTTCATCTAATGACATACCATTCCAGTAAGCTTGCGTAGGTGTTCTTCCCCTACGAAGTGTTCTGAGGCATCGATGACAGGTAGAGATAACATCATATTGAGTCATTAGCTCATTTGGTAGTATATCTCCTGGTAAATTGCTTACTACAACTGACTGTATTTGCTTGCGATAGCAAAGTTTTTTACAAATCAAACAAACTGTATCAGCAAATGTGTGTATAGAATTATCAAAATCTACCCTGAGTTTGGCTCTAGAATGAGCCATAGCCTTAGCATTTCTAGCACGTCTCGCAGCATTTTCCTCAGGAGTCTCATTTAATATAGCCTGAGCCGTAGTCTCTGCATCCGTGGCAAGCCTGGAGGAACGTTGTTCTGGAGACTCGTTCAAACGAGACTCAGCAGTACACTGCGCATTTCTGGCACGTCTCACAGCACTTTCCTCGGGAGTCTCATTTAATATAGACTGAGCCGTAGCCTCTGCATCCCTGGCAAGCCTGGAGGAACGTTGTTCTGGAGACTCGTTCAAACGAGACTCAGCAGTACACTGCGCATTTCTGGCACGTCTCACAGCACTTTCCTCGGGAGTCTCATTTAATATAGACTGAGCCGTAGCCTCTGCATCCCTGGCAAGCCTGGAGGAACGTTGTTCTGGAGACTCGTTCAAACGAGACTCAGCAGTACACTGCGCATTTCTGGCACGTCTCACAGCACTTTCCTCGGGAGTCTCATTTAATATAGACTGAGCCGTAGCCTCTGCATCCCTGGCAAGCCTGGAGGAACGTTGTTCTGGAGACTCGTTCAAACGAGACTCAGCAGTACACTGCGCATTTCTGGCACGTCTCACAGCACTTTCCTCGGGAGTCTCATTTAATATAGACTGAGCCGTAGCCTCTGCATCCCTGGCAAGCCTGGAGGAACGTTGTTCTGGAGACTCGTTCAAACGAGACTCAGCAGTACACTGCGCATTTCTGGCACGTCTCACAGCACTTTCCTCGGGAGTCTCATTTAATATAGACTGAGCCGTAGCCTCTGCATCCCTGGCAAGCCTGGAGGAACGTTGTTCTGGAGACTCGTTCAAACGAGACTCAGCAGTACACTGCGCATTTCTGGCACGTCTCACAGCACTTTCCTCGGGAGTCTCATTTAATATAGACTGAGCCGTAGCCTCTGCATCCCTGGCAAGCCTGGAGGAATGTTGTTCTGGAGACTCGTTCAAACGAGACTCAGCAGTACACTGCGCATTTCTGGCACGTCTCACAGCACTTTCCTCGAGCGTCTCATTTAATATAGAATGAGCCGTAGCCTCTGCATCCCTGGCAAGCCTGGAGGAACGTTGTTCTGGAGACTCGTTCAAACGAGACTCAGCAGTACACTGCGCATTTCTGGCACGTCTCACAGCACTTTCCTTGAGCGTCTCATTTAATATAGAATGAGCCGTAGCCTCTGCATCCCTGGCAAGCCTGGAGGAACGTTGTTCTGGAGACTCGTTCAAACGAGACTCAGCAGTACACTGCGCATTTCTGGCACGTCTCACAGCACTTTCCTCGAGCGTCTCATTTAATATAGAATGAGCCGTAGCCTCTGCATCCCTGGCAAGCCTGGAGGAACGTTGCTCTAGAGTTTCGTTTGATCGTGACATCCTGGTAGATCTGGCATTTTTTGCCTGACGTAAATTACGTTCAAAAATAGTTTCTTTTGATATTTTCAAAGTCTTTGTCGACGCATCTTTCTCTAAACGACGCTGCCTGTCTTGCGAACTTTCTTGACAGCGCAATTCAGCCTTTCGAGCAGCTTGTGATGTCAAAAACTGACATTTTTCATGAGTGTTTTCCTCAGGCTGTGTTAATTTGCGCCTTTTGGCTTCATTTTGAGCTCTTTTAGTTTTTCTCCCCAATCCCATTTTAATAAGGCTTTAGAATGATTACAACAATTAACACCTAAAAATAAAATCACTAAAACTCAAGAAAATCTATCTAATTCTGCTAAACCATTTTACTTAGGTATTGCAATATCAATAATAACTAACTTAATTAATTAGTGCAAAACGAAACAACATGAGATAAGTAATTATTAGGCAATACCTTTAACAAAAACGATAAAATATTTTGTTAACGTATGTAAACTTAGGTAGGTAATGTAGGAATTCACGAAATATGACCTTAACACAAAACAATCAGTCTGCTTAATAAGACATAGGAAGTGTACGATGTAGTGGCTTGCGTAACTTTTGAGCTGGATGATGAGAGCCCAGGATGAATAACCCCAAGGATTTTCTGTCCCTAACTTGGTTCTTAAATCCTTGTACTTAATTGAGCTAAAGAAACACTTTCATGCACATCGAGATGTTTTTTCTCTTTTGATTTTACTTAGGTATTACAATATCAATAATAACTAACTTAATTAATTAGTGCAAAACGAAACAACATGAGATAAGTAATTATTAGGCAATACCTTTAACAAAAACGATAAAATATTTTGTTAACGTATGTAAACTTAGGTAGGTAATGTAGGAATTCACGAAATATGACCTTAACACAAAACAATCAGTCTGCTTAATAAGACATAGGAAGTGTACGATGTAGTGGCTTGCGTAACTTTTGAGCTGGATGATGAGAGCCCAGGATGAATAACCCCAAGGATTTTCTGTCCCCAACTTGGTTCTTAAATCCTTGTACTTAGTTGAGCTTAAGAAACACTTTCATGCACATCGAGATGTTTTTTCTCTTTAGATGCGCCTTAAATTTGCGTTTAAAGTTGAAACTAAAGTCACCATATCTGTAACACTAAACTTTTTACTGTCTATTTTTTATACAAAAATCCACAGAATATCGCATTCAATTGCATCGAGATATGACGATAAATTTATTTATTTACAAGACCTATAACACTATTTACACTTATAGATTGTTTTGTATTTGAAAAATTTAATATAGGTACACATTGCAATAAGTAAACTAAACCGCTTTGAGTAGATTGCGGATGAAATGATATTAAACAATAACACAAACAGTTTAAGTTCCTTCCTGTGCTGTGATAGATTATTTTTTACGATTCAACAGCACTTGTAAAAGTTTAACTGAATAAAAATATTTTGAATTTGAATTTGTCCAATAGTAATCGTCTAAACTCTGAACAATGGTCAAAAATCAGAAATTATTGCCGAGATGAGATTATTATAGTATATTCAATTAAATCCATAATTATTTACGTTCCTAGAGAAGTCCATACTTTTTCTAAACCTTAAATCGATTTTATTTCACAATTGAAATTCAATCCCATCCCATGTTGACCGTATAAACTGAAGTTAAATAATATTATACTAAGAGAAGCCACTGACAGAATGTGATGTTACATAAAGGTAATAGTTAGAAAAAAACCGGCTAAGTGAGAGTCAGACTCGCGCACTGAGGGTTCCGTATTCGGATATTTTTTCAAAAATTTTGCACGATAAATCAAAAAATAGTACCTATACTTACATAAAAATATATAAAAATCTGTTTTAGAATGTACAGGTAAAGGTCTTTCATAATATGATACCCCAATTAGTATAGTTATCTTAGTTTGAAAATTCAAATATATTTTAATTTTTTTTAAATGATGTAAGCACAAATTCGCGATTTTCAGATTTATTCCTGTACTTATGTTATAAGACCTACCTACCTGCCAAATTTCATAACTCTAGATTAACGGGAAGTACCCTATAGGTTTTCTTAACAGACACGACGGACAAACGACAAAGTGATCCTATAAGGGTTCCGTTTTTCCTTTTGAGGTACGGAACCTTAAAAACACATCTTGTGAATTAAAACCTGATGATTTCACGCCTATAAATCGATATGGGCATAATTATATCGATCAATTACGTAGTCTCAATTTTTCTTCCCTAATACTTTTTGACAATTAAAAAAAGATTGACAAATGGCATTCAAAGAGTATAAACATTATAAAAGTGAGACCTGTCAACTGTCACGTAGAAATAACGATTTTCAAAGAAAATATTTCGCATTCGCATATTAATCAACCAGTTCAGAAATTGCTCAGATTTCATTGTTTTTATATTTCTCTTTAATGATGGACCGCCCGGAGTCCTGCTAGCCGGACGTTACGTCTTTCCATAATCACGCAATATTTTTTCAGACACAGCACCGTAATTATAGGTAAGTATATAATACAAAATTTAAATTCACACGAAACAATAGAATATTAATTCATTCTCTTACACACGGTAAGAGAACCGACCCTCAACACAATTAGTGTAACTACTATCTAGTTATATAAAAAGTTTAAAAAGCGTGAAATAAAAATTAAATTAAAAATTTAAAAAACCCCCGACACAAAACCCTCTAAAAAGTAAAAAATAATAGGTAAGTATATATGGGCCCTTTAAGAATAGTATAAATAGTAAAGTTTTTATCCAAGCGCTCGTTGCGTCGGGGGACCGCTAAAGTTAACAAAAACTATTCTTTCCACAACAGATGACTTTCGTAGTTTATGTTACCTTTAGCGGTCCCCTGGCGCAACGAGCGCTTGGATAAAAACTTTACTATTTATACTATTCTTAAAGGGCCCATATATACTTACCTATTATTTTTTACTTTTTAGAGGGTTTTGTGTCGGGGGTTTTTTAAATTTTTAATTTAATTTTTATATACCGTTTCATTCCGTGTTTTTATGGTGTACATTACTTCTCGTTTGTGGGAAGTGGATTTGCATACGAACCTTTTTCGTGTTTGTTCAATTGTGGGGTTTAAATTTTTGTGTACCATCTGGGGTTACACGTTGTTTTCCTTTGTAAAGAGCTTCGAAATTGCAAATTCGTATCTTTATGGTATCCAATACAAACTTGAATTTTTCGATTTTAATACTTGAACAATTACAAAAAAATAAATTTAACTCAAGTACAAGTAACTAGGTAATTTTTGAAACAACCATATGTAACAAACAAATAAATAGTAAAGTTTATTGTAAAAATTATTTCAAGGATATTGATATAATTGATTTTATCTTCAAGGCGGACTAAACAGTCCAAGGGTTGTTCCCGTCAATGGTAAACGGAACAAAGGCAGTAAAATATCTTAGGGGTTATAGTATGACTCCTGGCAATAATACGGATTCATGGCACTCTATAATATTATGTAGTGATGATAAGACAACGTATAATAAGCAATATAATACATATATTCAAAAGAGGACACGCGGCGATCCCCGGTGGGAACAGAAGCTAGTAACAAACGCTTGTTCGCTCATAATTTAATTTCACTACTGCAACTGAAATTTAATCTTGGATGAAATTCCCAGCGCTACTCCATGCAACTTAGCGACTAGCTATCAAAACGAACAAAATAAGATTTGTTTGAAAGAACGGAAGTATTTTTTAAATAATCCGGTGCTTCGGAGATTCATCGGAAAAGATTTTAGTTCTTGGATGAAGATTGAAGGCATTTCACTTTTTTCTTGAAGTTAAACTTTACATTGAATATAGTTAAAATTTACTTAGGGTAAAATTTTGCGATATTAAATAGATCAGTGGAATACCTAGATGCCAAACTATAAGGCACCCCACCCAAAGGCACAGAGAGTTTAAGGATAAAATACGTGATAATTTTAACACTTTACCTTACATTAATCTGATTGGTCTGTTGAATATCTTCGCTCAGCTCTGCTTCAGTGGACAGCACCCTTAAACTTAAACTTGTTAAAGCTTGTAGAAAAAACTGCGCCGCTTCATAATAATTTAATCTTACCAAAACTTTATACTTTTTATGCATTACGAATTTGCTATTAAAAATGCACATGATAATATTTGCTTGTTAAATCGCTTATAATTATTATTAGGAAAATGAATTCTGCAATGCTTGAATAATCTGTGTTTTGCTGAACACTTGGGTCTTGGCCACAGAAGCGAAGAGTAGTGCAAGACTACTCTTCGCTTCAGTGGACAAGAACCCTTAAACTTGAACTTGTCAAAGCTTTTCGAACAAACCGCGCCGCTTCGTTACAATTTAATCTTATATTGGACGAAACTCTCCGCCCGAGTTTCATGCAGCTTACGAAATTTGCTATTAAAAATGCACATAATAATATTTGTTTGAATTTTTAAAATGAATTCTGCAAGGCTCTACGCTCGAGTCGAGCTCTTTTAATGAACTAACTTGTTTTCGCCGACGAAAATGTTCTACTATCTGAATCAGGTTCTTGAAAATAATAATGAAAATGATTATTTTCCTTTTCTGCTACATTCCTCAAATAATTTGAATTTAGGATTTAGATTTTGGATACCTCTTCAATCTTCATGCTTCACAAACAGAAACAGATTCGCTCCAGTAGGCAGGTAATTAGTATTTAGATGTTAAACATAGCTGACGACACATATAAATCCATTGTGAACAGGAGTTGTAAGTTCTACTCAAGCGCTCGGTCTATCATAACTACATTTCACTACTGCGAATGACTACAATTTAATCTTGGATGAAATTCTCCGCGCTGTTTTGTTAAGCTTAGAGACTTGCAATGCAAATGCATGAAATAAGATTTGTTTAGTCTACGCGGGCTGTATTAAATCAAATTATGGAGGCTTGACTAGATTTTTTTAGAACTTGTATTTGAAATATAGATCTTGTTCAGTTAGTATTTCTTTATTTTTCAAGCTAGTTTCTTTATTAGTATTATTTTATCGAAATAAGAATGAACAGACATGTTCTAGAAATCTCTGGTTCTGGTTTGCAAAATTTCACAGGCCCCAGGAATTTTATCTTTGACCCCATAAAGATTTGCATGTAAATAGATATAGGTAGGTACCTACGTCATTCTTTGTTGTGAATATGCCTATTCTTTTTCCTTTACATCCTCTCCTATTGCCAAGGGTTACTGGTAGAGATAAGTGCTTCCCTTGTCCACTTTTTATCTTTTTTCTTCTGGTTGTTAAATTTTTTTGGTACGAATAAGTTTAAAAAATATAGATTTACTTATTAAGCTTTAATTCTGAAATATCCGAAAGGGAAAAAATAAATATAATATCTAATTAGATACCCAATACCCATATATAGCATATATTTGTATACATATTATATTTTGTGATATAATATGTATAACTATCAAAGAATATCAAAACTAGGAAAGAAATTCCTTTTTCTTCATTTTTAATTTACCGCAACTTACTAGATCTTAATCCTGGATAAAATCTAAAGCTCATTTTATTAAGCTTGGACTCTCTTATTAAAATGCATAAAAATAAGATTTGTTTTAAATTACTCGCGTGTTTTCAGTAAACTAAGCGAAGTTTTACTAGAGTTAGTTTTAATAAACTTATATTAAAACCTCTGTTTAAATTAATTTTCGTAAAGCTTTTTTTAAGATTAATTAAATTAAATACGAAAAAATTATGCAATAAATATTATTTGACAGTTTTCCGTCTGTAATTAGAATATTAGGTATTCGTATTACATCACAATAGCGTCTGTGGTTGCTAGAATTGATCCGCGTCATGTAATCTGGCAATTAGGTAATAAGCTGCATGTAAATGTATTTACTAGGGACTTCGTCTGTGTTGGTATTAGCTGGCGGGCGTGCTTTGCTTTTTTGGAGTGTTTTTTTTTTGTTAAAACTGACTGGAAAGCGCTCTAAGGGGGTGCCGTGCGTGTGTCGGCGAGCGCCGGCACAGACGGGGTCCATACTTGTATAGTTTAACTAACTTGTTACAAATAACTACAAACTTGACATTGGCTAATCTTTGTAAAGCCAGACGAGAGAGAAAAAAAATGTATTTACTACATGATGTTCGAGACTTTGTCCAGTGGGGTTTAGTTTTTATCCCGTCTATGATTTTCCAGGGTAAAAAGTAGCTTATGTCAGTCACTATGTACTCGTATATCCATGCAAAAATCACGTCGATCCGTTACTTCGTTGCAGCTGGGTGTAAAGATAGACAAACAAACACACTTTCGCATTTTATAATCCGGGTAGTAATATATTACATTTCAAATTTTACCATGTTCTAAAGAAACACTATACAAACAAGGTTTGATATTATATCAAAGCAGCACAATTCTAAAGCAACCACAAGATTTCACGAGGCTAAAACCGCAGCCTCAAACCGTTTCCGTCTAACTAGAACATTAGGTATTCGTATTACATAACAATAGCGTCTCCAAATCAATTGTGGTTGCCAGATGATCCGCGACATGTAATCTGGTATTTAGATAATAAGCTGCATTCAATCTTATACTAATATTAGAAGAGGTCCAGACATTTGACGGCCTAGGGAGATGCAGTGTTGAACGCTTTGATCTTATAAGTGGAAGGGTGCAGGATTCGATTCCCGGAAGCGGCAATTTAGAAATTTCTAATTTGGTTTTGGTCTGGTCTGGTGAGAGGCTTCAGCGTTGGTTAGTTACCTTTTATCCAAAATGGGTCCCTACCATTGTACACTTTTTAACTGTCAATTTGATAAATATAACTGTTAGCGTGATGGTGCGGAAGGGTCTGAAAACCCACCGCATTATTATTCCAGGAGAACTCCTACTATTATGTGATTAATGACAAGGGCTCACGACCTCCAGCATAGAGGAATACGGCTATAAAGAAGAACAGTGATAATTAATTTTACTGAAGCTACGAGGATTCCAAACGCACCCTGGTCTGAGAAGAATGTCCAATGTCCATACTAAGTAACAACTTACAGCAGTAAAACAATCCAGTCAAAGACACGTTTCCAACTATGAAATCAGAGTTTCAGTTAACAAATAACACGAAACAAGGGAATCTGAAATAAAAAGCTCGCCGCCGGCTGAACTTCATAAAAGCATTCAAGCACAAAGTACGTAGTCTCGAGAGTTGCACCTCTAGAGGCCACTTAGCGCCGTGTCTAGCGAGTGTGGAAATAAAACAAATACTTACTCCCAACAATCTTACTTTTATGAAAGTTTGACGACCTTTCGCAAACGCTTTGCTTTCTCCTTACTTGTTTTTAGAGCTAGATCAATCATGAGTCATGACGTAGCATCGTATGGAGCTATGTAAGGTCTTGCCGTGCTACGGTGTGGCGTCGTGGCGTTCTACGGCGTAGAGTCCTGTCGTACTTTGGCGTGACGTCGTGGCGGGCTACAGCCAAGCGTCTCGTATCGTGCTACGATGCGACATTGCAGTGTTCTATGGAGTGGCTCCTGGGCGTACTACGGCGTAGAGACGTGGCGTACTACATCATGGCGTTCGATCTGTTCTACGGCGTGGCGTCATATCGTACTACGGCGTGGCGCCACACCGTGCTCTCCTACGGCGTAGCAACGTGTCATGCGACGGCGTAACGGCCGGGCTACAGCACAGCGTCGAATTGTGCTACGATGTCACTTGTGATGTTTAATTGCGTGACATCTTGTCAGTCTACGGCACTATAAAAATAAAAAAAAACAGACCTACGCCAAGTTAAAAGAGCCCGAATTACAAAGGATCGAATCCGGGGGAAATGCTTGTATTTCAGAGTAAAGTAGAATTCCTTATGGGGTAAGTCAGACTCCTTAGGTACATGTACCTATCTGTTACAATTAAATAAGTATTTCGTACCCGTCACAAAGATCACGTCCGTCGACCCTAGTAATAAATTCAACTTGATCAAACCTTAGCCCAAGGATAAAGGGCTTAAATGTTTGACTTGTGAGGAAGGATTTTAGGGTCATGAAGGTCTTGAGAAGGGCCGTGAATTAACATCACCTATACATATAGGATTACGTATCAGTTAATTTAGAATCTTCCTGTAGTAATAATTATATCAAGCGAGATTTGTAGAGGCAAAATGAAGGAAAATTCTAAAATTAATGTTTGTAAACTTTCAGAAAATATTTTTTTTGCAAGAGAATTTGTAAAATAATACTCAAATGTATTATGTAAGTATTGATCGGACAAAAAAAAATTCATCCATGTGAAAATCGTTTTTTTTAGTATTCTAGTGGCATTTTTCGCTTTTTCTGGAATAGAAAGAGATGTTTGTCTCCTGGATGCAAGCTATTTCTTGTTGTTCTTGTTATTCTTGTTAACTTGGTAGTTAACAAGAATAACAAGTTAATCAATTAAATGTATGGGCCGTGAAAGCTAACAGACATAGGTACAGACACACTTTCGTATTTATGATAATCGTATGAATTTAACTGAGGCATAGAAATTGTAAAAAAAAATTCGTGTCCGTTGAAAATATTGCGCTCTGAGATAAACCATAACGTAACGTTTTTACTGTGTATTTCATGTTGTAACATTTGGGACAAAATTCCCGATAGCCGAAGGCAAATTTCGAGTGATATATTCCTAAATTTTTAATTTTCAAGCTCGATGGTTCGCATCGATATTAACGCACCGTCCGTCCGTCCGTTCGCTTTATAAATTTCACTCTAGTTACTCTCCAAAATTCGAAATTATTTGCGTAGATAGGTAGCTACTATGACTATAAAATTACTAAATAGGCGTTTCGCTATATTACAGGTCAGGCTTTTATAACGTCCATATTTAAAATTATAAATGCGAAAGTGTCTATCTGAAAGTTTTCACGGTTCATACATTTAACCGATTTTGAAAAAGAACAATTATCGTCTTTTATCCCGGAAAATCAAAGAGTTCTCACGGGTTTTTAACAAATATAATCATTGTAAACCACGTGAGCATCATCCATTTGATACAGAGACAGAGTCTTTGCCGCGCATGCCATGCATACTTGTTTAAATGTGTCTTACTCTAAGAAAGCGCGATATACCTACATACTTGTTGAAAAGTTTTAGGAACATATCTTCGCACAAATACGTCAGGAGCAGCAGATTGAATTAACTACCTTTATCACAAACTCCACAAACGCCAGATCTAGTTAAATATTAAACCATTGTGTTTAATGTTTAATTCTGTCCCCAACTCTGTAATATACGGTTTCGTTTGTAACTTCTATTCGTAGACCGACGACATTGTACTATAGAAAACGCGCGGCCTTACATCACCACACATTATCTTACTGGGATAGATTGATCAAGCGATCAATTCGAAAATGCGGAAATATATCGAGGTACGCTTGAATTGTAGACGTGTCATCATCCTTTAAAAATATCGCATTGCGTTCAAAGACCTCTAGATAATGTAGTAGGTATGCTGTATGATTGCGTCTTAATAAAATAATGTGTCTCTGGTCTTTACTAGAGACAAATTATTTTAATTATTTTTCTATCAGTGTTCACGAGCGGCGGGCGACGTCAATTATATGGAGAGAATTACTTTGTATTGATATTCACAAGGGCACCTCATCTTTTTAATTTCTAGCCCTAGAATGTGAGAATAAGAAACTTCGAAAATACAGCTATCTTAATAAATGCATCTTTTTATTTGAGAGGTTTTTTTGTATGATACAAGAGCGCAATGGCGCGTCCAAGCAGGTTGAGCCCTATATTGCTACTTAAAGCTTCTACTCATCGCTTACATCCTTTGTTTGACTCCACATTTAGGTATGTGAATTAAAACTGTCTAGGATTCTAAGCGGCTGAAGATGCAAGTAAAACTAGTATGAAGTAGTTATAACAATAGCAGCGGTACTTCGAGCCAAATTTCGACCACGGCGATCAATACACACAGACTAGCCATCTACACAGGACATATTATAGTGCACAAGTGCGTACGTAAACACAGGTGCATTTTCTATTTTCTCACTCTCATAGACCGAAGGGACGGCAATCCGACATGACCGGAGGGCGAACAGGCGCAGGACCAATGGCTTTACTTGCTTTCATTCCCGAGGTCAGGGTATTTTAACAAATATATCCTAACTATGAGGTGCCACTTTTTATAAAAAATAGCGAGCAAACGAGCAGGTAGGTCACCTGAACTTAAGTGATTACCGCCGCCGATGAACATACTGACAATTTTTTGGAAGAAGAGACTATAATTTATCAAGCTTTTTTATCACACTTAATATTATAAAGGTGAAAGTTTGTGTGTGTGTGTGTGTGTGTATGTTTGTTACTCCTTCACGCAAAAACTACTGGACGGATTTGGCTGAAATTCGGAATGGAGATAGATAATATCCTGGATTAGCACATAGGCTACTTGTCATCCCGGAAAACCAAAGAGTTCCCACGGGATTTCGAAAAACCTAAATCCACGCGGACGAAGTCGCGGGCGTCAGCTAGTGTAATAATAGTAATAATAGTAGACTAGAAACGACATAATATTTCAGCGAGCTTTGAGCTATTTGCAACAGTTAACACCTGGACGCGTCCGCTTCGGTTCAATTACTGCTGGCGCGGCAAATGAACGTGAACCGTCGTGATATTTTTAATTAAGGAAGCGAAGGATGCGACAATGCGAAATTGCCAATCCTCAAATGCGACGCATTTGAGGATTGGCAATTTAAAACAAAGGCAAACAAATTCCAAGTAATGGTATACTTAAGACTTTTAACCCCCGACCCAAAAAGAAGGGTGTTATAAGTTGGACGGGTGTATCTGTGTATCTGTCTGTGGCATCGTAGCCCCTAAACTAATGAACCGATTTTAATTATTTTTTTTGGAGAGTGTTCTTGGCTATAATCCAAGAAAATCGGTTCAGCCGTTTGAAAGTTATCAGCTCTTTTCTAGTTACTGTAACCTTCACTTGTCGGGGGTGTTATAAATTTTTAATTTGCACTTGTTTCTTTCAAAATTTTACTTTGGGATCTTTTAGTGAGATGCTGGAACGGCACCTCACATCGCAAGCGCAACATTAGAAGATCCACCACTAAGTTTACAGAGGACATCAAAGAAGTCGCAGGGAACCACTGGATTCAGGTGGTGTGGGACCGTGGCGTGCGGAAGTCCCTACAAGAGGCCTACATCTATTGGTTTATAATAACGGACTAAGTCGCAGGCAAATGCTAGTATTTAAATAACTATTGTGTATCGCTGACCTGTTAGGTCTATTTCGATGACACGTTTGTAGCCAGAAAACGTTCACTCGGACAACGCGTCTAAATCAAAATTCCAATTAAAATTCGTCCGACAGCCTTGTTCAAAACAATACCATTTTTTACTGACAATTTGTCGAATAGATAAAATCTTCCTCGCTGTGTAACTTTTTAGGGTTCCGCACGCGAAGGTTGCTAACCGATGAACTCATCATCATCGAAACCGATCATGACAAAATTTCGTACAGAGATATAGAGAGAGAGCCAGCGCGTGCCAGACCTCCGTTATTTTATAAAAGCTGAAAGTTTCTTTGAATATTGTCCCCAATACAGGGAGGTATGATCAGCTACTATGTATGAAGTTTGGATCATGGTGGATTTGGGAGATAAGTAGCAGGGGGTTGCCACGACACAAAGTGTCTGGCAATGAATGACGTGATTTCTAATACTATTCCGAAGAAAATAGGAAAAAATGAGACTTTATACTTTGACGTAAGGTTTTTTACACCTTTATAGGTTATAATACGTTATCTCCCAAAGCCATGATCCAAACTTCATATTCACTGATCGTTCCTCCCGGTGTTGGGGGATAAACTTTCAGCTTTTATAAAATAATAAAGGTCTGCCACGCGCTGGCTCTTAGTCCAATAGCTTACATGCACATATAGAATACTTTTATGCGAAAAAGTCGAGGAGTTCCTTCGACAATTTTTATAACCTAAATCCACGAAGATGAAGTCGCGGGCAAAGTAATCTTGTATCCATTCATCAGTTTCTGATTAATTTTAATAAATTAGTAGTCTATTTCTATAAGCCGGATTATACGGGGAGGGAATCAAGTTGGAGTGAATTTTAATTATAATAAAGGGATATCAAATAAGCTGGAGTATTTTGATCGTAAATCATTTATTATTTAATCATTTTAGGGTATGAAAATTCAATCCCCGATACCTAAAATTTGGTATTTAGGATGTTGTGAACCAAATTGCGCACCCCATGTTTCCTATTTTGAAAGTGGTATTGTTTGTTATCTTTTCACGATTCAAGGTTAAAATCAATAACTTAATGAACCCAAAAAATAAAAACCCCTTTATTTACCTTAGGCGCAACGCACACCATTAGAACCAAGGCGCAGCATCTTTCTTGATAAAAGCTTAAACTAAGCTTAATTACTTTATTTGGCATACTTAGTGGCAAAGATAGGCGCATGTCCTTCGTGTTTTGTTCACCATTACATCATTATCTTGGCAATTCCATAATTGACAGTCAAAAAGTCATTTATTCAAATTGAGTATTGTAATACTCAATTTGAATAAATGATTTGAATTTGAAAAGCTTTGACTCAACTCCACTGCATCTGTTTGAGTTTAACTTTATTTTTCACGCCAAATGTAATCAACTTTGATACATTAAAAGAGTATTTTCAGAGTATGATAAGTTCGCAATAGGTCACTATAAAGTGTAGATAGAAGTAGGTAGAGAATTCGACCACGGGTCGCTGCTCTACGAGGCCGCATGCCGGCAGACTTCAATAATGGCGCTGTAATCGCTAGTGGCATAATTACCCACATTTTTAGTTCTCTTGTAAGGTACTGTTGTGCCGAACTTACCGTGGAATTTTCATAAAGTCCCGATGTCTATAGATTTTGAACTATGTGCCCTGCCCATTGCCCCTCGCTATCACGCTATCACACTAATGTTAGTAGCGTTTTAGATTTACTGGCTCGTCCGTATTACGGCTCATTACAGACAAGATCTGGTGGGAGGCTTCCGCTGTGGCTACTGGCTAGTTACCACCCTACTGGCAAAGTGCCGCCAAGCGATTGAGTGTTTCCGGTACGATGCCGTGTAGAAACCAAAGAGGTAAAGGTTTAAATTAAACAACATTTGCTGTCATGAACCACGAATAAAAAAAGGTTTAAAAATACGAATACCTGTTGACACAAATACCACTTTCAGCCCGAGATAAGCCCATGCGATGCATATTCATTTCATCGGCACGTGTACAATAAAAATATCCGCATTGTTCCCGTCGGTGCAACAATGAGGTGACCCTGTTTTATAATTATAGCATACTCCATCTGATGTGCCCTCCTCCTCTCCACAGACGACATGTTACCTACCTGAAACAAGAGGAAACATAATTTTAAAAACCGGCCAAGTGCGAGTCAGACTCGCGCACCGAGGGTTCTGCACTCGGGTATTTTTTCCGACATTTTGCACGACAAATCAAAAACTGTTATGCATAAAAATAAATAATAATCTGTTTTAGAATGTACAGGTAATCCCTTTCATACGACATTTGCTATAGTTATCTTACTATGAAAATTGAAAATACTAATGATTTATTTGTTCATGAACACATTTTAATTTGTTTTTGTGATGTAACCACAAATTCACGGTTTTCGGATTTTTTTCCCTTACATGTGCTAAGAACTACCTACATGATTCTAGGTCAATGGTAAGTTCCTTATAGGTTTTCTTGACAGACAGGACAGACAGACAGACAACAAATTTTTCCTTTTAAAGTACGGAACCCTAAAAAGGAAATAATAACTTGAGTTACTTATCATCATAATATATGTATGTATCTGATGATGAAGAGTGGTGATAACCGAATGGTGAAGACGTTGGCCTACTATACGTGAGGTCGGGGGTCCGATTCCGGGCACGCATTCACGTGGCTTTATTTTTGAAATTTCCGTGGAATCTCTTTGATTTTTCGGGATAAAAAGTGGTCTATGTCACTCTCCAGGTCTATAATTATATCCATGCAAAAAAACACACCGCCGCGCCGTTCGGTTACGGCGTTATTGAAGAATAAATCAACAAAAAAACATACTTTTGCATTCATAATATGGCTAGTGATCAAATGTGATAGACAATCTTTGTGATATTTTTTATTATCGTTGTGTATAGATAGAAGTGTCCCAAATTATCACATAATCGCCCAATAAATCCGCCAAATGCGGAGCACATTTCTCCTATAACAGTAAGTAGTGCCACAAAAGGCCCATATACAAAATTTATTGTTCTATTTCCAGTCAAGCAAACTGTAAATCTTTGCTGTCGCCGCCATCAACCGCACTCGCTTTGCGGTCACGAAACCGGCGGTCGCTTTCAAGCGGATGCCGGAGAAGTACAGTCAGCAACAAAGCTAGGCTTGCACCCGCCAGTACAAGCGACTATGGATGAGTACAAAGCTAGCTTTGTTGCTGACTGTACAGACAAACACTCTGCACACGTATTGTGGATTGTGGATAATGTATGTGAAAACAGAATTTAAGGGTTAAATGTTAAACTTTGTTCAACTAGGTTCACCAAACTATACACTACATTGAATTCTACCAAAAATATTAACAACTAGCCGATGCTTGCGACTTCGCCCGCGTTGATTTAGGTTTTTCGAAATCCCGTGGGAACTCTTTGATTTTCCGCTATAAAATGTAGCCTATGTGCTAATCCCAGGATATTATCTATCTCCATTCTAAATTTCAGCCAAATCAGTCTAGTAGTTTTTGCGTGAAGGAGTAACAAACATACACACACACACAAACTTTCGCCTTTATTATATTAGTGTGATAGTGTGGCTGTTTATTCATCACTTCAAGATCACTACCCAGTACCCATGTTAAAAACGCAAAAGTGTGTTTGTTTGCTGGTTTGTCCGTCAATTGCGCAGCAACGAAGAAATTATTTGACATCATTTTTTGCATGCATCGCGTCAAAAAAACGTGAAGAGTAAAACAGTTCCCCATTTATCCCGAAAAGTCAAAGAGATCCTACGGGATTTTTAAAAATCTAAATCCACGCAGATGCAAGTCGCGGATATCAACTTAGCCATTAATTTATCCGTTCAAATATCATAGGATTAAAACTTATCGAAAACTAGCTTTTGTCCTAGACTTTGTGTGTGTATTGTTTTTCAATCCTTTATGGATTCCAAATTCTTTATACTCCCGAGATAAAAATATACTATTTGGTATTTAAGCTTTGAGTCAAAAATTGAAATTGGTAGAGTTTAGTTAAATGGCCAAGAAACAATTAGACAAACTTTTAATATGGCCTACAAAAAACCTACAAAGTTTCTGTCGGTATAAATACCAGATCGGACAGATTTTTGTTTTGTGGTTTTATGTTAATTCTTGGGTGGTCGAGGCAAAGGTATTTTGCAAACTATAAGCCTTAGGGGACCATGGGAAGGCTTGTGTCTGTTATGCTAAAGAGGATCCAGGAACTGGCAGTTTGCCAAGGAATAACCGTAACCGAGTAGAGTGACTCTGCACTGCTCACTTGCATTAGGACATATTTTTAACCCCCGACCCAAAAAGAGGGGTGTCATAAGTTTGACGTGTGTATCTGTGTATCTGTCTGTGGCATCGTAGCTCCTAAACTAATGAACCGATTTTAATTTCGTTTTTTTTGTTTGAAAGGTGGCTTGATCGAAAGTGTTCTTAGCTATAATCCAAGAAAATCGATTCAGCAGTTTGAAAGTTATCAGCTCATTTCTAGTTACTGTAACCTTCACTCGTCGGGGGTGTTATAAATTTTTAACTTACACTTGTATATTAAGTTTCTCATATGAATGAACTAATTTTCTTTTTGAGAGTTTAAACTCTTCAAACCTAATTTCGCTTATTTAGCGGCTCTAATCAAACATTTACCCTGCACTGTAAATAACGTTGTTCAATACAAATTAAGGGTGCTACACACTTGCAACATGTACGTTACGGTGAATCAAAGCACTTACACTATTGACTCAAGCTTTACTGAACTTTACGCGTACGTAATAGAGTTCAAAATTGTCTATGTGTAGTTGTTACAGCCTCATTCACGATTGCACGGGCGGAATTAGTGACGGAGAACTTACGCGTTTGTGGTTTACGAATATTGCTTAAGTGTGGAAATCGACGAGCAAAATAGAGTTATTCGATTAGATTGCTATTAGACCATTTAAGAGTACCTTATTAGAGTGTAAGGTACAAATTATTTAACGAAAAGTTTGCATAAGGTGCATTTGCGATTTTTCTGACGCTGAGTTTAGTAAAAATGGGTCGATGTAAACAAAGGAAAAGAAGTGCGGCTTAAGATTGAAGAAAAATTACAATCGCCATCTTGAATTTGAAAATGTTCTCATAATCAACACCCCAAAATGTCTTTATAAATCCCAGGGGACGTCTACGACATATCACATAATAGTCATCTGAACACCAAACAGCCCGATCCACTCAGCAAGAAGTTTGAGCTGTGCGTTGATAGATCAGTTAGTCGGCTTTTCCTTTTATATATTTATAGATTAGGGTGTAAAGGCGGCCTTATCAGTTGGTGATCTCTTACAACCAAGCAACCTATATACAAGAAAGAGTTAGTGTAGTACCTAACCGTGCTACGCGAATATGATCATTAAGGTGCTAAACGACTTACGGCCTTTGACTGTATTTTACGCTTTTGGTAATAGGCGGTGATTATCCATTGTTTAGTATTTAGTTTAAAAGCGTCTCCATTGACGTGCCGTCTAACTTAGTTCTAAAATATCGCTCTATGTTCATCACGCTGAAAGCCTGTCCGCCATGATCCTTGTCTGAAGTTTAATGGGTTGTCATGCGATGCGTCTTTATATGCTTTTAGCTTGTTTTGCGTAAATATGATAAATGATCCATTACGCTTTTGAAGAGAAACTTCTTTATCGGCGCGGCGTTAGGTTGGCAAACGTACGTGTCATCCTCATCATGATCAATTGTGGTCGATCGTTTTTGATGTGGTTTATCATTTAGGGGTAGGTCATAGGTTCAATTCCCAGCTAGATTTATTATTCTTTTTAGGGAATTTAGATACCCGCTAGATACTTTTTCAAAACCTAGTTAAGTACTTTTTTCCATTGTCTGATTGTTCTGATGGGAAGTTTTGACCAGCGCTAGTGACCAGTCTACCAGCAAAGCAGTATACCTAACCTCAAAGTCCATGAGTACGACTCTCGCATCTAGATATATTACGGTGCAAATTCTAGGTTATGTTTATAATAACTGACATAGGAATATAGCTCTTATTCGCCAGTTAATAAGAGTCATCAGTTCGGGTGTAATCTGGATGCCCATCACGTACCTCAATTGTGCCCTAACGAGCGCTAAACGGTGCAGAGTGAGCTCGGCGCGGTACTAGGTAATCAGGCGCGGTGTATTGTCTGAATTTATACTCTTTGTGTAGTGAAGGAGTGTTTTGGAGTTCCCTAGTTCAGAATTTGAATGAAAACTTTGCAGCCTACTATAATCTTCTCGCCTACTTGCAGCAACGCGTTGAACAACGTTGATCCAAGTCAGTAACTGGATGGGTGATCAATTTTGGAGGTTGGCGCTGTTTCACCACCGTGCTTCGGAGAGCATGTAAAGCCGTCGGTCCTGCACCTTATCTTTATCCGGTCATGTCGGGTTTCCGTCCCATCGAGCTATGAGACTGAGGGAATAGAGAGTGCAACTGTGTTTGCGCACACACTTGAGCACTATAATATCTCCCGCGCAGTTGGCTAATCTCTATGGCGATTGGCCGAAACTTAGGAATGACATTATTACTTGGCATCATTGAAGACTGGCAGCCAGACAAAAAGTTCCCTAACAAAGAAACCGCTCCATACATATCCCTAAAAGACATATTATTAAAATTCATATTATGGCGGTAATTTATCGTTGTCGCTACCGCATTATGGGTCTCGGATATGAGCCATACACTAGGTACATGTGACAAACTTCGTCATCATACCTGCTATAATATTACCATAACATTTATCATTATCTATATCATATACATACTATCATACTCATATAATAAAGGCGAAAGTGTGTGTGTGGGTGTGTGTGTGTGTGTGTATGGGTGTGTGTTTGTGTGTTACACTTCCACGCAAAAACTACTGGTCAAATTTGGCTGTGGAATGGAGATAAATTATACGTTGGATAACATATAGGCTAATTTTTATCCCGGAGAGCTTATAGAATTTCCTAGCAATTCATCACTCAAGAGCCACAGAGCAGTTAGCCGTTGTTAGTCATAAGTTTTAATGCTCTGGTGCCCTAGTGTTAAAACTGGTCAAGTCCGAATTGGACTCGCACACGAAAGGTTCCATACCATCATACAAGATATTAGGTATAAAAAATTTGTACTTTTTAATTGATTTTTTTATTATTTGTTGTTATAACGGCAATAGAAATAGGTACACAACGTGAACTCTCTGCCTATTTCGGTTCATGAGATACGGCTCGCAGACATACTGACAAACCGATGGGCAGACGGACTGGCAGTGGAGGCACAGTGATAGGGTCCCGGAAAATTACGCTTGAATACGTACTACTAGACGGGCGCGTTCAGTATCATAGGCTGCATCATCAGTCATCACCTACTATTTGGTGTGATTGTACTCGAGCGCAAGTCAATATAGTTTAAAAAATCATTGGGCTACACCAGTCATCCTGCTTTACGCGCTTAACCAGACGTTTAGTAACTTGGTTAAACATCTTTAGACTTAAAGCGGTAATATTTTTAATGGTTGTTTGTTAAAAGTTCGCGTCAACAAGATTTTCCGGCCATTCATCACTTGGGGCCGGGGACCCAATTAACGACGGCACAAGTTTTAATGGTTGCACCAAGCGTGGGCAACTTTGTTTAATTCAATAACTTGCGTTTGGACTACCCCCGGTTATTATAAACTTAAAGTAGATGGTTGCCTACTAGGTATGTACATCAAAAGTTCGGGAGTGGCTTTTCATCTTAATAATGTAGATAACGGGTACATACTACGATTAAATGGATGATTTTGACTTGTCGATATTTCGCCCCAGCTGCATGAGTAGTGGCCACAAGGTTACTACCAATTACGGTTGACGAGATATAGCACTGACAGACAGACGGACAGATGGATGGACGGACGGATAGCGGAGACTTAATTTACTATATCAAAATTTCTGAAATAGTCTTTCAGTTCAAATTACACTTCTAAAAACAAAATAAATTAATAAAATATCTTTCTGGGAAACTATGCTTGTGTTTTAAAGTATCAAGAGTCAAAAGTTAGTGAAGTAAGTATAGAAAATGTTTGAACTTTTGATTAACTTATACAGTGGTTTAATTTTATAAAGTTATAAAGAAGTTTTCAGCTTAAATTGCTTAAAAGTAAACGCTTATCTTACGAAGTTTCTTTTTGGTCTACTGCTGATGAATTTACCTAAGTACCTATCTACTTCTTAGTAGAACTAAAACTATGATAAGTATTATGAACTCCTTATTATGTACTAGAATTTAGATGATACCCGCAACATCGTTCGCACGTATTTATGTCTTTTTACAAACCCCTGGGGACTCTTTGATTTTTCGGGATAAAACGTAGGCTATGTCCGTCCCCGGGATGTCAAAATTTCATCAAAATCGGTTAAACTGTTGGGCCGTCAAAAGTTAGCAGACAGACACACTTTCACAATTATAGTATGGATATGGATATCATTAGTATGTACATATCCACAAACTGCCCTAGATCTAAGTTCCTTCCTTATTTATAGATTTTATCTGCAAGTTGCAATCCCGTGAGAATCCTTTGATTTATTGGGATAAAAAGTAGCCTTTGTCACTCTCCAGGTTTGTAACTTTAACCGTGCAAAAAATTACGTCGATTCGTAGTTTCAATCCGGCGTGATATTTACTAAACTTTAAAGGTATCTGGCATGGGGTTACCACTCTATACTAAGTGTCTGGCAATGCATGACGTGATTTCTTATACTGTTTCGAAGAAAATATAAAAAAATTACACTTTAAACGTAAGAAATTTACACCTTTGTTATCTTTAATCTGCTAAAACCACCATGATCCAAACTTCATAGTCGCTGATCGTTCCTGCCAGTGTTGGGCACCATACGCATAGAAACTTTCAGCTTTAACAAGTGTAAATTAAAATTTATAACACCCCCGACAAGTGAAGATTACAGTAACTAGAAAAGAGCTGATAACTTTCAAACGGCTGAACCGATTTTCTTCGATTATAGCTAAGAACACTCTCGATCAAGCCACCTTTCAAACAAAAAAAAAACAAAATTAAAATCGTTTCATTCATTTAGGAGCTACGATGCCACAGACAGATACACAGATACACACGTCAAACCTTCAAACTTATAACACTCGTCTTTTAGGGTCGGGGTTAGTAAAATAACGAAGGTCTGGCCTTCGCTGGCTCTTAATCCATAAGCAAAGTATAAAGTAGTTCAAAAAAGCTTTGGAGAGCAGTTAATATTATAACACAATGAATACAAGTTTCCCAGTCGACTGTGGTTCAACTCGCATAATTTCTGTGCACTTAGTTTATTGCAACATGGACAAAGTCGGTTGCGGCGCGGCGCGGTGGTTACTTTTAACGAGTTGAAAGTTTCATCATGATGTTCTACTACTTCTAGTATACTTGGTAGGTATATGTACTATGGTTCCATCTCACTCACACTAATATTATAAAGGCGATAGTTTGTTTGTTACTCTTTCACGCAAAAACTACTTCTTAAATGGATTTGGCTGTTTAGAATGGTGACAGATTATACCCTGGATTAACACATAAGCTACTTTTCATCCCGGAAAGTTAAAGAGCTCCTACAGGATTAAAAAAATCTACATCCACGCGAATGAAGTCGCGGGCATCAACAAGTCATAAATATGCGGCGATAGCTTAGTAGTTATGATGTCAGGCTCCTATTCGGGACGACGGGGGTTCGATCCCAGGCACGCATATCTAACTTTTCAAAGGTATGCGCGATTTAAATGATAAAAAAAAAAAAAAAATTGTACCACTTGCTTTAACATCTTAGACTACACATCACTTACCACCAGGTGAGATTGCAGTCAAGGGCTAACTTGCATATGAATAAAAAAAACGGCGAAGAAAAACATCGTGAGGAAACCTGCATACCTGAGACTTCTCCATAATGTTCTCAAAGGTGTGTGAAGTCTGCACTGGGCCAGCGTGGCAGACTATGGCCTAAGCCCGAACAAAACATAGAAGCAATATTTTAACTCAAAATTTAAAAAACCCCCGACACAAAAACCTCTGTAAAACTAGAAAAGAGCTGATAACTTTCAAACGGCTGAACCGATTTTCTTCGATTATAGCTAAGAACACTCTCGATCAAGCCACCTTTCAAACAAAAAAACTAAAATAAAATCGGTTCATTTCTTTAGGAGCTACGATGCTACAGACAGATACACAGATACACACGTCAAACTTATAACACCCCTCTTTTTGGGTCGGGGGTCAAACATAAGATAATGGAAAAATAATCTCAAGCATTGATATTCCATCCACGTAAAACAACTTTGTTTAACCCCACTGTGAACCGTCTACGTTCATTAGTTCTTTTCTTGTCGGTCTGTTTATTAACTCTGTAGTCATTCTGTAGCCTTTGACGCAACACTATTTATCTAGCGCTTAATTAAACTGTGGACTCGAGTTTTTATTGAAATGAAAACTATTTGCAAAAGGTTCCTTTGCCGTGTAATTTTATGCTTCCTTGAACTTGAAACGATTTGGAAAATGAGTTTCATAAAAAAATCTACTCTTATAATATTGAAGATGCTAATTAAGAATTGTTGTTTAACCTTTTTAAAAGTTTAACCGAATAATTACGACATTTGAATTTTAGGTAGGTATAGGTATGTGATCTCTTCACAAATATCTATATAATTAAAAAAAAACTGAAAGTTTGTGTGTATGTTTGTTACTCTTTCACGCAAAAACTACTGAACGGGTTTGGCTGTTTGGAATAATAGAGATAGATTATACCCTGGCTACCCATAGGCTAATTTTCATTCCGGAAAATCACAGAGTACCCACGGGATTTAAAAAACCTATCACGCGAATGAAGTCGCGGGCATCAGCTATAGTGATAAAATAAAACCAACATAAACAAAATGTTGGAAGCCATATTTTTGGGCTGTCCCCAAATGTTGTAACCATCATAAATCGCATTTCATTTATATCGGGATCTGCTCTCTACGTGACTAACGTACAGGATATCCATGTTATTTATAACCTCCATCGAAAAAGTTAGGTGTTGTTATTAAATGCAACGAGTATTATGGGTGTCTGTTTCAACTTTTAACTTTGACCGACTTCTAGAAAAAGGAAGGTTTCAAATTATTCAGTACGTAATTTGTTTTTACATGTACTCATATTATGTATAGTATATGCGACAGGTTATGCGACCCGGTGCGGGATAGTGCGGGTGACGTGCGGGTGTTGCAAGTATTTCTTATTCATGGTTTGCAAGAACAAGAACCATTTGCCGTGAAATGAAGACAAAAGTTCCCAATCCAGAATATTTGAAACTTCCATCATTTATTCATAAGTGTAGCTTGTACTTCAAAACATTTCCCGTTCTTGGCGCGACTTCCATCTTCAATTCGAGCAGGCAGGTGTCAGCTACGCAGACATTTTTGGAGGGAAAATTGTAACAAAAAAAAAGTATTTTGACGCCAGAAAACTTGAGCAAACACGCGCACTTAATTTGACACGTGATTGAAGTTTATTTGGTTAAATGTAGACTTCCACCCTCAGAATGATACCCAACATAGCTTAGAGTTTTAGCTTGTGGACGAGGCCAACTGTCAGTGTCCACGTTTCTGCTTTATACGTCATCACAGGTAGGACACAGTCATTGAAGACCTTAGTCTTTAAAAGGCTTTGCGGTATTGACGTTTCGAAGACCTGACGTAGCTTCGAAAATGCTGCCCAGCCCGGAATGAGGAAATTCGCAGAAGAATAAAAGCAACCGACATAGCTCAAAGGATTAGCAAGCTGAAGTGGCAATGGGCAGGTAATGTCTGTTGTAGAACTGACGGCCGACGGATGTGTTCTGGAGTGGAGATCGCGTACTGGTAAGCGCAGTGTGGGACGACTTTCAGCCCGCTGGACCGATGATCTGAAGAAGGTGGCAGGGAGCGGGTGGATGAGGAAGGCGGAGGACCGGGTTTGGTGGCGCGCTCTTGGAAAGGCCTATATCCAGCAGTGGACGCATACAGGCTGATGGAATGGAATGGGAAAGATTTCCAAGTGTCGCGACCGAAGCGACAGACACGCGCGACGGACGGACGCGCCGTGGCAGATGCGACAGTACTAAATACATTCTTTGGAAATGTAGACGCCAATACCGAACTAGTAGCTACTTACCGCTATATATTTTTAAAGTGTTTATAATGCGTCCAAACTATCGAAGAGAAAACGTTTCCGCCATGTTGTGACGTCATAGCTAGAAATATATTTTAGGGCATTCATTGAGCCCAACAAAACCCATATGTCACTATCAAAATAAATGTTTCTAGCTAAGACACAACGAGTAAGACAACATGGCGGAAACAATTTTCCGTTTGGACGCGTTATAGTATGTCACGTCGCGGTTTTGGCTATGACCCATTGCAACTGCGATACGCAAGTGTGTCGCGTGATTTTATGCAGTATCGCGCGATATTCTAGATCACCTTAAAAATGATTTTCATACAATTCTATACAAAGCAGACCCCAAATCGAGTGTAGCCCGTCACAGTCGCGTAGCTCAGTCTACTTAGCGAGTCTTTCCGCCCTGCATTTTCCGTCGCTGCAATCGCACTTCATATGACCAAGCCTTACAACTCTTAATTTGCTTTAAAACTATTGTAAAATTAAATTCTCCCTAAATGCAGGTGGCGCAAACTGCAGGCAAACGTAAAAGCCAAATTGAATAATAATGCTCTCTCAAGCGACAATAAGGACAGCTAAAAGTCGTCAGCACTTAACCTGGCTGAGTCGGCAATTACTCCAACTTCAGCCATCTTGGATACCGGCTTTATAGGAATTCTCGAAAACTTTGGCGGAATTCCCGGCCAAACTTGGCGCTTTTAATTCGTACCATAAAACAGGGGAATATGGAAATTAAATTAGGGCAAAGAAAACGCTGATAAAATTTGATGATAATGGATTTATTTAGCGGGTTTTAGGCGTGTATAGAGAGTCGTAACTGGTGGTTTTGTTTCTAAAGAAGGTGATATAGACATAATTGTTACTTTAAAATCAGTTTCAAATTTTAAAACGTCTAATAAGAAAATTATCTTTTATTATCTGCTCTTTTCACTCCATTATAAGGATTCAAAACTCTTAAAATTTCGAATTGACATTGTTAAAAAGTTGCCTCAGTAATCCCACGATGAGCAGAATTCCGGCTCGCCCATTCTTCCGCTCCACTTTTAATTTCGTTGCTGCTGAATTTCCACCGGAACTTTTTCTAACAATATTCTGAACTCCGGTGTTTTTGTTCCGGGAAGCTGCAGTTATGAACTGGTATTGCAATCTGGGAACAACAAACTTGTTTTTGCTATGGACCTACTTACCTATTGCAGGTTAAAGAAGAATTTATTTCCCTTAAAGAATACAAAACTCACTTACAGAAAAATCATATTTAAAATAGGAATTCGTTTGTTCGGCAATTATTACATTACACTTTACAAAGCATTTAGTTTAACAATTTAGTAGTACATTTTCTAATCCACCCTCACAAATCCACTATATTTATATAACTTAGTCTTTAGAGAATTTAAATGCGAAATTGTTACGTTACTTACACACCTACCTATCACACCTTATACCTGTCACATTTACCAATCACATTTTTAATAAAACCATATAAAAGTAAGTTTTTCATTTCGTGGTCATAGACCTGTTCGTGGTTTACAAGAACCACTTGCCGTGAAATTAAACAAAATCATAAATGGTCAATATTGGAATCAACTTCAGTGGGTGCTTTTATAATTTTTATTGTAACCGATAAAAAAAGTGCAATGGTACCTACCTATGAAATATATAATAGTGGAATAAATGCTCTGACTTTAACTTTGAGCAGTTTGCCAAAGCTGTAGCGCCTGGTTAAACTGATTGCTGACTGATAGTGGTGATTTAGTTTGAAAATTTACATCTGAAGCCTCTACTATTAACTTTCATGTTAATTAAATCCCATTCACTAAAGTTAATACCTACGTGATAGCACATAAGTACGAACTACGAGCATCCTGTATAAGCGTAGAATACATATACAGAGTGTTCGTAATTTACATTCACAAAGCAAAGCTAAATTGGATTGTCGGGGCGCAAAGCGATTCATTTCAATCGCCCTCTGCCTATTGTACTCGTAGGTATCGTTTTTTTTCTTCTTTTTCCGAGATCAATCAGTGTTGGAAACAAATTATACTGGTTTGAATTGAGAAAACTAGGACAGAATGCATTTGTTTAGCATTTTAATTCCAGTCGGAGGGTTGTTAGTCCAGCTAATCTAGCTCGTTAAAGTAGGGTAAATAAAACAGGTTCTAAGTTCGATTCCTAACTGCACCTTATTTAAGAAGTCTGGTATTCTGGTTTCTAAGCAAAAACAGCTAGTATATATGTAAATGCTCCTGCTATAATAGCTGCATCTTGTTAAATTTCTTTTTAACCCCCGACCCAAAAAGAGGGGTGTTATAAGTTTGACGTGTGTATCTGTGTTTTCTTTTTAACCCCCGACCCAAAAAGAGGGGTGTTATAAGTTTGACGTGTGTATCTGGGTATCTGTCTGTGGCATCGTAGCGCCTAAACGAATGAACCGATTTTAATTTACATACTTTTTTTTGTTTGAAAGGTGGCTTGATCGAGAGTGTTCTTAGCTATAATCCAAAAAAATTGTTTCAGCCGTTTAAGAGTTATCAGCTCTTTTTTAGTTTTCTTGTAGAAAAGAAGGTTAGATAACCGTTAGGTTCATAATATTATGTCAATTGACAAATGTCAAGCTGTCAAGATGGACGTTGCCTTGATACATAATTATTTATTTGAAAACATGAAAATGATGTTTTGGAAAACCCAGATACATTGGATCGTAGGCGCGCAATAGTCCAAGAAAATCGGTTCAGCCGTTTGAAAGTTATCAGGTCTTTTCTAGTTACTGTAACCTTCACTTGTCGGGGGTGTTATAAATTTTTAATTTACACTTGTTTCACATCGATGCTTGTTTCCAAGTAACAAAACAATTCAATAAGTCAAAATATTCATTAGCAGAAACGACGAAAAATCCTAAACATTACCTTTTTTCGATCTGTGTTCGAAAACTTTAAGCGTAGCCAATAAACGGAAGCTATAGAAAATACAGCTATATTACCCTCTTACTTTTAATCTAGGGTTACCATATTTCATAGAAGCTCGGGACGTGTTCTGAATTTGTATGGTATCTATTCTCATGAATATTTACTAAGTAGGCCATCCCTATTCAATGTTAAATAACTAGATAAGGCGCTTACATAGTGGAACGGCGCCTCTTTTAATTAATTTATCGTATTATTTGTTAACCCAACTGTTGGCTCAATTAAGTCAAAGTAAAATAAGTACATTCAGATATATAAGAACTAAGGTAAAAGACTGCTCTTTTCTTATTTGTAGCACTTAAAAGGCCGTTATTAAATTTTTTAAATCGATTTGATAAAATTTAGAATAGTCTAGATCTAAAGTATGGCATATTTCTAGTGCTTCTCTTTGAATAACTGGTTGGGAGTTTGAGTTTATGCCTCGCAGCCATATAATTATAGCCATATAAGGATTAATTCAGCATTGTAGCATACTGATATGAAGTTCTTGTATTTATCCTACCTAAACAAAATGTTTGGTGTTGCTTCTCTAATGGCACTTAGTAACAACCCGCGCCCACTGCGAGCCCTTCAGCGGCTCCAAATATAAATTCCTTTAATGACACACTTGCCGCTGGTTCCAATCATTTCCATAACTCCCCGTTCTCTTGTTACGCCGTTTAACTTAATTGGCCAATGATTGACGACTTTTTCCCATCATATATAAGTTACTGTAAAAGCTCGATCTACTGTGAATCCTAATATTTTTCTGAATAAACCTAAGATTTACAAAAATCATAGTGGTAAAAGTCGGAACTGTTTTGTGATAAGCGTATACATATCCATCATTGGAATGTTAGTCATGATTAAAATGAGTAATATTCTTTAAAAAAAAAATGCTGAAGTGGCAATGAGAAGGGCACATAGTTCGAAAAACGAATAACTTTGGATTCAAAGCTCTGGAATGGCGACCATCAAATGAGTCGCACAGAGCCGCTGGATTCAGGCGGCGCAAGACCGTGGCATGTGGAAGTCCCTACAAGAGACCTATATCCAGTACTGGACGTCCATCGGTGGATAATGATGATGATAATGTCTTACTTGATAACACGGTACCACTTCAGGCAAATGCAATTTATAAAGGTCTGATGCCCGCGGCTTTGCCCGCGTGGATTTAGGTGTTTAAAAATCCTGTGGAAACTCTTTGATTTTCCGGGACGAAAAGTAGCCTATTTCTATCCCCGGGATGCAAAATAACGATGGGCCGTAAAAAGTTAGCTAACTGATACACTTCTATATCTTTTCTGTCTTTGGATATGGATTGATTCCATATCAATGAAACTCATTAGTCGACACGCGGAAGCAGAAAGGCTCAATATCCAATATACTCATACGTATCCTCGCCCGTGATGCAATTTAACTTATTTCGAGCGATTCCACCTTCCGACTTTTAATTAAATTCGATTTGATTACTCTCCCATCCCGCGCTTCGTAATTAGATTTTGAGCGCCGCTTTGTTTTGTGTGTAATAACTTTAGTTTGTAGTATGCGTGTCGTTATACTTACGGTATATTAGTTCTGCTACTTTCACTAGTCCCATCGGAAAAACAGATAGACCGTGAAAAACTGACTGACAGATAAACGCACTTTCGCATTTATAATATTAAGTATGGACAGATAATAATTATTCATTGCATTTTCGAAGCCGCAAATAAATTACAAGGCTACTTAATGATAAATGCACACTTCCGGTTAGCGGGATCATAATTATCAATTACATTCGAAACGCTCAATAAAATCAATACAAATTCGCGCAGAGCCATTAGCGATTAACCGTTGGCCTCATCAATATTAGGTAATGCCCGATGAATCTGTAATGACGTTATCCATCATTGCAAATGATTATTTGTGTATGATGACGGCGTACAGTCGCCCGCAAAATTTTGCAAATAATAAGTTACAAAGCCCAAGACTTCTATAGGAAGATTGGAAGCGGATCGCTATTTTTTGAAACACGCTCGTAGGTGTCAAAAGGTGCGTAAAAACAAATCATCACTTTCCATCAGGTGTGATTGTGGTCAAGCGCTTGCCTATAGTGATAAAAAAAAACCCCGCGTCAATATTTATGTTATGTACGCGCATGCGTGTACAAAACAAACTGTTCCCCAAAGCTCTCCAGAAGCGCGATTTTCGATAGCCTAGTGCTTAAGACATCGGCCTCCTACTTAAGTTTTTGAAAATCCCGTTGAAACTTTTTGATTTTTAGAGATAAAAATAGCCTATCTTATTACTCTCCAGGTTTTTAACTATTCAATGCAAAAATCACGTCTATACCTTCCAAGTAGGTATAGACGTGATTTTTGCATTGTAGGTACGGAGACTTTATATTAGAGATTAGTGATAGACCAACAAACAAACGCTTTCTTATTTATAATATTCGAGATAGTGATTCAATCAAACCCGCTTAATCTGACACTAGGTATAAGTGTCATCAAGAGTTGAGAATCCAGTTGCAATTTGCAACGTTGTTGTTTGAATTATTTGGCAGAGCATCAAAGAAAGACGGCACTGAATGAATCACTGTTTTTGATTTACAAATGCCTTCTTTAACCTAGATACTTATCTTTTTACTTGAACACAATTTCTTCATGTTGAATTCATATATAATATTTAAAGATTTTTTAAATAAATTTGGTTGTCCTGAAAATCCATGCAGTTAACAGATGTTTAACAAAGCTATTTAATCATCATTTATCATTACCAAGCATATATCTAGTACATTTCTTTTTTACAGCGAACCGTCAAAAAGGCAAAACGCTGTACAAGCGCTGAATAAGCGCTGAATAAACGATTTAAACGTTGGAAGCTCGCCCGCTTTATCTCTGTCAATTACCGCTTACGTATGTACGAGCATATCGTTTAAGGCTCCAATAAATGGCGTCCAATCAATAAGTTAAACCCTTGTCGGAAAACAATTTGCAAAAGCGGAAATGGCGAAACATTCTGAAACTACTAAATCTTATAGGTAGTGACACCTATTGGAAAAGGAATATAATATAACAAACAATTAGATAGATAGATAGATAGTTAGAAACTATTTATTGCACACAAAAACACATTTAAAGGATAATAACACAGTAAGAAGAAAACAGAAAAAAAACAATTGTGTGCAAAGGCACAACCAGGTATTGCTTGGACCAATCAATCAATTAGATAAGATAAATGAAGAAATTAAATACAAAAATATTATATACCTACTACCTAGGTCTTCTACCGACCTTCTACCGCGACTTCGCCCGCGTGGATTTAGGTTTTTCGAAATCCCGTGGGAACTCTGTGATTTTCCGGGATAAAAAGTAGCCTATGTGCTAATCCAGGATATTATCTATCTCCATTCCAAATTTCAGCCCAATCCTTCTAGTAGTTTTTGCGTTAGGAGTGACAAACACACACACACATACACACAAACTTTCGCCTTTATAATATTAGTGTGAAGTGTGATAGTGTGAAGTGTGATTAGTGTGATTCAATCGCATCAAATATGCTAAAGGTATTGGTTCAAATCGATTTGTATAGGAACTATTTTTATAACATTGAGGAACCAAATCTTCCATAAAAATAGTATATCAAAGGTAGCATAATGTAATAGCTGTATTTTACGTAGAAATAGGTATAAGCACGCACTCACTTTGATGTTTGTAGTAATATGGACGTTTACCCTCCAGAGATCGTTGCCCTTATGTATTTGTGTATAGCATACCTACATAATATTACAGACCCATGTCAAGGTGTCCAGAACAAAATGTTTGTAAGCAAATATAATTATATTATTACTAGTTCACCCGCCCCGGCTTTGCACGGAGACCCTACCTTTTCTATAGACACACGTGTAAATTAAAAATTTATAACACCCCCGACAAGTGAAGGTTACAGTAACTAGAAAAGAGCTGATAACTTTCAAACGGCTGAACCGATTTTCTTGAATTATAGCTAAGAACACTTTCGATCAAGACATCTTTCAAACAAAAAAAACTAAATTAAAATCGGTTCATTACTTTAAGAGCTACGGTGCCTCAGACAGATACACAACTTATAAAACCCCTCTTTTTGGGTCGGGGGTTAAAAATAATATGGATATGAATTTGTTATATCTACAAGTACCTATAGAATCTACCTACTTATTAAATGTTGTGAATAAAATGAAACCCGTATCGAATTGCACTGCGAAATTTAGGCATGTATTTTTTTTTTAAATCGGAATTAAACCTGTTACTAATAGGGAAGAAATGAAAATGCATTGTATGTTATGTATTGTGGTTGTGAGTCTACGTTTAACTAAGCTATTGTACTGATCGCGATCGATTTACTGTTACCCGTTGAGAATAACATAATTGAGAAGTACCATGTCATCATATGTCAGTTTAAAAAAGTTAAACATTCAAAAGTATAAAGACCTTTTAAAAATACGAATGTCCTAAAAAAATCTATATACATGGTATCTCTCTTATTATGGCAAAAGAAAGCTTTTGTCGAAAAAGCGTTATCAGTGAAGGAATAAATAGACGTGCCCTAATCAGTGGAAGCGATAGAGCTGATAACTGCGCATTAACGGAATTACTCCTTCAGGACATTATAGGGAAAGAGGGTAAGAGCTATCAGGAAGGTACGACCTTGATATATTCCACTTTCTAATCTATACTCTTCTAATGTATGTAGTAAATTAATTTAGGAGTTAAGTATATGACATCCTGTGCGAAGCTTTGATTTTCAGTGATTTTTAACCCCCGACCCAAAAAGAGGGGTGTTATAAGTTTGACGTGTGTATCTGTGTATCTGTGTATCTGTCTGTGGCATCGTAGCGCCTAAACGAATGAACCGATTTTAGTTTAGTTTTTTTTGTTTGAAAGGTGGCTTGATCGAGAGTGTTCTTAGCTATCATCCAAGAAAATCGGTTCAGCCGTTTGAAAGTTATCAGCTTTTTTCTGTAACCTTCACTTGTCGGGGGTGTTATAAATTTTTAATTTACACTTGTCAGTGATTTTATTCTAACTGACTTTCATACACACTTTTATCCACTACTTTACATCGTTAAGGGTGCTATTTCCTAAAATCCTACGTTATAAAAGAACTGTTGAAATTTAAAGTTTTTAACCAATGGCGGTTCAGATTGTTCGTTGATAGAACAGTCAGTCAGTCAGTAATTCAGCCGCAGTCAGGACATGTCTTTTTAAAAGTTGACAGATATCGCAAACAAAATGAACGTGTATTTTTTACTCAAAACACTCTCTAACAGTCCGATTTGAAACCGTTGACCTACATAGCCTCTGGCCTCTCATTTCGGACATGTCAAGAGCATTCCGTCTATTAACTTTTAATTAGTCTGAGAAAGTGGTTTACTAATTTAAAGGGTTTCCGGGTGCCAGACCTCGAATCGCCCAAATGCCAAAGACCTCAAGACCCGTAAGGGAAAATTCCGCGGCTATTATGAATTACTAGTCATTTTACTAGATGTTAAATTGCTTTTGCTATATTAATAATAATTTAATATTATAGAGGATAGCTTTTGCATCGTTGTTTTGGTCCAGCGAATGGTTCCGTCCAAATATATCGGCGGTCTGTAATGTCCTCATAGCCTCATAAGACAAGGGGTCTATACGTTGCTGGTGTTTTGCCAGGAAAAAACCAGTCAAGTGCGAGTTGGGCTCGCTCATGAAGGATTCCGTACCATCGTACATAATATATAACAACATTTCGTACATATCTATAAAGATAATATAACACTATGTAGTTTTTAACTATTTTTTTAATTTGCGTGGCGGTCATTTTGATATTTTTATTATTTGTTGTCAAAACAGCAATAGAAACACACGCTCTGAAAATTTCAACTCTGCCTACGAGTATTACGATTCATGAGATATGGCCCGCTGACAGACAGACCGACGGACGGACATCAGAGGCTTAATAGGTACGTAATAGGGTCTCTTGGTACCTTTTAGGTACCAAGAGACCCTATTACGTACCTATTATACATATTATAACAGAACCCTAAAACAAAGTCAATTATTATCTCCGTTAGATATTATAATCACCTAATATTTACTTTACGTTATTGTTGTATCACAAAACCCTATTTACTCGTAAATGAGCTTTAATTACCTCATAAAACGCTTACAATATTAAACAACGAAATTCCAAAGCCTTTTATGATGGTACAATAGAATCGGGTTAAAAATTATAAGGGCTCCATCCAAAAGGGATGCGGGTAGGCAATATTAGGAGTCAAGTATTAAGTTACCGAATGAAAACGAAAAATTACCTTCTGCCCTCTGATTCACCCGCTTGGCGCAAAATCCGGGTCCAAGTTTAATTAGGTATTTTTTACCGACTTCAAATAGGAGGTTTTCAATTCGTTGGAATCTTTTTTATAGGGTTCCGTACCTCAAAAGGAAAACGAAATCCCTATACGATCACTTTGTTGTCTGTCTGTCTGTCCGTCCATCGTGTCTGTCAAGAAAACCTATAGGGTACTACCCGTTGACCTAGAATTTGGCAGGTAGGTAGGTCTTACAGCACAAGTTTAAGGTCCATTTTACACGGCATACACAAGGTATTACATGTCCGTAACCTCTGGCAAGCTGCGGTTAGGACCGATTTTATTAATTTTATTATACACTAGCTGATACCCGCGACTTCGTTCGCGTGGATGTAGGTTTTTTAAAATTCTCATGGGAACTCTTTGATTTTTCGGGATAAAAAGTAGCCTATGTGCTAATCCAGGGTATAACCTATCTCCATTCTAAATTTCAGCCCAATCCGTCCAGTAGTTTTTGCGTGAAGGAGTAACAAACATACACACACACACACACACACACACACACACACACCCTACAAACAGCTGATCGCGGAAATGTACTAGTAACCAACTTCTGCAAATTCGAGGGGCCATCAACATGTCTCAAGTACCTAGCAGAAATAGAGAAATAATCTATGGCACTAACTGTTTGGTACTTCACGTAGGTATCTACTCTACCTATCACGCTGGACACGTATTTTTAATCAAGACATTTTCTTTCACTACGTAATTCCCTTCTGTCCCATAAGCATCCTAAAATTCCAGTTCGTACCCGAACCGATATTACGAGTCCCTCAAGTGAATTTTAACATGAAAGAGTATATTAAGTTTAATGAAAAAACGTAACGAAATTTTCTAATGTCATTTTGTTCAGACATTTTTGTAAATGTACAGTGTGAAAGGAACTAATTTTTTCAAATTCTTTTTAACTGAAAATTTTCTAGCGCGCTCTTCAGTGCTCCATTTGAACGTATATTTTAAAATATCTAAACTTTATATTATGTACTCTGTTAAGTCTATGTATCTGTCTCACTCTTATTATCTTTCTCTCATGGGCGTGTTAAATAGTGCTCCCGTGTTTCAATTCAAAAATCATGGAAAATATCGAAGTTGGGACGTCCAGAAACAGATTAGTGGGAAGTGGTGAGTCTCCCCAAGCCCACAGGCACAAAAGACATCCAGATAAAGAATTTCCCATGCATCGTTTTAGAAACAAATATATGACTTGATGGTGTACCAGATTTCGGTTAAAATGTATACTTTCAAAGTTACACGGGCTTAAAGATTTGTACGAGTCTTTAAAGCCGTGAACTATGCCTTTCCGTTTGAAATGACTTTATAACGTTCATTTGAAAAGTTACTTTAAACTTTAAAGAGCTTCAGAATTAACTTTTTACGAAACATTTCGTCACTGGAATCAGCTAGAAATGTGAAAGAACTATTTAATCCCACAATACTGAAAAATTTAAGTAGCACAAACATTAACGCATCATGCGTCAACGCCGTGCGAAACACATTTTTCAAAATGTGGCTAGTGACGTCATAAACATTTAATGGGCATATTATACATGACAGTTACAGCCGCTGTGCGATGAATGCAATTTACATATTTCCAATTGGCTGCATTGGCTGGCAAGGCAGCCAATTACATCAATTACAATATACTGACTGACAAAATATATGAAATTAATCTTAATATAAGTTTCGATAGCACCTAAAGTGCTAGGTACTTCAAAGAGAAGAATTAAAGAAATCCTTTGAAAGTGTAGGTACCTACTCCATTTATAACTCCACGAGATACTAACGCCAACGAAAGTATGAAAAACCAATTCAATCTCTAAGCAGCTTCCGAGACTTCTCACTCCATAACGGCGAAGACTAGGAATCGTAAAAAGAATATAAAAGTTTTATTGGTCCACCCTCGGGCGATATCAGAAAACAGCAGCTGTCTACCGAAGCTATAAATGCAGACAATATTGGAATTAATATAAAGCTGGTCACGAAAACCTCTTTGTGTTCAGATGAAGCCTGAAGGCTGTATTTGTTTACCTACTAGAAAAAAAGAAAGAAAGAAGAAAGAAAGAAAACTTTTTTTAGAACAGGCTAGCTTCTTTCCAACGACTTCTACACGTATGTTGGACCTGCGATTGCCGACTTGTTTTTAAAGCAACGTGATTTTCGCATAATATAGAAGTCAATGGATTTTCGCCATTATGGTGCTGATAGCAGCCGTAAGCGTCATGTGAGCGTACTCGGAACTGAATGTTTGTAATGAGACATCTGTCAACATAGTGTCAATGCGAAGACAATTTGACATAAGTGTCAATTCCCAGTACGCTTGGTGAGCATCGAATCAACACAAAGAATAACTGTCATTCTGTATAGTACACTGTAAACCTCTTCCAGCATCCTACCTACTATGTTCATTTCAGTGCTCATGAAGAAGAAACAGCAGCTCGATTGCGGTAGAGTGACAGCTACAATGTCACGATAGCAAACACTTCTGATTGGTTGAGGCTCGCTCACTATTGGCTACAATGCATTGTTGCAACATGACTAGCCTAAATTTAGCCAATAACAGCAATTGCAATTTAAATGCAGGTTTCACGATAGGTATGCGATTGTCAATGGTGCATTAACTGCATTAATGGTATTTGAAAACGCAAAATTTCGAGTGATATTTCGCATCCGTTTGCCGTTTAGAGCCCAACAGTTTTTATAGATGGCAATTTCAGTATTGCGGCGGGGAGCAAGGTTCGTACAATCGAACAGATCAAATTGTGCAGTCGAATGGACAATGCTCGCGGTTACACTGTCCGATGCAATCGGCTGTGATTTATTCCAACGAGACAACAGCTAACTGCTATGTTTCGCTTTTTGATTCCTTTTTCAACGATTGTCGGAGATAGATCCCTTGGAAATATCATTTTAAATAGAAAAACCGGCCAAGCGAGTCGGACTCACGAAGCGAGGGTTCTGTACTCTGGTGTTTTTTTCGACATTTTGCATGATCAAAAACTATTATGCATACAAATAAATAAAAATCTAAAATGTACCTACAAGTAAAGCCCTTTCATATTACGATACCCCACTCGGTATAGTTATCTTACTTTAAATATTGAAAATACTTATTTTTATTTGTTCATAAACATATTTTAATGTTTTTTGTGATGTAACCTTGTGGTTACATCATACATTCACGGTTTACAGAATATTATACTTACCTACCTACCAAATTTCATGATTTTAAGTCAAAAGTATTAGATTTTCTTATATCATGCCTATTTTTAACTCAAACTACTAATATTCTAGAAGACCAGTTGTGCCTTTTAGAACTCTGAAGAGTTAGAACTCAGAGCCATGAAGCCAGTTAAGTTCTAGCGTATCTATAGATGGCGCTAAAACTACTTACATCGCCTCTGCAGCTACTCTAATGCGCGTCATGTAGCTACAATCAGTCTTACTCGAACTGAATAACGCGAGTTATTTACATCGGACGCGTCTGGAATCGCGACTAACGTTAAATTCCAATTTAGTTGCAACTAGGAGGTAGACTTATAGCACGACATCAGTTGAGACTCGAATATCAGAGGTGAATTTTCGCACCGTTCATTATTTTTTGCTCTCACCCGTGTACAAAATAAATACATAATATAAAAGCCGAAAAGAAATATAATTTTTACAATATAATAACCCGCTGCGGCAGACGTGTTCTGGAGTGGAGACGGCGTATCAGCAAGCGCAGTGTGGGACGACCTCCGACCCGCTGGACTGACGACTTTAAGAGGATAGCGGGAAGTGGGTGGATGAGGAAGGCGGAGGATCGTGTGTGGTGGCGCGCTCTCGGGAAGGCCTATGTCCAGCAGTGGACGCAAACAGGCTTGAATATAATAACATAATATTATTATTTTGGAATGTTCTTGGTAGAGCCAAAGTTCACTACAGTTAGGGAACTTCTAACAAAATGTCGAGGCATCGACGTCACAGGCAGGCGTCAAATGGTGGTCAAATGTTGGTACATTTGATGCAGATAGCCCCTATTATAGCCCTATTTTTCTATGATTTCACGTTATCACAACTCAATGTTTGACATATCGTCGATTCAGGGTCAAACCGAGAGTTCAGTGGTAGAGCTTGGAGGCTCAAAGTTCAACTTTATATCTTTTTATATGAATTTTGGTGAGAAGTAGCTTGCGTCCCGGAAATTGACATGGGCAACTTTTTATCCCGGAAAGCAGAGTTCCCACGGGATTTTTAAAAACCTAAATCCACGCGGACGAAGTCGGGGGTACCTTAAAAAATAACCATTACAGTAAATAATAAAGAGGTATCGAGAAAAGTAATTTTCCAATTAATTGAACATGGTTAAATTGGGCGAGCGAGGGAAATCAGTCATATCAATTTCGCATCAGGTGACCGACTGTGACTTCGACCGGGTCCGACCAATTTCATCGCCATTATGTTAATGGAAATATTATGCGATATTATTCATTTATTTACCATTTTTTATGTGTCGGTTGTGATGATGAGCTATCTTTTTAACCCCCGACCCAAAAAGAGGGGTGTTATAAGTTTGACGTGTTTCTCTGTGTATCTGTGTATCTGTCTGTGACATCGTAGCGCCTAAACGAATGAACCGATTTTAATTTAGTTTTTTTTTGTTTGAAAGGTGGCTTGGTCGAGAGTGTTCTTAGCTATAATCCAAGAAAATCGGTTCAGCCGTTCAAAAGTTATCAGCTTTTTTCTAGTTTTCTTGTTACTTTTAGAGTAAGATTCCAAGGCCACCAGAGGTCACGTATTTTCTGACAAAGGAAATATGGACGATTGAGTAGTGTTAGTATGTACTAAGAACGCATGCCTACCAGCTAGCTTGCTTAGATGGCCAATTTTCAGGTATCAGATAATCATTTTTTAATTTATAGACTAGCGCGTGGCTGCAATCAGACCTGCTAGCAAGTGATGATGCAGCCTAAGATGCTCCGCGCTTGTCTAGAAGTTGCCTATTCACTCTATATTAAAAGTTGTTTGTCTTGTTTGTAAGAAGCCTCCTTTATATATGAAAATCCTCTCCCACTGCCAAGGGTCACTGGTAGATATCTCTTATAGAGAGAGATAAGTGCTTCCCTGTTCACGTTTTCTTTCTTTTTCTCTTTATTGTTACAAATAATAAATAAATAAAAATAAAATAAACGACAATAAAGTCGCTTAAGCAACTTATGCTGACTTCAGCTCACAAGTCAGAAGTTTCTTGTGAGGTCCTGAAACCTGCGTGATTATTGACTATGAAGCGGGAACGTAAGCCGGTATTAATTAATGTCGCCATGCACACCTACGCGACTAGAACGCGATTCAACCGCGTCTGCTGAGTGGGACGTACGCGTCTAGTGACGTGAAACTACATCACCAATGCTCTAACGTTTGCGATTGGCATTGAAGTCGCGTAGGTGTGCACGTAAATATTAGATTCGCGTCGTGGTTGCTCCCGTATCCAGTGTTCATGACGCGCAGATGTGGCCGCAGCCTTAGCATTTTCATAGACACGCGTGCGTTCAATTTTCCATCCATCATTAACGATTCGTTACTTAACTAGTAATAGCAATTTTTTTTGGATTCCTAATTTTTCACGGCTTGCGTGTGAACATAGCTACTCATAGAAATATTTTCACACGTTTACGCAACTCAAATCACGATCCAGAAAACGTCGAAGTGTGAACTAAGCGTTCATTTCATTATGATTACGAGATGCCAGTGAGTTCATCTACGTGGATATAAGGCCGATTCACACCAATTGCGTATGCAGTACGTACACACGTGCGTAGTGACGCGCGTGAACTCATAGACGTAACTGCACGCATTACGTCTACGACCTACGTGAACGTTCACGCCACGCAAGCGGTATGCCATGTTTCATACAGTCCCATACATTACAACGCAATGGTACGCGCTAGGTCTACACTTACGCGGCCTGTGTGAACGAACTCTTAGGGTTTTGGAAATCCCGTGAGAACTCTTTAATTTTCTGGGATAAAATTTAGTATACTTTATATGCGTATCAAATAGTTATACAAAATCCTTCGGGAACTCTTTAGTTTTCCGAGATAAAAAGTAGTCTATGTCACTCTCCATTTCACGTCGATCCGTTGATTGAAGAACACACCAACAAAGTAACACACTTTCGCATTAGCGATATTTTATGCATAGTGATATGAGTAGGTCTGGATATACCTACCCGAATTACTAATAAGAATGAGGAAAATGTCTTACGAAATATTATTCGCTCTAATAATCTTGTTATATTTTGTCAAATATAATAAAACTTGCAAACCTAGTACCTATCCATATCATACAAAAATAATAAAACTCGTTTCTGAGAAAATAATTACTCTATTATACGGACGGATGAGAAGTGATTCCAGGAATAGTTCGGTTTTGTGATAAAAAGCAAATCTTTTGAATTTTTCCCACGAAGCGAAGAGGCGGATACATTTCGATTTTCTTGTGTGGTTTATTGAACGATACATCTTTTATACCTACTACTAGATGATGCCCGCGACTTCGTCTGCGTGGATTTAGGTTCTTTAGAACTTCCGTAGGAACTTTTTAATTTACTGGGATAAAAAGTAGCCTATGTGTTAATCTAGGTTATAATCTATCTCCATTCCTTATTTCATTACATTATTAACTATATCCAGTAGTTTTTGCGTGAAAGAGTAACAAACATCCACACATTATAATATTACTTAGTGTGATTCTGTGTGTGGTGACACAGCTTTCAAAAATAAACGTTTTTGACGTGACAACGTCTTATAATTCGATAGAGCCGGCTGCACGCACGAAAAAACATGACTCATGCGGCGTTACCTCGCTCTGAGGCGTTCCATGTAAGGCTTGAAGTGCAAGCGAGAGCGCGGAACGAACGACAAAGAAGCACAATCGGCCTTTGTTGTCACGTTCACCTATCGTCAGTAAACCGACTTTACAGACAACCAATTTTTTTTTTAAATTAAGGTGCTACTACAAAACTGACTAGCTTCACTAGTCAGTTTTGTTTCGTTTTTGTTTTTACTTTATTATTTGTGTTATCTACCTATTTCTGTTCTTTTTCTATGTACCTTCTTTTCCCGACTATTGTGTGTTTTAATTCTGTGTTAACTTTTCTTTGGAGACTGTTGTGGTGTGTGTGCTTTGTATTTGTTTTGTTTATTGTTTATTGTTAATACTGTGTGTCTTCAAAAAAATAAAAAAATAAAAAAATAAATAAATAAATACTCTACAGACACAAATGCTACTGAAGGTTGTCGTATGGTGTAAACTGGCACTTACTGTATCGATTGGACTTGGCAGGCTACACACGTTTTACGACGCCACAAGTTAATTGCTGCAGCGGGCGTCGCGTTATTTATTTAACACCGCGCTGCCATGCTTTAAAATGTGTAAAATGTACGATATTTACCATAATATTTTGCTCAAAGCGCTACTTCGGGTTCGGTCCCTATATCACCTCTGACCTCTGACCTTTCTTTCCATTTGACCGGATAGAAAATTGGGCGGGTTAGCTCGTTGACAATTGCAAATTAACTTGTAGGTACTCTTTGATAATAATTTACTCCTTATTGTAGGGCGACAATCTATCTAGAGTTATTTTGTTTTTTTTAGGGTTCCGTACCTCAAAAGGAAATACGGAACCCTTATAGGATCACTTTGTTGTCTGTCTGTCTGTCTGTCAAGAAACCTATAGGGCACTTCCCGTTGACCTAGAATCATGAAATTTGGCAGGTAGGTAGGTCTTATAGCACAAGTACAGGAATAAATCTGAAAATCGCGAATTTGTGGTCACATCATTAAAAAAAAATTAAAATGTGTTCCAATTTTCAAAGTAAGATAACTATACCAAGTGGGGTATCATATGGGGCTTTACCTGTACATTCTAAATGCATCCAGCAAGAACCAAAAACGTGCTGGATCCAGCTGGATTGCTGGATTGCGGATGTACAGCATTGCAATCTCTAATTCGCTTGTATGTAGAGTGTGTGGTGTAAGGTTGCCACTACCGTATGATGATGCGAACGCTGCCCGCCTCGCCATGTCAACTAGAGCAAGCACTACACTTGCAGACCTTATACTTTGAATGTCAATAAGAATAAGCACACCTTCTGCAGATTCTAAGTTAAAACAGTGTTCCTAAAACTGACTGGAACGGAAGCTGTCACTGCTTGTCACTTCCACACGATTGGCTCCGATTCAATTTACTTCGGTTCTTCCCCTACAATTTAACTTCGATTAAGCCGAGCTTGGGGAGAAAGTAAAAAACGTACACGTTTGATGTCCTCCACGGGGTACGGAAAGTATTCCCTGTGAGGGAAACTTTTTTGATTACAGCACGATTTACTTGCCGAGATGGATTGGTTCCAAAAATATTGGGCGAATAAAATTGGCTACACTTATTGCCTTGCTTGAAATGCTTGGAAAGGAAGCGTTCCACTTAATTTTGATGAATGAGTCTATTAGCTATACAGTGGCGTATACCTAGTAGTGGTAGGTAACGCCCTTGGCGAACGTGTTTAGGGCCACTTGGCCTATATTTTCCGGTTGTAGCAGTTAATACTATAATTGGACAGCTTCCATAACATTAATTTATACGTAACCATAACGTAACATTTTATTGTTAACCCCCGACCCAAAAAGCGGGGTGTTATAAGTTTGACGTAGTACCTGTGTATCTGTCTGTGGCATCGTAGCTCCTAAACGAATGAACCGATTTTAATTAAGTTTTTTGTTTAAAAGGTGGCTTGGTTGAGAGTGTTCTTAGCTTTAATCGAAGAAAATCGGTTCAGCCGTTTGAAACTTACCAGCTCTTTTCTAGGTACTGTAACCTTTTCTTGTCGGGGGTGTTATAAATTATTAATTTACACTTGTTCAATAATCCTTTCTTACCGCCTACGTCATAATAGCTATCTGCATGCCAAGTCTGATCCGTCCAGTAGTAATACGTGGTACGTTGATAAATCAGTCGCTCTGACTGACCGTCAGTCACCTTTACCTTTTATATACATATTAAGAATACAATAAAATATTAATATATATGTATATTACTATCAGTTTTGATTTACTGATGTCTATTTTAAAGATATCGATTGTGGCAATTTTGTTTATTGGCGGCAATGAAACTTTATATGGGGTCTTGTAAATCAGGAATCGTTGCTTAAAATGTTATAATTTTATCATATACCTAATAAATAAATATTAGAAGTAGATTATAAAATATAGTAAGTGAAAGATGATTAATATCGAAAGATAAGATAATGGAAATTTTCCCAAGACTTTAAATTAAATAATAATATTTCGGTAATACTAAAATATGCCTATGTTTGTAATCTACGCGCACCGCCATTATTGCGTGTAAAAAAACATGAATATCGTCAATATTATGCTAAAATTGCGAAATTGATAAGAGGAGGTACAGATAGAGGGGTAATAAAAATGTCAAATTAATACGTTTTTAATCCCCTGGTTTACCGTTTTATCTTCTAACCCCCACCGTGCCTTTGTGTAGTACGGCTTTAGCATTTTATAACGTAAAATTGATGCTATATATTTCAGGCAGCTAAAGGAGAATATTTTATTATATTTACGATCTGCTTGAAGCAGGTCCGTTTTTGTGGCATTTAGTTAGGGTTCCTTACCTCAAAAGGAATATTTTGTAATCTCATTGGTCTGATAACCATGTCTCAGCTTCAGTACGTTTTTAGTTTTCACTGAAGTCGAGCTGATCGGAGACGTGTGTTTCCGACCAATCAGATTATCTAGAAATGGCGTGATAACATTATCACGTCATTCTACGATAACCTGTTTGGTCTATTGAACCCCTCTCCGCTCCACTCCGCTTCATTGGAAACGCATCCTTATACTCGCATTCAGTATCTTGCCACGTAGTTTCCGTGAATAAGCAGCCGTCACGCGTTGTCTGCGTTTCAATATTAGCCACTACTGTACCCCATACACGAGTGGAGTCGAGTCGCCTGTTTTTGATAACAACTCAACTTTATGTAAGTCCATACTGATGAAATTAATAGTTTCAATAAAGATGTCTCGCCTCGGTTGCACTCTATTCTGACGATGTGCGTTGCGCCTTAAGTAATTGTTGTCAACAATCTAAAGCCATTCCAGGAATAAATTTAGGGAGCCAAATTGATCCAACTAGGACGGTTCAAATAAATTTCTTAGAACAGAAAGAAAATCTCGAAGCATTATTTGCTAAAGCGAGAGCTCCTAAGCTAACCCTAATCCAAAAAGCTACCCGAATCCCTTAAATCCCACTTCATCTCAAGAGAATTAATTCTAGATTATTGTTCTCAAACATCACAGCTACAAGAAAGACTAGGTCTTAGGTATCTCTATCTATACTATGTGAAATGAACCTAGTTGTTTTCTAAAAGGAATTAGAATCCATACTATTAAATGTGTCTGTCTTTCTGCCTGTTACCTTTTCACGGCCCATCTATACCGTGTTTGACAAAATTCCATTCCGGACATAGGCTACTTTTTATTCCGGGAAATCTAGGTTAACTCTCTACCAAATTTCATCAAAATCGGTTAAACTGTTGGGCCGGGAAACGCTAACAGGCAGAGGGAGAGACAGACAAACACAATTTCTCATTTATAATATTGGTATGGAATGGATAAATTATATAGGTATGAAGAATTCATTAAAATGGGACAAAATCATATTGTATCTGTGTTGTTAAAAGATGAAGGTTTAGAATTCTAATTCAATTTAAAATATTTCTAGTCTGATACTGAAAATGCCGAAGTTGAGATTTCTGTACTGAAACCTGCTAACAACAGATTTGAATAATTTACTTTGAATAAATAATTAATTTCAATTAATTATACACTACGGATTAGACCCGTCTTGTTTTGAGAGGAGACCCGTGCCTATTATAGTACCCGGCAGGAAATATTGTACACCGACCATTGGAAAGAGATAGCGGTTTCGTATAGCGTTGTCTCTCTCGTTGAGACCGACAAAACGTCATAAGGGAGTGACAGAGCTCGCTCTACGATGCCAAAGTCTCTTTCTAAAGGTCGATGTTCAATATTTTCTGGGATGAGATGATGATTATGATGATTCAGTACAATAATTACAAACATTTTTAGGCATGCGCGATCTAACCTTCTTATCATTGCTTTCCATAAGACATGATTCTCGTCAAGCGAAATGATTCGAGTCAAACTTTGAATCTGGCCCACTGCTTAGCACGGGTCGCCTCTCAAAATGACAAACGCCAGAGTCCACCACGCTGGCCAACACGCCTTTGACAACATTATGGAGAACTCTCAGGCATGCAGGCTTCCTCACGAAGTTTTCTTTCATCGTTAAAACAAGTGATACCTTCTTTATTGTTTAAAAAGTTAGAGGTGCGTACCCGGGATCGAACCCTCGACACTCGGAATAGGAGACAAACGTCATAACTGCTAGACTATCACCGCGTTAACAATAGTTCTATTTAGGTCGTAGTATTCACGATTTTTCCTAATCCCTCTCGAGCAATTACCCAGTTGACCGATTATAGAACATCGATACATCGAGTGTCCGTACGGAACTACAAACATCACTCGATTGCGATTGGAAACTCGATTCGTTTGTGCCCACAATTTCGTTCAGGCCACCGGACGATTACGTGTGGTACAATTTGAAATTGAGTGTCCGTAGGGAAACTATTGCATTTGGGCACTTAAATGGGACTCTCTATTTGAAACTGAGATGTTTATACTGAGGCCTGGCCCACACAGCAATTCGCGCAATTTATTATTCAGATTTTTTTTTTCGAAATTTCGATTCTTAGATTTTTTTACAGTTATCATCATATTTTAGTGTTAATAATCGGGACCGACGGTTTAGCGTACTCTCCGAGGCACGGAGGAAACGAAAAAGCCAAACATGGACCTCCAAAGTCGGTCATCCATCCAGTTAACGACTTGAGTCAACGTTGCTTAACAATCGCAATTGATTGGTATGCATGCGTTGTCACAACTAGGCCACACGTCCCTCCATACTTGGACGAATTAATCACATACAACTCCATACAACACAGTATATTCGCCCCAATTTAACATCGCACCGCGTGAAATTTGTATCAAATTACCGATTTTTCCCCGCGTGAATTTTCTATCGCAAATGCGGGCTAGCTCTAAGGGTTTATTGCACTAAACCTTTTCTATCACCATCCAATTCAAAGACTATGTTAGTTTTTCATTTCTTCTCAAGATTCATTTTCCTCGAAATACTGGGCCAATTCTGATTTGATTTTTCGTATTACAAATAGCTGTTCCCCATAATAGTGATTTCAGGTCGACAATATTATTCCTCACGGCCTTATTGTTGAAATCCCATTGTTTATTAACGTATTTTTCATAAAAACCTGTGAAGAGGATTACATAATACGTAAATAGCAGGTTTAAACAGGAAACCTTCTAAAGGGATAAGCTACGAAGGTTATATTAATTACCTTAAAGTAGATTAACGAAAGTTTGTACTGTACACCCATTATTCGCGATTAGACCACGTACCTACTGAAGCCTTAGTATAAGATTTTACTCACCAAAGTCGATAGAATTCGAGCGTCGATACTCTTAAAGTAAATGCACCTGTTTGTCAATACATCTAGGCCAGAGTATTCATTCATTCACGTGGAAAAGTTTTTCTTATAGTGAGATAGGCTTGCGCATGAAAATCATGCCAAAAACAGATCAACTATGCGGTCTAGGATGGAGTGCGCTTTCCTAGAAGATGCCTATTCAGTCTTGCCTTGTAGGTATTTAAGTATACTTGGCAGGATTAAAACCGGTAGGACTGAATTTTTGACTTTAAACCAAGGAATTTTAGATCCACCTTACACTGACATTATTGTGTTTGAACTCTCGAATTGTATCAACGTAGCTACGTAGGTGAATCTAAATTCTCATACTAAGCTCACTGAAGGGCCATCGGTTCGAATTAGTGGGGCCACTAAACAGTTGCCAAGTTGGTTCAGCTGCCAAATGCGCAGGTGAATGAATTGCTTTTGAAACTGCGAAGGACTCCGCTCGAAGCCCGTGCTCTGGTCATTTTAATTATCATCACTGTCCAAGGACTATTTCAGTTGCAGGCATTAGGATTAATGAGTACAGGATTTTGTCTACTTGCTTATTTAGTAACTAGCGACCGCTTGCTACTTCGCTCATGGAGGAGTTTCGAAGAATTTGAACAGCAAAGGAAATCTCTGTGCAAAATTTCACCTTTCTAGGTATAAAAGTTTGGGCTGGGTGATGGTAAGTCAGCGAATGAGTGAATTAAGACTTTTCTTTTTATTGTATGTATCAGGGTTTGCTACCATATATCTTAAAATTGTGGTCAAATAATGCCGCTAAGAATATTTCCATTGCTGTACCGAATTAAGACAACGATCGAAGGGTTATCGGTTCAAATTAGTGGCACCACTAAATAGTTGCCAAGTCAGTTCAGCTGCCAAATGCGCAGGTGAATGAATTTCTTTTGAAACTACGAAGGACTGCGCTCAAAACCCAGGTGCTGGTCACTTAATTAATTATTCAGTACAAGAACTCCTTCAGTTGTATTTGAATTAATGAGTAGATGCTCAAAGAACTCTTTGAAAGAACTAATTATTTTTTTACTTGCTTAATTAATATTACAAATGGCAATATTTAAAACTTCATAATTAATATTTTTCCGTAAGAACGTCGTCAATCGAAAAGTCCCTGGTTGGTCCCAAAGGAAGGATCGTAGCCCCTTTCTTCGACGACTGCTTAAATAGTTAATTAAAAAAAAAAAACGCTTTTTTACTTCCTACCTGTTATGCGGTGAATATATTAACTAGTTACAGACAGGTACCAGGATATTTTGGAAAAGATTCGTATATGACAATAATGAATTAAGACTGCACCTGTATATTTGCGTTCACACGTCTTGTGCACTCATATCTTTTGCGTAGTTGGCTAATCTTCGTTTAGAATGGTCGACGCGGCGAAAATTCGGTCAAGACAGCATTATTTTGTATAATAGGTATTAATTTTCACGTTTAGTCAGACGATAGACCGCGATGGAAAGACCATCAGTACAAATTAGTGGGGCCACTAAACAGTTGCCAAGTCGGTTCGGCTGCCAAATGCGAAGGTGAATAAATTGCTTTTGAAACTACGAAGGACCGCTCTCAGAGCTCGGGTGCTGGTCATTTAATTAATTACTGTATACTACAAAGTCCTTCATTTGTTGTTCTCATTTGAGTTTGCGATTGAGTTTTAATTGTGTTCGTGTACTGAGACTGGAAGCTCGAGTGTAGGTAAATTGTCTATTGAGGTTACAAAATAATGTCATAGGTGTGATGAACCGGCTCGATTGTCATCTCAACTTGTCGCGGACTATACCTATTTGAAAGAAAATAACAAAACACGTATGAAGAATAACTTCAGTTTTTTATCCATCCGCCCGTCCCAGATGTGTCTGTCTGTCTGTCTGCTAGTTTTTCACGGCGCATTCTTCCAACCGATTTTTATGTTTGGTACAGAGCTATCGTATATCCCTGGGATGGACATAATTTTTTTGTCTACTTGGCTATTTTTGTCCCAAAAAATTTCAAGGAGTTCTCACGAAATTTTTAATCCACGTGGACATCGTTGCGGGCATTATCTATTTGGTACAAAAATAACTTGCATCCTGGGTATGAATACAGGCTACTTTTTAACCGAAAAAATCAAGGATCAACGGGATCTTGCGGGATTTAAATAAACCTAAATCCACGCGGATCCACAGAGTAAGTATGAGTGGATAGTAAAAATAAAAACTAATTTGAAGTTCCACATTACATATTATTGTTTAACACTATCAGAATATTGTAATTTCGGCGTAAATTATATCCAACAGGACCCGGACTTCCCAACGACGTTACTCCACAGCTGATTAACAAAATTATTTCCGTTCAAAATTTTCCATATCGGTGCATGAATATTCAGCGATGCTCATTTCGCAGTGCGATGTAAAAATAATAGTCCAAGAGATGGTGCGAAATTTCGAGGAGTTTACGCTAAAAGTTTAAAGTATTAGATAAATCTACCTCTGTCTTACCCAAGCATAAAATCTAAATCCACACCTACTGAGGATTTGGGAGTCAATGGATTATAAAAAATGTTTTCAAAAAAGTGTTAGGGACGTACTTGATAAAAGTTGTTTTTCGCATCCATAAAGTGTTTTAAAATAGTAAGCGAATAAGGCGATAAAGTTTTAAAAAATTATATCAACTACAGACCGGCTGGCGTCTTGGTCTCTTACCTATTTGTTTCTTTTTTTGTTATGATTTTAACGTACAAATGTTACAAAACGATAGAAATAAAATGTGTGAAGATCCTCCGTGTGCAAAAAGGCACTACGCTATTGCTACGTTAACGTACGCAACGTGTATGAATAGCGTTCATTAGCACTGAGGAATCTTTACATTGAGTACCTAATTATTACAACATTTGAGCTTTTATCAAGCATCTCTTCAGAATTTTCCACGAGCTTTTCCACTACAATTTCATTGTCGACGGACAAAAGATGGGAGATAGCCAATTTCATTATTATCATAGCACGTTGTAATAAAATTGAACGGGTTAATCATGCAGTGTTGATTGTTGTATCGAATTTAAATTGTAAAAGAAAATCGTCAATTTATTTCATTTTAAAACAAACTTAATTGCATTATATTTTTGGAATTGTTTTCTTTGCTTGTAGACGACTCTCTTTGTTTGTTAAAAAGGTCAGCGCTTCACTATGATTTAACAAACTGGTAAGATGATGACGATGATGAAATGATGTTTCACTATCAATGCAGTACCTCAAGTGATGTGAGTGGATAGAAAGGCGAACCACCGTGTTCGGTGGGGCTTTCTCGAAAACGTCTCTGTCTGTGGATGCATGTATGCTGAATACTGATGGATGGATGGACTACAGAAGTTTGGATAATTTTTTCCTACACATCTATTAGACTACCTATAGTATTGTAAATGTAAATATTTATCTGTTGATTTGTTGGTTAGTTCTACAATCATGGATGGCACAATAACGCAATGGATCGATTTATTTTATGTAAGGTTACTAATATGATTAGTTAGAGATCTGGAGAGTGATATAGGCTACATTGTATTTGGAAAAATTGATGTTCCCCAGGTTTTTTAAAATCTAAATAAACGCAGACGAAATAGCGCGCACCATCTGGCAATGTTGAAGTTATATCTAATGCCTACTGTTCCAAAAAATATAAATAGTCATTAGACTTTATGCTTTGACGTGGGATTTTTTTACACCTTTGTTACCTGTGTTCTCCCAAAGCCACCATGATCCAAACTTCAGTCGCTGATCGTTCCTCCCTGAGTTGGTTACCAAATTTCAGCTTTTATAAAATAACGAAGGTCTGGCCCTCGCTGGCTCTCTCTATATTGTATTTATGGTGGAATGAATAAGCAACATCATCTGTATATCTACAATATACTTTTGAGACAGTAAGTAAATATATACGAGTAGTATATTGCAACATACTATGCTCAAAGTATTTATAGTATGGGGGAGCTTAGTACCAGATGCGACCGCTAAGATACAGTAACAGCATTTAGAAGCACTCTGTATGCCGCCTACCGCCATATATCAGGGGGTGCTTAGCGTCACGCGACGTCGAGTGACAAAATATGGATGGCGCGTCATCTGTCTGGATCCGGTCGCGTAGAACTGTGACGCTGTGTCTTTTTTTTTATAAACCCTACTAAGTATAATAAACCACGGGAGAACTGGTCGATTGCCTGTCAGAAGTCGTATGAAGTAACCAGCCGATGCCCGCGACTTCGCCCGCGTTCATTTAGGTTTCGAAATCCCGTGGGAACTCCTTGATTTTCCGGGATAAAAAGTAGCCGTCAGAATCGGTTAAACTGTTGGGCCGTGAAAGGGTAGCAGACAGACAGACAGATAGACAGACAGACACTTTCGCATTTATAATATTAGTATGGATTATTTTAGTTTTAAAAGTTTCCTAAGTTCCGTCCTTATCGATATAGGTTACATTAGCTAGCTCAATGAATACCAATACCGGCAATACCTCCCCAGACCCCAGAGGTCGTTCCAATACACTAGCCACATAAATACTTCGTGACCTGAATGAAAGAGTTCTGTATAGCCTTTCGCTTATTAGCGTCCCTATTCTTATTTATTAGACCATTAGCAACTCGGAACGTTTGCTTCTACAAATTTATTATAAAGGTTAACATTTTGTATCATTGGTATGCTGAGGGAGTTTGCGAATTATTTATGTTCTGCTTACCTTTCACTATGTGTTACATTATATAGCATATTGAGCTTGGGAGGTATTCGAGCACTGACCTCTTCTAATACAAGTAGGACACGCTGGACCTGCGATTGATTGCTGACCTGTTTTTACCTGACTACGGCAAAGCCAAAAGAAAGGGTTCTGATTTTTAGCAGTGTATGTATGTATGTAACATGTAGGTTTGTATTTATGTGTGTTCCACCGTAGTGCCTAAACTACTGAACCGATTTTGATGAATGAGGTGTCAATCGGTTGGTTTTTATGGACAGATACACAGATAGGTACATATGTCAAACTTATAACACCCCTCTTTTTGGATCGGGGGTTAATAAAATGAGTTAAGTATATAAATAAGTGAGTAGTATAATATGAGTAACATAAAACGAGTTTTATGACATCACAAAAACACAATAATACATTTAACATGGAAATAGGAATAGCTTAGCTTTGTTCTGTGATTTGTAACCGCTGAAAATACTACTAACGTCAACAGAAGACGGTGTTTCGGTATACGAATAGTTTCAGCAAGACAAAATGGTCGGGTGCGGAAAGCGGATTACGGAAAGGAGTTATCCTTTAACTCACCCGCGAAATAGGTCTTCCATGCAAAGTTGAAAAGGATTTTTGGGTAGATCCTCGCAAATAGCCAAGATTTATTTTCGGATATTTATATTTGAAAGGTATGCGCTTAGTGAAGATAGGCTTTTCTGGCATGTTTAGCTGTGGGAGCGCGGGTGGATTTTTAAGAACCTTAGTCTTAAATCCTCGGGAACGAAGTCGCGGGCATCAGGTAGCATGAAATATACCGTGGTCCAGTCTCTCAATAAGTATAAATCCTCAAAATAATAAACGTTCAGCGATTTCATAATTATGTATATTACAAACAAAAACAATAATAAATAAATGAAATAGTGATAATCTATCTAATAAGCTCTTCTCACAACCGTCCATGCAAAATTCTTAAACTTAAAGAGGTAGTAAAGAAACCAAAAGTAAAGAACACCGGCTAGCAATACAGCAACTGACAGAAGATAGGATTGATTAACCAAGGTAATCATAAGAGAAGATGTTAGAAAAAGCTCCATACTGAATGCATGGAAAACTAAATACCAGATGAGGTATCTCATAATTGGATGCCGTCTTTTCAGGAAACTTACTAAAAGAACAGATGTCGCCACGAACAATTGCACATAGAGTAACCCAAGAACGAATTCAACGATCACGCTCGTAATGTCCTCTAACTCAGCAGAATTACTTGCTGTTAACAAAAGAAGACCTGCAGAAAAGACTACCATTGGTAGTACAGCTGACACAGCTATCATGACGAAAGTCTTTACCAGCTGTGCGCAATGGGAGCACGGGATTTCCTCTGAATCTTCAATTATTATTGTCATGGTTCTTTCGTTATCTTTTGCACTAATGTTGAGGGCTATGACTCTCTTCTGTACTGAGGATTGAGCACGGTGTATTACAACGATACTGCGTACTTAGAGTTGAAGACGGGAGTTGCGAAGTAGAGAAATACATATGGACCTAATATGTTTTCTTCAAGTTTTCTTGTTGTGACTTTTAATGTTTATCGGATTCAAATATCCCATTAAGGAACTATTATAATCTGTGGAAATATCAACTCGACATTGGGTTTCTTGGGTTTGTATCGAAACATGTTTCATATAAGGTTTGAAATAAGTATGACGTATTTGGGAAAGATCAAACTCATCGAACTCCAAAATCTATGAATCTAACTTATATATAAACTTCTTAAATAACTCTCTTATATATAAAATATTGACACATGAACATGCACATGAACAGTGTGCAAAATTGAAAACACCACAGGTTCAGTTAACGAAGCTGTGTGTTTCTATTATAATGCTTCAAACACTGCTAAATTATTGGCAACAATGTTAATACTTAATATACCGTCTGAACTGAGGTACGGTGCGCAGTGCGTGTACCTACGTGTAGATCGTTAGCTAGATACATAAAGAAAACCGCGTTACATGTTTTATTTACCTATATGAGTATAAAAGGTTTCGATATTAGCATAATTTTCGCACTTTGGCTCAAGGTCTACATGAGTACCCTATGACTTATTAGGGAGGGTTTAAAATGCAAATGAAAATAGCAGGCTCGCCTCCATCTAAACCTTTTAAAGTGGGCAAGTATCAAGGTACTTATTTGAATATTTCTGGGAGCTCATTAAATATACAAACACACTCGAGCGAATGTGAGAAGTAGGATAAGTAGTGATATCCTAGGGGTTAACACTACAGCCTCTTATTCGGCTATCTGGGTTTCGATCCCTTGTGTTTTCGGAGTATGTGCGATTTAAACTTTTAAATATCACTTGCTTAGCGATGAAGAAAAACATGTGCTTGCTGCTGAGTTTTCTTATTATTATTATATTATTGTTCTCAAAGGTGTATGAAGTCTATCAATCTGTCCCCACTTGGCTACCGTGGCGGGCTACGGCTCATAGCTTTTTTATGACCTAAAAGCCTAAGACGCAGTTGAACATGCTAAGTACTAAATTAAAAATATTTTTATTCAATTAAACTTTTACAAGTGTTTTTGAATCGTCAAATTAATCTACCACTGGTTTGGAATGCCGTTCCTACCGAGAAGAACCAGCAAGAAACTCGGCGGTTGCTCTTTTCAAGTATTCAATTTATTCAATGATCAGCGGTATCTTGCAGTCTTAATTTTTGTGAATTTTCATTTTGTATCTGTATCATTAATTCACTTCTTCCAACTTTTATTATGTATATTATAGACATTACCGAAATAATGTAACTAATTACTACTATAATATTTTGTTTTACGCAAAATAGCCTGTAAAATGTAATGTAAATAGTTTATTGATGTGATGCGGACTGAAAGAGGCGGTCGCCGCAAATTAATTTGTTTCCACAGCGCCCCCGCCGCTAGCCAAATTTTGTCACCGATTAATTAATTAATATTATCTACCTATAGATAAATAAACGCATCCCATATGGGTATCACACTATCCAATCCTTAACGACTCCATGTATTACGCACTAGAACACACATTTCGAACAAAATTGCGTTCAAAGTTCAGACCTTGACGATACCTTCACTTGGCGATTTACACTTTAGTGGAGTCAATGAAGCCTTTTCCTTGGAAGTCCACAGAGACAGCTCCGATTGATCCCGTTGATCGTTATTGTATTTTTCAGAAAAATTACGTAATTGTTTATAACATTTATAAATTACTAGCTGATGCCCGCAGCTTCGCCCGCGTGGATTGGTCAGATCCCCTGCAGCATCAGAATTGAGGAGTTGGAATCCCAAATTTTTTATGAAACAATGTCCCAAAGTTCCTCTATCGATTAAAAAAAAAATGATGCAAATCGGTTCAGAAATCTCGGAGATTTCGGTATACATAGGTAGAAAAACACAACTCCCTTTTTGAAAGTCGGTTAAAAAAGTAGCCTATGTTACGCCCTGGTCAATCCTCTACTTGTCTGTGAAAGTCCCGTCAAAATCGGTTCAGCCGTTCCGAAGATTAGCCTTTTCAAACAGACAGACAGACAGACAGACAGACAGACAGCAAAAATTTTAAAAACGTGTGATTCAGTTATGGTATCGTTTAAATAACCATATGAGGTCAATATGAGGTAGTTATTTCGAAATTACAGACAGACACTCCAATTTTATTTATTAGTATATAGATTAAAATCGGAGCTATTTTTGAGGACTTCCGAATATTCCGAAGATACGTGTTCACTTACTCGCCTACTTATTCTAATTTAAAACACTTATACAACTATAGGACATGATTCATATTACATATAATCCTAAGAAGCTAAGTAAATTAAGCAATAAAACTTATCATGAAAACGAACAAGCGTAATACTTTCGTAAAATCTTTCCACTGCAGGGCACCGACCTCTTTCACTATAGAAATTAACATAATTTCAACAAAACAGAAGAGAATAATATCATTTTACAACTGCTAGACAACAATGCAATCCGCCTTCTATAAAACTGAAGTTCTTTGCCCTCTATTATCACTGTAGAATAATGTGGCCATGGGACACGATTTTTACAGGAAAATCTACTTGGTAGATATCTGTATCAATTTGATTAGAGATAAAATCACAGAATGCTTATGAGGGCTCTCTCCGTCACTCGTTTCATACAATCGTAGTTCCAATTTCATTTGAATACTAAGCAACCAAAGTCCATGAAATTTTGCAGACATATTCTAGAAACTAATATCTATGAAACGAGAGACAGAGAGAGCCCTGTTAACAGTGCCTTCTAGGTACAGAAGGATCACTCTACATTAAAAAAAAATAGCAACTCTTGTTACGTCGCAATAAAGTGCAATTCAGCATGCATACCACTGCGGCCTAAAATCTAACAAACTCCTCTCTTTCTATTGCGTAAACTTTTATCGCCTTTCATTTATTAACGCCTGACCCAAAAAGAGGGATGTTGTAAATTTGACGTGTCTGTGTGACTGTATATCTGTCTGTGGCATCGTAACTCCTAAACTAATGTACCGATTTTATTTTAGTTTTTTTATTTTGAAAGGTGGCTTGATCGAGAGTGTTCTTAGCTATAATCCAAGAAAATCGGTTCAGTTGTTTGAAAGTTATCAGCTCTTTTCTAGTTACTGTAGCCTTCACTTGTCGGGGGTGTTATAAATTTTAATTTACACTTGTTAGATGTAATGGTCATTCTATACGCATGGTGCACGTAATAGAGATAAGCAAGGACGAACTTTCTTCACTAACCGATTGTCTGAGATGGGGAGAAAATGATATTAATTGCAACATGTCTCCGGGCAGCCATATTGTTTGAAACTTGTATTACCTACACCTAAGACATTTCTATACTAGTTAATTATTATATTATTACTAGCCGATGCCCGCGACTTCGTCCGCGTGGATTTTGGTTTTTCGAAATCCCGTGGGAACTCTTTGATTTTCCGGGATAAAAAGTAGCCTATGTGCTAATCCAGGATATTATCTATCTCCATTCCGAATTTCAGTCAAATCCGTCCAGTGGTTTTTGCGTGAAGGAGTAACACACATACACACACACACACACACACACACACACACACACACACACACACACACATACAAACTTTCGCCTTTATAATATTAGTGTGATCATGCGGAAAGATTTGTTTCTTTGCAACACTTTGTAATCGATAACTCTGAAACTACTGAACTGATTTTAATGATTCTTTCACCATTAGAAAGCTATTTTATCCAGAAATACGTCTCATAGGCTACAATGTAATATATGAAGGTTTATAAATTTTATCCGAGTGAAGCCGGACGAATCAGCTAGATGTCTATATTATTGAGAATTCTGTTCGCGCAAAACGTACTGTTGTCATTGAACTTATAATATATCTACCTCAGTGACTGTAGTATGGTGCATAAGATGCATTATTAGAAAAAAAAGCTATGCATATTGCATATATTATAATGCGTAGTGCAGTTCTTATCACATAAGATTAGATATAATATAATATCAATGACGTCACAGTTAAAATCATTAATATTATAATGCACCTGTTCAATGATCGTCGAAAATATCAAAATCTTCCCGATCATTTTTTTATCTTGTTTGATATAAAATGAAAGGTACGGTCACATAAAATGTTGATATGGAGTAAACACAATATGATCGATTTTTAATTATCTAATGATAAATTAATACTAAATACGCTATAAGCTCTTAAGCCATGCTTAGTAATATCAATGAAGTCACTGAATTTTGCTATATAAATGATACAACTTTTGTGTTGTAATGTAGAAGAATAATACTTTTGGCTTAACTTATGAAAATTCAGGCACATAGTTCGAAGGACCAATAGATGTTTGAGACTCAAGAACGAGTGATGACCTCGTGCTAGAAACCGTAATGTTGACAGATAACAACAACAGACAGAATGATAGACAGACAAACAGACGATATTTAACGATTCACAGGACCCCGCTGGACATAAGCGGCCAGGATTTAAAAAAGTCTACTAGAGACCTTTGCCCATAGAATGGAAGGACTATGACTACTGCTACGTGACTTCATTCACGTGGTTTAGGTATTTTAATAATCACGTAGGAATTCTAAGACTGAGATTCTAAGGAGCGCACTTTGACTTTGCTCAGACTTAAGACACTGTTAAAACGAGACAACGTTATACCGCTGGCATAAATCTGTCTCGTTTTAACTGAAACTTAAGTCTAAGCAAAGTTAAAGAGCGCTGTGTAGATTTCAGCCTTAAAGTACCTATAGTAAAAAGCTAGCAGACAGACACATTTTCGCACTTATTTTATTAGTAATATACATATAATGAAAACATGAAAAATAGAAAAGCCTGTGTCGAAGCTGCACATTTAGGGAATCTGCAACTCATGTAAGCTAAGGGCATGTGTTAATATTTTAAGAATCCCTGGTACCCAAGCTGTTAATTTTATGGACCAATTATTTTAAAAAACCGAACAAATTCACACGCTGTTCCAGATTGAAGTACAATCAGGGTTGAGCGGTCGAGAGCTAAGAGGCGAGGCGTGACTCTACATCGCTATATCTATTTGCTTTTTAGAGTTCCGTGGGCAAAAGGTGCCATCGTGACCCTGTTACTAAGCCTCCGCTGCCGTCCGTCTGTCCATCTGTCAGCGGGTTGTATCTCATTAACTGTAATAGGTAGAGAATTGAAGTTTTCTATTGCCGCTATAAGAAAAAAATTATATTATATTATCTGCCCTCAATGACGTCACTTCGTGATGACCATGGCCACTCTGCCAAAAGAGTTACGAAGACAGCATCTTACCTGAAACAAGTGTAAATTAAAAATTTTCAACACCCCCGACAAATCATTTTCAAATAAATAATTATGTAGGCAACGTCCATCTTGACAGCTTGACATTTGTCAATTGACATAATATTATGAACCTAACGGTTATGTAACCTTCTTTTCTACAAGAAAACTAGAAAAGAGCTGATAACTCTTAAACGGCTGCACCAATTTTTTTGGATGATAGCTAAGAACACTCTCGATCAAGCCACCTTTCAAACAAAAAAAACTAAATTAAAATCGGTTCATTCGTTTAGGCGCTACGATGCCACAGACAGATACACAGATACACAGATACACAGATACACAGATACACAGACACACAGATACACAGATACACACGTCAAACTTATAACACCCCTCTTTTTGGGTCGGAGGTTAAAAAGGAAAAGATATAAATAGGTATATTGTGACCAAAACGCAGTACCTACGTAGTAGTACGTACGTAGTAAACGTAGTAGTGGGTAGGTAGTAACTTAATTGAGTTTCGTAGTCGACAGTCTATCTGTCAGTCTGTCAGCGGGCTGTATCTCCTGAACCGTACTAGGTAGAGACTTGAAATTTTACACCAAGTCTATTTCTATTGCCGCTATGGCAACAAACTAATAAAAATTTCAAAATGGCCATAATAAAAATTAAAAAAAAAGTCTTATGCGATGGTACGGACGGGACCCTTCGAGTGCGAGTCCGACTAGCACGTGATCGGTATTTGTATTTTGGTAAAAGTTTGATACCGTCTATCACATCCTCACCGTATACCAATGATTTACCTATGTAGGATACCTATGTAACGCGAACCAGCAGTAGGTACCCAATACCTCGCATTTTAGGTACCTACCGAAACCGTTCATCTCTGTGCGGGTTCAAAACACAAAGAAAGATCTGGAAACTTTCCAATACACGTGCGTCTCAACTCCCAACTTCGCCCGTTACATGGCTCAACTTTATTTGTTTGGTGTAGTACTTAGCGCTTTGCGCCATTAAAAAGTTTTAATTCATTTTGAAGCGACGTTTCAAGAGTGAAATTTTCAAGGTGTATTAAGAGGAGTCTCTCTCGATTTACATTTAAATATTAATTGAGGTAAACCTAGATAGGACCAATTTCAATAAAGAGGTTAGACACCGCTTTCAACTCGGCTGGGCAGCGTCGAAAAGCTTCGAGATGTCTTCTCGTCCAAAAAGACCAGTCTTCGAACAGTGCGTGTTGCAAGTGATGACATATGGATCCATGACATGGTCGCTAACTATGGGCCTTATAGGAAAGCTCAGTCACTCAGCGGGCGATGGAGAGCGCCTTGGAGTTTCTCTACGTGATTAAATCAGCTAAATGAGAAGATCCGTAGGAGAACCAGAGTTACGGACTCAACGGGTTACGAAAGTAAAATGGCAATTGGCAGGGCACATAGTTTAAAAATCATGACTTTGATTGGTTAAAATTAAAACAATGATAAACTTCGTTTAGGTATAAGTATAGGGCGGGCTCGAGAGCGAAAGCCAAACTCCTCTTAATGAGAATAAAGGTTTTGTGGTTCACGGACGGCTTTCTCAGAATTTTCCGCTTTCATTTTTGGCTCATCAACCTGATGGAATAATAAATGATGTTAATTAAAATTTTCGTAACAAAGAGTAAGTATATGGTTAATTGAGTGTACAAATTTTTTTTTACCTACTTTTTGTAGAGTGTCTAATTTTTGACTGGCTGAATTTTTACCCGACTGCGGCAAAGCCAAAAGGATGAGTTATGATTTAAGCAGTCTATGTATTATTGTATGTATGTGTGAATGCATGTTTGTATCCAGATTCTGTGTGTTCCGCCGTAGTGCCTAAACTACTAAGCCGATTTTGATGAATCAGGTGTCAATCGATTCGTCGTAAAGGTCTGGGTGACATAAGCTATATTTATTACGAAAAAAAATGTGCCTAACGGATGTTACATCAAAAAAAGTGGAGGTATATTTTTTTAAAATTATAATACTTGTTTTCAAATAGGTTTAATTCATCCAGAATCAGGCATAATACAAGCAACAGATTTCGATTCATCTTCACCGCAGCAAAGGCATCGTGGTCGGCGGTTGGTTGCTTTCATTCTTTGATTTCCAGTTTAACAGGAGTTTATTCGTAGTACGCTCTCATTTGAATACTAACCAATCAAACTCAATATTTGTTAGATGCGTTTTAGGAACTTATGTTTGTGTCTGTTGTGTTGCAGTTTCAAAATTAAACGGGCGCTTTAGTATAAACCATACCCAGATACAAGTTAAATTAACAGTATGTATTTAAAACGGCTCTGATCTACACTGACATAGATCGCGTTGTTGTGGGTCATGAGAATCACGAAAAAACCGGCCAAGTGCGAGTCAGACTCGCGACTGAGGGTTCCGCACTCGGGTATTTTTTCCAACATTTTGCACGATAAATCAAAAACTATTATATAAAGCCCTTTCATATGATACTCCACTTGGTATAGTTATCTTACTTTAAAAATTGAAACACATTTTAAATTTTTTTTACATGATTTAACCACAAATTCGCGCTTTTCAGATTTATTCCTGTATTTGTACTATAAGACCTTCCTACCTGCCAAATTTCATGACTCTAGGTCAACGGGAAGTATCCTATAGGTTTCTTGACAGACAGAAAGACAGACAGAGAGACAACAAAGTGATCCTATAACGGTTCCGTTTTTCCTTTTGAGGTACGGAACCCTAAAAAATTGAAATGTTTTTGTACGACAGACGAACCTATTATTAACTCTTTTCAATGTTTTTCTAAGATTGATTTAGAATCAAATATTTATATATACAAAGGTGGTTAATATTTATATTATGAGTGCCAAACTACGTTAATATGGAGAGCACTGGGGAGCGCTTTAGGGAAACTTCTCTTAGTGGATAACGGATTTAGAATTTTGCTTTGCACAAAGCACAACGATGTTTCATTTAACTTTTTGGTGGAAGTATTTCATAGTTATTTATGAGTTTTTGGTGTGGTCTTGTTTGGAAAATGGTGGAGCTTAGTATTTAACAAAAACTACTTTAAATTTCGTGTCGGATTTCGGATAAATATTTGGTTTGTTGAAAGTTATGGGCAAAATAGTGCAAATTATATAACTCTTATTTCCCTCATTATCAAATATTATTTTATCAAAATTATAGCTGTCTGAGCTTGTAAAATTTTGCGGTTGAATGAACTTCTGGTTTATTCCAAAAAGTACGTAGGTATAATATTAGTATACGTAGTTTTACGTAGATCAAGCAAAAAAAATGGTTTGAGTATAGATACTCAATACCATGAAGCAGTTATAGCCTAGTGGTTAAAAAGTCGACTTAGTTTTTGGGTTCAACTGCCGGGTTTGCTTTGGATTCGATCTGTGGCATGCACTTTTTGGTGCTACGTGCGTTTTAAGCAATTAAATATCATTTTAACACTGAAAATCTGCACTCTGAGAGTTCGCCATAAGCCTGTGGATTCGCAGACTTCATACACCTTTTTTTATGTTATTATGACTAACATTCCCCTTTCCCCTCCAACTAAGCGTAAAGCTTGTGCTAGGAGTGGGTACGACAATAGTGCAACGGGTGGGGTTTCAGCCGCCGACCTTTCGGATTTCCGGAGTCCGCTCCTATAACAGTTGAGCTATTGAGGCTTTGAGAACATCAAAGGTGTGTGAAGTCTGCCAGTCCGCATAGGCCAGCGTCATGGACCATGGCCAGACCCTTTTCTTTCTAAGAGGAGACCCATGCTCAGTAGTGAACTGTAGTTCGTCTGAGAGTTCGCCATAATGATCTCAAAGAGCTGTGTGAAGTCTGCTTATTTGCATAAGCCAGCGTGTTACACTGAGCCCAAACCCTTCTCATTCTAAGAGGAGATCCGTACACAGATGGGGTGAGGATGATCGAAAAGACGTAGAAAATTCGCTTGCTGCTACGAGAAAAGTGCGTCGTAGCATATAAATTATTTATGACATAACCATAAAACTAATCAGTAGTGATTAACCATAACAGGTGATATAGATTAAATCAAGCAGGAAACGATTATCTTAAAAATTCTAATCAGGTGTTTATGATAATAAAAATGCCTAGATAACGCATTTTAACGTTTCAAAGACACAAACAAATTTAGATTATGCGTAAATTAACCTAAATTACTTCAATAATATCTTTAACAATACTATTAGGGTTTATTATAAACTGATTGAGTTGGATACTGCAAGCGACGAAATCAAACAGCAATATTGTTTTATGATTTAATTTTTTTACTATTGTTTTTATTGGTAAGTAATACTTAATTATTGTACTTACCTATTATTTTTTTAAGATTGTAGTTAAACAACCCTAACAGTTATCGTCCAGTCTGTTTGTCCATCTTTCAAAAAAAAAAATATATTTGCGTCTGTCCGTATGTCACATTTTTTAAAAATAAACTATAGTGCATCTGAATCATGACTACTAACATTCCCCTTTCCCCTCCAACTAAGCGTAAAGCTAAACCGCCGACCTTTCGGATTTCAGTCCGCTCCTATAACCGTTGAGCTATTGAGGCTTTAACTTAATATATTAATTAATGTTATAAATGCGAAAGCTTCTGTTAGCTTTTCACGGCCCATCCGTTTTTTAGGGTTCCATACCCTATGGGTACCAACGGGCCACTATAACTAAGCCTCCGCTGTCTGTCCGTCTGTCTGTCTGTCAGCAGATTGTAATTCGCAAACCGAAACTTTCACATATGTGTATTTCTGTTGCCGCTATAACTACCAATAATAAGAATTTCAAAATGGCCGCCATGAAAATAAAATAAAAATTAATAAGTGGTACTTCTTATGCGATGGTACGGAACCCGTCGTGTACGAGTCCGACTCGCACTTATCTTTATTTCTATTTAGGCACTGTAAAACCAACTTCAATTTGCTATAAGTACAAAATCCTTGTTAGGGTGGATTCAATCAAAATTTTCGTTTGAAATATTAACTCCAATATCATTTAACTGCTATAAAAACCGCTTCTGATAACTTAGGCTTTAGATCTAATTTAAGATTGTAATTTACTTTGCAAATATCCCATAAGTTTCAAAGTGAAATTGAAAAAGATTGAACCGCGAAGTGTAAATAAAGGGCGACTTCTTTCCTTTTCTAGGAAATTGACGATTGTAAAAGTAATGAAGGTAAAAATGTCGATGAAGACGAAAAGTGATTGGAGTTGGAATTTAAATTGAACTCTCCCGTAATGAAAATTTGCAATGAGCAGATAATATACCTACTATAAAACTGTTAGTCTGGCTGCTAGCTTTTTAAGGCTCATCCATTTAACTGATTTTGATGAAATTGGCCATCTAAATCTAACTTGCAGCCTGGGAAAAGCTACTTTTGTCCCGGAAAATCAAAGAGTTCTCACTGGATTCTTAAAAACTTAAATGCATGTGGGTGACCTCGCGGGCCTCATTTATTTGGCAGAGAGGTAGCTTGCATCCTGGAGACGGGCATAGGCCACTTATACTTTTTTATCCCGAAAAATCAAAAAAAATCCCACTGAATTCAGCTTTTATTACAAATATTTACGTTAGTAGGGTTTATCTGCCTGCTAAAAATAATTAACATCAATTAAGTAATCATTTTGATTTGGATTAATACTAATATGATAAGAATCTTCTTGTAATCTGCTTATAATCCGATTTTCCAAATTTTATGCATCACAGATGCAAACAAAACTTAGTGATTGATGACTTCTCCCTACCAGTATTTTAATTGGCCATTTTAATCCATAATGATGATCTTTATAATAACAGATATTAGTACATATCTATATATCTAAAGGAAAGACTGATTGACTGACTGACTGATCTATCAACGCACAGCTCAAACTACTGGATGGATCAGGCTTTGGCATGCAGATAGCTATTATGACGTAGATTTTTGAAAATACAACCCCTAATGGTGTAAAATACGCGTTTTCAATTTGCACAGTCCACGCAGACGAAGTCGCCGAGCTAAGCTAGTAATGATATATTTTGGAATGTTCTGAAATCAACTATAGAAACTATTGTGAATCACAAAACAGGAAATATAAACTAAGATAAGATAAAAATAGGTATACTTATTGTTTATAAAGACTGTGATTTATTTATTAGTACCACGAAAACACGGTTAAAATAGTGTTCTTTCGATTACTTACTTCGACACCAAAATAAATTCCAAGTGTTTTTTCCTAATTTTCAATATTGGCCAAAAAGTTACTGTAGTTTTATCTTGCCGTTCAACATAATTTTCATAAGAACATTATCTTGCATGGGATAAAAATACATTCAGTCAAGCTTAGTGACTAGTCGACGAATGTCTATTTGTGCTAGTAGATAAAAAAAATCTAATAAATATACAAACTAACAAATCAAAATTACACGCATTAACGTTGTAATCCGTGGATTAAGATATTAAGCAGATTATAAATAACGATTTCGAGAGGAAGCCGTTGTCATTTGTCAAAAAATTACCATGTTGGGAATAGTCACAGCTGTGATCCTGATAGCCTGCGTGCAGGCCTTACCTTCAACTGTGGATTCGACAGATAGACAAGTAGTAACAACCAAGCGTTTTGACATAGTGAGTAGTTGTGACTTTTTATATTGTGCCATACTGGCTGACGCTAGCCACTTCGTCCGCGTGGATTTAGGTTTTTCAAAATCCCGTAGGAACTCTTTGATTTTCCGGGATAAAAAGTAGCCAATGTGTTAATCCAGGGCATAATCTATCTCCACTCCGAATTTCAGGCAAATCCTTTCCGTAGCTTTTGCTTGAAAGACTAACAAACTTAACACATATTAGTATACACACAAATTTTCGCCTTTATATTAGTGTTAAAGTTTTATTAGTGTGACGTTATAGTCATATCATCATCTCAACGACGATACATTATTGTACATCAAGATACAAAACGATAAAATAATTGTGAAGTTTGGTGCTTTCTAGCTTCAATCGATCTCTACTAGGCATGAGGCAACCAAGTTTCAGCCCGGCTAGCATGGGCAGTAGATAAAAATTATATCCCCCGATTATATCCACTGATGTCATACAAATCAGTGGATATAATCGGGGATATAATTTTTATCTACTGCCCATGCTAGCCGGGCAGTGGATATAAAGATACCTATAATGACATGAACAGTGACGATGTTTCGTAAGCCGTAGAAACTTATTTTAGCATAAATTCTAACCAATATAAATGTGACGTGTATTATAAAAAACTAAATAGCAAACTGGAAAATACATTAAAACAAAATAGTCTTGATTGTATGCGTAACTACGTGTTAGTTTCAAAATAATGTAACTTTGTGAAGTTTATTGAAATCGGGCCAGTAAACTTGACAAAGTAGGTCTGTCCGTGGGTAGTCTCAACCATTCGCCACTGTATCTGATAAATCAAACTCAAAGGTTATACTGATAACGTATTACGAAATTGATAAAGGCTAACTTATCGAATGGATTACAACAAATTGCAATGCTGAATAACAAAGAACTATAACATTATGATTTTTGAAAGAATAAAAATAATGTTCAATATCAAGGATATTTTGCAATATCAAGTCTATGTATTTGTAGTTATTTTAACTACCGGAAAGCAAAGTGAACGGAAGCCTGAAAGAAACTCCTAGTTATTCTTTTTCAAAAAGATTTAACATTTTTAAAAACAAATTCTTATAGCAATTAATGTCTACATCAATTACCAAAAACGTTCATCGATCATGCCTAAGATAATTTTGCTAATAAAACTAATTTATATTTAAAACATTTTCAAAATTTACTTAAACTTAATCTATTTACAATGAGTCGCATAGTGAATGTAAGATTTAGACACAACTAAATTAATTAACAATTTATCAATAAATTGAAGATAAATATAGCTAATAATAAAAAGGATAAACTTTATCATCTGCGAACTTGATATGATTTTGTTGTTGCAAACCAAAAAATAGTATTGTTATCTAATGATAGCGTTCATATTTTAAAATAGAAAAGGCTACAAAAGGTTGGTTTTAACGAGATAAATATTCTAACGTTGATGTTTATTTATTGGAAATCAACGACTTGGAAATATTATGTAAGCACATAGATTTTAGTGATATAGAAACTGATTACTGACTTGATTTTGTAACGAAAAATGTATCAAATACAAGTGTAAATTAAAATTTATAACACCCCCGACATGTGAAGGTTACAGTTACTAGAAACTTTCAAACGGCTGAACCGATTTTCTTGGATTATAGCTAAGAACAATTTCGATCAAGCCACCACAAAAAAAAACTAAATTAAAATCGGTTCATTAGTTTAGGAGCTATAATGCCACAGACATCTGTCTGTGGCATCATAGAACACAGATAAACAGATACACACGTTAAACTTATAATACCCCTCTTTTTGGGTCGGGGGTTAAAAATAAAAACACTTGCGAGCAATCTACTGCGTTTCATTAAAACAGATTATCATTTTTAGAATCTATAATAATGGAACGCAACGGTAATAATAATCGGAGAAGATCATTTTTAAAGATGATACCGCCTTTACACACTAATTTTTCTAAAATTTGTTTATTTTCTTTGTAGGAACGTTTTGCAATAAATAATTTATCCGTCTAATCGACTAACATCCAAACTGTATAAACTCTTGCCAACATTTTAGCATTGAGCTAAAGCGTTGGTTTAGTTAAATAGATCAAACTTAGCTTAACAGGGCTCTCTCCGTCACTCGCTTCATACAATCGTAGTTCCAATTTCATTTGAATATTAAGCAACCAAAGTCCATGAAATTTTGCACACATATTCTAGAAACTAATATCTGTGTCTGTGATGTTTTAGATTTTTCTAAAAATATGTAGTTTTAAAATTACAGGGGCTCAAAGATTTGTATGTAAATTTTTAAGACCGCGTAACTTTGAAACTGAATATTTTAACAGAAATCTGGAAAACCACAGACATAGACATTAGTTTCTAGAATATGTCTGCAAAATTTCATGGACTTTGGTTGCTTCATATTCAAATGAAATTGGAACTACGTTTGTATGAAGCGAGTGACGGAGAGAGCCCTCTTAAGCCGTAAGCCGGTTCTTTCAGACAGACGCTCCGCTGACGAGCCAAGCCGATTGTCGGTTTGGCAGATCATTCGAAGCGCATGTCTGTTTTTTATTCTTTCCACTTGAAATGAAATCTTTGCTACAAAATCAACGCATTTGCTGTTTCTTTAAAATAAATGTAAAAATTAAAAACTATTGGATTATAGTAGTTAAATGGATTTGAAAATCATGCTATGTAAGGTGCCTGGTCTGCTGATTATTATTATTTATGTTACAGTAAACAGATCCTCATTGAAAAAGTTATTTTGGAGCTTGAGCTTGCAGTACCTATTGGTCAAATATTGTACAGGATTCAAAATTTACAAAGTTGATAAACTATTGAACTCTCTCTAACAATATCAATTTTTATTTTTACTGCAATCTCACCTGGTGGTAAGTGATGATGCAGTCTAAGATGGGAGCGGGCTAACCTGAAAGGTGTATAGCAGTTTTATTACACCCATGGCTACCCCCCTTTGGTTTCTACACAGCATCGTACCGAAACACTGAATCGCTTGGCGGCATGTTTTTGCCGGTAGGTGGTATCTAGGCACGGTCGAAGCCTCCCACAAGACCAGATAAGAGAAAATTCCAAATTTTCCTTGCTGGAAATCGAACCCGCGACCTCCCGCTAATAAAACCGCAGCGTTCTTCGCCACTGCGCTGGGAAGGTCGTCAAAATTTGCTCAAAATTTTATGAGTAATTTTAGATTTTTATTTTTTTTTACAGGAAAAGAGAATAGCACGAGATGGTTACTACAGTGAGAGCCACAGCGTCACAACCAGTGATGGTTATATTTTGGAAATGAATAGAATCCCATTCAGCCGGTACGAAAAAAGTGACAGCTCTCCAAAACGTAAACCCGTAGTCTTCCTAATGCATGGACTACACAATTCTGCGATAGCTTTCATCACTTTAGGTGCAGAATATAGTATAGGTAAGTTAGTAGGTACTTTGTTACCTAGCTAGACACAAGATACGTAAAAAGAATATGTTCATCTGTACAAAATGACCTGTAATTTGACCTATTCCTTGAAAGAGGTTAATCTATACATAATTATAGACAAATACCCTAATAATCTCTACCAATATTATAAATGCAAAAGTATGTTTGTTTGTAGTTTGCTGGTTTATTGGTTTGTCCTTCAATCACGTTGCAACAGAAGAACAGATTGACGTGATTTTTAGTATAAGGTCCTGGGAAACTTTTTATCCCGGAAAATCAATGAGTTTCCACGGGATTTTTACCGTAAAGTCCACGCGAACGAAGTCGCGGGCATCACCTAGTATAATATAAAATAAGCAGAATTTCTGAACTTCTTTTCTTAATCAAGGGTGTTTATAATAGAACCATACTCTACAATCAAAGATGTAAGAGCATTAAAAGCTTGTTAAAATGCTTGGAACATCACCTCATTAGGCTGCTGTGCTTTGCACAAATTTCAACAAAATGTGTATCTTTACTTCAGCTTACACCCTCGCTGACGCCGGCTACGACGTATGGATGGGCAACGCACGAGGCGTTATCAACTCCCGACGCCACGTTACCCTTGATCCTGATAACTATTATGACAGAAGGGAGTTCTTCGATTACACCTTTGAAGATATCGCTCTCAAGGACCTGCCTGCTATGCTGAGTTATGTCCTCGAGTACACGGAGAACGAACAGCTGAATTACATCGGTCATTCGCAAGGCGGGACAGCCTTCCTGGTCCTTAATTCAGTTAAGCCTGAGTACAATAAGATATTCAAGTCGGTAAACTTGCTCGCTGCAGTGGGATACCAAACTTATTTCCCTAATAAAGCTTTGAGTATTGCTGCCCAAAGAACTGATAATATTTACGTAAGTATTGAAATCTTTATAGGTATTCTATGTGACGCATGGATAAAAAGAGTTGGAGTTAATACATGGGGACTAGCATGGAAGCTGTTATTAGAATATAATTTATATATAGATAATTTGCTATATGCTGAATTTATGGTACTTAAACAAATATTGATATTATAACGTTGATTTCATGAGTAGAGCTTTCAATTCCTGATATAGAAATAATGTTTCATACGGATGAAGACTTTCACTGATTTAGTATTAAGCGCACTTTTGCTTTTTCAGTCACTTGCTGTAAGACTCGGTTCCAAGGAACTCGGACCTACACAAATAAATGATAGAAAAAACATAGATGAACTCAATGAAAACTATCCAGACGTAAAGGAATTTGCTCTTACGTCACTAGAAGAATATCTGGTGAGTACCTTCCTCCATCCTAAAAATAATAAACTTGTCTTTAAACGACTAAATTATATACTCTTCTCCTTTTGTATTGGACGGTAAAATAATATGATTAAAATAAAATTACAAGTATATACAAGTGTAAATAAAAAATTCATAACACCCCCGACAAGTGAAGGTTACAGTAACTAGAAAAGAGCTGATAACTTTCAAACAGCTGAACCGATTTTCTCGGATTATAGCTAAGAACACTCTCGATCAAGCCACCTTTCAAACAAAAAAAACTAAATTAAAATCGGTTTATTAGTTTAGGAGCTACGATGCCACAGACAGATACACAGATACGTCAAACTTATAAAACCCCTCTTTTTGGGTCGGGGGTTAAAAATAATGAAACAATGCAAAGCAGCATTCTACTAAATAATCGCGGCAAATCTTTCGTAGTTTACAATCAAATATCAAAAACGCTTAGAATAAAATTATCGGCTATAAAATAAAATGATTAATTAACTTTAATGCATATAATATGTACTTGCCTGAACGACTCTTTAATAGCATCTTATAGTAAAAAGTAATTAATTTCTTTATTTTAATATTACAGGATATACCTTGGGAAATATTAGCCGGAGCTTCCATCAAACAATACGCACACTTCGGACAAAACATCAGAGACAGAAGATTCAGAAGTTGGAACTACGGTGTACTTGGAAACATATTAACGTACGGTCGCTTATCTCCACCAGCTTATAATCTAAGAGCAATCAATGCCGACATCACTATGCACTACACAGTTAGTGATATTTTATTGGATGAAAGAGATGTTTTAAACATGGCCAGAGTAATCCCAAATGCAAAAGTTCGTCGTGTCGCTCGCGATAGCTTCACTCACACTGATTTCGTGATTGCCCCTGATTCTAAAACATTAGTTACAGATTATATTATTGAAGAATTGAACAAAAAGAATGAATAAAATCATGATTAGTATCGAAAAACATCTATGATAATATCGAAATTCGTAATTAAATCTTGTTATACGTTTGTATCTTGATGAAATTTGATGTAAATTGATAATAATCGTAGAAAAATCGGTGATTAAATGATGAGATTATACTTATTTGGTTTACTACTAGGTTTTATTAGAATAATCGTAATTTATTTTAATCATTCGCATCAAGAAAAGGTAAAATATTGAAATGTCACTTATTTGGATGGAAATGAATCTTTTTGATAAAATTGATTTTGGAAAATTAAACTATTTTTCTATAATTTCTGTTGTCTCATTTGTTTTTGTTACGGATGTACAAAATAATTAAAGTAGGTAGGTACTAGGTACTTCCTAATTCCATGGTTTCTATTGACTCGCACATCGCGTACCAAGTTAAAACATTTTTTTTTTAATTTGCTTGGCGGCCATTTTGAAATACTTATCAACTATTTTTTTGTTATATGGACAATAGATTCAGACTATATAAATTTTAACTCTCTGCCTTTTATGGTTCATGAGATACAGCCCGCTGACAGATGGACGGACAGAAAATAACTTAAAATGAATTCGTTTATATCGTTATCGTGTAGTTGCTACCGCTGTTTGTTATCACAATAATAATAATTAGCGAACAGTAGCGATTTCAAATGATTATTTTTTATCATCATTATAAAAAAATTGTTAATTTTATTAGGAATGTAGATACAAGATAATTTTCCAATTAGTCTGCAAAAGATATAATGTTACCTACATTAAATATGTAAGTATCCAAATGAGATAATATTTGAACAGATTATAAATAATGATATTAACATTATTTAGCAGGTAAAAACTGAAAAATATTTCCGCAAAATCATCAGTATCAGATAATAAATCAATCATCAATATCGAATTTTAACATATTCTAGAAACTAATATCTATGTCTGTGGTTTTCCAGATTTCTGTGAAAATATTCGGTTTCAAAGTTACGCGGTCTTAAAAATTTTCATACAAATCTTTGAGCCCCTGTAATTTTAAAACTACATATTTTTAGAAAAATCTAAAACACCACAGACACAGATATTAGTTTCTAGAATATGTCTGCAAAATTTCATGGACTTTGGTTGCTTAATATTCAAATGAAATTGGAACTACGATTGTATGAAACGAGTGACGGAGAGAGCCCTGTTAAGAAATTTGTTGTGGCCTTCTTCAAAGATCTGGGCGCGGTTGAAAAGTAGTTTTGAATTGTCAAAAGAATCTATCACTGGTTCGAAATGCCATTCCTAACGAGAAGAATCAGCAAGAAGCTCGGCGGTTGCACTTTTCAAATGTTCAATGGCTTTAGTACACGTTAACGAAAATTACACTTAGCTCACTACAAAGAAAAGTCTTAAATGAACTATCCAAAAGAACTTGTGAAAGTATGTTTGTAAGCGTTCTTGAGAAGGTACTGTAAAAGCAAAAAACTCTTTGAAAAAAGATCTAGATTCGAGTGTAATAAATAAAAGATGATATTATTTACGAGTTTGTTGTACTGTAGCAAAATGTTATTTTTTTATAAATGAGCATTCCAGTCACGTAGGTTATAAAAACTGATCACGTACGTCCTGCCGTCTTACAATGAACTTTAGATTAAACGACAATGGGAATTTTATCGAGACTCTCCTAGACTATATACCAAGGTATATTCTAGGTCTCCTAGACTACATATTGGATATCAGGATATAACAACAGAGTCATCATCAACGACAATCGATTGACATCCACTGCTGGACATAGGTCATAGGTCATAAAAAAACAGCCAAGTGCGAGTCGGACTCGCACACGAACGGTTCCGCACCATCGTACAAGACACAATACAGTATTATATCGGCACGCCATTATAGCTGCAATAGAAATACACATTCTGTGAAAATTTCAACTCTCTACCTACGACGGTTTACGAGATACAGCCCGTTGACAGACAGACAGACGGATCGACAGCGGGATCTAAGTAATAGGGTTCCGTTGCAACCTAATAGTAATGGCCTTTTCACTACACGTATAAAAATCACAATTTTATTTCAAAACGACTGATTGAGATAAGAGAGCCGGAAAACTTTAATACCAAAGCTACGTTGAATTACGAAAAGTTGGTAGCAAATATTTAAAGAACAATGCCCATTAGCGTGGCTATGTCATAATGTAGCAAAAACGAGTGTCAACGGAAGGTTATGGAATTTCATCTTAGGACTCGTTTCCACTGAAGTGGAGACGAGCGGTGAGGAAATGAGATATGGAAGACCAGTCGGTAAGTAAAATGGATTTTTTTTTGCTCTGATTCAGTGAAAACAGTGTCAGCTTAGAGTTTTTTAAGCTTTAACTACGCAACGCCATACTAACACTGTGTTTAGCGTAAGCAGTGTAACCCGAGGAAGGTACGGTTTTTCCAGTAGTAGAATAGATACAATAGAAGAGAAATATTTTATAGAAAAGAATACTTTTAAATCGCTAAATGCATCTAAGTAGTAGCAGGCAACTAACGCTCTCTCCATAAAACAAAAATTAAACAAACGAAGCGAAAACTAAGCGAAAATATGACAAATGACGCAATTGACGGGTCGTACTACGGAACAAAAATTTTGCGGATTGCATCTCATTTTTGCATGAATGATGACCAGTGTCATACTAATTCTGACAGCTTCGTAGAATAAATTCTTCCGAATGATCCATCTAGTGCATTGGTGATGATATTGCATGGTGATGGTGATATGTTGCATATTGCAACTTACACCAAGGCCGCTCTTGTTTACGTTCGTCTTCACTAGGGTGGAAAGGCACCCTTATGATGATATCTCGGGGGTGGAATTCTAGCAAAAAGGGGAGGCTTTTTAAAGTGTTGCAAAGTTCTTATTATATGGTCGTGTTGAAAGCCTCGTAACCGCTATCAGGGACATTAAATGGATAAATACAAGCGCTCGGCGCCCGCGGACGAAGATCCTAATGAAGGAAGTCGTGTTAAAAGGAAATCGTTTGTTTTGTTGGTGGCCGCTGCTTTAAAGTTTGTAATTTTTGTTTTATTTTACACACAGGGAACAACAAGTGCGGTCAAAGTTGCTGCCAATTTTTTTTAACCCCCGACCCAAAAAAAGGGGTATTATAAGTTTGACGTGTGTATCTATGTATCTGTGTATCTGTCTGTGGCGTCGTAGCTCTTAAACTAATGAACCGATTTTAATTTAGTTTTTTTAATTTGAAAGGTGGCTTGATCGAGAGTGTTCTTAGCTATAATCCAAGAAAATCGGTTCAGCTGTTTGAAAGTTATCAGCTCTTTTCTAGTTACTGTAACCTTCACTTGTCGGGGGTGTTATAAATTTTTGATTTACACTTTTTATGCTCTGTATTTTGGGATACGACGCACAATAACTATCTATCACTACTCTGAGAACCAAAGTGGCAGATACAACTCAACGAATTAGTCAGCTGAAGTGGCAATGGGCAGGTCAAATTAAATCGGAACGGAAGGATATAACACAATTATTGTCCTAAGAAAACTCCTAACAGTTTTCCAATCCTCATTTGTAGTTAATGAAGGGGTCATAGCCTGCAGCAATGAAAATTACAACGCAGATAGAGAGGAATTCATTTGCACCACTATAAAATATCATGTGTGTCGTTCTGTTGCCTTTGCGTTAGCGCATTGTTCGTCCAAATAAGATGAAACTCCAAGCGCTAGTCTATTATTTAAAAAAAAATTGTACAGTTGTTGTCGGCACTTACGTAAAAGTTTCTGACATAGTATTATCAACGTACAGTAAAAGGCATTGTTACACATGTCGGGCATTAGCTAATGTGTTTATAAAACGTTATAACACGAGTTATTAAATAGAAACTTCGTTACAATTCAAGATAATAGTCTGATTAAAGAAACGTGTGGGATCAAGAATAATCTACAAATAATAGTAATCTTCAATAGCTAAAAAGGCGACCGGATTACGAAAAGTTAAGTTTTGAAAGGTTTATTAGAATCTAATATCGTTATCTTCTGCTCTATTCCTTGTGCCGTAATTTGGTTACGTAAGCAGTTTTAACGAAACTTGACATAATGCACAGAACATTTGTTTTATCCCAGAAAACAAAGTGTTCTTTCTCACAGGATTTTTTAAATAATCAGGTGTACCAATTTTGCAGAAAAAAGCTAGTTTTAATTATTATTTTTTAAATTATATTTTAATAAATTTATTTATGAAAAATATTTACACATATACATATATAATAGTAGATTATCTTGGGGATAATGTAATGTCACGGGCACCTGGATAAATCCCAAGCATAACGAGGGATTTTAGAGTAACTCCCGAGCGTAGCGAGGGTGTTGCATCTAGAATCCTGAGTGAAGCGCGGGGTTTAGGGGCGCCCAAGACTAAGACAGCATTATCCCCATGTTAAATACTCTACTATTTCACACCACTCACGTGGTGACGACGGACGGCAGTGGTGTGAAAATAAAATACCACTGCATTCGACATTACGCAGTACGACACATATCACATCAGGTTGCATAATAATGTGATAATACAGTGGTGTATTCTAGTGGTATTAATACTCAAATTCTGCAAATCATCGTTCATTGCAATTGCAGTTTCAGCAGTATTGATATCCTATCTACGACTACTATTTGTTATGAACTGCTAAAATACACATTGTAATCTTAGTTTGCGTTATAGAATTTTCTGCTAAGTTTCAAGATAATATATAAATAATAATAATCAAACAAAGAAAAGTTTATTGTTTCAAAAACAATGTTAAATCTGTACTGCAAGCTTATAGCCGTTATTTTACTTTTATATTCTTACCTAGCTAAAAGTAAACAATATTTTGAAAAACAATTTTGTGGTGTATCGTGAGGTATCGTAGACAAAATGATGTATGTAATAGCCTAGTTCTTCGGGGGGTCCGAGATTCAATCCCGAGTCAACTCTAACTTTTCGGAAATATGTGTGTTTTGAACAATCATTATGTTTTAATGGTGAAGGAGAATATCGGGTGGAACCGTTTTTACTGAGAGTTCGCCATAATGCTCAAAATCTGCCAATCCGCACTTGGCCAGCGTGATAGAGACTATACCCAAGCCTTCCTCACTCTGAGAGGAGACCCGTGCTCTGTAGTGAGCCGGTGATGGGTTGATGATGATGTGATGATGTAGACAGAAACATCACTACATACATTCTCATTTACACGCACTACATAATTTTAAATTTATCGGACTGTATCCGCTTTGATTAATAAATAAGCCTGGAATAAGCACCAGTAGTTTAATTTATGATGGATCAATACCCATAAAGATAACTTTCTCGTTATAAATATGAGATCGAATACTTTATCGTTGTCATTAGACAAGTTACAATGTTAAGAATAATTTCGATAGTGGCCGTACTAATTTGCGTCCAGGCTTTGCCGGGCCCTCCGACCCCTGGACCCGGAGAGAGGCCGGGAGGTCCACCCATTTTTGATACCGTAAGTTTATTAAACAACACAATTAAAAAAAACCGGAAAGTGCAAATCGGAGTCGCGCATCGATGGTTCCGTACCTATCATGAAAGGATAGGTGCACTAATTTTGTTGCTTAAATTAAGTATCTCCAACTGCAAATGTAATTGTAATTGGAATAATATATTATTTTATATGATATAACTACCATTTAACGATTTAACGATTTTTGGATTTTTCGTTTACCTACTTGTTCTATGAGATCGAAAAAGTTCGGAACTAGTCGATGGATAATGGAAATCACTTACGATAGTTTAAACACTAAAATAGATGGGTACAACTGTAGGTACAAGTATACGGCATCGATTTTATCATTCTGTTTGCCCTACACTCTGTTTGTCGAGGCGTGGCGTGGTGTTGACTTTAGGACCTTTCGATTTCAACACCCATTCGCAAACATTGACAAAATTGTTTACACAGTCAAATCAAAATTCTTTATTTTGTAGAAACATTTAAAGTAAGGTAACATCTATTTTAAAGAGATACAGAAGATAATTTCGCCTTAAAAATAGGTAAAAAAAGAAATACAAATTTCAAATTCAGTCACAAAACAAATTTTACAATATCACAAGCGCAATTTGATTTGTGAAAAAACTTTCAAGTCTTTTTTATTTTAAGTATAGAAATAGTTAACACTTTAAAACCTTTCATTTTTAGGAAGGAAGATTGATGCGAGATGGTTACTACTCGGAAACGCACGATGTCATAACCAGCGATGGCTATATATTGGAAATCAACAGAATTCCCAACTCTCGTTACAAGAAAGGACCTATTAAACCAAAATCTAAACCCGTAGTCTTCTTAATGCACGGATTACAGGCTTCAGCTATATCCTATATCTTTGCGGGGCCCAATATCAGCTTAGGTTAGTATTCATTAATTATTTATTAATCTGCCTGTAGATTTTCTGCATGCCTAAAATTTTTCTCTAAAATGTTCTCAAAGGTGAGTGAATGCTGCCGATCAGCATTTTTTCAGCATCGTGGATCCTTTTCATTCTAAGAGGAGCCCCATTATTCAATTAGTAGGCCAGCGATCGTGTGAAAATATTTTATTGAAAACTAGCTGATCCTACATAAGGGTTACCATCCTTGAAAATCATTTCATACTGGGTAGACCCCGAGTATAAAAGGAACTAAAACAACCTAAATGCAAAGTTTCAAGTTTCTAGGTTTCAGTTTTACGTAAATATTGTGTCAGTCTGACCTTTTGGAAATCATACAACCTGCAAAGTGAAATAAAATAATACCTTTATCATGATTAAGGTTCAGACGGATAATAAAATCGCGATATATAATCATGATACCGTAATATTGATGTGTAAACGTGATAATAAAATCAAATTGATAAATATTTAGATTGCTATTAACTTAATGAACCTTTTTCCTATGGTGGGTTTGTTTATAAACTAACTTTATTTCTCTTAGGCCAACTTCTGACTCTTAGGGCATATCAATCCTCTACCACTAGTTTGGAAAGCAAATTCTATTGAGAGGATTCAGCCCAAAACTCAGAAAGCCCAAAATGCCAAACTTTTATCATATATGTTGCCTGTATAAATGTTATACATCATGAGTATTGCTATCTTATGGATAGCTGATTGCAAAGTAAATTAATTCCCCGCAACTTTGCCATTACAAAGTTGCCTAAAAATTTTAATCTTTTTAACCCCCGATCCAAAAAGAGGGGTGTTATAAGTTTGACGTATGTATCTGGCTGTGGCATCGTAGCTCCTAAACTAATGAACCGATTTTAATTTAGTCTTTTTTGTTTGAAAGGTGCCTTGATCGAGAGTGTTCTTAGCTATAATCCAAAAAAATCGGTTCGGCCATTTGAAAGTTATCTCTTTTCTAGTTACTGTAACCTTCACTTGTCGGGGGTGTTATAAATTTTTAATTTATTCCATTTCAGCTTATCAACTCGCCGATGCCGGCTACGACGTATGGATGGGCAACTCACGAGGCACCGTCAACTCTCGCCGTCACATCAGACTTAACCCTGACGACCGCAGAGACAAAAAGGAATTCTTCGACTACACCTTCGAAGATATCGCAGTAAAGGATCTTCCTACAATGATCGACTACGTTCTTGAAGTGACTAAACAGCCACAGCTCAACTACGTCGGCCATTCGCAAGGTGGAACCAACTTCCTCGTTCTCAACTCTCTCCTGCCGGAATATAACAGGAAGTTTAAATCTGCACATTTGTTAGCGGGAGTGGGCTACCAAAGACATTTCCCTAACATAGTTCTCGGTGGAGCCGCCATAACTACTGACCTTATACACGTGAGTTCTTCTTTACTAATACAAGTGTAAATTAAATATTTATAGCACCCCCGACCCAGTGAAGGTTACAGTAACTAGAAAAGAGCTGATCACTTTCAAACGGCTGAACCGATTTTCTTGGGTTATAACTAAGAACACTTTCGATCAAGCCACCTTTCAAACAAAGAAAACTATATTAAAATCGGTTCATTAGTTTAGGAGCTACGATACCACAAACAGATACACAGATACACACGTCAAACTTATAACACCCCTCTTTATGGGTCGGGGGTTAAAACTGCAATGATTTGCCTGTATAAGCGCATCACCTATAAAAACCATAGGACCGATTGAAATGAAGCTTTGAGATTTAATGAATTATTATTATCAGAATCGCTCCAACTTTGATCATAATTTCTCTAGAACCCAAAATCGAACTATGATCTAAACCCGAACTATGATCTATGATCGAACTATGGTCTATGATATTTTCATTTGAAAATAGAACCCTTTTCAGTACTCGGCTGACGATAGCTACTATCCCTTTCATACTGCTTCCTGTAAAAAGACAGCACTTATTTTGGTTGTTTTGTGAGTAATCGAAGTAGAACCGTATATTTTGTTGATGTTATATATTTATAGTAAAAAATATGAAAATAAGTCAAAAGAAGCCCTCTTCATGCTTGTGAAAGTTCTATTAAAATCGGTTGAGCTGTTTGATGACTAATGTCGATAAAAAGACGGACAAAAATTGTGAAGACATTAAATTACAATTAGACAATGAGACAATTATGTATTAAGTAGACTCTACAATAATTTCATTTATTGGTGAACATAGAATTAGGTGTATAGTGAAATATTTAACAAAATTTCAGGCTTTTGCAGTACAAATAGGAATGATAGAAATCTTTGGGCCCAGCGCGAACGCAGAAGTACACTGCGATGAAAGCAACAAGCTATCGGTAGAATGTACCCTTGAACAGGTTAAAGATACTATGGTAAGTATTTTATTTGATACTAGATTATGCCCGCCACTTCGTCTGCGTGGATTTAGATTTTTGAAAATCCCGTGGAAACTCTTTGCTTTTCCGGGATAAAAAGTTGCTTATGTCAATTTCCGGGATGCAAGCTACCTTTATAGCAAATTCCATGTAAATCGGTTTAACGGAGGGACCTTTGAGAATCCCGTGGGAATTTTTTGATTTTCCGGGATAAAAAGTAGCCTATGTCCGTCCCCGGGATGTAAGCTAACTCTGTACCAATTTTCATCAAAATCGGTTAAACTGTTGGGCCGTGAAAAGCTAGCAGATAGACAGACAGACAGAGACACTTTCGCATTTTTAATATCAGTATGGATGATTTGATAACAAATTCAAAATATTTATTTCACAAAGTTTGGTACTAAGTACACTTCTTGTAAATCAAATAGGTGAATTAATTCTATATCCTTAGAAGGTTTGTCCTAATACAATGAAACAATTAGTCTTTTCCTTTTACAGCTACAAATATTCGGCGATTTTGACATCATAGCCGGAGCATCAATCAAGCAATACGCGCACTACGGACAAAACATCAGAGACAGATCCTTCAGAAGGTGGAATTATTATCCTATGAGGAACTTAATGGTATACGGCAGCGTGGCCCCACCAAGATATGACTTGAGTTTGATAACCGCAGATGTCACTATGCATTATACTGTTGGTGATGTGTTATTACATGAACGCGATGTTTTAAGTATGGCCGCAGATATGCCCAACGCCAAAGTCCGCAGAGTAGCTCGCTCCGATTTCTCTCATACTGATTTTGTATCTGCTGCCGACGCTAGAGAACAAGTACTAGATTATGTTGTTAAAAGGATTAACGAAGAAAATAAGAAAAAATAGGCAATCGCATCTATCAGAAAGGATATGATATTCGACATACGGGTCGCGACAATAGTATTTTTGTAAAGCATTAATTAGTTACCTCACAGTAAAGAATGTATTAAACAGATTAATTCCGATTTGTAAGTACATGATAATATTAAAACTTTCCATAGGATTTATCACAAAAATTGGACGCAATTGTGTTACATACAGCCTGAATGTTATTAATTAAAACAACCTGAATATTATACTGATTATTATATTTTAAAAATATAATGTTTTTTTCCTTTATCCCCTAATGAGATGAGTTTTAATGAAGCCAATACACTACGATAATGATTGGAAATCATCCTGAGAGTATACCTTTAATTAATGAAATGAAAATGTATTATTATTCTGATTAAACATGTTATTTCCATGGACTTATGACAAACTTAAATAACAACACTCGATAAAGTTAAATCATAAACGTAATTAATGAACTTACTGTCGGTGTAATTAAACCCTGAAAAACAATAATAGCAAAACCTGTGAAAGAAAAGTTCAAACCGGATAGTAAAATGATCATTGATATTGATACAATAATATTTTCAGGTTATATTCTGAAGTAAGAATTTAGTAGGTACGATTTACAATACAAACACGTATCTTGTCTGGGCTATCATAGATAAAGCGTGTTTATTATACAAGAAATTAATATAGTTTCGACGCATAAAAAGGATTAACATAATCCACGCAATAATTTATTAAATAAGGTAAAATCTAACACATCAACAAGTAAAAAAACTCTTTACGGTGTCAATAAGCAAATGTGAGTCTGTCTGTCTACTAGCTTTTCACAAAATATACAGAGATAGTTTACATCCCGAGGAAGGACATGCTACTTCTTATCCAGGAAATAACTCACACGGGATTTTTGAATCCTGCTTGTATCCTATGAGGCTTTCTAAAGCCGTTTCTGTCTACTACTACTAGGAAGTCTACCAACACTGTTCTTTTTGATGCGAGGTGACTTCAACGTTTATTGAATCTTCGGTAACGTGAAGAATCTCTGGCAGAGATTCTATGTTGATATTTAGTGGTAGGAGTCAAATGGCCACGTTATTCCTATGTGTTTCCATTTACATTCTATCTACACAAGATTATAGTAGAGTACTGAGTAATTAAGGCAAATCAATATCAAGCACAACAATATCACAAGAGTCAATGTGATATTGTTGTGCTTGGATCTTAGGTGGTAACTATTGTTTATGATCACGGTAGGTAGGAGATCACGGAGCTTTGAGAATAGAGTTATAGTTTGGTTATAGTAGGTAGGTCATTCTTAAATTCCTTAGTAGGATATGTCGGGATATCATCTTAAATACATTTTACATGTTTTTAAGAAGAACAAATCTTTATTCATTTAAATAAAAACGTGAAAGCCAAGCCTATTTTATCGAAATTTAATCTTATCAATGGAGATGAAAATAATCATATGCTATCACACAAATAGCTAAACCTATCTACCCTTTCGTAATCGGGTGCGACCGAATGAAGCAATAAATCAAATTAATCAAAAAAGGATTATTTGCAGTTATGATAGATACTGATATCAATACCTAATTTTATTTATAGATTTAAAACCTAGATAAACTAGATAAGTTTACATTATAAATATGAGTTCAGCAAGTTTACTTGTCATTAGTCAAACTGCAATGCTGAGAATTACTACTATTGTGATCGGCTTAGTATGTGTCCAGGCTTTACCTTCCAACGTGGAATGGACAAACAAACAAACAAAGACACCCCCGCGATTCAACACTGTAAGTATTATTGATGGGTTCAATGATACCATGATAATAAATAATGAATACTAAGTAATGGCAATTACAGAAAATGTTATTATACAAACAACAAGTCCTTCCTGTGATTCGAGCGAGAACAATTTCTATGTTTTTATATTTCATAATTTTTATTCTATTGACAGTCTATCTCGCAGTCTTTTTGAAAAAGCCTTCCAAATATTATGTTGAAATAATATGTATTTTATTATCAAGACCATAATTATTTCAAAATAGAAAGAAAAGTGTATTTGCTTTCGTTTGATAAAATTTCAGTTTCGATTGATTTAATTGTGCATAATACTAATTTGAGTTTATGAAAAACAATGACTATTCAAGACAACTTGAATGAATTTGATGATTGTATTTGGAAAACAGCCTTCCAATGAGAATTAATATCTACGTCAAACCAGAATTTATTCAGAACATCGTTCAATTTTTTTTAAATGTTTTTTAGACTTACTTAGGTTAATAATAATTAATTAACATCGTCATTATTTTGCCCAAGTGCTATAATAGCCATTTATAACCAGTTTTAGGGCTAATTTTCTTGACCTTAAGTAAAGGTAATGATAGAAGTCGCCTCTTCATCGTATTTTCCTCCTATTCTATCCTCCAAACTTCATTTTTTATCAAAAACATTTTATTTTTAGGAGTTAAGGATAGCCATTGACGGCTACTACTCAGAAAGCCACGATGTTACAACGAGTGATGGCTACATATTGGAAATCAATAGGATTCCCAATCCTCGCTTCAAAATTGGACCCATCAGGCCGAGGTCTAAGCCCGTTGTATTCCTAATGCACGGATTACAGAGTTCAGCACTAGCCTATGTTGCTGCGGGACCGCGCCTAAGCATAGGTAACTATGAATGAATTAATGAATGTATATTTTACTGTACACCGAGAAAACACAACAACAAAAACATAAAATATAGAGATAGTACATCCATGTGGATTTAGATTTTTAACACTTCCCCGGAGTTCTGATTTACAAGCTATCTTTAAATCAGTTAAAATCGGTCAAACGATAGGCTGTGAAAATGTAACAGACGGACAGACGCATTTATAATATTAGTATGGATAACTATGTAGGTACATATCAAATCCTTCTACCACTCGTAGGTATCAATTGATGATAAATAAATGGGAGTCGCGCGGAGGAAGCTAAACACAAATTTGGACCTCCCAGTCGGTCACACATCCAGTTACTGACTTGGGTCAACATTGCTCAACCAGAACAAATCATTGATAGCGCTGTCCCTAATGCCCGGTTTCAACGGCCCAACAACGTTGTTATCTGTCAAAATTTTTATGGTTTGATTACAGAAAATTTAATATTGAAACAACCACCACCTTCTATTTACGATAATTTTATACCACAACAGATCATTACTTTATAATATGTATCGTAATTGTAATCTTTCAATGAAAATAAGCGTGTCATTATAATATCTTAGAGTAAACTCTCTTGTTCCAGCGTACATCCTTGCTGATGCTGGTTATGACGTTTGGATGGGCAATGCACGAGGTATAATCAACTCTCGCCGCCACATGTGGCTCAACCCTGACGATGAAGAAGAAAGAATTAGATTTTTCGACTTCACTTTCGAGGATGTCGCAACAAAAGACCTTCCTCCTATGATTGACTATATTCTACGAACTACTCAGCAACAACAGCTCAACTACATTGGTCATTCGCAAGGAGGAACTGCTTTCCTCGTCCTCAATTCCATGATGCCGGCGTATAACCAGAAGTTCATATCAGCACATTTACTGGCCGGCGTTGGTCACCAAAGTTACTTTCCTAGTGATGTTTTGAGCACAGCCGCAATGAGTACCGACCTGATATTTGTAAGTAGCACTACACATATTATAAATGCGAAACGTGTTTGTTTGTCGGTTTATTGGTTGTAGCCTATGTGCTAATCCAGGGTATAATCTATCTCCATTCTAAATTTCAGCCCAATTCGTCCAGAAGCTTTTGCGTGAAGGAGGAACAAACATACACACACACACACACACACACACACACACACATGCAAACTTTCTCCTTTATAATATTAGTGTGATTATTTTGTCCTTCAATCACGCCGCAACAAAGCAACGGATTGACTTGTTTTTTGACAGTGATATAGTTGAAGACCTTGATAGTGACATAGGTTACTTTTATCCCGGAAAATCAAAGAGAATTTCTCAATTTCTCACACAAGAAATCTAAATACACGCGGACAAAGTCGCGAGCATCAGCTAGTCAGCCAGCATGTAATAAATCTAATCACCTTTGATGTTTTTAGAGATAGCTTATCAAATTTATGATACTGTAATAAATATGCTTAACATTCTGCAACCATTATCTAAAGAATTAAAAATAGATTAAATCTGCTTTGTTCTGGCATAAAAATGTCGAGCTTAGTGATGCAGATAATTTTACAAAATTAAGTAAAAGTGAAATAAATTTTATTGCAGACAGTCGCTGTGAACACTGGATCCGTGGAGCTCTTAGGACCCAATAACAACAACAATAATGAAATAGCAGTTGAAGTAGCAGCCAATGCAATAGGGTGCACGGGGGAGCTAGATAAATTTTCCTCCATATTCTGTAAAGTTAAAGCAGTTATGGACGTTATGGTTAGTACATAAATTATTCTAAAACATGTTTTAACAATTTAAGATTCCTTATATTTGATGAACATTATGCTGAAGTTTAGGTTGGAGTGCGTTTGCCTAGAAGGTGCCTTTTCACACCATTGAAATAGTAATGCAATCGAGAAAATATGCAAATTGATTGAGAGATACACTAGTTTTTGTTATGTCACATGTTACTGTATAAAAATTTTACTGCTGAATTTTAGACTGAATTGGTGGTATAATAAAGAAGTGGTAGAGTCACAAGTTGTCCCATATGCAATAAAATAAATTGAATTTCAAATGGAAAACATGTTAGCGGTATACGACAAAAAAAAATGTTAAGGAGTTTATTTAAAAGAATAAAATAAAATATTATCAAGGAGTTCATTAATAAAAGAAGAAAATCAAAGTAAAAGAAAAACTTACTAATAAAATATTTTGTTTTTATTACAGAGGGGGGTATTAGCACCCTTAGAAACAGTAGCTGGAGCTTCCATCAAGCAATACGCACATTTTGGACAAAACATCCGAGACAAAGCCTTCAGACGTTGGAATTACAATCCTCTGAAGAACTTGTGGTTATATGGCAGTTTGAATCCACCTAATTATGACATTACTTTAATCACCGCAGATGTTACCATGCATTACACTGTCGGTGATACATTATTACATGAAAATGATGTTTTGAATATGGCTAAAGTTATACCCAACGCTAAAGCTAGAAGGGTAGCAAGAGATTCATTCAGTCATTTCGACTTCGTAATCGCATCTGACTCGAGAGAGCTAGTTACTGATTACATTGTTGAAAGATTAAATGAAAAGAATGTGATATGATAATTTAAGTTAGCTTTTAAATTGGGTGCAAAGAGTGATTCGATTTTACACAATCTCTAAGCTAAATTGACAACTTTAGTCTAAAAGTAGTGCTGTCCATTTCTATGTGGAACTGTGTGAAAGGAATAGAGCACTACGCCTTTCAATTCAGTATGGTTTAATGTTGTGTACAACCGAATCTGCAGCAATATTACTATTATGAGATATAGACATAAGTTAGATGACTCAAATGAAATTGAATTTAAGGGCGATAAAATGAGATTTTTGTACATAGTAATTTTAGTTAAGCTTAAAAATGTGCAAGACAGGAAATGGCACGAACTTAAGTTAGGAGAAAAATCTAAGCTGGATCTTAATATGTTAATTAAGTTATATTAACTTTTAATAAAATAATGTGAAAATAAATAAGTTTTTTATTTTCTTCATTCCCAAATCGAATTATTATACTTTTATTTACTTAAATATCATCGTCATCGTCATCAACCGATAGACGTCCACTGCTGGGCATAGGTCTCTTGTAGGGATTTCCACCTTCCGATATGAGGTCGTCATTCGAACACTTTGGGAGCTCAACGTCAATCGGTTTTTCGTTTTCATCGAACTATGTGCCCTGCCCATTGACGCTTCAGCTTAACAATCCGTTGAGCTATGTTGGTTATTGATATTTGGTTATTGGTATGTTGGTTATTGGTATTTTGCTTAATGGTAGTCACTCTAGTTTTTCTACGGATCTGCAGATATATTTTAGGCGTTATGCAGATATTTGCAACTAGCTTCTCCTTTCAGCAAATGTTGCCTGGCAGAGATTGCTCTAAGCAATAAGGCCGCCCTTGCACACAAGTTTTTTCTGTTTTTTTCTGTCTGTGTTGTGTTCCTTTACATGTGTTTTTGTGTGCAATAAAGACTTCTATCTATCTATCTATATTTACCGCATCGCGAGTAGGTGTCAGGGGCATAATGTTAAAGGGGATTCCTATTGAATTTACGAGGCCTACAATTTCAAATGAAATATCACGCATTTGGGATGAGGTCGCTCGTCATTTATCTGACTTGACAGTGCTCCATTAAATATATTCAGTGATTTATAGGCGTGTCCGCTGACCCTTTCCCCAAAATTCAATACCGCACTTTGATATTCAATACAACTAAATGACTAAGACAGTTTTGCGGTCGTCATAACTCTTCTCCTAAATTTTGCTTTACAGGCGTAATGCTCGGGTCATATTTTGACAGCCCAGTAATCAAGTCTGCGCTGTGCCAGAGTGAACTAGAGTGAGGGAACTCTCGGTTTAATCCTGATTCAACGATTCAACGGTCAAACATTAGGCTATATTATGGGGGACGTGAAATCAAAGAAAAATACTCGTTCATAGCCCACCTAGCGTCAAATGTAGTTAGCATTTGATCCCATCCAGTGACGCCGAAGCCTCAACGTTTTCTGTCGTGAACTGTAGCTGTACTTATACAATGTGCAAAGTCATATTCTTCATTTCAGCCATTTATATACTTTCAGCAAAACGATATCTCAGAAGCATTCAAAAATTTAGAAACTACAAAAACTTCACCAATAAATATACCACGTAAGTCGACTTGAAGGTAAGTGATCAGCCGTAAGTCGAAGGCATTGGTCTGGAAGATATTTCTCAAACAAAAATGGTTCTTTCCCATAAGAAAGCAGAAGCAATTTAAAATAACCGTCTAATTTAAAAAGACATAATTTGGTAAACAAATATTTAAAGAACAATAACCATTACGGCTCAGCAGCGTCGTAATGGAGCAATAAAGACTGACAACAGAAGGTAATGAGACACCAAATTACTGAGAGCTCTTGGGAAGAAATCGTATCAAAGAATAACAAGTATTTTTAAAGTATTGCAAAGGTCTTGTTACTTGGTCACGCTGGAAGACTCGTAGACGCTACTAGAGTAGAAACATTAAGCGGATAACCCCTCAGAAGATTTGTATCTGAATGGACCAAATAGAAAAAATACCTAATAGTAGTAATAAAAATACTAAGTACGTAGGAAAGATTTTCTACTATTGTGCTAATGCATTGTAGAGTAGGGTTGCCAACCGTATTACAATCCATATCTATTCTAATTTTATAAATGCGAGAGTTTGTCTGTCTGTCTGCTAGCTTTTACCGGCCCAACAGTTTAAACGATTTTGATGGGTACAGAGTTAGTTTGGGTACATACCGGAACGGACATAATCCCGGAAAATGAAAGAATTCCCACGTGATTCTCAAAAGCCTATCCATTGAACCGATTTATATGAAAGGTAAAGATTTATCTTTACGCCAACTTAATAGCAAACTATAAGAAAAAGAAGCCCTGTGATAAGTTTTTGTACTAGAAAGGTGAGAGAGTGTTACTTGTATGAATATATTCCTGACTTCAATAAAAAAATGCTTTCGCAAAGTTCTATCCATCACAAGAATCTTAATGTTTAGTCTCAGATTCTTGGTGTACAATAAATAACATTCGCTCATTTTCTCAAACTAAAACTTTAATGCTAGAAAATTAAGCAATAAACCTCCAGCCACACTGGCGAGTGATTTATTACAGAAACAGGCACCCGCAGCTAACAGAAACGCGTCGAGCTTGGACGCTTTGAAACAATCATCGCACGTGTGAATGCACCCCACTTCCCGAGTGCTTTTCAAACTGTTGGAAATTCCACTCAATTTTCCGCTTTTTCTGTATTTATTGCCTTGTAATGAAATATGAAATATAAAGACTCTTCACTAAATGTAATTATAGTCTTGAAGGATCTAGTAATGTCTGAACCTTGTGTTAATCACAGCAAAAAGTGTTTCTACTGCCAAAAAAATAATAATTGACCCACTATTTAAAGGCTCCGTAGCAAAACGAAATATCCTTATGGTGTCGTCCAATCCGTCTGTCTGCACATATAGACAGGAGCAATAAACCTCCAGCCACACTGGCGAGTGATTTGTTACGGAAACAGGCATCCCAGCAAACAGCAACGCGTCGAGCTTGGACGCTTCTAAACAATCATCGCACGTGTGAATGCACCCCTTCCCGATTGCTTTTCAAACTGTTAGAAATTTTATTCAATTTTCCGCTTTTTATACCCAACTGGCGGCAGGCTTAGAGTTAAAATTTTCATTTTTTAAGTTTGTTTATGTAATCTTAATGTAGGTGAAGAGTATGTTCTTTTTGAGAATAAATCATTTAAACCGATGTGTAGGTATTTCTGTTGCATGCCGCTATAACAATAAATAATAAAAAATTCAAAATGGCTGCCACGAAGGTGAAAAAAATTAAAAAATGTTATTTCTTACGATGGTACGGAACCCATCCTGTGCGAATCCAACTCGCACTTGACCGGTTTTTAAGTACCAATAGCGTACGAACACCTTAACATGCCGGAGGTGTTCCTCTAGAGACATTTCGAGTTACATTCTAAGGAAATGGAAAATGGAAATGTGCTTTGGTGCTTTGTATCAAATGGATCCCAGGCAGTGTGACCCAAATACAATGTCCCATTTATGTCACATGAACAGCAAAAATATGCGTTCGCCCTGACCTAAGACCTCGGATCCAACGAGTTCGGACCACATGTTTTCTCCCTTGTTAAATGTTAAGTGGTCCAAGACACCGCTTTACAAATTCCAGCAATTATAAACTTTTGGCAAAAAGTTTTTACAGGGAAAACCATCATTTCTCGTATTGGAATTCTTGAGCCTAGAATTCAATTCGTTAACGTTTCCAAGCTTGGGTATCCTATCTCTTTGTTTGGAGCTAACGAGGTATGTCAGAATGTACAGTGAGATCAAAACATACGTTGTGTCGATTGTTGACAGCAAAACAAAATAAATAGGAGCAGGCATCTAATAGTCTAGGTAGTAATTTCTATGATACATAGTTAGGTACTTATATAATATATAAAATAAATGATTAAACTTTAGTTAAACTAATCATAAATTTTTAGATAGCTATAGATAACCATCTAAGATATAATACCAAACACCTGAATGAAATAAAGTAGGTATTCAATTATATTCAAAGATAATAATCTAATCGTCCACAATGTGAACTCAATTCGTCGTCTCACGGACGCGTCATTATCACATAAATTATATTATTAGACAAGACTGTCTTGACTGAGGGGTGATGGGAAATTTTGAAAAGGAATTTATCATATGAAAAAGTATAACGCCTTTACCCTTTACGTATACCTTGTACAGAAAACCAACGCTGCACTGAATTTGGATCGTCTCTGTCAAAATAGTTACTTTACATCGGGATTCGGCAAATGATTCTAATATCGCCATTCGCCAATTGTTTGGCCGGTGTCAATCGTATCATTTCGCACACAGAGCCTAGATTCCTCCAACATCGATGGTTCCGCTCATTCGTGACCCAAATGTTAGTTTGTATAATAATGGATATCAGTTTTTAAAAATCCCGCGGGAACCCTTTACGGTATCAGAGAATGTCGCGTCCATCGGCCGGCTGATTTGTCAAGCTTATTTAGAAATTGGCCGTATCCCAAATAGTGTGGCCAGTTGATTTGCCGAATGCCAAATGCGTTGCTTGAACTGAAATCATTTGCCGAATTTCGACAGTGGAGAAGACGATACCTTACAATTTTTGTCAAATACCTTTTTAAAATTTCCTACTATCTCTTCAGCTATAAGACACGGATATCGGAAGTCCAGAGTTCGTTAACAGCCACAATCCCAGCTGCAAGCCTAGCACGTGAGTGGAATAGGTAATACCTAATACAGGACAAAGTTATCGATATTAGGTACATGTATGTCGCTACAACGTGTAATCAAAACGAAAGACCTTTTTAACCGACATCACAATTTTGCTTTTGATTTTGTATTAAATCAATATTATGGGGCTAATATATTGTACATAAGTAGTTAGAAAAGCCCCTAATTAAATGAAAGAAAAAAGGAGATTCTGCATTCAAACCCTATGTATGAAAGTCTTTACGTATGTATGAACGTTCGCGATTTTTTCAAAACCAATTAGCAGTGAACCGATTTTGCTGTTTTTTCATAAACGTAATCTATATAATACTTTCTTGAAGGTTTAAGTATGTATTATATTACCTAGCTATCTTTTCACGAATTATTACGCAAAAATTGTTTTTTTTTTTTCTCCTTTATTTATTTAAGGGCTACACAAAAATTGTTGTTTTTGAGTGTTTTTAAATCGGTTAACTTTTTTTCTTAATTTGTCTACTATTAGTTTAACAAAGAAAATATAAGTATAGGTACCAATTTCTGTGTTAAACAAAGAAATGGGTACCTATATTTTTCTAGGTTTTAAGTTAAACTTACACTTTATGAAATCACAATTAAACGACAAACTAAAAGTTTTGGCAAAAGCTATGAACGGTTATCGAATGAAACGAGTCAAAATCGAGTGCAATCGACATGAAATCGATTTAACAATCGAAACCGTTGAATGGGGCGTTAATTTTACCTACAAGAGCACTTTTGTCTATGGACCTGCAATTACATGACGGCAAATGAGTTGAATCGAACATAAATTAATTTAAAATTATTACGCGGACCACTTATTATTACAGTTTTTTTTAAACTTAGCGTTTTTTTTTTATACTAACTTAACACAATCCAATGCCAGTAACCATTTGCCTTATCTTGTAGTTTTAGTGATTTAGTATTTTTCAAACCCAAAGGGTCAATGCCTTTCCTCCCTATGACGCGGCATTGACTTCGAGTGACCTATTTACAGAACGTTCGTTGACCTCTAGCGTCAGTCAGATGTTTTATTTGAAATAGGTATATTGCAAACTTTTAAAAAATACAGCATTTTAAAATTGTTTTTCGTAGTTTTTTTTTATAATATCTTATCAGTGATCATCAGTAATATCATCTGTCTTCGTTTTTGCTAGCGTTTTTGTTACACCCCGTATAAAAGTGTTAATACGAAGTACCTAGGACCTAGGTATTTCGTAATTTATTTCATCTCAGTTGCAATATCGGCACATAAGCGAAATCAGATGAAATCAATCCAAGCAAAGTGCACCGTTCCCACAAACGATGTTGATACGCGCCTCACGTACTTGATCATAGGGGCAGCGATATAGCGCTACACAAATTTATGATATCAGCGCCACAGACTAAGAATAGCAGTCTTATAGATCGCTAAATCCATTTTTACCTGCAACTGAAGTGAACAACTTTAGATACAGAGAATAACCTTTATTACGTGCTCATGTTATTTATACCCCTGAAAAAGGCCCGGCTAAAAGTAGTACGATTGTTCGTTTCTAATAATATCATACTTTTAGGGTTAGCCGCTTTTTAACAAAAGGACAGCACAAGCGATTTCCCTACGGAGTTGAATCCGACTAAACACGTATGTTACCTTAATTGACGGTTTTATATTCACTTCCTGTTTTGAAAATAAAGTGCCTACTAAACTTTGCTTAAAAACTTCATCGATATACGATGAAATTTTTGCACTCAACAATAACATTCTTTTAAGTTTACATTATACTTATCCAAAAAAAAATATCATAATCCACTTAGCTTCTATCCACACATTATGATTGGGAAAGTATATTCTGTCTATGTATGTCTGTCAGTTTGTCAGCTCATTCAGTTGAAAAACAAAGTGTTATAGAAGGATATTTAAATAACCTAAACATTCGGACCTAACATCCGGACGAACTTGCTGTAAAAAGCTAGTATTCCATAATAACATCCCATACCTAATTTTCTAGACTGTGGATTTTCCCTTCCACCCTCATAATAAATTCCTCGTCCCATTTCCGTTACCGCTAGGGAACAACATGGCTACAGCTGATACGATTCAAAGTGTAGGTTTTTATGAGTTACATAAGAAGCTAAATAAGCCTTCAGCTTACATAAAGTGCGACGCAGCGACAGGCAACACCTATACGGCAGGACGTCACACGCGTTCGAGTGTAGGTTTTTTAACCCCCGACCCAAAAAGAGGGGGGGTTATAAGTTTGATATGTGTATCTGTGTATCTGTCTGTGGCATCGTAGCTCCTAAACTAAAGAACCGATTTTAATTTAATTTTTACGTGGATATGGACTATAAGTACATGCCGTCAAAACAGACCTTAAACCTGCGCAGTGAGTAGTTTATCGATTTATTTAGTGATATGAAATGAGACGCGATGAACCTGCATGCGGAATTTTCTATTTCGTTTTTTCAAACAAAAAATCGCGTGCTCGTTGAAACAAAAGGGATTTAACAAGAGCAAATTAGAGTGCGCCGAATGCGTGCACAACGAGCGTAAAACTAGGGGCTTAGTCACTTCCATGCCCACTGAGTTTAATGATTCTAACAAAACTAATTATATTGCGCCGCTGCGCCCTGTTTCCTTTTATTTTTAACCCCCGACCCAAAAAGAGGGGTGTTACAAGTCTGATGTGTGTATCTGTGTTCTGTCTGTAGCATCGTAGCTCCTAAACTAATGAACCGATTTTAATTTAGTTTTTTTTTTACTAAATCTTTAAATCGCCTGATTGGGTTAGATACCTACCTAGTGAGAATGGGAGAAAATTGTGCTATGGAAATAACAATACTTGGATAGTCCAATAGTAAAACGCCCTCTTGAAGGCCCAAGGGTATTTCTGGATGGACGAACCGTATAAACAGCAATAGAATGTTTTCTTTATTCAAATACACTTTTACAAGTGCACCAGTGGATCTACTACGGTTCAGAATGCCGTTCCTACTGAGAAGAAACAGCTAGAGCTTGGCAGGACCATCAAGAAACCCGGTCGGTTACCTGATAGCCACCGGACTCATTCGGCTTTGGTAGGTTCTATATTGCTGCCTCACTGAGTGACATCAAAACGCAAGCTTGGACTCTATGATTGACTGAATCTGTAAATAAATAGGCGAATTTCCTTAAAATTCTATATCATAGAAGGAAGACTGCAACGAGATATCAGGGTTGTCACTTATCGTTCAGTTTAAGAAAAATCAAAGTTAAAGTCAAAATCATTTATTCAAAGTAGGTACAATTGACTTTGACTTTGACTATTAGATTTCTAAATAAATAAGAGAATTACCTGCGTATATCCGAACAGTGGCAACCCTATTCTCACGTGTCTCGATCCCGCAATCTCGCGCGTCTGAGCGGAATGCCGATAAAACGGCTCATCTGTATAGAGCCTCTTCAGAAATAGCACCCGCGTACATAAATAAACGACGACATTTTTTACATGTAACCTAAGTATCTTTTTGTTGTGAAGTTACAATAATATGATAGTTCAGAATAATCATCATCATTGTAATCAACCCATCGCCAGCCTTCTCATTTTTTTTTATTATAAAATAGCGAGCAGGCATCACCTGATGTTAAGCGAGTCCCGCCGCCCATGAACATTTGCAGCACCAGAGGTACCGTCGATGCGTTGTCGGCCTTTCAGAAATTTGTTGGACTGCCCCTTGAATATCCCCACGTTGTAATTCTGTGAGGAGACCCGAGCACTACTGAGCACGGGTCAGAATGAGAAGAATTCGGCCATAGTCTACCATTTAGTCAAGTGCAGATTGGCAGACTTCATACACCTTTAAGAATATTATAAGGAACTCTCGGGCAATGCTGGTTTCCTCGCCAAGTTTTCCTTCATCTTAAATCAAGTTATATTTCATTTTAAAAACGCACATATGTACCGAAGGAAAAACATCGTGTGGATGCTTGAGAGTTCTCCATAATATTCTCAAAGGTGTGCGAAGTCTGCCAATCCACACTTAGCCAACGTGGCGGACTATGGTTTAAACCCTTCTCATCCTGAGAGCAGTCCTGTTCTCCGCAGTGAGGCGATGGGTTGATCATCATAAAACTAAGGTTAATTTAAGTTGCTATCAAGGTAGATCAAGCTCCACTACACTCTAGCGGTGTGCGTCGCGCCTATGAACCGCAATTAATTACCTTTAATGAGGCAAACACAATTGTTTGCGACCACGTGTGTGAGCTCTAACCGTTTCGCGGCTGGCTAATTGCTTTTCGGGACGCACTACGAATACTGGACTATTTACTTTATCACTTTACGCAAAACATTCGATCCTAAAGTATAGTTAACTACAGCGACTTCGTCCACGTGAATTAGTTTTTTAAAATCCTTCATTAGGGCCAGCGCATATAGTCGGAATGAAATAGAGACGAGCTTACAATAATATGCACTGAAAACAAGTGTAAATTAAAAATTTATAACATCTCCACACACCAGTGAAGATTACAGTAACTAGAAAAGAGCTGATAACTTTCAAACGGCTGAATCGATTTTCTTGGATTATAGCTAAGAACACTTTCGATCAAGCCACCTTTCAAACAAAAAAACTAAATTAAAATTGGGTTATTAGTTTAGGTGCTACGATGCCACAGACAGATACACACGTCAAACTTATAACACTCCTCTTTTTGGGTCGCGGGTTAACAAAACACGGCATGCGGCGCACTAGCCCCCTGATTGTGTAGGGAAAACACATTCATCGTAATCGTAAACGGTTAGGTATAAGGGTTCCTTTTTTACTTTTGAGGTACTTTTACCCTAAAACCCAATGATTTAAAATAGAAAATATTTTTATTTAAGCAAACTTTTTAACCCCCGACCAAAAAAGAGGGGTGTTATACCTAAGTTTGACGTGTGTAGCTGAGTATCTGTGTATCTGTCTGTGTCATCGTAGCTCCTAAACTAATGAAGCGATTATAATTTAGTTTTTTTTTTTTTTGTTTGAAAGGTGGCTTGATCGAAAGTGTTCTTAGCTATAATCTAAGAAAATCGGTTCAGCTGTTTGAAAGTTATCAGCTCTTTTCTAGTTATTACTGTAACCTTCACTTGTCGGGGGTGTTATAAATTTTTAATTTAGGTACACTTGTTACAAGTGCTTTTGAATCGTCAAAATAACCTTAAATCGTTAAAATTGTTATCTTTATATCATAAAATTATAGTCACATAAGAAACATCTCTACGCGCCATAGATAGGTACTTTGCATCCTGGAGACTTAATAAATATATTGTAGTATTTTATATCGTGTAAAGAAGAGGGTTTTTATAAAATGTAAAATTACTCACAACAAATTAACAGGACATAGTTTGTCTGTTAAACATGGAGCCCTTCTGGACCCTATTGGATTTTTAAAGCGAAGTCGCGAGTAAAAGCGACAGGTGGAGAATAGAGATGCTAATTGGCTGTGTTCACATTACCTGAAACAAAATAGAATTAATTAAGAAACATAAACTACAAAAAACAAATAAGATGACTTTGACAATAATAAGTAAAATATACCTACTAAAAGGAAGAGGAAAATTGTTCGCTTTCTAAGAAAACCCTAAAATGCCAGAATTGAAAAAACCGTAATGATAAGCGAAAAAAACTGAATAAATTATGGGCCAATTAATTCCTCCGAAAAAAATTCTTATAAATCAAAATACCTAGATTTATACAGACCAAGAAAATATTGATGCAAACTTTTCATCAATTTCTAAGAGATTTTGTTTTTACCATTAACTACCTACAGGATAACTTTCTTAGCAAGAACTTTTGAAAAAAAACAAGCTTAACAATTAACCATTTTTAAACATAACTCAAAAAATGTCTTCTCGTTAGAGGCGTCTTGACCCAATTAACAAAAATGTAGCGAATCACATTAACCTGCCTTGTTAAAAGAAAAATCGGTCTTCCATATTCCTTCCCTCATTAAAAATACTCTAAAATAAAAAAAATCTTAATTAAGCGCAATACCGAACCGTATTTAAACAATGATCAAATAACTGGATAGTACTCGTCCGGGAGCCAAATTGCGCGGAAACGCGGTTGATAACAAAAAGGAGGCAACAATATCTAATACATTTACAACGAAGCAAGCCAGGGCGTGCCCCGTCAGAAGCACGAGCCCATTATGCTCCCCGCCAAGGAGATGGTGCAAGTGACAAAAAATACGACAAAATCTGAAGAAAAACGCTGTCATAACCGCTGGTGTTAAGTACCTTACAGCGTTATTATAACAGCTAAGCATACAAAAGCACCTCTGTTTTTAACCCCCGACCCAAAAAGAGGGGTGTTATAAGTTTGACGTGTGTATCTGTGTATCTGTGTATCTGTGTATCTGTGTATCTGTGTATCTGTGTGTCTGTGTATCTGTGTATCTGTGTATCTGTGTATCTGTGTATATGTGTATCTGTGTATCTGTCTGTGGCCTCGTAGCGCCTAAACGAATGAACCGATTTTAATTTAGTTTTTTTTGTTTGAAAGGTGGCTTGATCGAGAGTGTTCTTAGCTATAATCCAAAAAAATTGGTTCAGCCGTTTGGAAGTTATCAGCTCTTTTCTGGTTTTCTTATTACTTTTATCCCAGGACCACCAGAGGTTACGTATTTTCTGACACAGGAAATATGTACGATTGAGTAGTGTTAGTAAGTACTAAGAAAGCATGCCTAGCCTACGTGCTAGCTTGCTTAGACGGCCAATTTTCAGGTATCTGATAATCAAGGTACATAAAAACATTACTTACCTCACGTGAATTCGCCAAACTGATTTTTACGTATATTTTAGGCAATATCCTTAAAAATATGTCGCCGATACTCCCAGACACTTCCCGCGTCGGCCGTATTGCTTTGCAGACGCTTTAAGGCTCCCAAAATAAGTAATTACTTTTAACCCCCGACCCAAAAAGAGGGGTGTTATAAGTTTGACGTGTGTATCTGTGTATCTGTGTATCTGTGTATCTGTGTATCTGTGTATCTGTGTGTCTGTGTATCTGTGTATCTGTGTATCTGTGTATCTGTGTATATGTGTATCTGTGTATCTGTCTGTGGCCTCGTAGCGCCTAAACGAATGAACCGATTTTAATTTAGTTTTTTTTGTTTGAAAGGTGGCTTGATCGAGAGTGTTCTTAGCTATAATCCAAAAAAATTGGTTCAGCCGTTTGGAAGTTATCAGCTCTTTTCTGGTTTTCTTATTACTTTTATCCCAGGACCACCAGAGGTTACGTATTTTCTGACACAGGAAATATGTACGATTGAGTAGTGTTAGTAAGTACTAAGAAAGCATGCCTAGCCTACGTGCTAGCTTGCTTAGACGGCCAATTTTCAGGTATCTGATAATCAAGGTACATAAAAACATTACTTACCTCACGTGAATTCGCCAAACTGATTTTTACGTATATTTTAGGCAATATCCTTAAAAATATGTCGCCGATACTCCCAGACACTTCCCGCGTCGGCCGTATTGCTTTGCAGACGCTTTAAGGCTCCCAAAATAAGTAATTACTTAACTGCACGTAAATTCTGATGCTCCATTTTTATATATGTCCACCAGACAACTATTTTAAAACCTTTTACAAGAAGACAGACCGATCCAGAGGGCCAATCATCCCCTAAATTCAATTTTAATGCCTCTGTGGGTTTGAGCGCGAGGGCATCATTATCTACGCGCATGAGACTGAGTAAGACATGTATTAGGATATATTGACTTCTCTCTCACTCTCTTATAGTTTACTTATGTCAATTAATTATTAATATTAAAAAAAATCTGCTAAAAATTAAAAAAATTGGAGAATTTACGTGAGGTAAGTAATGTTTTTATGTACCTTGATTACCTGATACCTGAAAATTGGCCATCTAAGCAAGCTAGCAGGTCTGTAGGCATGCGTTCTTAGTACATAGTAACACTACTCAATCGTCCACATTTCGTTCGTCAGAAAATACGTGACGGCTGGTGGCCCTGGGATCTTTCACTATTGTAACAGAGGTTCATAATATTATGTCAATTGGCAAATGTCAAGTTGTCAAGATGGACGTTGCCTAGATACATAATTATTTATTTGAAAATAATGTTTTGGAAAACTCCGATACTTTGGATCGTAGGCGCGGAGTTTCTAATTTATAAAATATTATAATCACAGTTATACGAGAAATCATCAATTCAATTATAATATCCAACAGTCAACCAAAGGCCACGAACAATCAACCCAAACCCAAACCATAGTCAAACTATTTTTAGGGTTCAGTAGGTATCTGTAGAAAAAAAAAGATGTTGTAGGTAGCCTCGACTGTTGTAGTCGCGTAGGTGTGCATGGCACCATTAAATATCGTAGGAGGCGATGACCCTCCGCGCGGCTGAGGTTCCCGCATCGTAGTCGCTTTGTCGCGCAGGTTTGGATGATGCATTAGGCGCACCTTCTTTTTATTTTATCTGCTTGAACTCAGCTTATTTACTTTGACAAAATACGTTTAAAATTCATCATCATCAGGATCAACCCGTCGCCGGCTCACTACTGAGCACAAGTCTCCTCTCAGAATGGAAAGCTACCACACTGGCCAAGCACGTATTGGCACACCTCACGCACCTTTGAGGGAGCATTATGGCTAACTCTCAAGCATGCAGGTTTCCTGACGGTGTTTTCCTTCACCACTTCGTTGTCTGTCTGTGTGTCATCTTTCAAGAGTATCAAAACTTATAAATTGGGTACTTCCCGTTTACGTAGAATCATGAAAGGCAGGTAGCAATATTTTATAGCCCAAGCACTCTACTCCTGTGGCCCAAGTAAAGAGAAAAATCTGACAACTGAATTGTCATTACATAAAAAAAAACTTGTACGGAACTCTTCATGTGTGAGGCAGACTCGCACTTGACCGGTTTTTGAAAGTTATGTCAAATAAAAATTTGACATGCAATAACAAACAAAATGAAATACACGCCACTTTATTCCTTATTTCATCGGGTGAAAGTCGATTTCAATTTAATCGTAGGTATATCTTGAAAAGCGAACTATTATACGACTACGTAAAATGGGTACATTTTTAAAGCAACGACATGTTAGAAACAGATATTTCGTTTTGGTCGTGTTAAACTATGTGAGTCATTCAGATAATTCTTGATTTATACTAGCGGCACGCTATGATGGCCGGTTTGACACATTACAATAGTGATGTGGAATGTCAATTTACTCTCGAACAAAAAACAATTAAGTTTTGTTTTTGTACCTGATTAAATAGGTTTAATAAAACAAAAATGTATATGTTTATTTAATTTATTTGAACGAACTGAATATTTGAACGAAAATGAATATACATACTTTATATGCACACAAGAAACATATGAATACAAAAGATACCAAAAAAGGTGCCACAAAAGGCCATAATTAATCAGATTCGTCCATACTACTATTTTCACTGTCGTCACTGCTATCATCACATACATTAATAATTATATGTTCGTTTTCTATAATATTATCTATTTTCACATCTCTTTCATAATCTTCCCTTATTAATTTAACAGTTCTATTCACAACCTTTTCCCAGTCTCCTTTAGTCACATGTTCACAAGCTTCTTCTAATAATTTTAGCATTTTTTTTGTGGTAAATGGGGGTTCTGTATTGTGTCTTGTCGATTTCAGAGGTTTGTCCACATAGTGAAAATTGTTCATATTCACAAGTACATTCACCCCTTAAATGGTGCAAACTGATTTTTCTACACTTGTATACATTTAAGAAATCAATTTAATAAATAAATTTTGAGTCCTAAACCTAAAACTACATTCGATAAAATTTATGAATCTCTGCACATCACTATCGTCAATAAAGTAATACAATTATTTCCTTCAAAGTCGTTATCAATTAATACGGAACTTCATGAGCGGACAAACGTCAAACCGGCCATCATAGCGTGCCGCTAGTTTAGTGATGTTCGGTCAAAAATATTTCATGGAACGTATAATTAACATAACATTGATGTTACTTTTGAAGAGATATTAGCTGCCTTATTGGATTTATATTATTATAGAAATTGGGTTTTAGAATGGCACAAATAAACGGTAATTTATGAATAAAGTTTAAAAAGCGTGAAATAAATTTAGTCTACTAGCTAGAGACCTGTGACACACAGACAGACAGACGGACAGATAGATAGATAGATAGACAGTAGAGTGGCATTAATAGGGCTCCGTTTTTACCCATTGGGTACGGAACCCTAACAAAAAAATGGCCATAATGTACGGTCAAAGACCGTAAGTCGTTCAGCACCTTAATGCACACATGCGTTAAGTGTGTGTTGGCGTGGTTATGGGAAAAGGTCATAATTGCGAAGGGTTTTTGATGCAATAGTTTCACGGAATCGCTACTCGAATTCTGAGGCTGACCGTACCTACCTGTAAGTAGGTATATGTGTTATTCCTTTCATTTACTAAAACTGTTACATATACTTACTTCCACCATCATCATCTTCTCAACCTATCGTCGCACCTACCCGGAACTGAACACGCATCCTCTTTCAAAATAGAAAGTTTTGGGTCGTTGTACACCACGCTGGCTAAGTTCGGAATAGCAAACTTCACACACCTTCGCTCTGGTGCTCTCGCCCAAATTACCTAAATAAATAATACCTACCTAAATAATTAATTATTATTAGCTATTCACAAACAACATATAACGACCAAATGAAACCAACAAAATTATTGTCAAATTCATTTTATCGTCACTAATTTGTTTTGTTAAATAACAATTCCTATGTTTGCAGTAATTACAAATAATTGCTGATCGACGCTAGCCAGGCGTTGCGTGGTTATAATATTATTAGAATAAAAGATTTGATGATTTTTACTACAGTTCCTCATATTATTATATACATTTAATAGGAAAACTGACTGACTGACTATACATATAGCAACTACCAGCATATGCTATCTAGTGCTAATACTAGGTAGGTACGTAAGTATTGTTATATTCAGAATATAGGTACCGACCTAGGTTTTGTATTTAGAAAAGAATAAAGGGGATTTTTATAACGAAAAAATATCTCAATATGACGGGAAAAAGAATGATCAGGAAATACCTTAAATCTCCATTTGGACCGAGCTGTAAATAAAAGCTAGTTGTACTAAAAAGGAAAATTAATTAAAAAAAAGAGAGAACGCCTCACAAGGAAAAGTTTTTAAAAAATATTTAAGAGGTAAGTAAAGTTTAAAAGTTCATAAAAGTTTTTTCCAAATTGAATACGAATTAATTCATGAAAACCCGTTTTTGGAACTTTAGCGAAGTCGCTTACAGGAAATTTTCTTGTAGTTAATAAAATTACACCTATTTCATTAGAGGTAGGTATGTAGAACCTGGTCCTTCTTAAAAAGCAGTATTCTTATTTCGTATACGAAAGGAAAATGATATTATACAACTTATATAATACAACTAATATAACTTTATTTTATGTAGGACGAATTGTGCTACTTTACGAATATGACATGTCAGGGCTATATTTTGCCGCCAAGCGATTTAGCGTTTCGGTACGTTGCCGTGTAGAAACTAAAGTGGTATGGGTTTAATAAAAACTGCCATACCCCTTCCAGGTTAGCCCGCTTACATCTTAGACTGCATCATCACTTACCACCAGGTGAGATTGCAGTCAAACATTAACTTGTATCTGAATAAAATAAATAAATAAAAAGTTTACCCCGCTAGCCAAGTGCGGATTGGCAGACTTTACACACGTTTGGGATTATTACTCTCAGGCGTGTAGGTTTCCTCACGATGTTTTCGTTCACTGCTAAAGCAAGTATTGGCGTCACTCAGAAAACCAAGTATCATTTAAATATTTTGTATCGAATAATTCGAATGTCCTCCCAAAACCTACACAAAAAACACAGGTTCAATGTGTAGAGGTTATTCGAGAGTTTTCATCAACAAAACACTAGTGGCAAAATAAATAATTTAATTAGAGATTGCTATCACAACATCTAACTATCCAGTTAACAACACAGGTGCGTGGCCAGGATCAAACCCTCAACCTTCCAAGTATGAGGACGTCAAGGCTATCACGGCTGTGTGAGCAAGTGATTTAATTATTGCTGGACTAGCTGACGCCCGCGACCTCGTCCGCGTGGATTTAGGTTTTTCGAAATCCCGAGGGAACTCTTTGATTTTCCGGTATAAAAAGTAGCCTATGTGCTAATCCAGGATATTATCTATCTCCATTCTGAGTTTCAGCCAAATCCGTCCAGTGGTTTTAGCGTGAAGGAGTAACAAACACACACACACACATAAACTTTCGCCTTTATAATATTAGTGTGATAGAACGATTAAACGCACATAACTCTGAAAAGTTAGAGGTGCGTCAGGGGTTAAACACAAAATATTTTAGTCATGTTTGGCAAAGCACATATTGTGCTCTCGCCAAGGACACACAAGTGCGGTGCGCCACGCTCAAACAGTCTCATTAGCGAGCTAAGTGCTTGCGCTGACAGACGTGAGCATTCTTTACTTAATTGCACTACTTTACTGCCAAGCTGGAACTTGGTAGCGAGTAAAACATGCTGGCTCCAACTTTGGAACAAATGTGCCTTGTTCTTCAATTAACTTGAAGTCAGAACATTTATTACATAATATTGTGTTGTACGCTTCATTTCTAAGTATCAAATAACAGATCAAATTGGATTAAAAACTAGCATAAGTCATATTGATAAAAAAACAACGATTTCGTTGGTATATTGCGATTCTGAATAATCGATACTTTCTGATACTACTTACAATAATTTAGGGGTTTCCAACAATAGAGAAGTCTCATGTGGTCTCACTAAATCACAAACGTGACGTCTATCAAACTTGATCAATCTTTACATTCTACGTAGAATGCAAAACAATAAATTAAGATTTCTGTGCGTAGAAATAGAAACCGCACATATCTAATTTACAAATCTAATACAGAAATCTAAGTAAGAAAATTAAGATTTCTATGGTTCTATGTAACTTAGGCGAAGTACCTACGGGGTTCAAACATCGCTAAAATTTCTAACTCCGAGCTAGTACTTAGAATTTCTTGACAGAAAAATCCAATCCCTAACTATTTTTTGCCCGACCCGGGAATCAAACCCAGGATCTCATCATCCGCAGTGTAACATGCTAACCACTGGACCAACGAGGCAGCGCATTGGATTAATACATAACTAAATAGGTTAATAACACTTTTTTCGAGAAAGAGGAAAAAGGAAGATTTAGTTCCGACACGCAACCGAGAAATCTTGCGTCTAATATGCTTCTAGTAGGGTGACAAGATAGTAAAGTTTTTTAGGATTTTTTACACCCTTTCACTTTTTTTTCGGGAAGACTAAATTGTCTAGAGATAATAAAAAGATTCCGACGAATTGAGAACCTCCTCCTTTTTTCGAAGTCGGTTGAAAAGAGGATGGAGTTATGGGAAAACATATTTGGCTCCGATCAATTCGAAAGGAAAATACCCTGTTGTCCAACAGGGTATTTTCCTAAATTTAATAGTCTCTAAATTGACTGTTGGTCAGACTTAATTAAGTACCAGCTTCATAAGATCTTGATCACTAAAACTGATGTAAGACCAAGACCATGTTTAACACTGAGCCTGAGACCTTTTTTCACATGCGATTGTGTATCTTGTGTCCTCCCAATGGGAGATCTTCCATCCCTGTACTATTTGGTGCGAGGTCGCACTTAAATCACTTTGGAATTCAGCATTAAGTAAGAAAGTAATGGTAACCCTACCTAGCATTAGTAACCCGCGGCGCGCGCTTACAGGCCTTTGTTACCCCACCTTTATTGTTGGACAAGTTTCTTTGGGATTCTCACTTTAATTTGTTTTCCTTTTATTTGTGGCTTGTCTGTCTCCTGTAATAGCTTTTGTTCTCGCGGGACCCGAACTTTATTCTGTAATGAATGACCCGTTTTTTTTAAACATCTTTTTAATGGCTTACCGAAATTTGTAAGCAATTTTTAAATTAATTAAGGTTTTTAAATTTATTTTGTTTTTATTCAAATACAAGTTAGCCCTTCACTGTAATCACACCTGGTGGTAAGTGATGATGCTGTCTAAGATGGAAGCGGGTTTACCTGGAAGGGGTATGGCAGTCTTTTAATCCAGAAAATCAAAGAGTCCCCACGAGATTTGCAAACTTTAACACACGTGGACGAATTTGCGGATATTTCTTCCGCAAACCCTACAATTAAATATATATTTCATTGTGGAATTCGCCGAAGAAATGTTTTAATGAAAAATAATTCATAGTAAAACCATTCTACAACATAATATACGATGTCCATAGAATATGGCTGTAACATCTCTCCATCGGGTTCCACAAGTAGCGTTCCGAGGTCAGAGCTCAGCGCCACGCGCAACTTGGCTAATGAATTGGAAACGCATCTGACACACTGGTGCTGTTGTTTGTGAAATTTGCTTATAAAAACAGTCGCTTACTGCTATCCTTTGCACCTAGAGCATTATAAAATGTAAATAAATGTAGTCATGTCACATTTAATGAAAATATTACAATAAAACTTAAAGCTAGCCTTATCTAATTACTATACAAATCATGCCCGCGTGGAATGGTGCCAAGAATACTGGCTGCATTTCCGCGTTGGACAGCCAGGCTGATCCGTTGCGCAAAAAATGAGCCAGCCCTTCTGTCACCCGTTGAGGCTATTAAACGCGGTGAAATGTCTCGTAAAAATTTCTTTGCACTAAGACTCCATGGCCCCAGGGTCTCCACGGCAAACGGAACAAAAATGTAACTCTCAATAAGAGAGGCATACTTGCGCCGCTTGCCGTTTTCAGCCATTTCTGCTGCGGCTCCCCGTCAATAAATGTTATGACAAAAAAAAATTGGTTGTCTGTAAAGTCGGTTTACTGACGATAGTTGAACGTCAACAAAGGCCGATCGCGGCGTTACCTCGCGTTAACGCGTAGGTAACGCGTCATGTTTTTTTGTGCGTGCAGCCGGCTGTATCGAATTATAAGACGTTGTCACGTCAAAATAATTTATTGGTGGTCTAGAACATATTGTACGATATTCATAGGATTTGTAAAGTCTCTCTGAGAAGTTCCACAAGTAGCATTCCGAGGTCAGAGCTCAGCGCTCGGCGTAACTTGACTAATGAGTTGGAAACTCATCTGACACACTTGCGTTTTACGGAGGTTGCCTATAACAACAGTCGTTTACTGCTATCATTCGCGCTTAAAACACATACCTGTAAAATATAACTAAATGTTATTAAGTATAAACAAGTGTAAATTAAAAATTTAAAACACCCACGATAAATAAAGGTTACAGTAATAACTAGAAAAGAGCTGATAACTTTCAAACGGCTGAACCGATTTTCTTGAATTATAGCTAAGAACACCCTCGATGAAGTCACCTTTCAAACAAAAAAAAAAAAAAAAACTAAATTAAAATCGGTTCATTAGTTTAGCAGCTACGATGCCACAGACAGATACACAGATACACACGTTAAACTTATAACACCCCTCTTTTTGGGTCGGGGGTTAAAAATAATTTATTGGTGGTCTACAAACCATATTCATAGAATTTGTAAAGTCTCTCCGTCAAGTTCCACAAGTAGTATTCCGAGGTCAGAGCTCAGCGCTCCGCACAACTTGGCTAATGAGTTGGAAACACATCTGACACACTGGCGCTGTGTTGTTTGCGGAACTTGCTCATAACAAGAATTGCTTTCCACTTGCCTTCCGCTGGAGGAGTTTATTATTGAAAGTTATATTGATCTAGTTATACAAATTTTGGAAATCCATATTCATAATTCCTATATATTTATTTTTATTAGTTTTGTACATCCATCCATACTATCCATACTAATATTATAAATGCGAAAGTGTTTCTGTCTGTCTGTCTATTTGTCTGTCTGCTACCTTTTCACGGCCCAACAGTTTAACCGATTCTGACGAAATTTGGTACAGGGTTAGCTTATATCCCGGGGACGGACATAGGCTATTTTATATCCCGGAAAATCAAAGAGTTCCCAGGGGATTTCTAAAAACCCATCCGTTTAACCGATTTGTATGAAATTGCGTACCGAGGTAGCTTGCGTCCCTGTAATTGACATAGGCATTGACTTTTTATCTCGGAAAATTAAACAGTTCCCACGGGATCTTTAAAAACCTAAATCCACGCGAACGAAGTCGCGGGCATCCTCTAGTATAATATAATACTCTGTTACAAACTAATAATAAAATTAAAAAGACAAGGGTAAAGTTTGTCTCTCTAATAGTAATTTCTTTCAGCTTCTTTCAAAAGTGAGTAAGGAGAAAATTTACTATTATTTATTTGCCTATAGGCACAGAGTATTTTCTATTACCTACTAGTATCTACCTTGCCCTATCTATCCTATTTTCCTAGACCTTTTTGGTCTCTGAATAATTATTATGAGAAGACTGAATTTTAATTATCAGTGATCTATGACAGTCTATTTGGGCTGCAAATTGGAAACCGGTCTCAGTTTTTATGTAATGCTTTGATCTACAAAGTTTGGTATAAAATGTTCACTTTTCATTAAGTCTGTAAATTAATTAATAAAGATAAATAAAAATTACAGTAAGTATTCTAATTTGATTTCTGATTTTATTAGGATGATTTATAATTTTGCTTAGCATAATAAATTAATATGACGATATGATATGATATGATATATTATGAATTATATGATATTTTGGAATGCTATGTTCCAAAAATGCCAGTATTTATCAATCACACATACATATACATGAGAAGGTTATTCATTAATTCACGATGCTTACGTATGATTTATGTATTAGATTGACCGGTTATTGATGGGTTAGTATTTACATAAGACGGGCGGCAGATAAACTGAGAGTTCAGTGGGTCAAGACTCGAGATTGAAAACAACTTTAACTGCAGTCAGTTTAGCGTTATTTATTGATGCGTTATTGATTTTAATTACGTCTACGTCTACTGTTTGTGTGATATAGATATCAATCAATAAGCGTTTGGAACCCTCGTAGCTTTAGATTTAAGTTTACGTAAATAATTATCATTAATTACAAATTCCATTATTCATATCATAATCCATACTAATATTATAAAATAAATGTAATAGTGTGTGTCTGTCTGTCTGCTACCTTTTTACGGCCCAACAGTTTAACCGATTCTGACGAAATTTGGTAGAGGGTAAGTCGCGGGCATCCTCTAGTGTCATATAAAATGAGAAAATCTTTTAAAACCTAAATCCACGCCGACTAAGTCGCTAGAAAAAGTCAGTTTTGTACACGTGTAGTGCAAATGTATGTAGTAACAAGCAGTAGTACCTAATACAAATGGAAAATTTAATTTAATTTATACCTATTAAAAATAAGTTAATTCCCAGAATTTGCATCATTAAAGTATATCTAGTTAAGAGTAATCTTGGTGACCGGGTCAGTGTGATAATAAGATCAAAGTGAACTAGACAAATTTAACGACGAAGTTGTGATAAATATGTTATTGATAGGTATAATTGTGCACGTTTTCCTATAAAAAATTGTGATGATTAAGTTATTACTGAGAACGAGTCGACAAAATAATATGAAAAATCCCCCAGATATTAATGTCTAGTTTCTGACTGTAACTTTATTTATCCGCTTTTAGTAGTAGTTAAAACATCCTAAAGAATTTATAAAGGCATATAAAGGCTTTATTCATTACTAAGTTATGCCCGCGACTTCGTCTGCGTGGACTACACAAATCTCAAATCCCACCTTAGGGGTTGAATTTTCAGATGTCTACGTTATAATAGCTATTTGCATGCCAAATTTCAGCCCAATCCGTCCAGTAGTTTAAGCTGAGCGTTGATAGATCAGTCAGTCAGTCAGCTTTTCCTTTAATTCATTACTTTACCTGAAAACAGTAAAGGCATTCACGACCCTTTTTGTGTGAATATAATCAAATATTCTAGCAAAAGTTTCCCAGACTGGCAAAACTTACGTGGACAAGTCATGGGTATCATCTAGTGCTACATAATAATCAGCTATACATATAATAAAATTGTAGAAAACTGGTGTCTGTACAATGGAAATATATAAAAAAAAGTAGCAGGGGTTGTTATTATATCGATGCCGAACCCGAAATTGTAATTAATTTTTTTTTGTCTGTTTGTCTGTTTGTCTGTGTGTTTGTGCACGCTAATATCACAAACGGCTTATTCTATTTAGATACGGTTTTCACTAATATATTGTAGTAAGCTTCACTTAACATTTAGTGTTTATTTCATGTCAATCGGTTCATAAATAAAAAAGTTATGTCAATTTAAAGAATCACGGCGAACATTTTTATTAGCTACCTAAACGACGGTATATGTAATTCAAAATATGCTGCCCGAAAAGTCACTATTCCACGCGAACGAAGTCGCGGGCACAGCTAGTAATAAATAATCGTGTAAAGTATTCTTGAAACAACAGCAATCGCTTTATTTTAAAAACGTCTTTGTCCACACTAGAGTCCGTCTCGGTTAGTAAAAGGCCATTAACTGCTGCAAATATTGTTTCAGGTGTGCGCGGTGCAGCGGAAAGCGCTGTGTGCTTTTTCTTACAAAAAAAAAACGTTTAATTTGCAGCCGCTTTCCCGCTTTTCCGCTCCAACGCTGTTTTACATACGCTTTTATACTCTTTGAATTGAGCGGATAAATCTTCTTCCCGGCAACTTTTCTCACATAAATCCGCAAAGGAAAAATTTTATGAAAATCATATTAAAGCCATTAAAAATATGTTTTTCAAAGTAGGTAAAAAAGCGGTCAGGTGCGAGTCGGACTCGCAGACGAAAGGTTCCGTGCCATGGTAAAAGATATAACACTTTTTACTTTTTTTTTTATGTAATCACAAATTCACGGTTTTCAGATTTTTCCCTTTACTTGTGGTAGAAGACATTGCTGCCACATTTCATGATTCTAGGGCAACGGAAAGTACCCTATAGGTTTGTTTCCTTGATGGGTCTTGACAGACACGAGAGACAGACTGATAGACTGACTGACTGACAGACTGATGACTGTGTGCCTAGTGGGAGATTTTTAACCTATTCGATCGCCTAAAAGTTAACTGCGTTTTGTATGGAATTGAAACAGCGCCATCTAATGACAAGAAGATGGCGCTGTTTCAATTCCATACAAAACGCAGTTAACTTTTACGCGATCGAAAAGGTAAAAATCTCCCACTAGGCACACTGATGAGATTGACTGATTGATAGACAGACAGACAGTCAGATGACGAAGTGATTCTATAAGGGTTCCTTTTTTCTCTGAGATACGGAACCCAAAAAACGTTTTAGCTAGATAAAAATTGTCTGCTTTATTTTTCACACGCTACTGTTTTCTACAAAGTTTATAAATCCGCAAAGGAAACTGTTATGAAAGGCATAATAAGATTATGTTTTTTTATTTAATTTATTTCATAACCTGTTTTAGTAACATAAAAACATTTTGCTCTAACCTACTCTATTAGTGTATGAATAAAAAGTTGAAGCAAATAGTTCTGAAAGTATTTTTTCTGGAATAAGAGCCTTGTGCTTAAATGATAAGGCATTAGTAAAAAGTCTTTGTTTTTTTTAATAGTAAAGTTTCTATGTAAATAGATTCATCATCATTATAAACAACCCACCGTTGGCCCACTGCTAAGCGCAAGTCTTCTCTCACAAGTATAAATTAATTTATAACACCCCCGACAGGTGAAGGTTACAGTAACTAGAAAAGAGCTGATAACTTTCAAACGGCTGAACCGATTTTCTTGGATTATAGCTAAGAACACTCTCGATCAAGCCACCTTTCAAACAAAAAAAGCTAAATTTAAATCGGTTCACTAGTTTAGGAGCTACGATGCCACAGACGGATACACAGATACACACGTCAAACTTATAACATCCGTCTTTTTGGGTCGGGGGTTAAAAATGAGAAGGGCTTGGGCTTATAGCCCATCACACTAACCAAGTGCGATTGGCAGACTTCGACAATGTTATGGAGAACTCTAAGGCATGCAGGTTGCTTCGCGATGTTTTCCTTCACCTTTAAAGCAGTGATATTTGATTGTATATAACGCACATAGATTTAGAAATGCGATGCGTTAGAAGTGAATGACGAAAACCTCAAATCCATACTTAATATTATAAACTAGCCGATGCCCGCGACTTCGCCCGCGTGGATTTAGGTTTTTCGAAATCCCGTGGGAACTGTTTGATTTTCCGGGATAAAAAGTAGCCTATGTGCTAATCCAGGACATTATCTATCTCCATTCTAAATTTCAGCCAAATCCGTCCAGTAGTTTTTGCGTGAAGGAGTAACAAACATACACACACACACACACACACACACACATACAAACTTTCGCCTTTATAATATTAGTGTGATGCGAAAGTGTGTCTGTCTGTCTGTCTATCTGCTACGTTTACGTCTGCACAGCCTAAGCGCTGTACCGATTTTAATGAAATTTGGTACAGACTTGAGATACATCCCGGGGAAGGACATAGGCTACTTTTTATCCTGGAAAATCAAAGAGTTCCTACGGGATTTTAAAAAACCGAAAACCACGCGGGTGAAGCCGAGGGCATCCTATAGTAGGTAGATAAAGCATCACCAAATGAGTAGGATATCACCGCTTTACGTTGATGCAGTGATTTTAATCAGTAAAATCACAACAGCTAAGTAGAGAAAGATCGCAGATAGAACATAGTTTTTTTCTGTTTTCTTCTTACTGTGTTGTTATCCTTATATGTGTTTTTGTGTGCAATAAAGAGTTTCTATCTATCTATCTATAGTTTTCAGTTTCCGCCATTCTATTGCAGTTGGTATAATTTATGGCCGTGTACCGACCTCCGCATGACATCAATCATAGACGTCCGATCGCCACGACACTTGACGAGCATTTGAGGATTCAAGCGAAATTTAGTGCGGCGGGAATTCACCCTCAATTTTACGGCCATTTTTAACCGACTTCAAAAAAAGGAGGAGGTTCTCAATTCGTCAGAATCTTTTATTTTGGCCATTCAAAGAGGTAACGCAGCTAGCGCTCTTAGAACCTTGTCTCATTATAACGGTTTAAATGATACTTTATGATTTGTAATTTTATATATATATTTTTTTTTTTTTTTTATTCACTATAGGCAAGCGCTTGACCACAATCACACCTGATGGAAAGTGATGATATGGTCTAAGATGGGACGCGTTTACCTAGAAGGTGCCTATTCACTCTTGTTTTAAAGATACCCGGATTGTAATTGGTAGGAAACACAGATCGCGGGAGAGTATTCCAAACCTTAGCCATGCGTATGAGGAATGAACATTCCTTAATTATATTAATTTATTTTAAAATTTTGTTCTTATAATATTATTATACCTTTAATTATAATATTATTTTACAAGCTCAATTATTATTACAAATCACGACACACAATTTAAAGCAATATGAATATTTGAAAATGAATAAGTAAGAGACGAAAAAAATAAAGTAAAATTATAAATAAAATAAGTATACGCAAGTGGAACTACGAAAGCAGAAGAAAAGCTTCTCTTTCTTCTATTCCCGACTTGAAAATAAGGAGCTTTCAAACTTCATGCGAATTTGAAGTCGATTAAAATAACGTTACATTGATAAAAAAACGTGCGGTGAAGACTGTTATAGAGGAAGTCTGTAGCCTGAAACATTGAATATCGTTCAGAAGGGCGTCAGCTGTCGCCACGAGCACACGCGCCATGATTGATGTCATGCGGAAACTTCCGCGGATGCACCCGCGCTTTATTGGAACTCTGAGGTTGAAATCTATAGAGCGCACTTTGACTTTGTTTAGACTTAAGTTTCAGTTAAAACGAGACAGGTATATCGCTGTTTCGTTTTAACACTATCTTAAGTCTGAGCAAAGTCGAAGTGTGCTCTTTAGATCTCAGCCTTAAGGGGCATGAGACCGGCCTGCCCGCGAAATTCAAATTTAATTTGGTTGTATTTTTTAAACTAATACGACAACGTAGGCTTATGGTTATTTTATTTGCGACAATGGCAATATCATCCTCACAGGTTTATATAAAAATCTTTACTTGAAAAGGTCCAGTTTAAGAAATAAATTGAAGTATCGACTATTCTCTACTTTAATTTATTTCTTAAACTGGACCTTTTGCATTTAGTAGCACTATTGCTAATTTCAAATCATTTTCATATGGAGAATTTATTATTTTTCTTCACAGCTGCACAGCAAAAATTGAGAATTGATAAATTCCGTGAAAAGTTCACGGAATTTATCAGCTTTCAATTTTTGCACTTGAAATCGGTTGGTTGATTAGTTTAACTAGGAATCAGGATCACGATCAATAGCGCTGATATTTTGCAGTGGTTCTTTACAGAAGGTAAATTTTCGCACTTAAGTGATTGTCATTGCTTAAAGCTTTCTGTAAAACGTAGCAAAAAATCTTTTGTTAAATTAAGTAATTTAACATCTAGTGATGTTTAATTTTCAGCGATGCGATTCTCGCTCGCGCGCTCTTTAACGACTATGGCTAAACCCTTCTCATTCTGAGAGGAGTCTCGTGCTCAGTAGTGAGCCGGCAATGTGGGATGATCATGATTCATTTTGTATTCGTACATAGCATAAAAAAATACCTTATTAATAAAAGGTCTACATAAAGTATCGTACCTACAAGATAACACAGTATAAACACATACCTACCGTAAAAGAGGGTAGGCTACGTCCGCTAAACGTCGCGCCGCATTGAATCACGTTCAAAAGGTCGTCAGCTGTCACGGCGATCGGACGTATGATTAATGCCGAGCAGAAAATTTCGGGGAATTTTCGCCCGTAAATTATTATTATTTTAACTCTGTAAACAGTGTGGGTTTCAGAAGGTTAGACTGTCGATGAACTTTTGCCTTTGTTTACGATAGCGTGACTTGTGAATTTTAAAACATATGTGTTATTTCTTTTACGTCTCATTGATTTATTTGAGACTTTTGGACTGATTTTAATGATTTTTGTATTATTCATGTAGAAAAATGTTTTTTCGAGAATTTGGCAAGCAAGTGAGGCCCCGATTATTGTCCGTAACATCTAATATTATTCGTGGAACCTTTAAGAATTAACTTCTTATACAACATAGGGTGAAATAGGGGTTTGAAATTTGGGTAGTCCATGCAGATGAAGTCGGGGGCATAAGCTAGTCTTTAAACTAAAACGAGAGCAGAAATCTACAAAGAACTACAAATATTTGAAGTGAACGTTATTACTCTCAGTTTTGTTACTTATCTCGATAGAAACGTAATATTTTCATTGTAACAGTTCGGAGTCGACTTATTGGCGATATTATTTTTCTTTTATATTGTGTTCTGATAGTGGAAGGTTATTAAATTGATGTTTTTTCTACGTAACTCATGTTTATACTTACATGTTCATTGTTCAACCTTCGCGGGGTTGTGTCTACAACGTGTAGGCGGATCGATTTCATCCAATTAATTAACTAGTTATTAGCTTATTATGTTACATGGTGCCCCGTTAACCTAGTAGTCGTCTAATCATCCAATCCAATCTACACAACGTTTCTGATATGAACCGCTAAGGTGTGGGATGACCTTCCAGCGTTCGTGTTTCTCAATACCTACTGTAAAAGAAGGTAGGCCACATTCAAACGCCGCGCCGCAAAAATCACGTTCAAAAGGTCGACGCATGATTAATGTCGAGCAGAATATTTTGGAAAACTCAACGTTTCTGATACGAATCGCTAAGGTGTGCAATGACCTTCAAGCGTCCATATTTCCTGCTAAGTAGGTACCTAAATACCTTCCTAACCTAACTACCTTCAAGACAAGACTGAATATAGGCATATTCTAGGCAAGCGCGCTCCACCTTAGACCTCATCATTGCGTTTTGTAGCAAGCAGAGAGTATATATATATATAAACATAAAATCCATAGTTTAAAATTTCTTTTTAGATTCATAAACGTATTACTTAATGGTTAGACCTAACCCCGACTGTATGGAGTGAAGTCTCATATAAAATTATAACGCGGTTAAAGCTACGAAGATCTCGTAGCTGCAGACAGTATCGTACAGTAAAGGTTGGTAAATAGTATTAGATTTCTCATTAGACCTAATCCCGTAGACTCTACGGAGTTAGATCTCATGTCAAACTATGCCGTAGCTACAGCTACGAAGTCTTATAACAGCAGACAGTATCGCACAGTAAAGTAGATTTGTCATTAAAGACCTAATCCCGAAGAGTCTAAGGAGTTAGATCTCAAGTCAAACAATGACGTAGCTACAGCTACAAAGTCTCATAGCAGCAGACAGTATCGCACAGTAAAGGTTGGTAGGTAAATAGTATTAGATTTCTCATTAGACCTAATCCCGTAGACTCTACGGAGTTAGATCTCATGTCAAACTATGACGTAGCTACAGCTACGAAGTCTCGTAGCAGCAGACCGCATCGTACAGTAAACGTTAATAAATAATATTAGATTTCTCATTAGACCTAATCCCTTAGACTCTACGGAGTTAGATCTCATGTCAAACTATGCCGTAGCTACAGCTACAAAGTCTTATAACAGCAGACAGTATCGCACAGTAAAGGTTGGTAGATAGTATTAGATTTGTCATTAAAGACCTAATCCCGTAGAGTCTAAGGAGTTAGATCTCATGTCAAACTATGACGTAGCTACAGCTACGAAGTCTCGTAGCAGCCGACAGTATCGCACAGTAAAGGTTGGTAGATAGTATTAGATTTGTCATTAAAGACCTAATCCCGTAGACTCTACGGAGTTAGATCTCATGTCAAACTATGACGTAGCTACAGCTACGAAGTCTCAGAGCAGCAGACAGTATCGTACAGTAAACGTTAATAAATTATATTAGATTTCTCATTATACCTATTCCAGTAGACTCTACGGAGTTAGATCTCATGTCAAACTATGGCGTAGCTACAGCTACAAAGTCTCGTAGCAGCAGACAGTATCGCACAGTAAAGGCACGGTAATATTATGTATTAATATTACCGTGGTGAAGGTTGGTAAATAGTATTAGGAAGAAACAGTTAAAAATTATTTTGCTATAATCCGCCAACAGAAAAAATCTGTATGGTCAAACATGCAGTTACAAGCTAAGCACCGCTTACCTCCCCAACCAAGCAATAAAGCCAAGTTCCCAAGCAAGCACTGCCACCACCATTCACATGCAACACCACACAAGACTTTTCCACTACTCTCGACGCACGTTTCGCCCCGACACCGGAGCATCCTCAGGATCACTTGACAATACAGCATTGTAAAGTCAAAATCTCCTGAGGATGCTCCGGTGTCGGGGCGAAACGTGCGTCGAGAGTAGTGGAAAAGTCTTGTGTGGTGTTGCATGTGAATGGTGGTGGCAGTGCTTGCTTGGGAACTTGGCTTTATTGCTTGGTTGGGGAGGTAAGCGGTGCTTAGCTTGTAACTGCATGTTTGACCATACAGATTTTTTCTGTTGGCGGATTATAGCAAAATAATTTTTAACTGTTTCTTGCTAAACATGAACTTCCGCAAAGTAACGCCTGATTCTATCCAAATAGTATTAGATTTGTCATTAAAGACCTAATCCCGTAGACTCTACGGAGTTGATCTCATGTCAAACTATGACGTAGCTACAGCTACGAAGTCTCGTAGCAGCAGACAGTATCGTAAAGTGAACGTAAAAGTCTAATACCGTGCCGTCACATGGATTGATTTACGAGATGTTAGCTGTATCTTTAGACTTGTGGTGAGATTGCTTTTGTTTACTGAATAATGGTTCACTGCGCTTAGAAAAGTTACTTCGGTTTTTTATTCCGATATAAGTTAGCCCTTGACTGCACTCTCACCTGGTGGAAAGTGATGATGGTACAGTCTAAGATGGAAGCGAACTAACTTGGAAGGGGTATGACAGTGTTATTAACCCCATCTCCCTGGTCGGTTAGTATGCGGCGTTGTATCGGGATACTAAATCGGCACGGCATTGCCACTAGGTCGGTAACTAGCCACGGCCGAAGCCTCACACCAGACCAGACCAGAAATTTAGAAATTATAAAATTCCGAACCCCTGCCGGGATTAGAACCTGGGACCTCCTACTAATAAGACCAAGCGCTTACCACTGAGCCAGGGAGGCCGTCAAAAAAGTAGCTGCGTTACAGAAAATCTTGACTTTATAGGGTTCCGTACCTCAAAAGGAAAAACGGAAAACTTATAGGATCACTTTGTTGTCTGTCTGTCGTGTTTGTCAGGAAAATTTATAGAGTACTTCCCGTTTCCGTAGGCAGGTCTTATAGCACAAGCAAAGGAAAAAATCCGAAAAACGTGAATTTGTGGTGTCACATCACAAAAAAAATATGAGTACATGAACAAATAATAAGTATTTTCAATTTTCAAAGTATGATAACTATACCAAGTGGGGTATCATATTATGAAAGAGCTTTACCTGTACATTCCAAAACAGACTTATTTATTTTTACGCAAAATAGTTTTTGATGAATCGTGCAAAATGTCGGAAAAATTACCTGAGTACGGAACCTTCATGCGCGAGTCTGGCTCGCACTTGGCCGGGTTTTTAAACAGATCCCGACTTTTCTTAAAAGTTAATATTATTAAAATAGGTCGTACGCTACGGGCTGCGATGCATCGTAAAAGTTAGCTTTGACATTTTTTGCCCCATTGAAAGTTTGTGATCCTAACTTTTTAATGGACTACTAAACGGCAAAGGAAGAGGTTCAGTTTATTTTCAAACTGAATTTACAAACAACCGCCGGTAGATTTAGAAAAATCAGTACGCTACATTTAATAAGTAGTTAAGATAAGATAAGTAGTTAAGTTTTTTTTTTCTCTCTCATCTGGCTTTACAAAGATTAGCCAATGTCAAGTTTGTAGTTATTTACAAGTTAGAAAAACTATATAAGTATGATACCTCGCTTGGTATAGTTATCTTACTTTGAAAATTGAAACACATTTAAATTTTTTTTAATGGTTACATAACACAAATTCGCGGTTATCAAATTTATTCCTGTACTTGTGCTATAAGACCTACCTACTTACCAAATTTCATGATTCTAGGTCAACGGGAAGTATCCTATAAGTTTCTTGACAGACACGACGGACAGACAGACAGACCCTAAAAGCTTGTGATAGTTTAAGAAATAAAGGATTTCTTTCTAATATAATATGTACCTAGTCCTAGTTGTTACTCCAATGACTCCCAAATGTCTCTGTCATACACTTTTAGACCTTCGGAAAGCTCCTAAGGGTCATGAAAAAGCACTTCGCCCGTCTGTAGCCCGTTAAACGATATGACCTGTCAGGTGATACCTTTTATTATTGCGTTACTTCACTTTATAATTCATCAACTTGATCTCTTAATAGAACTGCGATAGTAAAACGGGCATTCTCCAGAGTTTATTTTATTTCAAATTAGGTACTGAAAAGGGATCGCTAGAAATACTGCTGAAACCTAATTTTTGGAGTTCGGTACCTCAAAAGGAAAAACGGAACCCTTATAGGATCAATTTGTTGTCTGTCTGTCTGGCTGCGTCTGTCTATCCTTCCGTCTGTCTGTCTGTTCGTCCGTCTGTCGTGTCTGTCAAGAAAACCTATGGGGTACTTCCCGTTGACCTAGAATCATGAAATTTGGTAGGTAGGTAAGTCTTATATCTTAGGTATATGAAAACCGTAAAGTGGTTACATCATTTACTTGCTTTACTTGCAACGTTTTACATAAAAGTGGTAGGTAATATATCTTGTACGGTGATACGAAATACTTTGTGTGCGAGTCAGACTCGCACTTGACCGGTTTTTATATCTATCACACTATCATTATAAACGTGAAAGTTTGTGTGTATGTATGTGTGTGAGTATGTTTGTTACTCTTTCACGCAAAAACTGCTGAACGGATTTGGGCGAAAATGGAGATAGATAATATCCTGGATAAGCACATATGCTACTGTTTATCCCGGAAAATCAAAGAGTTTCTATAGAATTTTGAAAAACCAAAATCTACGCGGACGAAGTCGCGGGCATCAGCTAGTACTAGATACCTTGAAGCATGCATCTCAATTTAGATATATTTTCTAAGTTGGCTCAAAGTATGAGCAACCCTAAATTTACCTAGACTGCGAAATCGGAAGGCGCAGAGTTTCCAGACGGCTTTGTAAAAGGCTAGTAACCCTGGAATCCGTATTTATTCGCAGTGGAAATTATGTAGACACAAGACCGAGACAGGCGACACGCAAAACCATTTACTCTGAGAGCTGGCGGACGATTACTCAAAGTTCATGATCATGTTCTACGGAGCACTACCCAATGGAGGAAGCGCCGGGACATAGGTATAAACATGTGATGTGTGATACAATTTACAAAATAAACGTCTTTTCTGTGCCTTTCTTTTCTTTCACTACTAGCACAGGTGTCCTCTTGGAATGAGACCACAGGCCACCGCCACGCTGGCCAAGTGCGAATTAGCAAACTTCACACACTTTTGAGAACATTATAGAGAATTCTCAGGCTCTCTCAGGTTTTTTCACGATGTTTTCTTTCACCGTTAAAGCAAGATTTAATAGCTTAAACGCACATTAGAGGTGCGAGCCTGATATCGGACTCCCGACTTCCCGAATACAAGGCAGACATCGTAAGCACTAGACTATCACCAGCTACAATTAAGTACAATAATAGAATAACATTGTTATTTCGTCGAATTCTTAGGTTATTATTTATTGTAGTATAAGTGTACTTATTAAGTGTTTATATTAAATTTAATTTATTAATATTAAATAATAACTAAGCGTGCCTAAAAAACCATAGTCATGTTGTGCGACCATATAGGATTACAATAAGGTCAAAATGTATCAATTTAAGAATTAAGTTAAAGTTATTATTGTAATCTGTTTTGGTTGACAATAAATAAATAAAATAAATAAAAATAAACAACAACTTTACTCAGACTTTATTCAGAGTTAAAACAAGACAGTTTTGGGACTGACTCTATCTTATTTTAACTCCACTAAGAGTGATTACGCACTAATCCGATCTCTGATCCAAATCCAAGCTATTCAGTGGACATCTTTGATATGTACATATCAAAGATGTCCACTGAATAGGTCATACGTCCGATTTTAATCCGAGGCACATCCAAGACACTCCGAGATACTGTCACGGATGACGGAGAGATATTATTTTCACGGACTCGAATCGGATGTGTGCGTAATCGCTCCAAGTCTGAGCAAAGCCAAAGTACGCGCTAGAGATCTCAGCCTTAGTGAATACCCGACTATACAAATTAGCAGATAACGCTAACTTCGGTGAGCAAGTTTAATTTACTCAAAAACTTACACCCGACGCTCAGATAGATAACATTATAAAACACAAGTGTAAATTAAAAATTTTCAACACCCCCGACAAATCATTTTCAAATAAATAATTATGTATATCTAGGCAACGTCCATCTTGACAGCTTGACATTTGTCAATTGTCACTTGAATATTATGAACCTAAGGGTTATCTAACCTTCTTTTCTACAAGAAAACTAGAAAAGAGCTGATAACTTTTAAACGGCTGAACCGATTTTCTTGGATTATAGCTAAGAACACTCTCGATCAAGCCACCTTTCAAACAAAAAAAAGTAAATTAAAATCGGTTCATTCGTTTAGGCGCTACGATGCCACAGACAGATACACAGATACACAGATACACAGATACACAGATACACAGACACACAGATACACAGATACACAGACACACAGATACACAGATACACACGTCAAACTTATAACACCCCTCTTTTTGGGTCGGGGGTTAAAAAGTGAGCATTATTGCTAGCAGAATACCGCTACAACAATAAATATTAACTTCCAACTTTGTAGTTTGTAGTTTATTTTACATTTTCAGCGTTAAGGCGAACTACGCGTTAACAGACTCGTTAATCCAGATTTCAGATAGGAGTCCCGAATAAGTAATTTTGTAGTCGGTCTACTTCAACTGCATGCATAACTTAGGCACACATGTAGGACGTCGGAGCGAACTAACTTTTCCGTTAACCACTTCGGCAGTGCTGCCATACAAACTTTGACTACATGACTGGGTCCTTATTTGTATGATCGCTTAGTACTGGATTACTACTGTTAATTAAATGGTATGAAAACATTTACAAAAATTGAGATTTTTCTAGTCTAGATATTACATCTAATACTTATCTCTACTGCTTTATGCCCAAAAAAAAAAATGTTTGAGGGTTCATGTATGTATGTATTATGTACCCACTAGATGCTCGTGACTTCGTCCGCGTAGATTGAGTTTTTTTTTAATCCCGTAGGAACTCTTTGCTTTTCCGGGACAAAAAGTAGCCTATGTCACTCTCCAGGTTTTTAACTATACTCAAGCAAAAAATTACGTCGATCCTTCACTCCGTTGCGCCGTGATTGAAGGACTAACCAACAAACCAATAAACGAACAAACAAACACGCTTTCGATTTATAATATGTGTTGTGATGTGAGTTTTTACTCCACCATAACTCCTAAATGCCGAAACAGATTTGGGTGTATGGGGTTACATCATCCCGACTCCCGAATAAAAAGGTATGAGCTTTGCCTATCTGGAGTTTTATAATATCTTTGATAATATCTGCTTCTGGAATGATCTTCTGGAACAGTTAATTAGTTGGATTGGGTATTGGGGATTGGGATTGGACATTGAAGTCAAGAGTGAATAGCCATCTTGTAGGCAAGCGCGCTCTACCTTAGGCTACATCATCTAGCTAGCAGGTCTGATTGCAGCCAAGCGGTAAACTATAAATCAAAAAAAATTAACACACTTCCTCGTAGTCCTGTGCTACGGAGAAATGAAGAAACTTATTTATTCGTAGACGGCGCTCAAACTAATCTATTCATGCCTCGTAGTTGCTGAAACGCTGAATGAAATTACGTATTCCGGGGTGTTATCTGGAATTTGGATTAATGCCTCAGTTAACGCGAGGCCGCCTACTTCCCAATTCTAAAGTTTCCTATCGCCCAGGCTTGAGAAGCATTGAGCCATAATTATATTATTATTGTGAAGACCTTTCTGGCACAGTGATGAGCACCGTGGTCTTTTGAGTAGGCGGACCCTGGGGTTTGATTTCTGGCTGGGTGAATATAGGAAGGCTTAAGAAAAGTAACTCCAATTTACATACCAATCTCTGTAAGCAAGTGTAAATTATAAATTTATAACACCCCCGACAAGTGAAGGTTACAGTAACTAGAAAAGAGCTGATAACTTTCAAACTACTGAACCGATTTTCTTGGATTATAGATAAGAACACTCTCGATCAGCCTTTCAAACAAAAAAAAAAAAACTAAATAAAAATCGATTCATTAGTTTAGGAGCTACGATGCCACAGACAGATACACAGACAGTTTGACACACGTCAAACTTATAACTTTTTGGGTCAAAATCAATATTACAGTATCTAAGTTATGACATCAAACGAGTCAGTCGCTGGATTCAGGTGGTGCAAGACAATGGCATGTGGAAGTCCATACAACAGACCTAAGTCCAGCAGTGGATGTCTAAATGATGATGATGATGTAAGAGTAAGTATAGAGCACGACAAGTCGAGATGGAAATTGGAGTACGAGGCGGGAGGACACCCCGCAAGCCCGCACGTCACCCGCGCTATCCCGCACCGAGTTAGCACAAGGGCTGTGAGCCCGTTGCCATCTCGAACTGTCGCGTACTATACGAGATCTCTCCACGCTCTAGATAAAGTAGGTGCTAAATAATTTAATTTAAAAATTTTACCACGTTATCTTATTAAAGGAGACAAAGTAAAATCCACGAGAAAACCTCTTACGTAACGGGGTAGGTACCAGGAAATGCATTTCACTAGCATTTTTCCCCTTTTTAGGGTTCCGTTTCTAAAGGATAAAACGGAGCCCTATTAATGTCACTGCTGATCAGGAATTCAACTTAATTTCTTTACAGGGCAGCCGGAAAAAAAATCCTATCCTAGCATGTGTTGTCCGTATCTAGAACTATTTGCGTACAAATATATTTTTTATTCTTTTTCTTATGAAAAATTTTCAAAAGAAAAATAAAACCGACTTCAAAAACCAAAAACACTAAAAAGTAGAAAATAATTTTTGTTTAGCTACACATGTAATGTACCTAGGTATGAAGTCGAGCGAGCATATTAAAACAAAATTAGAAATCCAAGAGTGAAGCTCGCCCGACTTCATACCTAGGTACATTACATGTGTAGCTAAACAAAAATTATTTTCTACTTTTTAGTGTTTTTGGTTTTTGAAGTCGGTTTTATTTTTCTTTTGAAAATTTTTTATTTCACAATTTTTAGTGGCCCCACTGTACTATAAAATGCTATGCCCAGTTAAAACCCTACTGTTTACTAAGCTATTACAGTGATCGCGAGCAATTTGCTCTTATCCATTGAGGAGTTCTGTTCTCCATCTCCGAAGATATTCATCAGATCTTCACCAAATTTATATGGGACCACCTGCACGGTATACCCTTTCAAACAAAAAAAAATTTTCCAAATCGGTCCAGGGGTCTTTGAGTAATCGGGGAACATACATATATATAAAAAAAAAAAAAAAAAAAAAGATCCCGACGAATTGAGAACCTCCTCCTTTTTTGGAAGTCGGTTAAAAACATAAAGAAATGGGGGTCTGTCAAAGTTGTCTGTTTTAGATCATCCTTGTGACGGAGTCTATCTCAAAAACTAAACTAGTAAGGAATATGAAACTTCATGTAGGTATATTATGAAAATAAGTATAATATACTTTATTTATAAAACAAATACTGATATTCATAAAGTAGTTTAAAAGCTGTGACCAAAACATAATTATTTACGGAACCCTAAAAAAGCGAGGCCCGACTCGCACTTAACTGACTTTTTTAGAGCACGTAACGAGATGTGACACTGTTCCTAACGTGACCTCTTTTGAAGAGGCAAAAAGTCCAAACCAGGACTTTTGCCTTTGACAATGCTATGTTGTTGCGTTTTCATCAGCGTTATAGTAAAATTTCGTAGAAGAGAAAAAAAATTGCGAGCTGGGTTTTAGGGTTTCGTACCGGAGACCCTATTAAAGCCTTCACTGTCCGTCGGTCTGCCTGTCTGTCTATCTGTCAGCGGACTGTATCTCATGAACCGTAATAGGTAAAGAGTTGAAATTTTTACAACAATGTAATAGCAAATAATAAAAAGTGCAATGCGTGCAAATTAAAGTAGATCGGAAATACATAATTGGAAAGAGTTTCCTATAAAATACAAAAAAATACATATGGCATAAATGTCTTGTAGGGACACGCTTGCACAATCTAGCGCCGCCTGAATCCAGAATCCTAGGACTTGTTTGATGTCGTCTGACCATCGATGCGTCTGACCAACTTCTTTCAACGGGTTTCGAAACTGAAGTGGCAATGGGCAGGACACATAGTTTGAAAAGCCGATAGATGTTTGAATCCCAAGGTACTGTAATAGCAACCACGCACCGGAACACACAGCGTTCATCGCAATCGTATAGTCAAGTGAACATCTATCAGAAAAATAAAAAACCGGCCAAGTGCAAGTCAGACTCGCGCACTGAGGGTTCCGTACTCAGGTATTTTTTCTAACATTTTGCACAATAAATTAAAAACTATTATACATAAAAATAAATAAAAATCTGTTTTAGAATATACAAGTAAAGCCCTTTCATATGATACCTCATATGAAATACCTTGGTATAGTTATCTTACTTTGAATTGAAACACATTTAATTTTTTTTTTAAATGATGTAACCACAAATTCGCGGTTTTCAGATTTATTCCTGTACTAGCCGATGCCCGCGACTACGCCCGCGTGGATTTAGGTTTTTCGAAATCCCGTGGGATTCTCTTTGATTTTTCGGGATAAAAAGTAGCCTATGTGCTAATCCAGGATATTATCTAACTCCATTCCAAATTTCAGCCAAATCCGTCCAGTAGTTTTTGCGTGAAAGAGTAACAAACATACACACACACACACACACACACACACACAGATACAAACTTTCGCTTTTATAATATTAGTGTGATTTGTGCTATAAGATCTACCTACCCGCCAAATTTCATGATTCTAGGACAACGGTAAAGTACCCTATAAGTTTCTTGACAGACACGACGGACGGACGGACGGACAGACAGACAAACAGACAACAAAGTGATCCTATAAAAGGGTTCCGTTTTTCCTTTTGAGGTACAGAACCCTAAAAATGCTAGTAACAGATAAAATTTATACAGTAAAAATAAAGAAATACATTTATTTCCTCTTCCAAGAAAGGCACCGGTGTCACGGACGTGACCGCTATTCAGTTTTCCTCGAGGAAAAATCTTAGCTCGGATATTTCCCCCTAACGATACAGATTTCAGGTAAAGCTTAGGTATAAGACAATAATCTCACGTACCTACTTGTTGATTCGTAGAAAACACGTACGAAACGAACTCTTTTTATAGTCAGCTGTAACAATTTTTATGAGAAGATTTTGAATTTGATCCTTGCCAATAAAAAAGTTGACGCTTGTGTTTTTATTATGTCAGGCGACTTTCAAGGGTAATTCGTAATTTCACAACAGCTGTAAAAAGGGATATTTTTCAGAGGAACTTATAATAGTTTTCTTTGAGATTTACTTTGGCTCTCTTACGGATCTCGTCATTTCCGATTTAGAGAGAGAAAGTCCAAGCATAGCTCTGTCCATCGCTAAGTGTCTCCGAGTTTTTTCTAATAAGACCCGTAGTTAGTAACCATGTCGGTTGCATATTATGCCATCATTGACAACACAGACTGGTCGAGATTTTGGTCTTTTCCCGAACGCTGCCTAGACAAATTGGATTAGGCGGCTAACCTCTTTCTCAAAACAAGACCTACCTAGCTGGATTGTGTGATGGTCCTAGGTACACATACTCGTCTACGAATTCGAGTGCAGAGCTCAGTTATTAGATACTGTGTGGGGCGGGACATGAGCAATAGAAATGATTTTCGTCATTACTTATGTTCATTTTTAGGTCCAGCTATTGAGAAACTGCTAAGTTCATTGAGCATTGCATTGGTCTTCCAGAGTCTCTGATATACGAAGGTGAGTGATGTACTCAGCACTGATGTTATACTAAAATGTAAAAGCTCAAAGACGTCTATCAAAGTAGCGGTAAACAAGAATACATGTTCCTGATAAAATTCCAAATATTCTAGCTATTTCCGTGTAATTTATAACTTTCGCCTGGAACTGTCATCTAACAGCTGTACACATTCGTCGTACATATTCCAACTTTGATACAGACTCAACTTTTGATGAACGCGAAACCCAAAACCCATTTCAAAGTTAGAACATTTCTAATTACTAATATTTTCTATTTGGAAATTTCCATTGGAGATAACAAAACTAGTAGTCTGACGAAAGCAAAAGGCTTTTATTTTATACTAGCTTTATGCTTGCAACTTTGTCCGCGCGGACTACACAGATTTCAAAGCCATATTTTACTCCCTTAGGGATTGAATTTTTAAAAATCCTTTAGCGGATGTCTACGTCATCAAAGCTATCTGCATGCCAAATTTCAGCCCGATCCGTGCAGTAGTTTGAGCTGCACGTTGATAGATCAGTCAGTCAGTCAGTCAGCTTTTCTTTTTTAACCCCCGACCCAAAAAGAGGGGTGTTATAAGTTTGACGTGTGTATCTGTGTACCTGTCTGTGGCATCGTAGCACCTAAACTAATGAACCGATTTTAATTTAGTTTTTTTTTTATTTGAAAGGTGGCTTGATCGAGAGTGTTCTTAGCTGCTCTTTTTTAGTTATTACTGTAACCATCACTTGTCGGGGGTGTTATAAATTTTTAATTTACACTTGTATGTTCATGCTCCATAACAAAAAGTGATTACTTACTAACCGTACTAACTTAGGAAAATAATGTAATGACTAACAAAACTAATCTTCTATGCCACGGGAAAAGTAGGTAGCTGATCTTTATTCCGCGGAGCAGCGTCCATACTCCAGATAGCCTTAAATGGTTGCCAACCTCCGATAGAAGACGAAACTACTAGGAGAAGAAGGATATGAAAACGCCCTGACGCTATTTATTTCCAAATCACCATTCCCTTGTAATGCGCCGTCACATTTGTCTTTATTCATGGCACATAAAATTCATTGGCACACGTAGGCGTGGAATATAACGCGGCACGTAAAAACGAAACATCAAATGTGTGAACGTAAACGCCTTTAGTGCCGAACATGGAATAATAATGCTTAATTTTGCTTGAAAATGTATCTCGATAGACTATACGTACGTTGTTTACGATAAAAAGATAGATATCATGTCTTAAGAGGGTTCTCTCCGTCACTCGTTTCCGCTCGTTTCATACAATCGTAGTTCCAATTTCATTTGAATATTAAGCAACCAAAGTCCATGAAATTTTGCAGACATATTCTAGAAACTAATATCTATGTCTGTGGTTTTCCAGATTTCTGTTAAAATATTCGGTTTCAAAGTTACACGGTCTTAAAAATTTACATACAAATCTTTGAGCCCCTGTAATTTTAAAACTACACATTTTTAGAAAAATCTAAAACACCACAGACACACATATTAGTTTCTAGAATATGTCTGCAAAATTTCATGGACTTTGCTTGCTTAATATTCAAATGAAATTGGAACTACGATTGTATGAAACGAGTGGAAACGAGTGACGGAGAGAGCCCTGTTAAGTTCTAACACGGCGTCAGCCACCACACCACAGCAGTTTTAACATTTTTTTCTTAGTGAGCAAATGAGCAGGTGAGTCACCTGATGTTAAGTGATTACCGCCGCCCATGAACATCTGTAGTACCATAGGAACCGCCAATGCGTTCAAAACTCTTCAGAGCACTCTCCGATAAAGGCGATAGAATACGTAAAGAGAGCTTACGTCTCTGCGTTCAAAACTATTTAGTTAATTTTGAGATCTGTTACGGTTATAAAAGAAATATGTAGAACATGAACACAAATACATTTTATCCCCTTTATTTATCATGAATTTTTAACCCCCGACCCAAATAGAAGGGTGTTATAAGTTTGACGTGTGTATCTGTGTATCTGTCTGTGGCATTGTAGCTCCTAAACTAATGACCCGTTTTTAATTTAGTGTTTTTGTTTGAGAGGTGGCTTGATCGAGAGTGTTCTTAGCTATAATCCAAGAAAATCGGTTCAGCCGTTTGAAAGTTATCAGCTCTTTTCTAGTTACTGTAACCTTCACTTGTCGGGGGTGTTATAAATTTTGACGTGACAACGTCTTATAATTCGATATAGTCATGATATAGCCGGCTGCACGCACGAAAAAGCATGACTCATGCGGCGTTACCTCGCTCTGAGGCGTTTCATGTAAGGCTTGAAGTGCAAGCGAGAGCGCGGAACGGTGTTATAAATTTTTAATTTACACCTGTTCTATAAGTACAATCCAGTAATCCGAACATTCCGATAATCTGGCACCCTTTGGTTAACAGTGTCGGACTAGTGAGATTCTACTGTATAACAAAATTTTCAGGGATATACCTAGTTAAGAGTGGAAAGGCAGTGAGAATGAACGGCTCGCCGGCTGCCATTAATCATGCATTACTACTCACTCGTCTGCACCTGGGCTCGTCTTTTACGCGAAATTAAGTAGTTTTCTCACCCGTATCCCAACTTTAATGGAATTATTATTTAATGCGCTAGAAAATTCCTTGAAAGCCATTTGAATAAGGTTTTTATACAGTCTATATAATGGTTCAGCGAGCAGGGTTATATGAGACGATTCACATAAATACTTAAATTATTTAGTTTTTAACCCTGGACCCAAAAAGAGGGATGTTATAAGTTTGACGTGTGTATCTGTGTATTATATTGCATCGTAGCTCCTAAACTAATGACCGATTTTAATTTAGTTTTTTGTTTGAAAGGTGGCTTGATCGAGAGTGTTCTTAGCTATAATCCAAGAAAATCGGTTCAGTCGTTTGAAAGTTATCAGCTCTTTTCAAGTTATTGTAACCTTCACTTGTCGGGGGTGTTATAAATTTTTAATTTACACTAGTGTTATTATAATTTATTTGTTTTGTAAGTAGGTAGATACACAAAATTTCAGAAAAAAAAAACACAAATATACTCGTATTATGTATACAAGAAGCGACTAAACACGTGAGTAAAGCAATAATCTATATACATAAAAAGAAAAGTAGACTGACTGACTGATTTATCAACGCACAGCTCAAACTACTGGACTGAACGGGCTGTTTGGCATGCACATAGGCTATTAGGACGTAGACATCCGCTAAGAACGAATTTTTTTAAATTAAACATCCGAGGAAGTAAAATAGGGGTTTGAAATTTGTATAATCGACGCGGACGAAGTCGGTGGCATAAGCTAGTGATCTATATTTATAATGGAAGTAGTTTGAATGCTAAAATAGAAAGTTATGGTACGAAAAGGCCCAGACCTGCGTCAAACCGTTGTTCTAGGTAAATGTCTTCAGAACAAAAATAGAAGCATATTTATTTTTGCCAACAGTAAATATTTTGATTTTGTTTGTGTTCCACCGTAAAGACTCCGTCAACGCATTTATTGTTAGACGTTGACTCGTTTCATCCGGACGTGTGCCAGACTTTTACGAGAGTACGAACATGAGAGGAATGTGACGACTTGGCTTTAAAAACTGTGAATCAATAAAGTTTATGAATTTACGTTACATGTTGATTTTTAGCGTGATTTACGTCGTACCTTACTAGCTAAACATTTTTTGGAAATTCTCTTAAAGTCCAGTTCCAGAACTTTTTTATTTTATTTTTATTTACAGACTAGCGCTTGGCTGCATCAGACCTGCTAGCAAGTGATGATGCGGCCTAAGATGGACCGCGCTTGCCTAGAAGTTGCCTATTCACTCTTGACTGAAAAGTACCCACGACCCATATTAAAAGTGGAAGGGAAAACTGATGCCGCAAGAAGGGCGTTCCGTAACCTAGCGATTCGGATTAGAAACGAGGAAGCAAATCGCATGTGTTCGAGGAATTTCAACTACGTATGCAGACCTTGACGATGCCTTGTAGTACACACGTACAAGAGTTCTTTGAACTGGTTCCTCCTTCACCTTTCTACAGACAGACTGGCAACTTTGCGCCGATGTTCCAAACTGAAGTTAAGAATTCATCACAAACTCATGAAGTCCGAGCGAATTCAGAGGAGGTTAGCTATTTCATTATTATTTGTACAAAAATAAAGTCTTGCAATTCATTTTTTTTAATATTAAACATTATTAACTGAATTTTTAGTCTTAATATAACGTATGTAGTAGTTAACGCAGATAAGAAATGACTATTAAGAGGAAAACCATCTCGAATGACTTAGACGATTTCACCTTCAAACTAGCAATTTTGACATGTCATGACCCTCTATTGACAATTAATCAAGCAGACATTTCAATCTGCGAAATTTACGCGGACTTTTAGTATTTTGACGTAGGAGGGTAAAAGATCCAGTACATGAACGAATAAGGATTACCCTGACTTTCACCTAAAATTAAGATATATGAGAATTGTTCTATATATAATTTTTATTTTTTGTGTATCTGTACACAGTATATCAAAAAATCAAATAAAATGCGTGGTATTAATTATTATAAATTATTTTATTTAACAAAAGGATAAATTGCCAGTAAATGAACTGGAAATTTCAGTGAATGAACGAACTCTATCTAGTGCATAAACTCTCGATTCCTATTAATAAATTCTTAAGTATATTTTCGGCTTGGAATTTTAAAAAAAATGTCAGATTTTCAGTTTTTGACTTATTGTATATTTTTTTCTACATTTTGCGCGATAAATCAAAAACTCTTTTACATAATAATAATAAATAAAACCTGTTTTAGAATGTATAATAGAGCCCTTTCATATGATATTATCCCCTTTGGTATAGTTATCTTAGTTTGAAAGTCACCTAAATTTTCTGGAAAACAGTCCAAATGACTACAGAGAAAATGAAACTTAACGCCCTTGTTGCATCCAAGTCGCTGGAAGTGCAACATCAGCTACTGAATGTGTTAAGAGTAGTGAGAATAATATACCGTAACACAAGTGTCTGATGTTATCAGATTTGTTCCTTTGAGCCGAGAAGCCACATGTTCTGATGCTTTTTAGACAATCTAAGATCTCTCATTAAGTGATCCAAATAATTTTGATTGAATGGTCTAAGTTGAGATGTAAAAAAGTCACTACATCGTCACTACCTTCTGAAAGTTCTTGAAATGGTAGATTAGAGGTACTGGGTTGGGGCTGAGGTACAGATTTATCACCAGAAGTCAGAATCGTTCAAATTGCAGACTGCAAGTTACAATAGAGCCGCTTGGAACAATTTTTTTGCTGTTTCTTCTGGTAATATTCACAACGCAGAAATAATAATCATCATGGTGTTTAGATGGTTCGCGCCAAATAATAAAATTTTTTTTTTAGTAAAAGTAGTTAACTATTCTTATTTGCTCATAAACGCAACGAGGAAATACAGCTTCCACATATAAAAATTGGAGTCCAGGCCTTGCTGTTAGCTGCTAATGGGTTCTCAAAGTAGCCCGAGTATGCTTGTTTTACTGGGCACAAAAGGAAAGAATGAAAGGAGCTTACCCAGTACATCTTAAAAGATCCGTTATAGATACATGCATCCTGCCATGCCTTACCTATGCCAGCCAAACATGGGTCCAGACAAAGAATATAAAAAGAAATAGTAACTTGCTAAAGGGCGATGGCAAGTTGCATAAATTAAGCAAAAAATATTCAAAGTGAGAATTGAAGACATAAGAAAAAAGACAAAGCCTACAGACACCTTGAGACATGCCCTAAAACTGCAATGCAAATGGTCATATTGTATCGATTTTTACAGATGAAAGAAGGACAGGTAGGTAGACCGAAGACGCGTTGGTCTAATGCTATTGTGCAAATCGCGAGAGAAAATTAGCTTGATAGTACCAAAGACAGAGAGAAATGGGGATACCCAAGAGGGATCCATATCCAAGAAAGAAGAATACCAGAATAAATATAAAAAAAATTCAAAAGAAAAATAAAACCGATTTCAAAATCACAAACACTAAAAAGTAAAAAATAATTTAAGTTATTGTGGTTTTTGAAGTCGGTTTTATTTTTCTTTTGAAAATTTTTTATTTCAAAATTTTTAGTGGCACCACTGTACTATAATAATATGCCATGCCCAGCTAAAACCCTACTGTTTACTAAGCAATTACACTGATCGCGAGCAATTTGCTCTTATCCATTGAGGAGTTCTGTTCTCCATCTCAGAAGATATTCATCAGAACTTCATCAAATTTATATGGGACCACCTGCAAAGTATACCTAGCTTTTCAAAAAAAAATAATTTCCAAATCGGTCCAGGCGTCTTTGAGCAATCGGTGAACATACATTAAAAAAAAATTGAATTTGCTCTTATCCATTGAGGAGTTCTGTTCTCCATCTTCAAAGATATTCATCAGATCTTTACCAAATTTATATGGGACCACTTGCAAAGTATACCCTATCAAACAAAAAAAAAATCCAAATCAGTCCAGGCGTCTTTGAGTAATCGGGGAACATACATAAAAAAAAAGATACCGACGAATTCAGAACCTCTTCCTTTTTTTAAAGTCGGTTAAAAATATACTAAGATTTACTAACATGGTGTTATACCACAGAGTAGCAAACAGAGGCAAAGCTTCTAAGAAGCGAGCAAATTTTATAACTATTTTGGTAGGGTTGGCACTGGAGGATACAATTTAATTAACAATAGTTATTTGTTCAACAAGATGGTAAAGTTTGTTTTTGTTGTGATTGCCTAGTTTAAATATCGATCAATAGATCTAAATATCGATTTTGAACGAAATCAGTCAATTTAGAAAGAATTATAAATGGTGCCAACTTTTTTAAATTTTGGTTACAGTTTCCTATTTTGTGATCCCAGGGAGCTCTAAATATCGATTTTGAACGAAATCGGCCAATTAACAAAGAATTTCAAAATGGCGTCGACTTTTTTAAATTTTGGTAACAGTTTCTTATTTTGTGATCCCAGGGAGCTCTAAATATCGATTTTGAACGAAATCGGTCAATTAACAAAGCATTTCAAAATGGCGTCGACTTTTTTAAATTTTGGTAACAGTTTCTTATTTCGTGATCCCAGGGAGCTCTAAATATCGATTTTGAACGAAATCGGTCAATTAACAAAGAATTTCAAAATGGCGTCGACTTTTTTAAATTTTGGTAACAGTTTCTTATTTCGTGATCCCAGGGAGCTCTAAATATCGATTTTGAACGAAATCGGTCAATTAACAAAGCATTTCAAAATGGCGTCGACTTTTTTAAATTTTGGTAACAGTTTCTTATTTCGTGATCCCAGGGAGCTCTAAATATCGATTTTGAACGAAATCGGTCAATTAACAAAGAATTTCAAAATGGCGTCGACTTTTTTAAATTTTGGTAACAGTTTCTTATTTTGTGATCCCAGGGAGCTCTAAATATCGATTTTGAACGAAATCGGTCAATTAACAAAGCATTTCAAAATGGCGTCGACTTTTTTAAATTTTGGTAACAGTTTCTTATTTCGTGATCCCAGGGAGCTCTAAATATCGATTTTGAACGAAATCGGTCAATTAACAAAGAATTTCAAAATGGCGTCGACTTTTTTAAATTTTGGTAACAGTTTCTTATTTTGTGATCCCCAGGGAGCTCTAAATATCGATTTTGAACGAAATCGGTCAATTAACAAAGAATTTCAAAATGGCGTCGACTTTTTAAATTTTGGTAACAGTTTCTTATTTCGTGATCCCAGGGAGCTCTAAATATCGATTTTGAACGAAATCGGTCAATTAACAAAGAATTTCAAAATGGCGTCGACTTTTTTAAATTTTGGTAACAGTTTCTTATTTTGTGATCCCCAGGGAGCTCTAAATATCGATTTTGAACGAAATCGGTCAATTAACAAAGAATTTCAAAATGGCGTCGACTTTTTAAATTTTGGTAACAGTTTCTTATTTCGTGATCCCAGGGAGCTCTAAATATCGATTTTGAACGAAATCGGTCAATTAACAAAGAATTTCAAAATGGCGTCGACTTTTTTAAATTTTGGTAACAGTTTCTTATTTTGTGATCCCAGGGAGCTCTAAATATCGATTTTGAACGAAATCGGTCAATTAACAAAGAATTTCAAAATGGCGTCGATTTTTTTAAATTTTGGTAACAATTTCCTGTTTTGTGATCCTAGGGATCCTCAGATATTGATTTTGAACAAAATCTATGACAGTTCAAGAAAATAGATTTTAAACACTATTTAAATTATTATCATTAACATTAAATTAAATGAAAACACGACGCGCGACGTGTACTGCAGCCCCTGAACTTGAGCACAGGCCGAGCCGGTATAAACCGATTTCTCTCCGTACGCGACGTAGCGCCTGTGCTCACGCACACACGCGCCTCAAGCTTGTAGTAGTGTACCTATCGTAGCGCGCTTGTATGAAGCTTTGACTCTGTTCGCTACTCATGTGGTTATACAACGCAATACCACACTCACAAACACTCGTACAAACATACAACACACTCACACACACACATGGACGCACGCACACGCACTTTTGAACGCTTTGAACGGAACACGGTTTTGAAATTGAAATTGAAAAAAGTGTAAGAATTTGTAAGAAAATATTTAAAAAAGGTATATCAGCCGGTTTTTTATTCCAGCTCTTAATACATGTAAAAACGTCCAATCTGTTCATTTACTCGAGCCTTTACCCTAGTACCTAATTATATCGACCGCCCCATATCAAAACAAAGTAAATGTCATTTTTCCGAAAATCGTTTTATGTCATAAGCCTAACTTTCATAGTATGTCCCGTTGTATTGTAAGGACACCCACATTAAAGTAAAATTAAAAGCTAGTAAGTCGCTTTGACCATTTTAAAACATAGTAAGTCTTTGAACTGGCTAGGTTTTTATAGATTAATGCGCCTTACTAAGTTTTTAAAAGGAATTAGATTAAATAAAATAAATATCACCCATTATCTAAATACCATGTCAAAACAGTAAATACTTAATAATGCATTAAAACTTAAAAGTAAGATAGGAAAAGTCAATGACCTCTACATGTCAACTGTTAAAATATGGTTTGCAAGGGAAATACTTTGCATACTTACATAATGTTTTTAGGGTTCCATATCTCAAAAGGAAACACGGGACCCTTATAGGATCACTTTGTTGTCTGTCTTTCTGTCCGTCTGTCCGTCTGTCGTGTCTGTCAACAAAACCGATAGGGTATTTCCCGTTAACCTAGAATTATGGGCAGGTAGATAGAATAAATCCGAGAACAAATTTCGTGATTCTAGATCAACGGGAAGTACTGTATAGGTTTTCTTGACGGACGGACGGACAAATGGACAGACAGCAAAGTGGTCCTTTAAGAGCTCCGTTTTTCATTTTGAGGTACAGAACCCTAAAAAAGAAAATGATGCACATGTAATGAATAAATGTGTTGGCCAGTCTTCACACTAAAATATTTAAACCCCTTTAATTTAAAAACTGTCATAGCCTAGTGGTTAGAACGTCCGCCTCCTAATCGAAGGTCGGGGGTTCGATCCCGGAATCACGCACTACTAACTTTTCAGTTATGTGCGTTTTAAGCAATTTAATATCACTTGCTTTAACGGCGAAGGAAAACATCGTGAGGAAACCTGCATACCTGCAAGTTTTCCATGTTCTCAAAGGTGTGTGAAGTATGCCATTCCGCATTGGACCAGAAAGAACTACGGCCTAAACTTCTTTTGAATTTAAACCACTTACTAGGTTTTGATCTGAGAAAGAAATTTGACATTAATTGACAAAATTGAGAGACCTAAGCTTGTATAAGAACACAGAAGTGTCATAATTCGTGTTCACTTTGCCTAACGTCTCTCAGAGAGCAGAGAGAGATTTAAACTGTTTCTTATAATCACTGGCCATATTTCAAATGCGAAAGTGTGTTTGTTGGTTTAATATTCAATCACGCTGCAACGGAGCAACCAGTCGACGTGGTTTTTTGCATGGATACATTTAAAGACCTTGAGAGTGACATCTCTCTCCGCATCGTATTCTTTATTGCTGAGGGTTGTGACCTCTTTCCATTATTCCTACATCTAATGGTAGGTTTTCTTGGGATAATAATGCAGTGGGTTCAAAGAGCCTACGGAACTCGACTAGAAAAACGAGATTTTGACACTTAGGTTTAACGGTTATGAATTAGTTATTAATATCAGTGATAAAATTGATTAGGGCTGTCAGGTAAAATGACATTTATCTCGGAAAATCAAAGAGTGTCCACGAGATTTTTTTCCAAGTTTGCGCTACTAACTACATATATTATGAAGAGGAAAGGTTTGTTTGTTTGTTATCGATAAACTCTGAAACTACTGAACTACTTGCACTAAAGACATAATCATCAACATCAACCGACAGACGTCCACAGTGAACATAGGTCTTTAATAGGGTCTTCCACATGCTACGGGTTTGCGCCGCCTGAATCTTTGCGCTTGCGCTTGACGACAATCATATTTTAAAGAAAGCAATGATGAGGTCCAAGTTGGAGCACGCTTACCTAGAAGATGCCTATTCACTCTTGGCTTGCAGGTATCTAAGGTATATATGGCAGGAAACACGGCCGCCGAAATGGCGTTCCAACCTTTAGGCTCTCCCCATTGCCCGCAGCATGAATCTGAGCTTTCTTATGAGACCCATGGTTATATTATGTACATATAATATCTCATAAGAAAGCTCTAACACACAATCCAGCTAAGTAAGTCCAATTTCGAAAAAAGCTAGCTAGCCGACAAATCTAACTCAGGCAGCCTTCGGGAACCTTCGAGATGTCTCTGTCCAAAATTCCTCAATGCTTGAAGAACAGTCTTTGAATAGTGCATATTGTCAGTGATGAAATATGGATCCGAAATATAGGTCTTTTTTTTTGTACACAGGAAATGCCTGACGCATACCCCTCCGTCATGTGGGGCTTGCACCAAACTTGCACTACTACGAAATCCATTTCGGAACACGGTGCCCGAAACGAGGCGCGCTATCTCCTAACATAGGTATAATACCTATTTAGAACACTTACTATCTGTCATCATAATCTATGACAACCTCCGAGTATTTACCTGGTAAAACCGTAACTTTAGAATAAAATTTAGTATATAAGCAGGCTTCATTTAGAAATGAAAAAATCCCTATTTTATTTTTCAACGATTATAAACACAACTTTCATTCAAAAATAATAAGCTTAAATTCATTTTAAATAATATTTTGCGACGAAATGACGCGCACAGTCCTTCCGCCATGACAGTCCAGTGGACACTGAATTCCATAGAGCGCCTGCAAGAAAATAAATAGCACAGGAAGTTTTTTGGTTAGTTTTAGATTATTTAAGAAACGAAAAACATTTAGTATAAAACTAACAGTTAAAATTGATTGCTAAACCTAAACATATCATTTTCTGGAGGTTGGCTTCAAAGTATCAAGATGTTAAAGAAAACTTTTACAGAACAAGTTGCGAACAGCAATGTTTTCAACTTGGTTTTTTTTTTATTGGGATAATGTATACTAAATAAAAAGAGGCCCTTATAATCTTCACAAACTGAAGTTTTTAATTGCATGTATTTAATAGCTGTTAATGCTTTAGAAAAATAAACAATTTACTTCAAAATACAGCATTTTTGCGATTTGTCACATAGCAATTACCTTAAACCAGTTGACACTGGTGCTAAAAGCAAGCTTAATAAAATTAATGAATAGAGTGCTTAGCTGTGGATTCAAACAAATAAATTCAGCCAAACCCGCCTTTACAGTCGTTCGTTTTGAAATATACGCAAGTGTAAAACAAAGGTTCATTTTAAGTAATGCTCGTTTCTTAATGTAAATTTCAGTTAAGACTTTACAGATGAAGCGTTTTTGCGACGGTTATTTGATCGCTCTGTGTTGTTCTATAAACAAAACTGGTCCATCGTACCAAACTCGTATGTACTGAGATGCTAGTACTTGCCCTTATTCGCTTAGCATCAAAACATGAATCAGTTCTAACTACATTTATGTTAATACAATGATATAAATGAATGTAAAAATTGGTACAACTTAAAATTGTAGAACTGAATGAAACTTTTGAGTTAACAACAACTGTGCGTAAAGCCAAAATTACGAGTATATGGAGATGTTATCACAATGTTTTCCAGTAAGTTTCTTATTTGTACTAAATGACCGATTCACGCAAGATAATTTTAGTTTCAGAGCTCAAATTCGTATAAGCTACTACTATTCAGTTTGTCCTAGTCCTAGATGATACAGTTTCCATTTTAAGTTGTATCCTTCACATATTATATGAGCTTGAATAGCTTAATTAACCTTTAAATAAAAAAACGCGCACATTGTATTATGTCGGTACGTTGCACACAAGCGTACAAATACAAGCTTACAACGCCCTATCTGTATTAAGCCTAATGCTATTTTCTTAATGTGAATTTCAGTTAAGGCTCTTTAAGGACGTTATTAAAGAGAGAGAATAAAATAAATTAGACGCAAGGCTTCGCCATTTTTTACAGACTTTAAAGGATCATCATCATTCCTTTTTTGGAATTTTAAGAAGAACTGCCGATCATTTAAGTGCCCTATCATGTCGATTTATGTATCTTAGAGACTAATGTTAATTTCATCCATGCCTGAGAGTTTTTCAAAATATTATCGGCGGTTTGAGAAGTCTGCCAATCCGCACTTGCTCAGCGTGGTGGTCACAACTCTTATCATTCTGAGAGAAGCGCTATGTTCAGTAGTATACTGGCGATAGGGTGAAATGAAAATGATGATGAATGATGACATATCAAAGAACAAAGCAAACAAGTGTAAATTAAAAAAATTTAACACCCCCCACAAGTGAAGGTTACAGTAACTAGAAAAGAGCTGATAACTTTCAGACGGCTGAACCAATTTTCTTGGATTATAGCAAAGAACACTCTCGATCAAGCCACCTTGCAAACAAAAAAAACTAAATTAAAATCGGTTCATTAGTTTAGGAGCTACGATGCCACCGACAGATACACAGATACACTAACACCGCTCTTTTTGGGTCAGGGTTTAAAAACCACGCACTGGGTATAAAAACTTGACTTTAGATTTTGCATGTAAGTTTTCTCTATAATCTATTATTGGCGTCACTCAGAAAAGCAGGTATTATTTAAATATTTTTATCGAATTATTGGAATGTCCTCTCCAAAACCAACACAAAAAAACACAAGTTTAATGTGCAAGGTTATCCGAGAGTTTTAATCTAAACAAACTAATGCCAAAATAAATAATTTAATTAGAGCGTGATTGCTATCACAACATCTAATTATCCAGTTCACAACCCAAATACCGAAAATATGCGATATCGCTCCGAATCTCAGAAGGAGACTGCACTACAACCTTTGAAACACCCGTATTTATGCAAGTTCAATCTTGTTGGCCTCCTAGTAACAGATTGTATGACATCGAATGAGCCAAATATCGATTTTACCAAACTACCTTCATCAGCTAAATTAATAATTTTATATTATTTTTGACAACTCAAATCAACTTTTTAAAAATAACCTTACACTATACTAATAAATAAAATTGGAGTGTCTGTCTGTAATTTCGAAATAACTACCTCATATTAAGCTCATATGGTTATTTGAACGATACCAACACTGAATCACACGTTTTTAAAATTTTTGTCTGTCTGTCTGTCTGTCTGTCTGTCTGTCTGTCTGTTTGAAAAGGCTAATCTTCGGAACGGCTGAACCGATTTTGACGGGGTTTTCACAGACAAGTAGAGGATTGACCAGGGAGTAACATAGGCTACTTTTTTAACCGACTTTCAAAAAGGGAGTTGTGTTTTTCTACCTATGTACAGCGAAATCTCCGAGATTTCTGAACCGATTTGCGTAATTTTTTTTTTAATCGATAGAGGAACTTGGCGACATTGTTTCATAAAAAATTTGGAGTCCAACTCCTCAATCCTGATGCTGCAGGGGATCTGACCAATCCACGCGGGCGAAGCTGCGGGCATCAGCTAGTTAAGTATAAAGATAGATAAAAATTATTATTGAGGGCGACAAAAATTCACTAAATACCGGTTTGAGCGGCATTAAACAAATAATTTGGATTATTTGTCTGCTGTTTAATTCTAAAATCAGCAAAATAACAAGAAATTCGCGCCGGATTAATTGCAGCTCAACAAAAGTTTATTTCGCTTAAAGTGTAAAAACTTTCGCTCGGAACTAAATATTGAACAGTTGTGACTGAACAGGGAACATCTGTGCAGTAAAGTTTCTTCGCATACAATTTTGAATTAAATTGTAGATATTTATTTAAAAATTAATTAAATTACATTTGTTATTTTAAACGGTTAGGGTCTCACCACAAAAACCTTTCATTAATAGACATTATTAGCTTGCAACCCGGACAGGGACATAAACTAAGTACTTTTCATCCATTGATGTTTTTATCCCAGAAAAATAATCTGGGTAATAAATAAAATATTTACGCAAATACATGTGCTGAAATCTTCGAGAAATCGGTATTTTATTTTGGAAACACAACATTCCCCACATTCACAACATTTGGACCCACGTACTACTATTACAATTACATTAAATCAAAAAAGTTTTTAAGTAAAATTGTTTAGTAACATAACTGTCCTTTTTTGCAGTTGGTTAGCAATAAAACCATTTCTAGAATGCCGAAATTGTCACCAAACTTTTTATCCCTGTAAGCCCCGTGCAGTGGAGTGTGTCGTAAAGAAAATTATGTTTTCACTGTTTCCCGGTCCCTCCGCGCACCCAGGGTGTGTTCATGCAGACGAAGCATGAAATAACTTTTCCTATTTCCTTTTGTTTTACATGCTCCGTTTTCATATGTGCGTTATCCAGCTGAATAAATTTTTACCTCGACTACCTTATATCCTCGGTTTCGTCTGCGTGCAATGCGGAATTTGGAAAGCCCTGCTTGGGATTTACAATAGAGATCTATCGGTGATATGTTAGCAACGTTGTTTTTTATAAAAAAAAGTATACCTATTAAGATGTTCTTTTTTGACAAATATGAATGAATGAATGGATGAATATACTTTGATTGTACACCACAAAATTCGTACAGAAAAACACATACAAAGCAAAACAAAATACAGGCAGGTAGGTACAATTTAGCGGCTTTTTCGCTACCTAGCGCTTCCAGGCAATCAAATATCAATTTTTATGTTAGGCATTCTATCAACTTTTTATTCGATAGCGATAATGAGCCGCGGATTCAAGACAGCGTGGCCAGCGCCTTTGGTGTAAAAACGCATTAAATGCTATGTTTATTAGTTTCATAGAATTCAAAGCTGTATCAAAGGAACAAAGGCTGTATCTAGACGATTTGTCAAGGTGCTTAGACCGGAACTATACAGTGTACTTAGTATGAGATTTGAACTTAGTAGAGAGATGAACGTTGATAGGATTCGAGTATCGAAACACAATAACGTCAGAGTAAAATGGACTTAAAACCCCTTGACTTAAAATAAAAAATTGAATACCACCGATTATATAATTTCGAAACGCAACCGCTTGAAGCGCTCAATGTAAATGTATGAGTTGAGACTTGAGATGTATGAGTTTTAGGGCAAGGTCGTTAAGGTCCATTTTACTGTAATGCTGAAGTGTTTGAACACTCGAATTCTATCTACGTTCTGTGAGCTATAAAACTCATACTAAGCTTACAGAACTTACGAGTGGGTTATATACGAGTATATTAAACTACCTAAGGCTCCGCGCAAACGGGTCACCGATTACAGCTACCGGTGGCTGTCGGGCGCCACGTTCTTTGCTACCGTTCAAAAAAAGGTTGTCGGTGGCTGCCACGAGTGGCCGTTGGTCGCTAGAATTTGTATTACTCTCCTGCTGTTAGTAGCGAGTAGCCGCCACCGGTGGCGTGACTGAGTCACGAGTGGACGAGTTAAAAAAGAAATCCAAATCGGTCCAGGCGTCTTTGAGTAATCGTGGAACATACATAAATAATTAAAAAATAAAGATTCCGAGGAATTGAGAACCTCCTCCTTTTTTCGAAGTCGGTTAAAAACACGTAAACGGCTTGACGCCCGCCACCGGTGGGTGTGTTCGAACACACCCACCGGTGGCCCATTTGCGCGGAGCCTTATAGTGGACGGTAACGTTGATCCACTGAAAATTTATAAGGACGATATATTTTGCCGGGATTTTCTAATAGATAAGGCGTTATCTAAGGTCTTTGGGGATCCGCGTTATAGAGGATGGATAAAGTAAATAATTTTATCGCGGGTTTCGGTCAGTAAATAGCGATTTATAGAAGGGAGGGCTTTTTGGTTGTTTTATTGGAATTGTTTACGAATAAAAAATACTCGTATCTTTATTGATTCCTGTTACAGTATTTTGTTTAAGGGTAATTTGTTTTGCTTTCCTAGCATTCGGGAGTGCTCTGAACACCGTACTCATAAAAATATTAGTAGAAAGGAATATATATTTTTTTAAATTAAAATAAATAAATATCTAGATAAAAATAGATTTTATAAAATTTAATGATGAGCAGCGGTAATTTCAGATTCGATAATAAATCTTTGAGAAACTTATGATTAATTTCTGTAACTAATATACAGACCGGAAAAATAGAAGATTGCTGTACAAGGGCATAAAACAAGTCATTATATTCGAGACTTTCATCTACATGAGCCGAAGGCAACGGGATATGTGGCTATGGATATGGCTAGAGCACATATTATAGTGAAAAAAAGACTTTTTCATAGAAGTGAACAATACCTATATATTTTTTGGAAAAGTCCCAAAATAGTACCTATATATTTGTTTCATCAAATCCACGCGAACGATGCACTAAAGATTACTATCAGTGCCTTATCAGCTCCTTAATTAATTACTCCCGGCCTTATGGGCAAATAAAACTGCTTTATATGGACCCTAAAGCCGAATGCGAGCGTTAATTGTATTACGCGCGACTGACATAATAAATAGCTATAGCCGTTGTATATAGTCAGTATTCTCCAGCATTCAGCTACTAGATATTCTCTTATAGTAGTACACTAGCTGATCCGCCCTGGCTTTGCTTGGATGGAATTTCTAAAAACTCCTTAGTGTGGCACTAAGAATTAAAGTAAAGTATAAATAAAGGGGTTATTACACACACACAGATACACAGATGCACAGATAGATAGAGAAGAGAGGGATATAGAACTTAGTTATAGGTTGGAATCCACCGATACCAGAATGATGCATCAGAGTTATTACACCTACACGATCGACCTCGCAAAGATACATTGATCAATTACGACTACGGCGTAGACCCTGCGCCTACGCTCGATATTTTTAACGTCAAGATCACACGTCAAGATCATAACGACGTTTATGTTAAAACTTTTTGTCTCGTCTACTAAAGCGTCCATTAGACGCATCAATATGAATCCTACTGATATTGTATATTCAAAATTGTTTCTTGGTTTGTCCTGCAATCACGCAGGAAAAGGATTTTTTGTATGAATATAGTTTAAGACATGGAGAGTGACATAAACTAATTTTTGACCCCGAAAATCCAAAAGTTCCCACGGGATAAACACATAGGTTAACTTAAAGTTTAAACTCACGCGTTCGAAGTTTCTAGTATTTTATTATATTCTAGTATGGATTAGGTATATATAAGTTTTTAATTCAAAAAATTAATAACATAACCTTTGATCGCTGAGATAGCACGGTTAACGCTTAACTACGGGTTACAGAGCGCTCATATATCATGTGAGACGTGCTTAATAGCTATATTGGGTTCCTAACGTAACAACTTTGATAGATCGCTGCGATGAGTGTTCCTTTATTTAAGGAAAATCTTACGCTATATAGAACAATTAGATAAAGTAGGTCAGATCACGCAGATAAGAGGGAGGGCTGCCACCCTTAATCATCACATCACTATAAATCAGTACCCATATTATATAATCCATACTAATATTATAAATGCGAAAGTGTGTCTGTTCTTCTGTCTCCTACCTTTTCACGGGCAAAAAAAGTCTAATAAAGACAATGTGCGCATGCATGCTCGCGGACCACTTTAGTGGTCCGCGAGCGTGCATTATGCACAGATGAGAGAGCGAGTGGTATTATAAACACAGATAGACTGTAAAAAATCCCAGCAAACTGTAAAAGTTTATATGAGGATGGCGAGTTTACAGTATATTAACCTATATACTATAAGCTAAGCAAAGACCAACAGAGCCTCAATAGCTCAACGGTTATAGGAGCGGACTGAAAACCGAAAGGTCGGAGGTTCAAACCTCGCCCGTTGCACTATTGTCGTACCTACTCCTAGCACTAGCTTAACGCTTAGTTGGAGGGGGAAGGGGAATGTTAGTCATGATTAAAATGACTAATATTCTTTTTAAAAAAAAAAAACAAAAAACCAACACTAAATATTTACTACCTAGATTTGACGCTCAAATTGACAAAGGATCTCGTTATAAAAGTAACATTAATACACAATTTCGTAGTTTATCAGTACATCCCGACACGCTTTGTTTCACAATATGTGGAACAGTAAAATTTTCAGTTTTTCAAAGAGATTTTCATTTTCCATTTCCGTTTGATACTGTCCGATATGAGTGACTACTTTTATCCTCTACCTGAAATACACAGTAAAAATACACCTATAGGTATACACTTTTTGAAATATGGAAAAAAGTTATGTAGCAGGACACTATATAGTCGCAAATTTTGCATATAGGCTCTACTTATATCATAAATCCCTTACTAAAAAACATTTCAAGTGCGAATCGGACTCGCACCCGAAGGGTTCCGTACCATAGTGCAAGATACGAGTATACCTAACACTTTTATGTAGAACACTGCAAGTCAATGACGCTCAGTGCCATCTACACGTGGGTTAGTAAACTTTATTTTTGCGAACATATTTTTTTTTTGTGGTGTAACCGTAAATTCATGGTTTTCAGATTTTTTCCTTTGCTTGTGCTATAAGACTTACCTACCTGCCCTGATTTTCTGGACAGACACGAAAGACAGAAGACAACGAAGTGATTTTTTAAGTTCCTTTTTCCTTTTAAATACCATAAAAATCTACATACACGTGTGCGAAATTGCGATAAGTAGGTGCCTAGCTAATTCTAGATTAGATACCTATATCTGCAGTCAAAGCTGTAATAAGGTTTCATCGGTCAATAACACGCGACATCATTATACAACAATGTTTTAGTTATCAATGTATCGAACTCCGTTTGCATTATCAAAACCATTTATTTAAATATCTTGACTGTAATCAGACCTTGGCTGTAATCAGACCTGCTGGGCAAGTGATCAGATGCTAAGATGGAACGCTCTTGCCTAGAAGATGCCTGCCCATATTCACTCTTGACTTGAAGATACCAATACCATATACCCATATTACAATTGGAAGGTAAAACTGATGCCAGAAGGGCGTTCAGTATCCTAGCGGTTCGAATTAGAAACGTGGAAGCAAATCGCTTTGTACGTCTCCGCGGAATTTTGACTGTACGCGTACAGACCTTGGCGATGCCCTGCGGTTGATTTGTTTATAACACTTTATTTCACATTTTTATAAAGAAAAGGTGCACAACACTAATATTATAAAGGCAAAAGTTTGTATGTATGTATGTGTGTATGGTTGTTACTCTTTCACGCAAAAACTACGAAATGGATTTGGTTAAAAATTCAGATTCGAGATAAATTATACCCTGGATTAACACATAGGCTACTTTTTATCCCGAAAAATCCAAGAGTTTCCATGGGCTTTTGAAAAACCTAAATCCAGGCGGACGAAGTTGCGGGCGTCACCTAGTAAAAGATAATTAAGTAGACTGATTGGTTTCATGACCTACAACTTTTAAACGATTTTAGGTCTCACTTAACACGTTTTAGACAAAGTCTAGTATTAAAGGCTTGCCGGCGATTTAGTTCGCTTTTTATGTCCTAAGTCTGGCGAGCTGCCAGTTATCATGAGCTTATGCAAGCTTAGATGCGCGTTGTTATCATTTAGCCTGATTGTGTTCTACTTTAGACGTGCTTTAGCGGCCAAAGCTTCGGACGCTTAACTAAAGTTTACGCTACTGTAAATAATTTGTATATAATATATGATAACCTAGAAAGTTTAATTAGTTCATTAGCTATTATTATTTTATTAAATTTCACTTGCTTTAACGATGAAGGATAACATCGTGAAGAAAGAGTTCACATAGGCATGCATGCACAGAATGATTGTCCATAAGGCATCATGTCAAATGTGTAGAATAACCCTGGCCTGGCATGGGGTCGGTTGTGACTTGTGACAGAAGTGTTTTTTAAATCTGTTCCTGTGAGTAAACTATGTATGCCTGGAATAAAATTTTAGTATTTATATGGAGACATACTCGTATGTACGTATAGATTCTAAAGTTTCTCCTTTCTTTTTCTTTTTTTTTATATTAAGTCCACAGTACCTTTCATTCAGCTAAATGGCATACAAGAGGATTTATGGGCCTCATGAAAGCCTCAACCCAGTCCCCCCTAAATTAATTCTAATTTTATAACGGAAATTGAAGTATTAAAATTAATCGCTTCAGAATTATATGAAACCAAACAGCACGACTCAAATATTCGTTGAAAGTAAACTTGAGACCGTTCCCCATCAATAATTAATTCCAAGAGTTCGTCACGTTACAGTTTATACAAGCATCCACGAGTTCGTGAAATGTGGAAAATTAGAAATGGCTCCCCTTATTTTAAAGGGCATTTACATAACACATAGTAACGCTGTAACTTACCTCTCTTTAGTGCGCTTTCAATACAGTCACAAATATATTATAATTTATGAATATTGCTTTAAGCTTTTTAATAACGATCGATACTGTTACGTGTTTACAGAGTGTAAAAAATACTGAACAAGATTTTAAAAACCGATCAAGTGCGTTCGTTCAAGGTTTACCTAGACTTTTATGTAGTACGCTGCAAGTTAATGACGGATCTTTTATGGAAGTAAATTTTTTTTTCGTGAATTTTTCTTTTTTTTTAATGATGTAACCACGAATTCACGGTTTTCGGATTATTTCCTTTATTTGTGCTATAAGACTTACCTTCTTGCCAAATTTCATGATTCTAGGTCAACGGAGAGTACCCAATAGATTTTCTTGACAAACACGATTAATAGACGGACAGACCATAAAGTGATCCCATTATATAAGGTCCCTTTTTTTGAGGTACGGAGTTTTTAAAAGAAAAATAAAACCCCTTTTTGGACTCTATTTGAAGGATAAACTAACACACAAACTCATTTGCATTCATAATGTTAAAAGTGTTTTTTTTTAAGTAAATAGTATTAATTGAAGTCGTTTGAAAGTTGTCGTTTCATATTCCTATGTACAGGTGCCCTTACAGTTTTGCGACCATTCTAGATTTATTTGCCTTATGAATATTGAAGTCCGTTTCGGGATGGGGAGCGCTCAGAAATCTTACTTTGTTATTCTTGCGTGAGACAGTGATAATGAACCCTTGCTGCGTAAATAGGTGCTCGACAGAATTGCTTCTATAAATAATATATGAGAGCCATAAGTAGGCTGAACTGTCGTTCGGGACGTTGTCCTTGCTACTAAATTCACGTATGCTTTATACAGGGTGTGACTAGAACGCTAGCAAAAATAAAGACAGGTAATAAAAGTGATGATGACTGATAAGATACCATAAAAAATCTTCGAAAAAAAAATTAAAAATCCTTTACTTTTTAAAAGTTCACAATATATTATGTAAGTATATAAACATTTGACTGACTCTAGAGGTCAATGAGGTTTCCGTAAATAGGCCACTCGAAGTCAATGCCGCGTCGTAGGTGGGGCATTAACCCAAGTTTATGTCTCATTTTTGGTTGCTTGGTATTCATTGGGTGATAAGAATCTCGTTTAGGGTGCGAGCGATTTTTAAAACGTATGCCATACATTCACAGATTATGGGGAATCATCTTGTATAGACTTTCTCAAGCCGCGATCTTGCACTGCTTGGATCCAACGGTCTTTTCAACTCGTTTGATGTCGTTGGTTTACCTAATAAGGGGTTTACCACCGCTGTGTTTTTCAGTGCGAGGTCGTCATTCCAGCAGCTCGAAACCATAACATCTATCAGTCCATCGAACTACATAATTATGTACCCTGCCCATTGCCAATTCCTCAATTCAAGCTGCAACCTGATTTTTTCAGTTTAACTCAGAATTATAGGAGCTCTATAATAATTTTAATCATTTATTTAGAATTCTTTGTTGTACACACAAACATATACATATACAGATCACACGGAAGAAACTATAGGTACAAGAGGGTGCAAAGGCGGCTTTATTGCTAAAGCAATCTCTTATCTACGAACTAGAAAAACGTTCACTCTACAAATTACAGATGTGCAATAAGTATACCAAACATAACAAATACATACAAGAGTACATCCTTCATTTCAATAGTCAAAAGCAATCAGTAATATTGAACAAGGCTTACGCTGCATATATACGGCGAGCGAAATAACATGGCCATATCCCACTGAGGGAATGAAAAATGAGATGCTGGCCCATTTGCATGTCACAACTGGGTGAAATAACAATCAATTTACTATGATTTAATGAAGTAAAATATGTGAAAGAATATAATATTTGAACTCGAGATGAGTACTTAATTATAAATAACTGATGCCCGAGACTTCGTTCGCGTGGTTTTTTTTTTATCCCATGGGAACTCTTTGATATTCCGGGATAAAAAGTAGTCTACATCCATTCAAGTGTGACGAAGAAGAAGAAGAAGAAGAAGATGCCCGCAACTTCATCCATGTGAATTTAGGTTTTTTTTTAATTCCGTGGGAACTCCTTGATTTCCGGTACCAAAAGTAGCTAATGTCATTTCCCGGGATGCAAGTTATGTCTATATGAAATAGGCCATTTTTGGCCAAGCAACACAGTAGGTACGACTTTGAAGTATGCTACAGGGCTGCATGCTATTATTTAAAACGTAACAAGAATCGTCATCAGACTGTCGTAGTGTCATATTTGAATTCAACTGCACTATGTTGTCTCGGCATATAATGACTGAATGTTTTTAACCCCAGACCCAAAAAGAGGGGTGTTATAAGTTTGACGTGTGTATCTGTGTGTCTGTGTATCTGTGTATCTGTCTGTGGCATCGTAGCGCCTAAACGAATGAACCGTTTTTAATTTAGTTTTTTTTGTTTGAAAGGTGGCTTGATCGAGAGTGTTCTTCGCTATAATCTAAAAAAATTGGTTCAGCCGTTTAAGAGTTATCAGCTCTTTTCTAGTTTTCTTGTAGAAAAGAAGGTTAGATAACCGTTAGGTTCATAATATTATGTCAATAGACAAATGTCAAGCTGTCAAGATGGACGTTGCCTAAATACATAATTATTTATTTGAAAATGATGTTTTGGAAAACTCAGATACTTTGGATCGTCGGGGGTGTTATAAATTTTTAATTTACACTTGTTATTTGTAAAATGCTGCACTGTCGCATATTTTTGCTCCGGTGTAAAAGAGCCCTAATGGCAAGAAATCTAAACACAAAGCCTTACCCTAAAATACTTGCAAGAGGAGATTAAGGGTAAGATCGATTTAACCCTCATCCAAGTTTAACCCAAGGAATGTGATTTGAAACTTTAACCCTTAAATATTATAAGGATAGGTTATTATAGGCACAGTACTATCTTTACTCTGTCATATAGGCTTATATTTTATAGGTATCCTTATATAGGTATACCCACCTAATATCACAGAAATATCGTTTAGTAGTCAAGAGCCGAAACGGTGCTAATAATCACTTACTAGGGATCTCGTTAGAATTAACGAGTATTTCGTTGTACCTACGATGTTCCAATTATTCAGACTAGTAGTTCCCCACAACTTCGTCCACGCGGCATATCTAAGACTTCCCGTAGTAAGTCCTATGTACGTTTTAAATGTAATGACCTTAGTTATAAGCTAAGCTGAGTCATAGTTCCATCGTAAAAACCATTGAACTTAGGAGGAATCGGGGTAAAGACCATCGGCATATTTGAAATGTCAAACTTATTTATTGTCTTACTCTTCTGCTTTTTATAAAGGTAGCTTTTCTTTATGTAAAATACAAAATAAGCGAAAAAAAACGTTTATTGAGTTCCAGCGGGGCGATTCGCTAACTCAGTGAACAGACATGATAGTCACCCAGCGCATTTGATTTGTTAGTTGGTTCTGCTTTGCTGCGTCATTATGTGAGATTAAAACAATTCCTTGTAGAAAATCTTCAATGGACTAAAAATAAATGTCAAATGAGCTCGGTAACTATCATTCAGTGTTGAACACTGAGTAAGCGAATCGATCTACGATGGTATCAAAAAGATGTGTGTGTGTTACTAATTTCCATTCAATGTGACATTGGTGAAGTGCAATTGTGCTTAGGAGCTCTTATACCAAGAGTCATATACCAAAAGTCTATTCAGATTTCTATGATTGGTCAATAAACAGACATACAAACAATTAAAACGGTATTTGTGTTTTGGTATCTATACATACAAATTATTATGTGCAGGAAATTCCATTTCGAAATCACATACAGACAAATTTTGTAACCTGTAGTCTAGCTATAAGTACATACCTATAATAGAGACAGGTATTAGGTACATTTTGCTCTATGATGAGGTAACATTCCTGTGGGATTGAATACATGAATACAATTATCAGTTGAACTTACCTAGGCCGTACTAATCCATAGATTCAGCAGGTAAATTGAAAATTTGTCTTCTTGGGTAGGTCTTGTAATAAGTAATACAGATGTCATGTTACATACCTGAAACGAGAGAGAACAAGTGTAAATTAACAAGTGTAAATTAAAAATTTATAACACCCCCGACGATCCAAAGTATTTGAGTTTTCCAAAACATAATTTTCAAATAAATAATTATGTATTTAAGCAACGTCCATCTTGACAGCTTGACATTTGTCTATTGACATAATATTATGAACCTAACGGTTATATCTAACCTTCTTTTCTACAAGAAAACTAGAAAAGAGCTGATAACTCTTAAACGGCTGAACCAATTTTTTTAGATTATAGCTAAGAACACTCTCGATTAAGCCACCTTTCAAACAAAAAAAACTAAATTAAAATCGGTTCATTCGTTTAGGCGCTACGATGCCACAGACAGATACACAGATACACAGATACACAGATACACAGATACACAGACACACAGATACACAGATACACAGACACACAGATACACAGATACACACGTCAAACTTATAACACCCCTCTTTTTGGGTCGGGGGTTAAAAATGTATAACAGAACCGACAAGTGAAGGTTACAGTAACTAGAAAAGAGCTGATAACTTTCAAACGGCTGAACTGATTTTCTTGGATTATAGCTATGAACACTCTCGATTAAGCCACCTTTCAAATAAAGAAAACTAAATTAAAATCGGTTCATTAGTTTAGGAGCTACGATGCCACAGACAGATACACAGATACATAGATACACAGGTCAAACTTATAACACCCCTCTTTTTGGGTCGGGGGTTAAAAAGAGCGTGTCAACACTCAAAATACTCAAAACCCGGGATAAAAAGTAGCCTGTGTATCTATCTCCATTCTAAATTTCAGCCAAATCCGTCGTAGTTTTTGCGTGAAAGAGTAACAAACATACACACATACACTTTCGCCTTTATAATATTAGTGTGATTAATGTGCGACCAGCTTTATCTCTTGCGTGCAACATAATATTCGCCTGCGCATGATATAATCGATTAATAATAATTGAATGCGGCGATTTTTTTCCGATTAGCGGTCGTTGTACAGTTTAGTGACACTGGCGGTGTTACACGCGATCTTACACACGTTACGACGTATTGTGCGAAGTTACGACTTGCGAGTGGAATAAACTGCGGATGTTATTACATGAGTACGTGGAATTATTTAATCTGTACACATGAGAGGATAAACCCACTGGCTGATATATTAACGTACAGTTTAAACTGTTGGTGGTATCTAGAAACTTGAAATGTTGCAATCTTACAATGTAGACCTCTAATCAGGGAAAGATTAAGAAAGACACGGTTGAACTTCCAAAAAACCCAGACTCGCGCATCGAGGGTTTCGTATTCGGGTATTTTTTGCGCCATTTTGCAAGATAAATCAAAAACTATTATGCATAAAAATTTAAGGAAAAATCTGTTCGAGAATGTAGGTACAGGTAAATAAATCCCTTTCATATTATACCCCTCTTGGTATATTAATCTTACTTTAAAAGTTGAAAATACTAATTATGTTTTCATGAACACATTTAAATATTTTTTTTTTGATGTAACCACCAATTCACGGTTTTCCGATTTTTTCCTTTACTTGTGCAATAAGACGTTACCTGCGGAATGTCATGATTCTAGGTAAACGAAAGTACCCTGTAGGTTTCCTTACAGACACGACGGACGGACAGACAGACAAACAGTTAGACAGCAATGTGATCCTATAAGGGTTCCATTTTTCCCTTTGAGGTGCGGAACCCAAAAACTCACATACATACATGAACTCTGTAAATATTACATTCCTTTTTTGGGCAGTGATGAAAAAACTTGGCATGGTACAACGAAAGTCGCGTCTAAAATCAATTACCTAATAGGTCTTTCAATAATAAAGCAAAGATAACAGGGTTAACTTTAAAATATTCACACAATACCTAGCTGTAAACTATAAACAAGAGTTAGCAGGCAATTCGCAATAACTTTTCCGCCAACATGGAGTTTACTTTAAATAAAGAAGTCGGAATTTATGTGTCACATAGGGGGTGTTAACGAATATTTAATGTACATTTTTCACTCGGTTTGTTGTCATAATATTTATAATACATAGTTTTTCTTAACTTGTATAAAGATAAGCAAACTGTAGAAATCTTCTTGGAAAAACGCGTAAGCGACACGATTTGCTCGGCGCTTTAGACCTTCTGGATTTTTTAACTTTTCGAAGTTACAGGCGCTTTAAGCAATTAAAGCCACGTATTCACGGTAAACTATTGTTTAAATCATTATAAACCAAAGAGATTTTTAAAAAACCGGCCAAGTGCGAGTCAGGCTCGCGCACCGAGGGTTCCGTACTCAGGTATTTTTTACGACATTTTGCACATAAATCAAAACTATTATGCATAAAAATAAATGTAATCTGTTTTAGAATGTACAGGTAAAGCCTTTTCATATGACACCCCACTTGGTATAGTTATCTCACTTTGAAAATTGATAATACTACTCCACGCGTATCTATAGTACTCACCTACAAAGTTCCGGCCATCATCTAGCTAGCCATCATATACCTAAGCTATATCGATCTATAAGATAGTGTAGATTTTTTGTTGAATTTGTGTTGTTATGCAGCACGACATTAATCATTGATGTTGTAACCGCCCCTATTTGTTCTATGACAATCATCTTAGAGTCATTAACCAATATGTGGCCGTCATTTAAATATTTTGTAATGCTTTATACATCTACATTAATAAAAATAGTATATAATATATCAACATTTACCATTTAGGTCAATTGATTCCTATCTAGATCGCCTGCAGAACTATTAGCACCGCATTCCAGCCCCCGCTATTTTGAATATGGCAATATTGCATTCCAAGAATACTCAACAAACCTCGAATACTGACGCTCGAAGGTGGCCATTGTATTTTGAAATTTCAGTTAAATTTAAAGTACCTACCGGAGTAGATATTAGATAATATAGATTTTTGTGGAATGGAAAATATATCATGCTAAAAAAATTAAAGTGTGTCCGTCTGTCTGTCTATCTGTGTGCTTGATATTGACGGCCTCCCAGTTTCATCGATTACACAGATAGTTTCCATCACAGGTACTCGGAAAATCGATGAGTTCCCACGAGAATTTAAAAAATTCTGAATCCACGCAGGCGAGGTCGCGGGCATCATTTAGTAATACATAAATCTACACTATTATAGGTATAAAGAGGTAAAGTTTGTAAGTTTGTTTGTGGGGGGGGTAATCTCTGGAACTACTGAACCGATTTTGAAAATTCTTTCACCAGTGGAAAGCTACATTATTCCTGAGTAATATAGGCTATATTTTTTTCAAAAAAATTAGAAATCCCTAGGAAATCTTTAATAAGCTACCCGTGTGAAGCCGGGGCGGATCACTAGTGAAAGATAAAGGAGCTTGATTTTGACCCAACCAGCAAGTCACTAATCTACAGTTAAGTATTATATTATGTACAAATGGAAAATAATTGTTAGTTAAGTGAGAAGTTAAATAAAAGTATACTAAACGGTTTAATTGGAGTTTATCTTTAAAACGAGCTATGATATTATGTTTTCTCGGAACATTGAATCATAGAAGCATGGAATTAAAAAGCAACATTAATTAGACCTGAACAGAAACTGATCTCAGCCACTATATAATTAGAAATCGAAATTGAACATAAACTAACAACTTAATAACTAGAAATCTTCATCCAAATCGATTCGCCTGTGCCCACGCTTGTACGTACATTCTATGGGTGATTTTCGTAATGATATAAGTATTATGGATCGTTGAGATAAACATCGTAAAAGAGTTGGAGCGATCTACGCTTAGCATGCAATATTTAAATCATAAACAGTCAGTGCTGTAAGTTTTGTAATGTAATTATGAAATATGTACTGAAATTAAAAAATTGAAAAATAAATATTTTATCTAAACTTTTGTTTAATTTTGCAATGTCTTTGTATTGAAGAATAAGAATTGTAATCTAAATCTAAATATTTAATTTAAGTAACACACAAAAAAAAAAATTTTTTTTTATTTTTTTTTTTTGTTTTTTTTTTATTTTTTTTTTTTTAAATATTACAATAAAACTTAAAGCTAGCCTTATATAATTACTATACAAATCATGCCCGCGTGGAATGGTGCCAAGAATACTGGCTGCATTTCCGCGCTGGACAGCCAGGCTGATCCGTTGCGCAAATCCCTTTCGTATTTATAATATTAGTATTGATATGGATGGCCGGCCTTATAGCCACGAGGAAATTGGAAGATGAGATAATTACATAAAATCCACGTGTAAGGTTGCAGCCGTCAACTGATTTTATCTATACTAATAAATAAAATTGGAGTGTCTGTCTGTAATTTCGAAATAATTACCTCATATTAAGCTCATATGGTTATTTGAACGATACCAACACTGAATCACACGTTTTTAAAATTTTTGTCTGTCTGTCTGTCTGTCTGTCTGTCTGTCTGTTTGAAAAGGCTAATCTTGGGAACGGCTTGACCGATTTTGACGGGGTTTTCACAGACAAGTAGAGAATTGACCAGGGAGTAACATAGGCTACTTTTTTAACCGACTTTCAAAAAGGGAGTTGTGTTTTTCTACCTACGTACACCGAAATCTCCGAGATTTGTGAACCGATTTGCGTCATTTCTTTTTTAATCGATAGAGGAACTTCGCGACATTGTTTCATAAAAAATTGGAGTCCAACTCCTCAATACTGATGCTGCAGGGGATCTGACCAATCCACGCGGGCGAAGCTGCGGGCATCAGCTAGTTAGTCATATTTTTACACAGATGTTTTAACCCTCGACCCAAAAAGAGGGGTGTTATAAGTTTGACGTATGTATCTGTGTATCTGTCTGTGGCATCGTAGCTCCTAAACGAATGAACAGATTTTAATTTAGTATTTTTTTTGTTTGAAGGTGGCTTGATCGCGAATGTTCTTAGCTATAATCGAAGAAAATCGGTTCAGCCGTTTGAAAGTTATTATCAGCTCTTTTCTGGTTTTCTTATAAAGGTTTTTGTGTCGGGGTATTTTTAAATTTTGAGTTATTACCTATCGAGACAACCTTATAGTTACACAGAAGAGGATAGATCCCTCACGTTCATTAGAATCGTTTTCTCCGTGACGGACTGTTTTTACGTGCCTCCAGCTCCCGTTGTAGAGACACGGAACCAATTTGGTTCCGACACCGAATTGAGATTGGAGTTAGTAAAGTGGATCGAAACTAATTAGTCCTGGAATGCCTTGAACTTCAAAAAAACCGGTCAAGTGCGAGTTAGACTCGCACACAGAGGGTTCTATGCCTTTTACAGTAGTAGATTATGCACTTTTTATTTTATTTTTAATTCACATGGCAACCATTTTGAAATATTTATTATTTGTTGTCGTAGCGACAGTAAAAATATACATGTGTGAAATATATATGTGTGAAAATTTCAACTCTCTACCATATTCATTTACAGTTCATAAAACACGGCCCGCTGACAGACAGACGTACGGACTAACGGACGGACTGATTGCGAAAGCTTAGTAATAAGATCCTGTTAAGGTCCCGTTGGCTTATTTCGGGTTCGGAATCTATCATCACTAGAGAAACGCCAGCTTTAATGAAGACATATTGAATTTTCGGAACTTGATCAGTCTTTCATTTCATGGAATAAGAAAGGCAAGTCAAAAAAAATCCGGGAAGAAAAGTATTAATCTCCTCTGAAATCTGAAAGCCTTACTTATCTCTGTACCTTTCTATACCCATCAAAAAAAGTTAGTAGACAGACAGACAACTTTCGCATGTATGTTATTAGTACGGATTATTTGAGTAGATAGGAATTGGCTTATCTGGATCAGGGATCATTCATTCATTCGAATGATCCCTAATCCAGATAATCCAATTCCTACATTTTGAATACTGAAAATGGTAGTATTCGAATGCTTGAATAGTGAATGATACCATATTTAAATACTGAATAATGGGTATATTTGAATACTTGAATACTGAATAATGGATATATTTGAATACTTGAATACTGAATAATGGATATATTTGAATACTGAATAATGGATATAATCGAGTACTTGAATACTGATACTTCATCGAATGGATGAATACTGAATAGATACTTCATTCGAATGCATGCATACTGAATAGTTACTTCATTCGAATGAATGAAAACTGAATAGATACTTCATTCGAATGCATGAATATTGAATAGATACTACATTCGAATGCATGAATACTGAATAGATACTTCATTCGAATGCATGAATACTGAATAGATACTTCATTCAAATGGATGAATACTGAATAGATACTTCATTCGAATGCATGAATGCTGAATAGATACTTCATTCGAATGCATGAATACTGAATAGATACTTCATTCAAATGGATGAATACTGAATAGATACTTCATTCGAATGCATGAATGCTGAATAGATACTTCATTTGAATGCATGAATACTGAATAGATACTTCATTCGGATGGATGAATACTGAATAGATACTTCATTCGAATGCATGAATACTGAATAGATACTTCATTCAAATAGATGAATACTGAATAGCTACTTCACTCTGAATGCATGAATACTAATGACTATTATAAGTACTGAACAATGGGTAATGGTGGAAAATATACTCGAGGGCATGACATACTGAATGTCTACTAGGTTAGGTATATTTAAAATACTGTGTATTGCATATACTCTTATGCTAGACTATACACTTGTATACTAAAAATGTGAATTAATAAAACGAATTATGAATATTTCGCTTATTCGCATTCATCTATTAAATCAACAAATTTTTGTTTTTCAACTCTTAATATTCGTGCCGATAGTTGTTGGCCATGATATCGAACTTTGAAATAAATACCTGAATTACTTTTATTTAAGGGTATTAAAATGGCATCGTATTGTTCATATCCAATAATTTTAACTAAATGAAGACCGTGTAATCTTTTTTCAGTTATAATTATTTCTACACAATCTCCAATATTTAAAGACATGGTGACTTTTTTCCTTATGAATAAATAAATAGTTCACTTTAGTCGCGTGTTATCATCCAATGTAATCTACTCAACTGATATGGAACAGAAAATTGTCTCTAATATAGAATATAGATAAAACTTTGATGGTTTTGGTGATGATAGAAAATAAAACGTTTAATCATGTTGACCGTATGCCGTGTAATAAAAGGCAATGCATTAATACAATGTAATGTGCAACTTAAGCAGTTTTAGGGCAAGCTGGTGTTACACCGAGCTTACGGTTGGAGACACACCAAGTCAACACTACAATCCTTTAGTTTTATTTCCCTCAAAATGAAATTCAAGTTCAATAATAAAGTTTATTTATTTGCATTCGAATAAGTTTACATAATGATTGAGTAAACAATTTGTATCATTAGTTATAAACACAAAAACGCATTTCACTCTTATTTTTTAATCGCTAGTAACATCAATAATAGTTGGATTGATAAGACTAATATTATTCTATAAGTTTAAATAAAATAACTATTTAAACAGACACGTTTTATCAGTTTAATCAGTATATTAAAGATTATGAACAAGAGCAGTGTCTTAAATTGGTTTATTAATCATTTGCCTTTTGAACTCCATGTACCCGGATATAACTATTGTGGACCAGGTACAAAATCGTACAAAAAGAAAGGCATTAACCAGTTGGACGAATATTGTAAAGAACACGACATAGCCTATCAGCAATCATCTGATTTGAGTGATCGGCATAAAGCTGATATAAAACAGATGAACATGGCGCGGAACCGCATAACAGCATCAGATGCCAGCTTAGAAGAAAAGATAGCAGCACATATAGTTAATAAAGCGATGATAGCGAAAGTTAAATATGGAGCCGGTTTAGGAATTAACAAAGCAGCAAAAGATATAAGTGGTGGTGGATTAAAGAAACAATTGAAATATATCATATCTCACACAAATAAACATCTTAAAAAATTAAAACCAAAGGGTAAAAATATGGCGATAAAGATGGCAATGGCAGCTGCTAAGGAACTAGCAACAAACACTACAGTAAAGATTCCTCGTATTATTCCTATTCCGAAAACGGGAGGGTTTCTACCATTGATACCTATTCTTGCTGGGCTATCTGCCGTGGGTAGTTTAGCTGGTGGTGCATCGGGTATAGCTAAAGCTATTAATGATTATAAAGCAGCTGAAAAACGTTTGAATGAGTTAAAAAGGCACAATGAAAAAATAGAATCATTATCTATTGGAAAAGGATTAAGCGTTAAACCTTTTAAGGAAGGTTTCGGAATTTATGTATCTAGTAAAAAAAACTAAATAGTCGGCTACCCAATAGAGCTCTTACTAATATAGATATTATGAATTATTCAAGCAGTATTCCTTATTTTCGAGGAGTATTTATGAGAGATGAGCTACCTAAACATCCTCATAAGAAAGAATGTGGTATCGTTAATTTAGATAGCTCAAAAAATCCTGGCAGTCATTGGGTAGCTTATGCAAAATACAATAATCATATCGAGTACTTTGACAGTTATGGTAATTTAAAACCACCAAAAGAATTAATTCAATATGTTGGTTCCGAAATGTATTATAATTATGAAAACATTCAGCGTAATCATCCATATAATTGTGGACACTTGTGTTTAAAGTTTTTGAACAAATTTTGGCATGATAAGAAAATAAATAAATAGATCGTAAGCACTTCGTATTGTTTAGTGTGTTATCATGTCTATTGCAATAACCATCACGGGCAAAAGACCATTACTTGAATCAAGTTTTCAACCTCCTCTTAACATAGACGATAAATATGAGTGTGGCTTAATTTATTTTTCAGCTCTCAATTCAATCCCCAACATTAATGAGAGCAATAATGTATTTGCTTATGGCAATGGTAAAAAATTAAAAATACCGTGTGGTGCTTATGGCCTATATGATATAGCTGATTACATTCGAAGTCAAGTCACAGATTGTGATATAATAATTAAACCAAATAACAACACATTAAAATGTTTAATATTTTGTTCTAATACGATGAACTTTGATGAAGATAATAGCATAGGATCGATATTGGGTTTTCCAAATGTTAAATTAGAAGCAAATAAATGGCACGAATCTCAGAACCCAGTCAACATTCTTCCTTTGTCCGTGATAAGAGTCGAATGTGATCTAATAAAGGGGTCATATACTAACGGATTTCCATCTCATATTTTATATGAATTTGTGCCGAACGTTCCACCTGGGTATAGATTTATAGAAGTACCGAAAAGTATTATTTACTTTCCTGTGAATAAAAATATCATATCATCAATAAATATAAAAATTCTTGACGAACAAGGTCGGTACATTGATTTCAGAGAAGAGTGTTTCAACCTACGTCTCCATTTGAGAAAACAGGATGATTGTGTTTAATAAAAATTCAAATACTTTAACAAAACGTATTACTACTCCTCGAGTTGAGCAACGTTACAGACGTATTAAATCCTATAAAACACTTACAAGAAGTAATAAAGAGTTTCTTCGCTCGTTAGGATTTAAATTAAGATGAATATACTCCAGGTTACTGATATTCCACAATTTGATAACTCTATTGAAAGTTATGAAATTCACACATATAGCCCTTATAATAATAGTTTTAAAGAAAATGATGAGATTCGGATCCCTATACACCAACAAGATATTTACATATTGCCATCTGCCAGTTTTATTTATATCGAAGGAAAAGCAACGATTATTGGTAAAGACCATAAACCCATTAATACACCCGTTGAGTTTACTAACAATGCAATGATGTTTTTGTTTCAAGACATTAGATATGAGATAAATGGCGTTGAAATAGATCGTATTAAGAATCCTGGAATAACAACAACAATAAAATCGTTTATATCTATGAATACCGGTCAAAGTAAAGTCGCAGCAATATGGGGCTGGAACATGAATGGATTCAAAAGTAATGACGGTTCCTTTAGTCTAATTATTCCATTAAATAAAATAATGGGATTTGCTGAAGACTATAATAAAATAATTATAAATTGTAAACATGAACTGGTTTTAAATCGAAGCAATTCTAATTTAAACAGCGTGAAATTAGATGATGCTCACGACATACAAATTAATATAGAAAGAATACAATGGCGTGTTCCGCAGGTGAAAGTATCAGATCGCGAAAGACTAACGTTGCTGAAAATATTAGAAAAAGACAAACCTATTCAGTTAGCTTTCAGAAACTGGGATTTATATGAATATGCATTTTTGCCTAGAACTACAAAACATTCTTGGGCAGTCAAAACTGTTTCACAGTTGGAAAAGCCTCGGTATGTTATATTAGGACTACAAACTAACAGAAAAAACAAAAAGTCTTTAGATAGTTCTTTGTTTGACCATTGCAAAGTAAGTAATGTAACATTATTTCTAAATTCACAATATTATCCTTATGAATCACTAAATCTTAAATTTGATGAAAATAAATATAGTATATTATATGAAATGTATACAAAGTTTCGTCAGTCTTACTACAACGTTCCTGTGGACCCACTGCTTGATATGTTAAATTTTAAAGATAAAGCACCGCTTTTTATTATTGATTGTTCAAGACAAAACGAAAATTTAAAAAGTGGACCCGTGGATGTGCGATTAGAAATAGAATGTTCGCAAGATATCCCTGAAAATACAACTGCTTACTGTCTTATTATTAACGACCGGTTAATAGAATATAAGCCGTTGAGTAATATAGTGCGAAAAATATCATGAATGCCATAATAGTAGATGTCCAAGGATTTAAAACTGATGAAAATGAGTTTATTTTAAAAGAAATTGCTATTCATTGTAATAACCGCATACAAACTTTCCTGATCAAATCACCATATCCATTTTATGATTTGACTAAAACTGAAAGACGGCATGTTAGTTGGATTGAAAGAAATAGAGGAATTCTTTGGAATGAGGGATACATACCGTATTCGAACTGTAAACATATTATTCAGAAGATTTTACAAAATAAAACAATTTATGTCAAAGGTCTTGAAAAACGGTTATGGTTAATGCAAATGTTACAAAATAGCACAATTTATAATTTAGAAGATAAAGAGTGCCCAAATTTGTTAAGTTTACATGAAAAATATAATATGGCAAGTGATTCATATAGTTGTATTTTTCATACTAAAATATGCGCATTAAAAAATGTACTATGTTTAAGAAAATGGTGTTTAGAGAATAAAATTTTGTACTGAAGTTCGGTTGTTTTATTATCCGTATATATTATACTACCTCCGTAGTCACTCAGTGAATTTGAATGAAGTATCTATTCAGCATTCATGCATTCGAATGAAGTATCTATTCAGTATTCATGCATTCGAATGAAGTATCTATTCAGTATTCATGCATTCGAATGTAGTATCTATTCAATATTCATGCATTCGAATGAAGTATCTATTCAGTTTTCATTCATTCGAATGAAGTAACTATTCAGTATGCATGCATTCGATTGAAGTATCTATTCAGTATTCATCCATTCGATGAAGTATCAGTATTCAAGTACTCGATTATATCCATTATACAGTATTCAAGTATTCAAATATATCCATTATTCAGTATTCAAGTATTCAAATATATCCATTATTCAGTATTTAAGTATTCAAATATACCCATTATTCAGTATTCAAGTATTCAAATATACCCATTATTCAGTATTTAAATATGGTATCATTCACTATTCAAGCATTCGAATACTACCATTTTCAGTATTCAAAATGTAGGAATTGGATTATCTGGATTAGGGATCATTCGAATGAATGAATGATCCCTGATCCAGATAAGCCAATTCCTATCTACTAGTATAATATATACGGATAATAAAACAACCGAACTTCAGTACAAAATTTTATTCTCTAAACACCATTTTCTTAAACATAGTACATTTTTTAATGCGCATATTTTAGTATGAAAAATACAACTATATGAATCACTTGCCATATTATATTTTTCATGTAAACTTAACAAATTTGGGCACTCTTTATCTTCTAAATTATAAATTGTGCTATTTTGTAACATTTGCATTAACCATAACCGTTTTTCAAGACCTTTGACATAAATTGTTTTATTTTGTAAAATCTTCTGAATAATATGTTTACAGTTCGAATACGGTATGTATCCCTCATTCCAAAGAATTCCTCTATTTCTTTCAATCCAACTAACATGCCGTCTTTCAGTTTTAGTCAAATCATAAAATGGATATGGTGATTTGATCAGGAAAGTTTGTATGCGGTTATTACAATGAATAGCAATTTCTTTTAAAATAAACTCATTTTCATCAGTTTTAAATCCTTGGACATCTACTATTATGGCATTCATGATATTTTTCGCACTATATTACTCAACGGCTTATATTCTATTAACCGGTCGTTAATAATAAGACAGTAAGCAGTTGTATTTTCAGGGATATCTTGCGAACATTCTATTTCTAATCGCACATCCACGGGTCCACTTTTTAAATTTTCGTTTTGTCTTGAACAATCAATAATAAAAAGCGGTGCTTTATCTTTAAAATTTAACATATCAAGCAGTGGGTCCACAGGAACGTTGTAGTAAGACTGACGAAACTTTGTATACATTTCATATAATATACTATATTTATTTTCATCAAATTTAAGATTTAGTGATTCATAAGGATAATATTGTGAATTTAGAAATAATGTTACATTACTTACTTTGCAATGGTCAAACAAAGAACTATCTAAAGACTTTTTGTTTTTTCTGTTAGTTTGTAGTCCTAATATAACATACCGAGGCTTTTCCAACTGTGAAACAGTTTTGACTGCCCAAGAATGTTTTGTAGTTCTAGGCAAAAATGCATATTCATATAAATCCCAGTTTCTGAAAGCTAACTGAATAGGTTTGTCTTTTTCTAATATTTTCAGCAACGTTAGTCTTTCGCGATCTGATACTTTCACCTGCGGAACACGCCATTGTATTCTTTCTATATTAATTTGTATGTCGTGAGCATCATCTAATTTCACGCTGTTTAAATTAGAATTGCTTCGATTTAAAACCAGTTCATGTTTACAATTTATAATTATTTTATTATAGTCTTCAGCAAATCCCATTATTTTATTTAATGGAATAATTAGACTAAAGGAACCGTCATTACTTTTGAATCCATTCATGTTCCAGCCCCATATTGCTGCGACTTTACTTTGACCGGTATTCATAGATATAAACGATTTTATTGTTGTTGTTATTCCAGGATTCTTAATACGATCTATTTCAACGCCATTTATCTCATATCTAATGTCTTGAAACAAAAACATCATTGCATTGTTAGTAAACTCAACGGGTGTATTAATGGGTTTATGGTCTTTACCAATAATCGTTGCTTTTCCTTCGATATAAATAAAACTGGCAGATGGCAATATGTAAATATCTTGTTGGTGTATAGGGATCCGAATCTCATCATTTTCTTTAAAACTATTATTATAAGGGCTATATGTGTGAATTTCATAACTTTCAATAGAGTTATCAAATTGTGGAATATCAGTAACCTGGAGTATATTCATCTTAATTTAAATCCTAACGAGCGAAGAAACTCTTTATTACTTCTTGTAAGTGTTTTATAGGATTTAATACGTCTGTAACGTTGCTCAACTCGAGGAGTAGTAATACGTTTTGTTAAAGTATTTGAATTTTTATTAAACACAATCATCCTGTTTTCTCAAATGGAGACGTAGGTTGAAACACTCTTCTCTGAAATCAATGTACCGACCTTGTTCGTCAAGAATTTTTATATTTATTGATGATATGATATTTTTATTCACAGGAAAGTAAATAATACTTTTCGGTACTTCTATAAATCTATACCCAGGTGGAACGTTCGGCACAAATTCATATAAAATATGAGATGGAAATCCGTTAGTATATGACCCCTTTATTAGATCACATTCGACTCTTATCACGGACAAAGGAAGAATGTTGACTGGGTTCTGAGATTCGTGCCATTTATTTGCTTCTAATTTAACATTTGGAAAACCCAATATCGATCCTATGCTATTATCTTCATCAAAGTTCATCGTATTAGAACAAAATATTAAACATTTTAATGTGTTGTTATTTGGTTTAATTATTATATCACAATCTGTGACTTGACTTCGAATGTAATCAGCTATATCATATAGGCCATAAGCACCACACGGTATTTTTAATTTTTTACCATTGCCATAAGCAAATACATTATTGCTCTCATTAATGTTGGGGATTGAATTGAGAGCTGAAAAATAAATTAAGCCACACTCATATTTATCGTCTATGTTAAGAGGAGGTTGAAAACTTGATTCAAGTAATGGTCTTTTGCCCGTGATGGTTATTGCAATAGACATGATAACACACTAAACAATACGAAGTGCTTACGATCTATTTATTTATTTTCTTATCATGCCAAAATTTGTTCAAAAACTTTAAACACAAGTGTCCACAATTATATGGATGATTACGCTGAATGTTTTCATAATTATAATACATTTCGGAACCAACATATTGAATTAATTCTTTTGGTGGTTTTAAATTACCATAACTGTCAAAGTACTCGATATGATTATTGTATTTTGCATAAGCTACCCAATGACTGCCAGGATTTTTTGAGCTATCTAAATTAACGATACCACATTCTTTCTTATGAGGATGTTTAGGTAGCTCATCTCTCATAAATACTCCTCGAAAATAAGGAATACTGCTTGAATAATTCATAATATCTATATTAGTAAGAGCTCTATTGGGTAGCCGACTATTTAGTTTTTTTTACTAGATACATAAATTCCGAAACCTTCCTTAAAAGGTTTAACGCTTAATCCTTTTCCAATAGATAATGATTCTATTTTTTCATTGTGCCTTTTTAACTCATTCAAACGTTTTTCAGCTGCTTTATAATCATTAATAGCTTTAGCTATACCCGATGCACCACCAGCTAAACTACCCACGGCAGATAGCCCAGCAAGAATAGGTATCAATGGTAGAAACCCTCCCGTTTTCGGAATAGGAATAATACGAGGAATCTTTACTGTAGTGTTTGTTGCTAGTTCCTTAGCAGCTGCCATTGCCATCTTTATCGCCATATTTTTACCCTTTGGTTTTAATTTTTTAAGATGTTTATTTGTGTGAGATATGATATATTTCAATTGTTTCTTTAATCCACCACCACTTATATCTTTTGCTGCTTTGTTAATTCCTAAACCGGCTCCATATTTAACTTTCGCTATCATCGCTTTATTAACTATATGTGCTGCTATCTTTTCTTCTAAGCTGGCATCTGATGCTGTTATGCGGTTCCGCGCCATGTTCATCTGTTTTATATCAGCTTTATGCCGATCACTCAAATCAGATGATTGCTGATAGGCTATGTCGTGTTCTTTACAATATTCGTCCAACTGGTTAATGCCTTTCTTTTTGTACGATTTTGTACCTGGTCCACAATAGTTATATCCGGGTACATGGAGTTCAAAAGGCAAATGATTAATAAACCAATTTAAGACACTGCTCTTGTTCATAATCTTTAATATACTGATTAAACTGATAAAACGTGTCTGTTTAAATAGTTATTTTATTTAAACTTATAGAATAATATTAGTCTTATCAATCCAACTATTATTGATGTTACTAGCGATTAAAAAATAAGAGTGAAATGCGTTTTTGTGTTTATAACTAATGATACAAATTGTTTACTCAATCATTATGTAAACTTATTCGAATGCAAATAAATAAACTTTATTATTGAACTTGAATTTCATTTTGAGGGAAATAAAACTAAAGGATTGTAGTGTTGACTTGGTGTGTCTCCAACCGTAAGCTCGGTGTAACACCAGCTTGCCCTAAAACTGCTTAAGTTGCACATTACATTGTATTAATGCATTGCCTTTTATTACACGGCATACGGTCAACATGATTAAACGTTTTATTTTCTATCATCACCAAAACCATCAAAGTTTTATCTATATTCTATATTAGAGACAATTTTCTGTTCCATATCAGTTGAGTAGATTACATTGGATGATAACACGCGACTAAAGTGAACTATTTATTTATTCATAAGGAAAAAAGTCACCATGTCTTTAAATATTGGAGATTGTGTAGAAATAATTATAACTGAAAAAAGATTACACGGTCTTCATTTAGTTAAAATTATTGGATATGAACAATACGATGCCATTTTAATACCCTTAAATAAAAGTAATTCAGGTATTTATTTCAAAGTTCGATATCATGGCCAACAACTATCGGCACGAATATTAAGAGTTGAAAAACAAAAATTTGTTGATTTAATAGATGAATGCGAATAAGCGAAATATTCATAATTCGTTTTATTAATTCACATTTTTAGTATACAAGTGTATAGTCTAGCATAAGAGTATATGCAATACACAGTATTTTAAATATACCTAACCTAGTAGACATTCAGTATGTCATGCCCTCGAGTATATTTTCCACCATTACCCATTGTTCAGTACTTATAATAGTCATTAGTATTCATGCATTCAGAGTGAAGTAGCTATTCAGTATTCATCTATTTGAATGAAGTATCTATTCAGTATTCATGCATTCGAATGAAGTATCTATTCAGTATTCATCCATCCGAATGAAGTATCTATTCAGTATTCATGCATTCAAATGAAGTATCTATTCAGCATTCATGCATTCGAATGAAGTATCTATTCAGTATTCATCCATTTGAATGAAGTATCTATTCAGTATTCATGCATTCGAATGAAGTATCTATTCAGCATTCATGCATTCGAATGAAGTATCTATTCAGTATTCATCCATTTGAATGAAGTATCTATTCAGTATTCATGCATTCGAATGAAGTATCTATTCAGTATTCATGCATTCGAATGTAGTATCTATTCAATATTCATGCATTCGAATGAAGTATCTATTCAGTTTTCATTCATTCGAATGAAGTAACTATTCAGTATGCATGCATTCGAATGAAGTATCTATTCAGTATTCATCCATTCGATGAAGTATCAGTATTCAAGTACTCGATTATATCCATTATTCAGTATTCAAATATATCCATTATTCAGTATTCAAGTATTCAAATATATCCATTATTCAGTATTCAAGTATTCAAATATACCCATTATTCAGTATTTAAATATGGTATCATTCACTATTCAAGCATTCGAATACTACCATTTTCAGTATTCAAAATGTAGGAATTGGATTATCTGGATTAGGGATCATTCGAATGAATGAATGATCCCTGATCCAGATAAGCCAATTCCTATCTACTTATTTGAAATTAAACAATTAAGTAAATGCTTTGCAATAAGAATAACTCGATTTAATCTGAGATAAAATTTTCCAACATTATTTTAGCTTGATTAAAAACATTTTCTTGTAACCATTTTCACATCTTGGCCTGGAATTAATTTCATTTCACCGCTGGATCGGAATTGGAATTAGTAGAGTGGATGGAAAGTAATAAATCAGAAATGCCTGAGGCAGCTTGTCAAAATATCTAAAATTTCCAAGTATACCTACTTATTTTTAACCCCCGACCCAAAAAGAGGGTGTTATAAGTTTGACATGTGTATCTGTGTATCTGTCTGTGGCATCGTAGCTTCTAAACTAATGAACCGATTTTAATTTTTTTTTTTTTTTGTTTGAAAGGTGGCTTGATCGAGAGTGTTCTTAGCTATAATGCAAGCAAATCGGCTTAGATCGGCTTCTATAAACACTGGAGTATTTTATAAGTCCATGTATACACTACCAAACTTCTGATAGGTATCCTTTCTATTTGAATCAGTTTGCGACTCCAACTCAGATATTATTGACATTTTGACAACCTGTCTCGAACATTCAGGATTTATTTTAGCCATAACCCATTTCACTAATTACTTTCAGTAGCTACCGAAGGCGGCTCAACCTGTCTGGGCATGCTAGACCTATGAATAATAATTTCTAGCTTTTCTAGTCACATCACCCTCCCACTAACAGAAAAATAATGTCTGTATGAAGCTATTCATAATACATAAAAATTATAACAACGCAAACAATTTACGCAACTCCTCTGCTTCTCATTCTTCATTTCCGAGTGTCATTATTCCTGTCCATTAATCACAAAGTAGTAGGGATTTTCTTGGGATAATAACGCAGTGGGCTCCCAGATTCTTCCGCATAAGTTATATTATACGCATCACGCATACCTACGTCAATTTTTTGATTCATAATTTATTTATTAATCTGTATTGCGCACACACAATGTACACAGGAAAGCAATACACTATAGACAAGAAACTTAAACAACCTTTGCTGGAAAGATTTAAGTTAAGAGTTAATCAGACAGACCCTTTTATTATTTGGATTTTGCATAAAAATGTGTCTGAATGCAGATTGCAGATGTTACAAAATGTTCTTTTTATCACTTTGAAAATTACATAAACCTGTTGAAAGTATGTACGACTGTAAGACTGAATCGTCTGTTGAAGTGGCCAATGATTCAGGTCGCCTCGTCGATCTACGACTAATACCGATTCCTATTCAATGACGGAACAAAATTAATTTCACCCAAAATTTCAGAGAAGGAATTAGCAAATGGACGTGAAAACGTTTTGCCGTGATGAAAACGATTTGATGAAGCATGAGAAAAGTCGATTTTGTGGAAACGTCATTATAGCCTTTGCCTTCGGGTTGTCCTGCGCAAATTGTTTGCCTGTATTTTGGTCACATTAAGGTCGGTCGCTCATAAATTTTGGACTAGACTTTACAGACTGTCAGAACGTCTTCGCATAGGAATGCTTGTGAGTGGGATAGAAAGTTTTTTGACAGACAAATTCTGACAATATGCGGCCGGCCTTACTCTATTGAGATATGATCTAATAAATTTTCTTTCTTTCAGATTGAGTTGCAGTGATGGTGATGACTGTAAGTGCATGGTGATCAAGCCATCGTCGGATCACAGCTGAGCACAGTCTCCTCTCAGAAGAGGACCTGATATTGAAGTCTATGCTTTAGAACTGCTAAAGGTTGCCTGGTAGAGATTGCTCCAAGCAATAAGGTCGCCTTTGCACACAATTGTTTTTTTCTGTTTTCTTCTTTCTGTGTTGTATTTACATGTGTTTCTGTGTGCATTAAAGTGTTCTATCTATCTATCTATCTAACTGCTGTAGTATTGGACTGTTTATAGATTGGTTTAGTATGTTATATGACCCAAGCGCGTGATACAAGTTTTCAAGTTAACGCACGTTGTATTGCGCCGTGCACGTGGCAACGGAGTTAAGTTATTGTTGGCAACTATAGTTGTTAAAGTATGGAACTAACTCCGGCTTCCCTCGGGTGAAATTTCTGAAAGTCCTTTATAAGGCTACTTTATAAGGCTACGGTTTCCTAGAAGAGTGGTGCCCCACATAACGTCACTGAAACATTATTTATAGGAACAAGATGATGTAGTTTCCTTGAGACCTCGTGCGCCTCAGACGGTGTGTAGGAACTCTATAATTGGTCCTGAGCCACAAAGCGATGCATCGAACACCGTGGAATTTAGTCAGTAAGAGTCCGACATAACCTACGTACTTCCTCAGGCGCGGTGGTAGGTATCCATGAAGATTTCCTCAAAAAAAAAAGACGATACCGTGTCACGAGAGACGCTCATGGCGTCAATGGCTGACCTCTCCCTGCCAGCCGTGCTCAAAGCCATGGTGGACAGCCATAAGTCTCGGAAGGCGATAGAATTCTTCTGCAAGGAGTTATTAGAAGGAATCGACGGAGCCCATGAGCGAATATGATCGGACTCTCATGCCATTTACCTCAACGCTTATGTCATGTTTGTTAACTTAAGTTACACTTACAAAGGCCACGGCACAGGGTAAGGATATGATGTGGAAGGAAACACAGCAATCGTGCGGTAAGTGCGAGATGAAGGAGCGACTTGATTTGCCTACGGGGTTAGGCTGCTTTTCCACCAGAGATGTGCTATGCTTCGTTGCTATGGATGCGTTTGATATCCACCAATCATATTCATTGTTGCACATAGCGTAGCACTGGTAGAAACCGTCACATATTTCGTAGCGTAGATTTCACATCTTCGTAGCATAGCTGCATAGCACATCTCTGGTGGAAAGGCACCCGGGCCTTGTCTTGAAAGGTCGTCGTAGTCCCTCGTCATAGGAGGACATAGGCGTCGGACTACTGTGTCTCTCTTTATAGTGTGGGTACAGCATAATATTTATTTACAGTTTGTTAAAAACATAGGTATTTACTACATAATTAATTAATGATGTTAAACAAATTACCACTGCCGTCATTATGAGAGTACAAAAGCATTAGTTCATATCGACACAATCAGCTACAATTAACACTGAACAAACAAAGCCTCGGCATTCAAAATGAAGTTATTTTCTAACAGTGGATTAATTAATAGTACTCGCAAACACGAAGAAGAATCAAACCAGTAGTACCGATTACCCTCTTGCTTTTACTATATTTATAACATTTAAAAGTCCTGTTCAGTGTTTCATACCCGAAGGGTGCCTAAGCCTCCGTCCGTCTGTTCGTCCGTCTGTTGGTCCGTCTGTATCTCATGAACCAGGAACGACCCTCCACCTCCTATAGCCCCACCAACCTCTCATTTATGGACTATGGACCAAATCGTAAGAGGGCGTCCGTTCGGTCTTCGCTCTTGGTGTTTTTCCGGAACACCTTCTTGACTACTTACAAATTGTTGCAGGGGGTAATATATGGCTATTTTATGAACCTTAATAGGTAGAGTTGAAATTTTAACAGTATATAATATACTAGCTGACGCCCGCGACTTCGTCCGCGTGGATTTAGGTTTTCCGAAATCCCGTAGGAACTCTTTGGTTTTCCGGGATAAAAAGTAGCCTATGTGCTAATCCAGGGTATAATCTATCTCCTTTCTATATTTCAGCCCAATCCGTTCAGTAGTTTTTGCGTGAAGGAGTAACAAACATAAACACACACACACACACACACACACACACACACACACACACACACACACACACACACACACACACACACACAAACTTTCACCTTAATAATATTAGTGTGATTTCTATAGACGCTATTTATTGTTGTTAACAACTATTTAAAAAAATGTCCAAAGGGCCGCCATGCAAAATAAAAAAATAAAAAGTACATAACCGTATATCTTGTACCACTGTAAAGTATCCTTGACCGCTCTGGTTCTTTTTTATGTTTTTTATGAATAAAATATTATTAATTTTAAAATCTTTTGGATATGGTAGAGTAAGGAATGCACCTATGAACTGCACACCACAGCTTTGAATTAAGTAATTAATTAATACATTAATGATTAATAGACTAATACATTAGGTACCTAATTAATACATTTAGGTAACAACATAGGTCAACCTTCAAACCATAACTAATTCGACGTGACCCCATAATGGTATTAAACTATCAACACGTTTCTATCACGTTTGTTAATGAGATTACAATGGTCAACCACCAATACGGAGCGGCTACTTGACCTATAATCACATTACATTTTATTAACCCCCGACCCAAAAAGAGGGGTGTTATAAGTTTGACGTGTGTATCTGTGTATCTGTGTGTCTGTGTATCTGTGTATCTGTCTGTGGCATCGTAGCGCCTAAACGAATGAACCGATTTTAATTTACTTTTTTTTGTTTGAAAGGTGGCTTGATCGAGAGTGTTCTTAGCTGTAATCCAAGAAAATTGGTTCAGCCGTTTAAAAGTTATCAGCTCTTTTCTAGTTTTCTTGTAGAAAAGAAGGCTAGATAACCGTTAGGTTCATAATATTATGTCAATTGACAAATCTCAAGCTGTCAAGATCGACGTTGCCTAGATACATGATTATTTATTTAAAAAATTATGTTTTGGAAAGCTCTGATACTTTGGACTAGTTACTGTAACCTTCACTTGTCGGGGGTGTTATAAATTTTTAATTTACACTTGTTGATTTTTTGGAGAACTGAGCAAGCTAATTTTTAATCATGCTAAATTAGTTTGTGCTAATCTTTGTACAAAAATTGAAGACGACGATTTTGCTCGTCTTCTTCATTGCCTATTCCGTGGGAATTTCAAAAACTCCAGCCTTATTTCTTGTCTACATCATAAAGGGAATTTCTCTGCAAATCAGCTCTCTAGATCAAAAAGCATTGACTGGCTGTTGACGGTTTAGTCGATGTGTCAGGTCTTTTCGGAACATCTTTGAACAAGGTCTAAGTGCTCTTTATCCTGAGAAATCAAATAATTCCCACGCCATTTTTAAAAACCCAAACATAATATTTAACCGACTTCAAAAAAGGAGGAGGTTCTCAATTCGTCGGGTTCAAAATCTTTTTTTTTTTAACATACATCTCTACGTCTAGTCAAATATAATATTTTGCTTTTATTTGGAAAACTATTATTAGCAAAAACATTTTTTTAATTTATTTTATGAATAGGATCTCTTGTTTTCCCTTAGAACTGAGCAACCATACATAGGAGCAGCAGAGTTGAGTCTGTTGTTTAATATTAAGAACCAAATCAGGACATGAAATCACCATGATCCCGAACGAACAAGAGGAAGCGTAAAAAAATTTGAATGATCGGAAAATGGAATTCGATTAAAAACTCCTCAATGCCGTTCCGAAACACGTTTGCAAGTGGACACAGCGAGCTCATGGCGTGCCACAAAAAGTCCTGAAACGCAGCGGGAAAATTGCAATTTTACACAGACTGACAAAATATAATTGCAAACATAAAAAACCGGCCAAGTGCGAGTCAGACTCGCGCACTGAGGGTTCCGTACTCGGGTATTTTTTCCAACATTTTGCACGATAAAGCAACAACTATACATACATAAAAATCTGTTTTAGAATGCAGGTAAAGCCCTTTCATATGATACCCCACTTGGTATAGTTATCTTACTTTGAAAATTGAAACACATTTTAAATTTTTTTAAACGATGTAACCACAAATTCGCGGTTTTCAGATCAGACAGCAAAGTGATCCTATAAGGGTTCCGTTTTTCCTTTTGAGGTACGGAACCCTAAAAAGCCTATATCCAACATACAAACTAATGGATGAATTGTTGTTCTTTTAACTTGATACATAAGTTAACCCTGGGCTGCGATGTCACCTGACGGTAAGTGATGATGTTAGATGGAAGCGAGCTAACTTGGAAGGGGGAATGGCAGTTTCATTAAACCTATATCCCTGATCGGTTTTTACACTAAATCGCTTGGCGGCACCGCTTTGCCTGCAGTGTGATAACTAGCCACGGCCAAAGCCTCCCACCAGACGAAAGAAAGAAAGGAAGAAAGAAAGAAAAAGAAAAGTTTATTTTTGAAAGCTGTGCCACAAATTACCAGTTATACCTACGGGTTAGGTTATCCCGTCGCCTCTACTGCTTGAACATTAATAAAGGTGGGCATAATAGGCTTGCACCCATCCCAGGTGAAAAGGTAGCTTTATATTTCCTTTGACAGGAGAGTTTTGCCTTTTGTCAGAGTAAATCAACGGCAGTAGGTAGACGGTAGGTATAAATAGATCATTGTGGCGGTTGCTCGTAAATTAATTGATTTCAGGCTGTCAATGCGATCCAACCGCGGCGTGGTCGTATTGGAGACAATTTGTTTGATGGAAAAGCGTCAATTATTTCGAATTTCAGGCAAGGAGTGTTGCGAGTGGAGCCGGTTTGTGTTATCATCATATTATCAACTATAGTGCGTGACAGATCGAGATGGCAATTGGGGTGGGGCACCTCGCTCACCCGCACAGCCCGCGCGCTAACCCGGTGCGGGATAACGCGGGCGACGTGCGGGTGTGCGGGTTATCCCCCCGCCTCATACTCCGCCTGCCATCTCGACCTGTCGCGTACAATAATCTAATGGACAGCTAGCTCATACTCAAATCGCAATTTAAAATACCGGCCAAGTGCGAGTCAGACTCGCGCACTGAGGGTTTCGTACTCGGGTATTTTTTCCAACATTTTGCACGATAAATCAAAAACTATTATGCATAAAAATAAATAATAAATTCTGTTTTAGAATGTACTGGTAAAGCCCTTTCAAATGATACCCCACTTGGTATAGTTATCTTACTTTAAAAATTGAAACACATTTTAATTTTTTTTTACATGATATAACCACAAATTCGCGCTTTTCAGATTTATTCCTGTACTTGTGCTATGAGACCTACCTACCTACAAAATTTCATGATTCTAGGTGAACGGGAAGTACCCTATAGGTTTCTTGACAGACAGACAGACAGACAGACAGATAGACAGACAGACGGACGGACGGACGGACGGACAGACAGACAATAAAGTGATCCTATAATGGTTTCGTTTTTGCTTTTGAGGTACGGAACCCTAAAAATGATCTAAGAGAAAACTCAATACAATAATAGGCAACGCAATGGAAAAATATCATCATAACAACAACAACTGGAATTGATTTGTATTCCAACAATTCAAACCTACGCCAAAATTCTATCAAAGTCGATATGTTGGACTGTTCTATAATTACAATTTCATTAGATTTTTTTTATGAATACCCATTCATATTTAAATTTATGCTAGCTCCATATTCCACAAAGTTTTCTTCGTATTCCTGAAAAAGACACAATATTTAGGACGCTTGTACTTAATGAATCCGTTTTTCCTAGAAACGTGAATTGGAATGGAAATTCTTGGAAAAACACCCACATGCATTTGGAATTTTTATGCATTGCTTGTTGTTTTTGTCAAATTACTAAAATTAGAACTTTTCCACGAAAATTTTATCACGCGTTATCGCTATAGAACTATTTAAAATAACGTTCAAAATGTATTAACCCCCGACCCAAAAAGAGGGGTGTTATAAGTTTGACGTGTGTATCTGTCTGTGGCATCGTAGCTCTTAAACTGATGAACCGATTTTAATTTAGTTTTTTTTTGTTTGAAAGGTGGCTTGATCGAGTGTTCTTAGCTATAATCCAAGAAAATCGGTTCAGCCGTTTGAAATTTATCAGCTCTTTTCTAGTTACTGTAACCTTCACTTATCGGGAGTGTTATAAATTTTTAATTTACACTTGTGAAACATAAACATATGGAAGTATGACACAATAATAAAAAACCGGTCAAAGACGAGTCGGACTGGCACACAAAGGCTCTCTAAACTTACCGTACCTTTACTACACAAAACCGAAAACCAAAAACCGAATTAATTTTATTTCACTAACACAAAAATCTTAAATCCGCTCTTTTCCGCACCACCTTACCTATATGAGAAAATTCCTAATCCGGAAAATCCAATATGGCGGATCCAATATACTGACCTCAAGTAGACAAGCTTATATGTTCGTAATACTGCAAATATAGCGTCAGTAAAAATATATTTTTGTTTTCGGTAAGTAAAAGATCTGGGACAGAATAAACTTTGGCTTTATTTAGAAGATTTTAGTATAACGAGTATGTTTCTGGTATTAGGTTTGTAATTTACTTTTAAACACAAGGCAAATTATTAAAAAAAAACTGTAAAGGAACTCTGATTCTGACTTCTTCTTAAAGATTATGAAACAATGAAAGATCTTTTAAGAACTGGTACTGGTAAGTAGGTACCTACTTGGTTAATGTACTATACATAATATGTATGTATATTGTATATGGTTATTTGGTAGGATTTTTTTATTCAACTAATAGTTAGTGAGTTAGTTAGGTGGTGGTGGTTCAGAATGAGAACTGTTTAGGACTTAGTTCACCACGCTGGCCTAGTGCAAATAAGAAGACTTCCACCTTTGAGAACATTATGGAGGACTCTTAGGCATGCAGATTTCCTCACGATGTTTTCCTTCACAGTTTAAGGCTCTTGAGGACACAGACTATAATGTGTTTTAAAGTTAACTATATCATTATACACGCGAACATAGTCACGGGTATCAGCATACCCGTGACTTTGTCCGCGTGGATGTAGATTTTGAAAAATCCCGTAGGAACTTTTTAATTTTCCGGGATAAAAAGTAGCCTATGTGTTAATGGTAATCTATGTCCATAGTAAACAGGCAAATCCGTCCAGTTGTTTTTGCGTGATAGGTACCTGCCTGTAATGCTTTTCACCTTTGTAATATTAGTGTGATAGTATGATAAAATTAATAGAGTCGATTTTTTTAGAAGTGAGTAATCTTATTACACGGAACGTACACCTTTAGGCTACAATTCAACCTATTAGAGCGGTTGTTGAAGGCGCTCTAGGGGAAGGATTAGAAAGGGGTTGAATACAAAAGACTTAGGGGGATTGAAGTGCATCCGCTTTGCCCCAACTTAGGTTGGATGTAAGAGTACCTACCATGGTGAAAAGAGTGAACAGAGAGTGAGATAGAATCGTCAACGAATGTCTCACATAGATAGTGATTTAAAAAGTTTCAAAAAACCCCCGACTGCGGTTTGCTGCATCTTTTTCAGCCCGCACATCAACCCGCTCAAAATCCACCATTTTGACTTTTTAAGAATTCCATGGCCATAAGAATTTTTATACCCATTTGCCATTGACACTCACGCCATCAGGACGAATCTAATGACGTATTATTTATCAAAATCGGTTGAGCCGTTGAGTGGTTACGAGCGGACATAGGAACGGACACGCATCCAACACACAACCATCTTTTCCGGCTTCGCGGCAGTCGAGTAAAAATGATATTTATTTGAACTCTCGTTGATTTTTGTAATCAAGTAAAAAATGTCAGAACTGGAAAAGAAATTTAATTAAAAAAAAATAGATTAAAATGCCTAACTCCCGGCTCCAACAACCATCATAGGACGACAAGCATGGCCTGCCAACTGTCACTTCAGGGTAATATTTTGGGCTGTGTCAGTGACCTTGTTACTCTTGCGGATTTTCACTTTCCAGATCTTGTTCTTCAGAAAAACGTCTAATAGGTTCCTCTTTCGCTCCACTTACACAGTTTCCACTGATGCGGTGTGGAGATTTCGAGCACTGTGACTGGCCAATTTACGGTCCGTTTCGCTCCATTCCGCTCAGTTCTATGTCAGTCGAAAAGCAATCTTACTCTGCCCGGCTAGCATGGGCAGTAGATAAAAATTATATCCCCCGATTATATCCACTGATGTCATAGAAATCAGTGGATATAATTTTTATCTACTGCCCATGCTAGCCGGACTGTACTATAGTAACTTCCTCCGGCAAGATACGTGTTGAAGTTTAGAGAACTAGTGACCGAGTCGCCCCACAAGTTTAACTGGTTTACGATTCCACAAAGCAGTCTCAAGTGCAGTTCAAGTACATTGTTTCACACAGTTTGATAACCATAACATGCAACGCTCTCTATTATGCAACCCACGATCTTGTGGCATAAAGAATACGTGATAGTTTCCCTTGATACTTCCCGATATTTTAGTGGAGGCCACACCTCATAACGGCGGTTTTATAACGACAGTAACGACTAACGACACGTCATCATTACCAATACGATACGTCACAAATTGTGACGTATCGTATGGGTAATGATGACGTATTGGTATAAAGATTCTTATATTGTGACTCACAATATAAGAATCTTTTAATATTAAATTAAGATTTTAGTAGGATTATTAGATTAGGATTACTAAGATTTGATTAAAAAAATTAACTGACTTCAACAAAAAAGGAGGGAGTTTTCAATGCTTATTTTTTAAATTTCTTAATCATTCCCAACCTCTAAAGTTTCTAGATTCATTGTTGGTTTGAGTTGTACGTTGATGTCAGTCAGTATGTTTATTCTTTTAGATATTATGTAGATTTCATTACAAAGTTTGTCGTGCAGCGTAAAAATGATACTTAGTTGCACTATTTAATAGTTTGTTGACGTTACTAAAATCTAATGAATTCACTTCAATTTATTTATTCAATGAACACCCCCTTTCAAAGTGATAACAACTGAAAGAAAAGAAAATTTTGGACATAATATTTTTAAGGAAATACCTATTGATAATTTTTTAGACTTTATTAATATGAGAATAGATGTCAATTAATAGAAAGCTTCTTTCCGTTTATCTAACCTAAAACGGCCACCCCTTGGGTGTAAACTCGGAAACGACAAACGGCTAAAATGTAAAACAGGTCGTGAAATGTAAAAATAGTAAAGCCATGGGGTTCGATCAATAAACGAACGTGCCCACGAGGTTTATTTACTTGACTCGATACTCAACTATCTCTATGGCTGAACACTAACCACGCCGATAAGAGCTCGATAAATAGAGCATGGAGGCTTATATATTAATAACACAAGTTTAATCTATGGTTGTAAATCCATACTAATAATATAAATGCGTAAGTGTGTCTGTCTGCTAGCTTTTCGCGGCCCAACAGATACCGATTTTGATGTTTGGTAGAGAGTTAGCATACATCCCGGGGAGAGACATGGCTACTTTTTATCGCAGAAAATCAAAGAATTCGGATCACGGGATTTTTATAAAACCTAAATCCACGCAAACAGAAAAAAATCATGGTTGAGAGTTGAGATCTACCAAAAAAATTTGTATGAAGAAATTCAGAGAATAATTGACTCTTATGTAGAGACACCTTCTTAATTTAAAGCTCGAATGTTTTTTTAAATTCCAATACAAGTGAGCCATTGGCTGACCTCACCTGGTGGTAAGTGATGATGTAGTTCAAGATCCATCTTGAACTTGCGGGCTAACTTGGAAGGGGTATGGTCTATGGCAGTTTAGTTTCTACACGGCATCGTACTGGAATGCTAAATCACTTGACGGCACGGCTTTGCCGGTACGGTGGTAACTAGCCACGGCCGTAGCCTCCCGCCAGAAAATGTACAAATATAATATAAAAATTATACACGGACAGTTTTAATTTTAAATATTGAAAATATAATACGTGAATAATATGTACGTAAATACCTACTTAATACTCTTAAAAATAAAATAAAAATGTTATCAAACCGAACAAAATATAATTCGTTTAAAAGGGCTCACGATGAAAAAGGCTTTGACCCGAATGGGATAAAAGGGATAAAGGAGGAATTATAATTTTCACGAAGGTGAATCTCTAAAAGATACATTAAAAAAATTATTTGCTAAAAGAAATTTTACTGCTAATACGAATATCGTTGGATTACTGAAATGGTACAGCTGCAGAGTTTAGAAAATTACCTACTATAATATATCTTTGCTATTAGTTTCGTAAAAACCGTAATAGGTAGAGTTGAAACTTTCACAAACTATGTATATACATATGTATCTCTATTGCCGCTATAACAACAAATAATAAAAATTTCAAAATAGCTGCCATTAAAATAAAAAAAATAAAAAAGTGTTATTTCTTGTACCTACAATGGACGGTACGGAACCCTTCGTGTGCAAAACCAATTCGCACTTAGCCGTTTTTTTCCTTTAATCTTTGCAAGAGGATAGCGAGAAATCTTAATATCATCCCGAAGGATTTCTCGCTATCCTCGCTATCACGATAGGCGAAATTGACCCAAATCAATAGACAAAGTAGCTAAGTGATGTTAATTTAATTAGAGAAGAGATTAAAAAAGAGAGAAATGTTCAAAATCGAATTGGGGCTGCCGATGGAAGCCATAATCAGGTGACATCGTAATTTAATCCTTAGAGCAACGAACTCCGTGGCTGTTTGTTCTACTTTGGAAGTTTTCGTAAGTTGAGTGGACAGAGGTCATGGTTATCATTATTTTCATCATAACCTATATTGTGGTAATAAATAGAATAAGGTACTCAAATAAATTAATTGCAAGCTTTTTTCCAGAACAGGGCGCGTTCATAAGTTTTAATGGATTTGGTTTTCACGAACAAATAGTCCCTTGGTGAAAGGTTACATTCCAAATTTTTTTAAATAGATGTTTTAAAAAAATTGGCTTAAGCTTGACTGTAATTACATCAAGCAAGAGATAATGCAGCCTAAGGTGCCTGCCTATCAGGTGCCTATTCACTCTTATTTTGAAGGTTCAACGGAAACCGGAGGCATTCCATATTGTAGCAGTGTGCTGTATTCCAACAAAAAAATCACGAGTTCACTATAATCAATTGTAGTTTCAATGTTCAATGAGGGGAAATGTACCAGGACATAATGAATGATAGTGTGTGGTTTACAAGATCACTGATCAACCCAGCGTAGCGCGTCGTGTAGTGGCAATGGTAATAAATCGATCCAATAGTAAACTCGGTCACGATTCACTGAAACGGAAGATGGGCTATTTAGGCGGACTCACATAATATTACATGGCCAGTTTTTAACCCCCGACCCAAAAAGAGGGGTGTTGTAAGTTTGACGTGTGTATCTGTGTCAGTCTGTGGCATCGTAGCTCCTAAACTAATGAACCGATTTTAATTTAGTTTTTTTTGTTTGAAAGGTGGCTTGATCGAGAGTGTTCTTAGCTATAATCCAAGAAAATCGGTTCAGCCGTTTGAAAGTTATCAGCTCTTTTCTAGTTACTGTAACCTTCACTTGTTGGGGGTGTTATAAATTTTTAATTTACACTTGTTTGCATACAGTTTACATATATGGAAAATTTACTATTTCTCATAATAAGTATATGAATTTGTTTCTAACTGACAAAATAGGCAACTGCACGTCATTAATCAATAGGTAATCTGATTGGTCTACTGAACTCATCTCCACCTAAGTGGATACCGGGCCTTTTTATTCAGGTATTTTTTCCGACATTCTGCACGATAAATCAAAAACTATTATGCATAAATATAAATAAAAATCTGTTTTAAAATTTACAGGTAAAGCCTTTTCATATGATACCCCACTTGGTATAGTTATCTTACTTTGAAAATTGAAACACATAAAAAAAAACTCACGGTTTATGGACGGATGGACGGTCAGACAGATAGACAGACAGACAACAAGGTGATCCTATAAAGATTCCGTTTTTCTTTTTGAGGTACGGAAAGTCTTTCCTTGAAACGCTTAAGTCTGTAATTTATACCACTTATATGGATCAATAACAAGTACCTAATTAGTATATACTGGTAATTCAGCCTAAATACACCATCTCCCAATGTCGAATGTGACTAGGATCGCAATAGGATCGATTTATCACTATTGCTACTACATCACACGCCGTGTTAGGCGGGGCACGTAAATCGCCCACTAATCACTCATTATGGCCTGGTATTGTTGGCATAATTAAATTTGAAGCACCTTTGAAGGCATATCAGGGTAAACATGTTGTTCTATAAGGTTCTTTAAACTAAAAACTAACTAACAGAAAACAAAGTTGTTAACTAAATCGATTTTTAGGCTCACTTGGATAAGGACGTAAAACTACGTTGGAATTCATAGTCAAGATGTGCGCTTCCAATAATCGTATTGGTCCGCTGAACATACCGGCTGGCCAGTTACAGAAAAGCTGCATTTCAATCATTGTCATTGGCTGATTTTTTTTTATTCAGATACAAGTTAACCCTTGACTGCAATCTCACCTTGTGGTTTGGATTAATTAATTAAAATTATTTTGCTGAATTGGTGCTTTAAAAAACGAAACCAAGGTTACGATAAACTAAAACTATCCATACAAAATATAAATAAAAACTGGTCAAGTGCGTAACAGAACTTACACATAAGGTAGGGTTCCGTAATCAAACTGTAGTTGCTAAAAACCTTGACAGCGGTCATTATTTTATAAACAGTACGTAAACGGATTTCCCAATTTTTTTTCCTGAGTTTTTTTTTTCAAAATTCAAATAGATATACACCGCTTTGATATACATAGATAGAAGGATACCAACAGACAGACTTGACGAAACTAAGTGCCCTATCTCACTAGGACACCAGTGGTAGCGCTACCAACAAAGTGTATACAGCTCTATGGAGGACTAGCTGGGTGATTCGCTAACTCAGTCTCTAACACTGAATGATAGCCACCGAGCTCATTTTTTCTACGAAACAGTACTTTAATATGACTCATTGAAGCAGCAATGTAGAACCAACAAACCTCGGTGGCTATCATTCAGTGTTAGACTCTGAGTTAGCGAATCACCCCGCTGGTGTCCACTTGATTGCGCTACCATCACTGGTGAGTGCTGTCCTAGTGAGATAGAGCCTTAATGGTTCCTTGTTTCACTGCAGAACTCTAAAAACGTACCTACAGTAAACATTGAAATGGGTTTGTTTTTTTGCGGGCAGTAGAGGACAGAGGTACATGTTCTTGTAACCTCAGATAAAGTTGTTTTTACTTGGAGATACTTTTTAAACTCTGACCTTACGCTTTAACAGATTTCGCACCTATTTATTTGTGTACTGACTCGCAATCAGTGGTTAAATTAGAGGTTTGAGACGAAAGCTAATAGTGAATTTTAAAAACCAAGTTCACTAAAAGGGCAACTTTTTGTTTTTATAACTCGTTTTGATACTAGATTTATTTACGCACTAACTGATGCCTACGACGTCACTTGCGTGGACGTTTCTGAAATTAACACGTACAGACAGACAAACTCAGCGAAGGAGAGTTTTATAAAGTGTACTTAGATACGAGATAACCACTGGCTGAATGTAGGTTATCTTTTGTTTACAAAACCGAAAACATTTAAACAAGGATAGGCCAACATAAATTGCTTTAGAACTTGTAGGGGCCACAAAAAACAAGGAATAGGGGTCTATTCAGACGTGCTCTATGAAAACCGGCGAAAATGTGCGTTTCCACATTTGGCACTACGCCCGTTACGAGAAAACTAGACAATTAATTTTGAATTTTATTTCATGAGTCATAAAGATTATTTTCGTTTGTATGCAATGCTTGTAGTATTCTGGCTACAAGTTGGCTGGTACAGTCAGCTACAAATATATGAAGTGCAAGGGAAATTACGGATTATGTCAACATAAACATAGTAGCTTAGATTAAATCTATACTGAGTTTCTTGGCGACTTCTTTTCTGTATAATCTGCAGTCCACCATAATTTATATGTATATGCCCACGACTTCATCCATGTGGATTTATATTTTTAGGAATACCGTGGTAAATATTCGATTTTCCGGGACAAAAATAGCCTATGACTTTCTCATTTACAGAGATACGAGCTATTTATGCACCGAATTTCGTCAAAATCAGTTAAACGGCGAGGCCGTGAAAAGCTAGATAAAGTAGGTAAGGTATGTTTGTGACAAGAGTCAAAGTCACATAAACATCTGACAGAAAAGTATCGTTTTGACTTATTTTGTTTTCAGCAGAACCTAAAACAATAAAGTACGTAATTGGATATTGCATTGTAGAATTTACCGTATTCAGTGTTAAAATATAAATTGCATATACAACAAATATTCATCCAAATACATAATCATTGGGCGAGCTGATATTTCCACGGACACATTTTGGCGCCCATATGCTCATCAAAAAGAAAAGTAATTCTGACTCATTCACTGATCGACTCATCAACGCCCAGCGCACAGCCCAAACTATTGGACTAAAACCTGAAATTTTGTACAGAGCTTCCCTTTATAATGCAGACAAGGAAATAAGTATTTTTCGGAATTCCCACGGAATCAAAGTTGTGCGCGATCGCTATTCTTGTGATAAAAATAAAGATTGTCGCACTGATTGTGCTTGGGGCTTGGGGTGAAATTGAAATAATTTATTGTACACCATAATACAAAGAAACTGTGATGCGTACATAATATTTTTCAAGTTGCTGACTGTACTTCAAATTCTGAGGCCATCGTTAACTGAGTAGGTACCTAGTGCTACGAGCTATGTAAAATAATTTTCCGTTTCTTAATGATACAATAATTCGCCAATTCATTTCATATTTCAATGAATAAATTTATTAAATTAATCCGTATTAACAATAATCGATACCCAATTACTTAAAAGCTATTGAAATTATTTCGTTTTATTTGAGTCTTTAAATTTTTATTGTTATCACTCGGAGGTTGTGATATTAGAACGAACGCACTATAGGTATTAGGAAGGTCTACCGGCTTACTTAATTCCAAGTATTTTGACCTAAATTCTAAATCGTCGAAGGTTTCCCTGGTGACCCTTTAAGGCTACTTAAAGACTGATAGACTATACCTTTGACCTAGCTAGGTATATTATGATATTTTTATATATACTCTCCGGTTTAAGGTCGATGAATGGTTACACCATGCCCAAGCTGAGTCGGGCCTTGGACGGGGAACCATCAACAGTTGATGCTGCCCTATGCGTATATATGGTGTAACATAAATGCACCGTTTATATAAAAGTAGGCACAACTGCAAACGGTCTATTGAGTCCAATATTATCTTTCCCTAATTGAAATAAGACAAAACAATCGAAGTAAAGTACCATTATGAAGTGTCTTGAATAAAATGAATCCTATAATTTGAATGCCTTTTACCCTAAGCCGGCCGACAGAGAATCGCAATTAAAAGGCGAATGAATTGCTCTTAATCGAATGATCGGCAATTATTTGATATTACGACGAGTTATTTGAATCGAGATGAGCTTCGGTATCGATTCTATGGATATTAGCATTGCTCTAATGGACTTGGGTTTAAGACGGTACTTACATTAAGTGCATTTTATGCTCTATTGCGATAAAATTGACAAAATCGAATGTTACTCGAAAGTAAGCTTTTGAAAGTTCTTCAGATTGAAAATTGTCGTTCAAGCTCCTAACAAAAGCTTACTTAGACGGAAAAGTAGAATACAACTTACAAGAGAATAATAGAAAGTAGGCTGCAAGAAAAACCGGTCAAGTGCGAGTCGGGCCTCGCTCATTTTGGGTCCCGCACATAATTATGAACATCGTATTTTAGGTACCTAAATGAAAAATTATTTATTTTCCAAACCAGAACATTGCAATAAACCGTGAAAGAAAAACCCAAAAAATGTTCGTTTGTTTTTGTCACAGCTTACAAACTATTTTATAAATCGTTGTTTTCAGTATTATTGTGGTGTAAATACAGTATATGGTACATGATTTACCGAAATTTCATATTCCTAACTAGTTTAGTTTTTAAGATAGCCCTCGTCATAAAAATAGTCTAAAACTGACAACTTTGAGGCCCCCCATTTAAACTGAATGCGGACGAACTCGTGGGCAAAAGCTAGTCGTTCATATTTCACGTATTAACGTATTAACTTTGAAACATTTATTAGTTTCTAAAGCGACAATAGCGAACGTGGCGCGACTACGACTGCTCTCAGAAGATAATAGTCGGCCATTTTGTCTGTCACTTCCTTGTTCTATCCCGGTAAATTCCCCGCACGTTATTGAGAAGACGTTTTATTTTTACGATGACAGGATAGAGAGATATGCAGAAAGTTTTGTATTCGAAATTAGGAAAAAATTATTAGATATGGTAGACCAACCACAGTGTGCGGAGTAAAGTTTTATACACGATAACTAATAGAACAGAATATACCTAGATACTTATACAATGGGGCGCCAGCCAGGTAACCTCCCAGTGTGCCTGGATGCTGCTGGTCCCTTTTGGATGCGTCCGAGGGGAAGAGCAGTGTTCGGGCCGGTGCGCCCCGGTAACATAACTAATAATTTCTCTTCGGAGATATTGTTGGCTATGGCTAATGACCTGGCAGGGGGGGGAGGTTTCTCCGCGTGTCCCTCTGACTAGCAGAGGGCACAGTGGAAGAAGCGGAGGATGGGACGCGGGCGACGTGCGCGTCCCAAGGTCGGGGGACGCACTTCGTTGGTGCGTCCCGGAGGTGCGTCGATGGGGACCGAGCAGGTCCCCGGTGGAGGGTCTGCCTTGGCAGACGTCGCTGGCTGGGTCGCGGTTGTTTGCTTCGGCCGTTCCCGTGACCCAGTCGCCAGGCGACGCGCAGTAGCGCCGCTGGGGTTTAGTGGGTATTCCGGTCGCCTCTCGGCCGGCGAGTCCCACATAACCTCCCTCCGGGGGGGATGCGTAAATGCATTCCCCAGCGTCAACAAAAAAAAAAAAAAAAAAAAAAAAAAAAAAAGATACTTATACAATGGAATCGTACTGCATTGTTAACAAAAAGATAAGTGGATTATAAGTAGAGTTAGTAATATAATAGTGTAAGTACAGTTTACAAATGCAAAAACCACTGAATAAATATAGGGCGAGCCGTTATTTAAAATCTAGCCCCCTATAGTGCTTTTGTTAGATAGTTAAGTAGGTACCCTACTGATATAGAAAAGCTCTCAGGTGAAAGATCAATCATTCGGATTTTTTAAATACGGAACTCTAAAAATTCACCAGGATCAGTTGATTTAAAAAAAAAACATATAATTACATAGATGATGCCTGCGACTTCGTCAGCTTGGATTTGGGTTTTTTTAAATCTTGTAGAAAATCTTCGAAATGCAAACTGTCTCTAAACCAAACATCAAAATTGGGCCGTGAAAATCTTACAGACAGACACACTTGCCACCATTCAGAATATTAGTACGGATAGAATAATAAATACTTAATAGGTTACATAGATACATAGATTAGATAGATACTTAATAGGTACATAGATTACAATCTTGATTTGTAGTACAGTTATAGTGAACTAAATCAAAAATTTACACACTGGCATCGCTCCCCACATGGCACTTCTTTTTAAAACTTTAATAGTGAGAGCTGTAAAATCAACTATTCTAATAAATATTAATAACTATAATGCTTATCGCTTTCAGCAGCACATAGTATGTTAATTACGCGGTCGACGGCTCAACGGCTCCCCGAGGCGGGAGGGATGAATATATTAAGCACATTAAAGAGCAACTCGGGTCAATATTGCTTAACCTTACCCTCCTCCATATGATACTTTAATTAAAGTTTGGCACTAAATTATGTAGACGATTACTAGAATACTAGGTTGGACTATTTTTTTTTTAGGTTTCCTTACGTCCGAATGAAAAACGGAACGAGAATGGCCATAGATCCATACTAATATTATAAATGCGAAAGTGTGTCTGTCTGTCTGTAACCTTTTCACGGCCTAATAGTTTAATCCATTTTAATGAAAGATACAGAGCTAGCTTACATCCCGGGGACGGACATAGGCTACTTTTTATCCCGGAAAGTCAAAGAGTTCCCACGGGATTCTAAAAAGGTCATCCGTTTGTCCGATTTTTATGGAATTTGGTACAGAGGTAGTTTGCGTTTCGGAAATTGACATAGGCAACTTTTCATCCCGGAAAAGCAAAGAGTTCCCACGGGATAAAAAAACTATATCCACGCAGACGAAGTCGCGGGCGTCATCTAGTATATTATAATAATCTATTTACATATTACACTAGATATGAGCATCTGCTGAGTTTCTTGCCGGCTTCTCTCAGTAGAATCTTCATTCCGAAGTGGTCAAAGACATAGCATAATAGACACTAGTTATCCTACATGAAAAACTTAAAAATAAAGAGTTTTGCTTTAAAAACACGTTATCAATCGCATATTTAGCGTACATGTAAATGAATATGTAGTTTGATAGCAAAACCTATCCCTATAGAAAGTCAGGGTAAACGATAACCCCGGGTAATGGCATGTCATTACCTGCCCGGGCTTTGTGGCGGTAAGAGACAATAACTTTAATAGCCTCACTATAAATCTCGTTCTATCCCTCCTGGCACCTGGCTATTTGCTGCCGAAGAGGTCCTATTTGCTAACTATTATGACTAACTATTTCAGGACAGCCCAGTTTTAGAAGGACAAACCTTGACTGCGGTTTGAAATGGATGTTTTTCAGCCCGCATAAAGCGCATAAAATCCACCATTTGGATTTTTAACAGGGCTCCTACGTCACTTACTCCATACAATCGTAGTCCCGATTTCAAAGTCCATGAAATTTTGCAGACATATTCTAGAAACTAATATCTGTGCCTGTGGTGTTTTGGGTATTTCTAAAAATATGTAGTTTTAAAAATACAGGGGCTCAAAGATTTGTATGTGAATTTTTAAGACCGCGTAACTTTGAAACCGAATATTTTAACGGAAATCTGGAAAACCACAGGCATAGATATTAGTTCCCGGACGTTTCTACAAAATTCCATTGAGTATGATTGGTTAGTATTCAAATGAGAGACGAACTACGTTTGTATGGAGCGAGTGACGTAGAGACACCTCAGTGACACTCGAGAAGAAAGTAATGACGTATCATTTATCAAAATCGCTTGAACCGTTGCACGTTGAGTAGTTACAACCGGACATACACTGTGTTAATTGTACAGTACTGTAAAAACATTATCCTCCTTTTGGGCTTCGCCGCAGTTAGATAAAAAATAATAAGGTAACGACCTAACGAGTAGGTATTACGCATTAGATGACGCTCAATCCTATTTTCTCCGTGATAAATCAAGTAATTGACGTTTATTGGAGATCGGGATAAAGGGATTAGGAAAATATTATTATTAGCTCGCGGTTGTCGTTTTTTATGGATAAAAATAGAGTTACTATTACTAGATAATGGAGGCAAAAAGTTTGAGAATGTTATATTATTTTTTATTGGTTTGGAAGGTAGGTTTACGGTGGCCAAGTGCGGATTGGCAGACTTCTGCACACACTTTTGAGAACATTATGGAGAAATTTGAGGCATGCAGGTTTCCTCACGATGTTTTCTTTCACTGTTACAGTGAGAAATACAATCTTTTGTTGCTTATTAGTAAGCAGTTTTACAAACCTAAAAAAAGTATTCAAGATTTTCAGAAAATCTACTTCACACGGACGAATCCGAGGTAATAACCTAGTTATAATAAAAGAATTGAGGAAGCAATTACTCAAGTGAAGTAAACATAAATACAATTGCATTTAATAAATAAATTATTTAAAAATTGCGTGACTATTTAATCTTCGCTGGGCAACGATAACGACAAAACACGTCTCGTAACATGCGCGTTTTTGTCACGATTAAATACATTTAGACCCATTACGCACAGTCGACTAGTCGCCCGGCCACTCGGTCGACTATATCTGTAATTTTAATAACTCGGTCGACATCGTTATAATCTGTAATTTCTTATTTTTTAAAGAATATTAGTTAATTTTAACATGATGACTAATATTCCCTTTTTCCCCTCCCACTAAGCGCAAAGCTTGTGCTAGGAGTAGGTTCGACAAAAGTGCGAAGGGTGGGGTTTGAACCAGCGACTTTCGAATGTCAGTTAGCGACTTTCGAATGTCAGTTCACTGCTTTAACCGTTGAGCTATGGAGGCTCCGAATTTATATGGAAGCTGCCGTGTCTATGCGCATGAAGTTGCGGCGACTGCGTGCGTATACACCCGACAACTAACATACAATTTACAGATTCTAACGATCGCCGTCGACTGAGTTGCCGGGCGACTAGTCAGTCGTGCGTAATGGGTCTTAACTCTTAACTGTTTCTACCATAGAGTTGACGTAATATTAATGATTAGAGGCTTCACCTTGCACCATTCATCATCATGATCAACCCATCACCGCCCGCTCACTACTTACCCACCTCCCACTGTCTATTTGTTCGTTTTGTCCCTAGCATTAAGGAAGAGATCGCATTTTAGCGATAAGACTGCTTCTTTGTTTTGTAACCTGTCATATTTTGTGTTTTGTGATGCAATAAAGTATATACATACAAACATACGTACATTCTAAGCACAGGTTTCCTGTCAGATTTTGTTTAAATAAAAATAGCGTGGAAACGAGCAGACGGGGATGTTAAGTGATTACCACCGCCCATGAACATTTCCAGCATCAGAGGAACCGCAAATGCGTTGCCGACCTTTCAGGAATTTGTTGGTACGGCCCTTGAATAGCCCCATGTTGTAATCTAGTGGGGTCACCGCCGAAGGGAGTTGATTCCACAGAATGAGAAGGGTATAGTCCTCCACACTAGCCAAGTGCAGATTGGCAGACTTCTACTCACAGTTCACAGCTTTGACAACACCCGGCCTACGTAAGACACTTGGGGCAAATGTGACGTAAAACATAATTATGTTCGCGAGTGTTATAACTGGTCAGTTATGTTAGGCTAGAGTTCAAAAGGCTCTTTATTTTTGCATGAGGTTTGCTTCTCTAGCAATATGATATCTCTCTGGATTTAACGATTGATTTCAATATAATTTGACCAAGCGTTAAATTATATAACACCTCGTTTCTTATAATATATTGTAATTTATAATAAATACAGGCGAAAGTGTTTTAATAAAGTCAAGTTGGTAGTTACACTTTTTACGTCCTAAGTTACTTCCGCGATTTCGTCTAGATACGTGGTATTTTTCTTTTCCTGTGGCACTGAAAGATAATATTTCTCCCAAAGAAAGTATCCTATGTTGGCATCGGCCAAAAGCTCAAACAACTCCATCAATATTTACAACTCATTTATTACCTTATCATTCTATTTTACAATCTTACTTCTCTTATCATTTATTAATATTACATTAAATTAACATTTCGTCGAACATTTGCACTATAAAAAACATATTCTGTTCCCTCTTGTCTTCTTACTCGAATGTCAACCCCGAATCGAACTTCGAATACAATATTATGACATTATAGTTTTTTTTTTATATTTTTATTATTGTCTATGCAATCTATTTCAAAGAGGTTTTACTAATGACATCAATTTTATATTATTGACTAACGTAAGTTATACAGACATACAATTCATACATCATGCGCTACTCATAAGCTCTTAATTCATATTATTAAACATAGAATTATATCACATATTAATAATAAGCATATGACCCTAACAGCTCGGCCGTCCTGTTAAAAGCGAGTCCCTTCGCGATTTAATCTTTTTAAACTAAAAATTACCATAAAAATATAGAATTATATCACATATTAATAAATAAATCTCAATAATAAGCAAATGACCCTAACAGCTCGGCCTTCCTGTTAATCGCGAGTCCCTCCGCGATTTAATCTTTTTAAACTAAAAATTACCATAAAAGTATTCAATCTTTCTAAATTCATTTTAAAAGCAAAAAAAAACGACATAAAATTGTATACATTGCCGAAACATGAATACACAGTAATTAAAACAATATTCTTGAGTGTATAATATAAAAAACAATAATCGTTACTTATAAAATAATAATTTCAATAATTAATTTTAGTATTTTCATATAAGTATTCACATAGTACAGAAATAGCACGTAGGCTATTAACTGATTACAGGATTGTTATGCCAACGCTTTTAATGAGATGGACCTAATTATAACTTCAATGCTATAACCGATCTTTCTGACAGGCAATTCAAAAGTAAAATAAAAGAAATTTTAATTAAAAAAAGTTATTATAAGATTAATGATTATATAGATGATAAAAACGCATGGAAAATGTAGCCCTGCACAAGCTATTCAACGAGCTAAGCTAAAAATTATGTACCTACTTGTGTACCCGTAATATTAGTTTACTATTGTTACTATTGTTATTTTGATATTATTTAGATCCTACATATTTGGTAGACTTATTTTTTCAATGTATTGTGACTTTCGTAAGTGCTTTTATAAGTCTGAAACGAAGAATAAATAAATACAAATACAAATACAAATTCATCTAAATGCCCAGAGCATTCCTGCACATTACCCTGATATGTTGTCCTCTTTCGATAGTAAAAATATACACGTGATTTTAGCTACCTTCAACATCTTACTCTCTACCATGATTTCATTTGATTCGCAATGGCCAAATTGGGCGCACTGGTGGAGGTGTAGCTATTTACATAAGATCACACATTCCTTTTACAATTTCAAATTCCTTGCGACCATCATCTACTGCTGAACATATTTTCATAGAGATAATCTTTGGGCATGAAAAACTCCTTCTTGGTGTCTACTGTAGTCCAAATCTAGCGGTTGACTATTTTTCGTCATTTGAAGTCCTGGTAGAGCAGTTCACCCCACTTTATAACCACACTATCGTCATGGGAGATTTCAATACCTGCCTGCTCAAAAATGATAACAGAGCATCGCGTCTGAAATCTCTCATAAGTGGCTATAACTTACATATACTCCCTCTTTCAGCGATTTACGTTTTTCCGAACTGCGTACCTCCTGCGTATACTCCTCGATTTATTTCTTGTATCATTTTTGGTCATGTTGAAAAGCATGACCAGTGCAAAGCTTCTGCCTTTTCGTACCACGACTTACTCTTTTTGTCTTACAAATTACAACTTTCTAAAGTTAAACCGAAGATAGTTCCCCAGCGCAATTTTGGTAGAATGGGCTTAATCGATTGCGCGAGGATGCTGCTAAAATTAGTTAAATGTAGTCTCGGAGGTTGATAGCGTTAATGAAATGGTATGTGTATTTAGCCCCTCAAACACATACATCTTTAACCATTCCATTGATTCCAAAGTTTTCCAAGAGCGTGGACAATCAACAGATTACGGTACTGACATTGCTTGATTTTAGTAATGCCTTCCATACTATAGACTTTGATATTCTACTTGCTGTATTAAGTTCTCTTAACATACTCGTATCTCCTGAGGTAATTGGCTGGTTTCGAAGCTACTTGCATGGACGCAGATAACATGAACGAGTTCAAGATTCATTTTCTAGTTGGTCTGTTGTAAGGGCTGGCGTCTCGCAAGGTGCCGTGTTGTCTCCTCTCGTTTTCCATTTTCATTCATTCGATTTGCTCTCACATTACTTCTCTCTATTGCCTGCATGCCGACGATTTACAAATCTATTTACAGTGTAAATTACAGATCTACCCAACACTATTAATTTGATAAATGTAAATCTTTCACAAATTTTAAAATGGAGCAACTCGTTTGGACTAACAGTGAATCCAAAGAAGACTCAGGTTATCATCATCGGAAGTTCAAAATTAATGTCACGAGTAACACAAACACAGCTGCCGACTGCCATGTTCGATGGGTTTCATAAACCGTTCCATAGAGCGACAAAGTCAAAAATCTGGGAAAAATTTTAGACACCACAAATGATTGAGCTGAGCAGGAAGATATTTGGTGCAGTCGGCTCCCTCCGAAGATTGCGTATTGTTCTTCCTATACCTACTACGGTTGCGTTAGCTCAGTCTCTTCTTCTACCAATCCTCGATTACGCTAATACCTGTTATCTTAGCCTAACTGAGGATCACCTGAACAAACCTATGTATAAGCTTAAAAATCTGTATAAAAGGTTCATATTTGGGCTACGAAAGTATGACCCCATTTACGAGTTCCGCCGTAAGCTCAAGTGGCTCCCGATTCGACTTCGTAGGAATGCCCATATTCTTCATCCTTTTTACTCTATACTATTCAATCCCTCCACTCCTCTTTATCTTAAAGATCGATTTGAGTACTTATGTAATATAAACTCCTTTTCTCTTCGTTTTCAAAATAATCTACGGTTGAAAATATCTACATACTCCTCTTCCTATTATGCTAAATCTTTTACCTGTCTGAATCACTGTCTATATTCAAAACGAAACTGAAACTATTCTTTTTATCTTCAATCTGATGAGTTTATTTGTTTATTTCTACTTTTTATTCCTCGTATCTGTCGTCTATTCCTATTCTTATTCACTTTCATTATGTACTTATCAATCGCTTTATCGTTAACATTAACTGCAGATACTTGTTTTATGTAGAAGAGAGTGATTTCATTGTTGATTTCATTCCTGTAACAATTTGACACCAACCCACTCCAATATAGAATTAGTACAACTGTGTAGGCAAAAGCTTATTTCAACCTATTTTCCTCAAATTGTCGATTTTCAGTTCTAAACCACTTTAAAACTGATTCAGTCTTAGAAAATGGCAATACAGTATTACAGTGCATCATTTATGTAGTTATTCGCTTATCTGTCAGTTATTATGCGTTTAGTGTTAGAAATATTATCATTTTTTTTCTTAATATGAGTGCCAATAAGCTACTCAATTGAACTATGATCTAGCCTAATATTATGACTATGTAGTTTACTTTTAATCTAAGCTTATAAATTATCTTAAATACTACATCTTAGTCATTCTTGAATAGACATACACTTTGTTCACATGTTCTTTTATCACAAAATATTTATTTCACTATGATAAAATTGTTTCAAAGATTCACTGTAACAGACTCATTTACGATTTCTATAAGAAGCTTAGCATCGTCTTCGTGACTAGAAAAGGATTCTGCAAGTTTTTTTTTCCAACCCTTTATTTTCAAGCACTCATTACCTCTTTGCTTATTTTATGAACATGCTGTCCTTGGTCTCCTTTTATATCAATCTTCAAGTTGCAGTTTAGCTTTCATGTTGAACTCGTACATCTCAACGTAACGTCCATAGAATTTCCAAAGTCATTGACGCCCTTATCCTCGTGCACCAGGTTTTAACTTCGATCTATCCTTAGGTCTTGACCTCGACTTTTCAACCCTTAGTTCTTGAATTCAACCATCATCATTCTTCCTTCGGCCTTAGCCTCGGCCTTCATAAATCCTCCCTTCGGCATGAGCTCAGCCTTCATAAATCCGTCCTTCAGCCTATCCTCGGCCTTCATAAATCTTTCCATCAGCTTATCCTCGACCTTCATAAATCCTTCCTTCGGCCTATCCTCGGCCTTCGTAAATCCTTCCTGCGGCCTATCCTCGGCCTTCATAAATCCTCCCTTCGGCATGAGCTCAGCCTTCATAAATCCTTCCTTCGGCCTATCCTCAGCCTTCATAAATCCTTCCTTCGGCCTATCCTCAGCCTTCATAAATCCTTCCTTCGGCCTATCCTCGGCCTTCATAAATCCTTCCTTCGGCCTATCCTCGGCCTTCATAAATCCTTCCTTTGGCCTATCCTCGGCCTTCATCCAACCTTTGGTCTTGACCTCGACCAATAGCTATTCCTAGGCCTTGACCTCGACCATCATCCAACCATTGGCCTTGACCTCGACCAATAGCTATTCCTAGGCCTTGACCTCGACCATCATCCAACCATTGGTCTTGACCTCAACCAACAGCAATTCCTAGGCCTTGACCTCGACCTTTATCCATCCTTTGGTCTTGTCCTCGACCATCCTCAATCCCTAGGTCTTGTCCTTGACCTTTATCCATCCTTAACCCTTGTCCTTGGGTATAATTTTCATCCATGTCACTTAAACTCAGAAAAAATACTAGCTTAGAAAAATATTCACTAACTATATATTTTTAATTCAATTAGCTTAGCTATAGTCATTCCAATTAGGTAGATTATCATCATCATCATCATTATCATCATCATGATCATAATATTCATCATCATCATCTTCTTCATCGTCATCATCATGATCATCATATTCGTCATCATCACCACCATCATCATCATCGTCATATTCATCATCATCATAATCATCGTCATATTCGTTATTATATCACTAACTATATTTTAATTCAATTAGCTTAGCTATAGTCATTCCAATTAGGTAGATTATCATCATTATCATCATCGTGATCATAATATTCGTCATCATCATCATCTTCTTCATCGTCGTCATCATGATCATCATATTCGTCATCATCACCACCATCATCATTATCGTCATATGCATCATCATCATAATCATCGTAATATTCGTTAATATCATAATCATGATCGTCATACTCATTATCATCATCATCATCGTCATATTATCTCGTTACTATCATCATTAGAATCATCATCATCATGATCATCATACTCGTCATCATTATTATCATCATCATCATGGTCGTCATACTCTTCATCATCATCATCATCATAATACTCATCATCATTATTATTATCATCATCATAATCATCATACTCGTCATCGTTATCATCATCATCATGATCATCGTATTCATCATCATCATCATCATACTCGTCATCATTTACATCATCATCATCATCGTCTTACTCATCATCATTATCATCATCATCATGATCGTCATACTCATCATCATCATCATCATACTCGTCATCGTTATCATCATCATCATCATCATCGTCGTATTCATCATCATCATCATCATACTCGTCATCATTATCATCATCATCGTCGTACTCATCATCATCACCATCATCATCATACTCGTCATCATTATCATCATCACGATCGTCGTATTCATCAGCATCATCATACTCGTCATCATTTACATCATCATCATCATCGTCTTACTCATCATCACTATCATCATCATCATGATCGTCATACTCATTATCATCATCATCATCATACTCGTCGTCGTTATCATCATCATCATTATCATCGTCGTATTCATCATCATCATCATCATACTCGTCATCATTATCATCATCATCGTCGTACTCATCATCATCACCATCATCATCATACTCGTCATCATTATCATCATCACGATCGTCGTATTCATCAGCATCATCATCATACTCGTCATCATTACCATCATCATCATCGTCGTACTCATCATGATCGTCATACTCATCATCATCATATCATCATCGTACTCATCATCATCATCATCGTACTCATCATCATCATCATCATAATGATCGTCGTACACATCATCATCATCGTCATCATCAGAAACCCATCGCTGGTCCACTACTAAGCACAGGTCTCCTTTCGGAGCCAGGATTTAGGCTATAGTCCACCACACTGGGCAAGACCACCCATATTGGTAGATTGGGTAGGCACCACATAGTGTATCTACCAGAGATCAGCTAGTAGAAAGTATATGTATCTACTTATCGTATTATACATAACCTCATAACCTATGTTACTTCTGCATAAAATAGCTTTTCAATGATGGAAGAATTATTAAAGTCGGTTCATTTAGTCAGAGTTTATCAATTAATACGAACAAGCACATATTCTTTCCTCTCAATAATATTAATATAATAAGTAAAGATTAACAAAATTAATATTTTCCTTCCATGCGTAATGCGCAACATTCGTATTAAATATTATGTAGGTAATATCATTGCTATTTCATTTACTTTTCGACCTTAAAATTATTTCACTAAAATCAGAATCAACATAAACAACCCTTAACCCTTTTTCTATCAATTTGTATACCACCGAACTGAACCGAAATTATACAGTGCTTATTAAATCATACATTGTAAATTACATTGTACTACATTGTAAAAATAATTTTAGTCATTTCCATTGATCGATGTTCTTTTGGTTTTTTTTCCCCCCAGTCTTTTTGTGCGCAGTTTAATCACCCACTTTTTTTTTTTTTTTAAAACATTTTGATCTTTACACTCATTCATATTTTTACGTCCTAACTTTATAATTCCTCTAATTCTTGTCAAAGCAAAAAAAAATGTTTTATACTCACAAATTGGAGGCACTTTGTAGGCGTGAAAGGAAATTTTTTATATCCTTGTAAGATCCCCTTCTGAACTGTTAGCATCGGCCAAAAGCTCAAACAACTCCATCAATATTTACAACTCATTTATTACCTTATCATTCTATTTTACAATCTTACTTCTCTTATCATTTATTAATATTACATTAAATTAACATTTCGTCGAACATTTGCACTATAAAAAACATATTCTGTTCCCTCTTGTCTTCTTACTCGAATGTCAACCCCGAATCGAACTTCGAATACAATATTATGACATTATAGTTTTTTTTATATATTTTTATTATTGTCTATGCAATCTATTTCAAAGAGGTTTTACTAATGACATCAATTTTATATTATTGACTAACGTAAGTTATACAGACATACAATTCATACATCATGCGCTACTCATAAGCTCTTAATTCATATTATTAAACATAGAATTATATCACATATTAATAATAAGCATATGACCCTAACACCTATGTCATTTTCCAGAATACAATATGTTACCACTGTAATCTGTAAATACAGAACGGACAGATGGATGTAACTATAAGGGTTCCTGGAACCCTTAAAGTCACATTATTAGTTTTACCAGCCGAAAAAAAAAGTTTACGTACCTGAATAGTAATAAAGCAATAAGATCACTTCGTTGTCTGTCTGTCTATCTGTCGTGTCTGTCAAGAATCCTATAGGGTACTTCCCGTTGACCTAGAATCGTGTTTGACAGTTTGAATGTACAATAATAGCACAAAGAAAGGAAAAAACCCGAAAACCGTGAATTTGTGGTTCCATCACAAAAAAATTAAGGATTGGTGTTCCCGAAATAATAAGTTTACTAAATCACAACAAGATGGCGCTGTCCGGCATTAACTTGCAATTTTTTATACATTGGTTTGAGATTTCTCGCACGATTGTGCGGAACCCTTCGCGTGCGAGTGCGACTCGCACTTTACCGGTTTTCATTATGTTTATCAGGACAAATACAATGAAAATGTCTTTAAAAAAACTTTTTCTTTTTTTTCCTATGACCACTCTATGAAGTAAAAGAATGTCACAAGAAAATAAATTACTAGCACATAATAAGAAATACATCCCCTAATCAGTCTCTATCCATTTTCTCATTTTGGTTGAGCCCAGCTCAAGCGACGCGATGCGCCCCATTGTTTCTATTCCCATAAGGATTTACCGTTATCAATGTAGTGTGGACATGAAAGTAAATTTATTTACTATCCGTTTTTAGTAAATAGAATTTTCTTTTTAAATCAGAAAATACGACTGTTATGCCATACTGAATTTTTTTTTTTCAAAAAATTATACACAATTTCATTCGGGATGATGTAAGGATGCTAACGATATCTCATACACCAAAATCTGTTCAGGCACTTAAAAGTTATTGTGAAATAAAGAAACTCACATACGACAACCCTGAAAAATTACACCCCTTTTTTTGGGTAGTTTTTAGTTACTGCAAAAATTTAAACATCTAATGAGGTACATAATACCTATGTAAACTATAACATAACAATGTAAGTTATAAGTATAACGGGCCAATACCTCATCTAAACAAAAGTTTTCGCTTTGTAACCTGGCGCCCCAAAACCGGTTTTCTAATTTAACTTGCCAGAATATTCGGGATAAAGGTGGAACAGCTCCACCAACTTTGAACTCCTGAATTGCAAAACTAATGTAGGGCCTGGAGCGGACAACAAAAAAGGTCCTCCGACCTTCCCACTATAAAGTTTGCGTTGGTCGAGCTTGTTTTGAAACTGTTTAAGGGTGCGCCGCAAACTATCGACTTTTTTGCTAAAATTATTAAGTAAGATCAATAATATGCGTTTGCATGGCGTGTTATTTAAAATAGGAAAAACCTGATGATTCTTTCGATCCACGTGGATTTAGGTTTTAAAATCCCGTAGGAAATCGTTGATTTTCCGGGATAAAAATTAACTATATACATATTCGGGATGCAACCTATCTCTGAATCAAATGGAGTGGTGATAGCCTAGTGGTTAAGACGGCAGGCTCCTATTCGGGATGTCGGATATTCAATCCCGGGATGCGTTTTTAACCCCCGACCCAAATAAAGGGGTGTTATAAGTTCGACGTGTATCTGTCTGTGGCATCGTAGTGAATTTAGTTTTTTTTTGTTTGAAAGGTGGCTTGATCGAGAGTGTTCTTAGCTATAATCCAAGAAAATCGGTTCAGCCGTTTGAAAGTTATCAGCTCTTTTCTAGTCATTACTGTAACCTTCACTTGTCGGGGGTGTTATAAATTTTTAATTTACACTTGTTAGCAATTAAATATCACTGTTTTAACAGTGAACGGAAACGTCGGCATTCAGCTGAGAGTTACCATAATATTCTCAAAGGTCTGTGAAGTCTGCCAATCCGCACTTGGCCAGTCGTGGTGGATTATGTCCAAACCCTTCTCATTTTGAGAGGTGCTCAGTAGTGGGCCGGCGATGGGTTGATGATGATGGATCTTCCACTGATATAATCCACCGCTAGTATTAATTATCGTTTATCCTAGTTACACTGATACCTACCAAACCTACCAAATAATCGAAGATAGAATTTTTTAACTGATCATATTTGTCTTTGACTGTTTGAAAAGAAGACTCCATAATGTACCTACCCTGAATTTTCTTTTTTACAACAAGCGAAAACATACACAGTTTTTCTCACAGCGAAACTAGGAAGCAGAATTTATGAACTACCATTTCCCGATGTCAAATCGGAAAATGTGTAAAAATAACGAACGGTCAGACCTGAGTTTTTTTGCACTTTTTGTCGAACAACGCGTGTTCTCTATGCAGAGAGTCGCGATAACGATATACTTTTCACCTGTGTGTGAGCAGGATGCAACATCCTATCCACCATCGATTAGCCAACTAGAGTTTGAATGTATACGAAAAGGTATTTGACGCGGAAGCGCTTAATCAGGAAACTGGCACATTTTGGTTAGAATTTTCTCCGTGGCCAGGTATTAAACACCTTCGTTGAATTTTCATTAAAACCGTTTTTGAAAATGATCTATCGTTTTTAATGTTTAAACTATCGTGAGCTAATCAGGCTTACATCGACTAAATCCATGAGTACAACTGGTACAGTGTATACCTACTTAAAATGATCGATCTACTTTAAAACTTTTTGCCATTTCCAGCAGAAAATGAACATAAGACTTTTAAAGAGAAAGCGCCATCCTGCTACAATGTTACATTTTATGATGTCAAAGGCATCTACGTTATCTAGAAAATGAGCATAACTTTTAGTAGGTACGTGTTCACATCAGCTCGCAGATGTAGCTACTTGCAAAGTATCAAACGTGAGTCAAATAAGTAAGTAGCAAAGAAATTTTCACTTATGTCACTCTATTTTTAAAATTAATTAAACTCCATAAGTTACTAGATGATGTTTACAAGTTCGTCCGCATGGTTCTATTTTTTCTTTAATCCCGTGGGAACTCGTTGATTTTCTGAAATAAAAAGTAGCAATCCGTCTCCAGGGTGCAAGCAATCTTAATCTAAATGGCCGACATGGGCCGACTAATGGGCCGACACATACACACAAACTTTCGCTTTATAATAATATTACTTATACTTAGTACTAGATGATGCCCACGACTTCGTCCACGCGGATTTAGGTTTTTTAAATATCCGTGGGAACTCTACTTTCCGGAATAAAAAGTTTCACCGGGATGTAAGCTAACTCTGTATCAAATTTCATCAAAATCGGTTAAACTGTTGGGCCATGAAAAGCTAGCAGACAAACAGACATGCACACTTTCGCATTTTTAATATTAGTATGGATGGATAACGGAAACGTTTAAAATACGAGTATGAACCCGTGTGTTAACGCAGCCATTGTAAGCGGCCTCTTTTGAACCGGCAGGCTGAGAGGAAAAAAGTGATTAATCGACACTCGACACATCACCCATATTTTGAGGAGCAAAACTGTATTTTCTTCATCGATAGATTTCTAACTATGACCAACCCTAACATAGGTTGAAAAATCAAAATAATATGGTCTTTGCGGAAGTCCATAATACACAAGGGACCAAAAGTCAAATAGACAAATATGTATGGTAGAACAGGGAGCATGCGATATGCAGACTGTTAGACATGCCAGAAAAGCCAGCCACCAAGTAAGCAATACGCATCACCATCATGTAACACGGTACAAATCCTCCAAAACAACTCGACGCACGTTTTTCGCGGCTTTTCCTGCATGTTTAGCAGTGGGAGGGCGGGCGGTGCATATCGCATCACATGCTGCATGTTGCACCATACAGATTTGTCTGTTTCAGCGTATTATGGCAAATTAAGCTTTTGGTTCCTTGTGAAACACAAGTAAAATAATGGTTGCTTAATATTATGGACGTTAATTGTCGTACATATTGTTACCTCACTTACGCATAAAATGTAAATGCTTGACTGTTTTGAATTTGATGAAAATACAGCTTGTGGAAATAATCCAATCAGGATTCAGGAACCATCTTACCTGAAAAGAAAAATTACACCTTGAAATAACAGTCGCAGATAATATTGTTATGAGGGATATAAAATACTAGCTGACGCCCGCGACTTCGTCCGCGTGGATTTAGGTTTTTCAAAACTCGTAGGAACTCTTCGATTTTCCGGGATAAAAAGTAGCCTATGTGCTAATCCAGGATATTATCTATCTCCATTCCTCAGCCAAATTCATTCAGTAGTTATTGCGTGAAAGAGTAACAAACACAAACACACACACACAAACTTTCGTCTTTATAATATTATTAGTGTGAAGTGTGATAAAATTATCATTCTTAGAGGAGACCCGGGCTCAGTATGGGTCGATAATAAATGATTAATTAGTTGGTGGTGATGATGAATAAATTAGGCAGGTAATTACAATAACATTAAAATATTTATACCTATTTGAAATAAAAAATTAAAACTCTTTGAGAGTATTTTTCATCAAATAAAATAGGGATAACGCATATCGTTTCAGAAATATTCGAGTAATTGTTTTCATTGTGAGTACCTACATTCATAATTCTCAATAGCTAATGCCCGCGATTTCGGTTTTTAAAAATCCCGTGGGAACTTTTTGGTTTGGTTTGCCGAGATAAAAAGGAGTCCATGTCATTCTCCAGCCCAACTATGCCCATGCAAAAAATCATGCCGATTACGCCGTTCAAATTCAAATTCAAAATATTTTTATTCAATTAGACTTTTACAAGTTCTTTTGAATCGTCAAAAGCATCTACCACTGGTTCGGAATGCCTTTCCTACCGAGAAGAACCAGCAAGAAACTCGGCGGTTGCACGTTGCGACGTGATTGAAGGACAAACCAACACATTTACATTTAAAATATCAATAGTGATGTAAGTTTACACAAGTTAATGTTCAAAGCCTTTATTCTAAACTCATAATACGCAATAGATGTAGGTCATTCACATAATAAAATATTCAGTGTATGAATGAGAGCAGATGATCTAGTAACCTAATTTATTTAAATATTCCAACGTGGAGCGTTTTTATTTCTGTTTATAATGATCATGTTTCATTTCTTTCGTTTCCTCTCAAACTGATTGAGGTGAAATTGAAATAGAGATATCAAATAGCTTGCGAAGCATAAAAATAATTGTATGGAAACTTTTCCAATAATTTCTTTACCCTTAAGGTAAATCTTTTATTTCCTCTTCAGATACTTGGGTCAAGTCTAATAGGAAAATACTCGGTTGGGTGTCTTTAGGCATCGCTGGATGGACAAGATAGATGTAAGTATATACACTTACACATACATATTATACATAATAATATGTATACTTGCAAGCCCTCAGACCCCGACCTTTATGTTACAGGTACTATGCAATAGACAATCATTCCAAACAAATAAAATTGCGGATGCTAGTCTTTTTAGGGTTCCATACTTCAAAAGAAAAAAGGAACCCTTGTAGGATCACTTCGTTATCTGTCTGTCTGTCCGTCTGTCGTGTCTGTCAAGAAAACCTATAGGGTACTTCCCGTTGACCTAGATCGCATTCTTCCGGGATTTTGTGATATCCATAGGGAATTCACGAAATTACTGATATCCACTTTGCACACGACATGCAGTGTCAAGCTTAACAGGGCTCGCTCCGTCACTCGTTTCATTCAATCGTAGTTCCAATTTCATTTGAATATTAAGCAACCAAAGTCCATGAAATTTTGCAGACATATTCTAGAAACTAATATCTATGTCTGTGGTTTTCCAGATTTCTGTTAAAATATTCGGTTTCAAAGTTACGCGGTCTTAAAAATTTTCATACAAATCTTTGAGCCCCTGTAATTTTAAAACTACATTTTTTTAGAAAAATCTAAAACACCACAGACACAGATATTAGTTTCTAGAATATGTCTGCAAAATTTCATGGACTTTGGTTGCTTAATTTTCAAATGAAATTGGAACTACGATTGTATGAAACGAGTGACGGAGAGAGCCCTCTTAAACGTAAACGCACCTGTGTATTATCAGTGAGTATCGGTGCTTTCTAGAATCAATCTACAATTTACACGTATTACTTAATTACTTTGTATAAATTACCTCTTTCTTATTACTAACTATTACAAAGTATTCAGGCTCACTAATAGGAAACTGAAATTGCATGAACAAAATGCATCGAATGCATTTTTCTGCATTGTTACTTCGCCGGAAAAATGTCGAGCTGCCATCACAGCGCGGCAGTAATTTCTTTCATCATTATAAGTACAATCACTCGATTGTCAATATATTGCATTGATACTAATAAATCCCAGAGAAAACACGCACGTGAAAAATGCGCCCAAAAAAAAAACGTGACTATCGTACATTGCTCCGTTATAATGTTGGGATAGCACGAATTACGCCGAAAAAAACCGGTCAAGTGTGAGTCGTACTCCCACATGAAGGGTTCCGTAACATCGTACAAGAAATACCACTTTTTAGTAGGGTTCCATCCTTCAAAAGGATAAGAACCCTTTTATAAATCACTTTGTTGTATGTCTGTTATGTCTGTCAAGAAACCTATAGGGTCATGTATAGGTTTAGGGTACTTCCCGTTGACCCATAAGTCATAGAGAGTCAAAGTCAAGTAAAGGGAAGAATCCGAAAACCGTTAAGTGCTTATATTAAGACAAAAAATATTAAAAAAAATGTTTTTGTAGTTGGTACAGAACCCTTCGTGTGAGAGTTCGATTCGCAATTGACAGGTTTTTTTTGTGATGTAAGTCATTGATATTAAACATGATTCTAGGTCATCGGGAAGTACCCTATAGATTTTGATTCTCTTTAGTTGACAGATAGGATAGACAGTCATAGGTACCTACAAAATACAGATAGATATAAAAACAGACATACAGATACACATACAGACAGACAACGAAGCAATCCTATAAGGGTTCCTTTTTTCCTTTTAAAGTACGGAACCTTAAAAAAGTGAGATATCACACATCGTTACAAACGAAAATCACAGCGAATTAAGAAAAAACGCGCTACCAAAAGACATTAATTAAACGCGGTAGTGCAGTTTTTGTATCGTTAACGTAACTACAAAGTTTCGATTATCACGCTCTCTCATAAATCTCGTGGACAGACGCTTTACCGGTGTACAATCACGCACGAAACCGCAACTGCAAAGGAATCTAATGTTGCATGAGGTGACAATAAACCCGGTGTCCACCAAAGCGGAGATGGGCCGAGATGTGTTCAGTAATCCAATCAGATTATAGATATGTAGATGACGTGATAATAATCTTTAGGGTTTCACACCTCAAAAGGAAAAAAGGAATTATAGGGCAACTTCGTTGTCTGTCCGTCTGTCAAGACAAGGGAATCAAAACCTATAAGTTACTTCCTGCTGGCTGTGAATCATGAAAGGCATTATAGCACAAGTAAAGGGGAAAATCCGAAAACCGTGAATTTGTGGTTTCTTGATTTTCAGCAGAAGCCATTTCGGAAGTTATAGTTATTGTGTTTGAATGGTCTGACTGGCTTCGGCCGTGGCTAGTTACCACCTTCTCGGCAAATACGTACCGTAAAGCAATTTGGCGTTTCGATCCGATGATGTGGCTAATTCTGTTGCACACTGTCTCTAAACTAAATTGACAGAGCTAAATCTAATGCTATCCTTATTCCCAGGGAGCGTTGTGTAAGGGATAGCAATAGCATTTTAGTTTAGTTAAGACATTATATACCACAGAATTATTAACCTACATGAAATAAACACATTAATTAATTTTTAACTTTCATAACAAGTTGTCTACCGATTGCCTAGCAATTCAAGTAGTCCAATAAATGCAATTGTTTAATGTAAGCTGTCGCAACTAGGCCATGCCGCCCTCGAGGCGAATCGTGGGCTAAACTTGTCATAAATTAACATAAGAATTTTCATAACTGCAGCTCGTGGATTGTTAAGAGAAATATTCCCTTAAAGCAACTGGAATGATGACTATGTCAAAAATAAATTATTTCTTAGGAACTATTCAATAGAAGATCGTAAAAAATTCGTGAAATCCCCGTCCGCTGTGAGTTTTAAGTTTGCTGACCATTTTCAATTGTCGATTTAACTCAAAAGTACGTCAAATTACGTTTATGTTTATGACGTCACACCTGTGTATTTCATACAAGCTCCCTTACTAAGCAAGCGTTTTGAAATTTGATAAAAAGACGCTGATTTGACTAGTAGTCATCATCCCTATACCAATATCTATCCAAAGTTGGTACAAAGATATTTTATTCCTAGGGCCAGTTGCATTACAGGTGGTTACCGTTAACGGTTGTACGTAAGTCAGGGTTTTGATCAGGGACTTAGTGCAACCTACTTTTCGAAATCGTACACAAGTACGCGCGCAGTCAGATAACGTTCTGTTGGGCAGTTTCACTGCGCTATGTGTACTTCAAGTTAAAATTTCTATTCTACCATTAAGGTAAATCTCTGGATTCCAAACAATTTACTGCGATTTCCAACCTCCTTTCGGCATACCGAATCTAAACAATTTATTACTGGTAAAAACAATTGAGGGTAATTAAGGCGAATGGCCGCCGGTTGACATTTAATTTCCATCAAACGGAGGGAACGCAATTTATGAAACTGTATTTCGATTACTGAGGATTACGCTGAGGCTTGGCTGTATATTTGATTTAAGATAGTTTATACTGTATTTTATAGTATTTTAGGCAGTTATTTAGAATTCAGCAATTTTTAATGCTTGCGCATACATGGCAAAAAGCTAGAAGAAAGCTGTTGATTTGGCCAAAAGGGTTGTAGTGCTGAAGTATGAAAAATCTAGTGAGTTGATTTTCCTTAAGCAACACTTAAAGCTAATCATATCATACCAAAACTATAAATGCGAAAGTGTGTTTGTTTGTCCTTCAATCAAGCCACAACGGAACCACGGACGGAGTGACATAGGTTACTTTTTATCCCGGAAAATCAAAATATTTCCACGGGATTGAAAAAACCTAGATCCACGCGGACGAAGTCGCGGGCCTCAACTTGTTGTATATCAGTAACAAAAGCGTTTACGCATAAAATCCGAAATCCAAATTTGGATAAGGCTAATTTATAACGTTGCGCGTTGCGTGATTAGTAATTAAATCTTGGCTCACAGAAACGCGCGTCATGGCCCTAATTATGCGTTGATTATGATGGTGCCAAGCAGAAGCTGTGGCGAAAAAAATATGAAGAAAATAATGTACACAATATCAGAATTCAGCACAGGAATTCAGTAATCCGTAAGGAAATCAAAGAACCCGTTCAAGTACCTACTGTTAGCTGGCTAAATAGACAATGAGCGAAACTTTTTTTTATTCAGATACAAGTCAGCACTTGACTGCAATCTCACCTGGTGATAATTCAAGTAAAGAACATACTTTAACTAAACGTTACAGTCTTTACCATTATATCAAATGCCTCAAAACGCTTGTAAATCATATCTTACACCATATCCATAATGTCCAAAGTGACAAATTAGACATCGCTTGTTTGTAAGAGCAAGAAAATAGATAATATTTCGTTGCAACATCTGTTTTACAAATTATATTTGCGTATGATATTATGGTAAAATACAAATTACTTAAATGCAGTTCCTTGCAGAACCAGTTGCTACAAAATTAGCATAATATACGAAGTTGGTGACTTGTGTGTTAGCCTGAATATTAGATTGCCGTCGATTCTGTCGTTTTTCTACAAACTAGAGTAGCTGCATCCTTTTCTTTTTAATATTGCTAAATAAGGACGAAACAATAATTTTAAGGCATAGGGACTCTTTTAGTAACTTATCCATGAAACATAATACCATCAATTATCATTATCACTACACATAGATTGAATAATTTTAGTTTCGGCGGTTTGCAACGTCGTCGTATCTGGCTTTACATAAAAATGCATTATAGGATAATTATCTTCCACTCATGTCAGTCATCAGTATCACTGAATGACATCGTTGTTCATTACATCATTGAGTACAGCCTTGCTATAAGTACGTACCCACTTAACTCAATGAGACAAATAAAACTAGATTTCCATTTATGTAAAGGGAATGCATTGTTCTTTTTTTAACCGACTTCCAAAAAAGGAGGAGGTTCTCAATTCGTCGGGATCTTTTTTTTTTTTTTTTATGTATGTTCCCCGATTACTCAAAGACCCCTGGACCGATTTGGAAATTTTTTTTTTTGTTTGAAAGGGTATACTGTGCAGGTGGTCCCATATAAATTTGGTGAAGATCTGATGAATATCTTCGGAGATGGAGAACAGAACTCCTCAATGGATAAGAGCAAATTGCTCGCGATCACTGTAATAGCTTAGTAAACAGTAGGGTTTTAACTGGGTATAGCATATTATAGTACAGTGGGGCCACTAAAAATTGTGAAATAAAAAATTTTCAAAAGAAAAATAAAACCGACTTCAAAAACCAAAAACACTAAAAAGTAGAAAATAATTTTTGTTTAGCTACACATGTAATGTACCTAGGTATGAAGTCGGGCGAGCTTCACTCTTGGATTTCTAATTTTGTTTTAATATGCTCGCTCGACTTCATACCTAGGTACATTACATGTGTAGCTAAACAAAAATTATTTTCTACTTTTTAGTGTTTTTGGTTTTTGAAGTCGGTTTTATTTTTCTTTTGAAAAAATTTTTACAATGCATCCTCAAAGTAGGGTGCATTGCTTTAAGAATGCAATGCATAACTAATGTTGTTATAATGCTTTTAATTCTTGCACGGAACACGTTTTGCGTGCCAATTTTTTTTTTTGTTCAAATTAAGTAAGTATTTTATTATTTTCTGTTTCCCTAAAGAGAACTTAAGGCTGGGGACAAATCTAGTGGAAATACGCAAGCTGAAAACGCTGATTTTTGTACGCGTATGTACCAGGAATACGCGGAATTCCGTCATAAGGATCTCTTGTTTTAACTCTATAGATATTATTATCTCTACTATTGATCTCGGTCTGAGATCAGCTACAGAGCGTCCTTTGACTTTTCTCAGACCTAACTTTTAGCTGAACTGTAAATGATTAGAGCAATAACGCTGTCCCGTTTTAACTCTTAATAGAGTAGAAACAAAATCAAATTACACTAATCTCAGTCAGTTAGATTTACCTAGACCTAGAGAATACCTACTTTGACTTGGCTCAAACTTAGGTAAGTTTCAGTTAAAATTTAACAGATTTTTATCAAAGCTAAACGCTGTCGTCATGTCTGTCAAAGTAAAATTTTGGTCCATAAATCTCAGCTTTAGGCCTTAACCTAAGACGTATTGATTTACATAACTAGAGTAGGCGGAATTTCTTTAAATAAATAAAAATAATTCTTCGGAATTATTCAGAATTCTTTACTGTCGGTAAATTGTTATTTATTTAATTTATTTACAAGCATTACATTATATTATGTATGAAGATAGTACAAATGTCTAGGTTTAGAATGATTTGTCTATTTGTCACGCAGGTAATGGTCTGTGACATGCAATTAATGTGTTTGTCTGCCATTTCCATTGTTTTTATATTATAATGGTAATCTTTGTTTACACGCGGTTGTTAAGGTTAACTCCCACGGATTGCTAATTATTTATTTTTAACTATCTACGTAAAAGGATCAAAAATTTCCATCCACCAAAAGTCTCTTTACATCACTGACTTTGTTTGCGAACTTAAATTAAAATTATCCCATAAATGGGAAATTAGTAATTTAGTCTACATCACGCAATATTTTAAGTCTTTGGGTACTTTTTTACTTTAGGTCAAATCAATATCTATGTAGGTATATAAAAGGAAAAGCTGACTGACTGACTGATTGATCTATCAACTCACAGCTCAAAGTACTGGACCGATGGGGCTGAAATCTAACATGCAAAATAGCTATTTATGACGTAAAAATCTGCTAAGAAAGGATTTTTGAAAATTCAGCCCCCAAGGGGGTAAAATAGGGGTTTGATATTTGTGTTAACCGTGCGGACGAAGTCGCGGGAATAAGCTATTCTCTTATATACGAATATTTCAGCTACAAAAAAATGGTTACAATGTTACATAGCAAAAATATAAGACACGAAGTTTTAGCGTTCAGTGACCGTTCAACCGTTTTCATTTCAATGAAAGTGAATTTAACTTGTGAAGTGATCGCGAGCCGTTTGATTAAGTTTCTTGAATATCTACATTTGCAATTCCTTGAATTTCATGTTTAATTCATCGATTTTATTCATTTACGTATTTCAGAAATGGAAAGTGAACTTATAGCTAAGGAGCTGGTAGCAACTTCGCTTTAATATACCTACATGATTATCTCGTCATTGCAATTTGTAGAATATTTAAAACGTAAACAAGGAATGAACATGGCGGCAAGGTAAGATTAGGTATCGCTGGTATTGCTACAAAAAAAATCACTATGGGCGATTGCTCAAATGATTTGCTTCGTCTTTGTTATTTAGTTATTATGTTTTAATTTGAGTAGATATGCTTACTATAAAAAATCTTTTGCCAGACGTCGTGATCTTGAAATTCTGAACTACCAAAGTCAAATTGACCAAAAAAAATCTACTCATTGTCAAATAATTACATACACATGAATCACACTATCACACTAATATTATAAAGGCAAAAGTTTGTATGTATGTGTGTATTTGTTATTCTTTCACGCAAAAACTAATGGACAGATTTGGCTGAAATTTGGAATGGAGATAGATATATCTAGGATTAGCACATAGGCTACTTCTTATCCCGGAAAATCAAAGAGTTCCCACGGGATTCCGAAAAACTTAAATCGACAATCGATAACCGGACGAAGTCGCGGGCATCATCTAGTGAAATGAATAAATGAGAAGTGGGTAGTAGATGGCAAAAGTGCCAGTCTGTATTTTTTCACTAAAAACGCAGGAACAATGAACAGAAGTTGGCCTTCGTTTGTTTTTACTGTCAAAGCTTAATTAATGTGGACGTCTGGCACGTGAGTCAATGATTGAATTTTCTACAAAGACTTTTATTATTACTTCCTTCATCAATGATTTTTTATGCCATCGGCTCCCAATCTATCAATATTTGCGGCAACATCGTGCGTTCAGCGTGATTACCATATTTATTGCTCACGACAATGTTATGTAAGAATACCCTTGTTAGGGTTCCGTACCTCAAAAGGAAAAACGGAACCTTTATAGGATCACTTTGTTGCCTGTCCGTCGTGTAAACCTATAGGGTACTTCCCGTTGACCTAGAATCATGTTTGGCAGATAGGTAGGTCTTATAGCACAAGCGGTAAAGGAAAAAATCCGGAAATCGTGAATTTATTTTATATCACACGCAAAAAATTAAAACGTGTTCATGAAAAAATAATGCTATTTTCAATTTTCAAAGAAAGATACTCGTAACTAATGTAACTATATCAAGTGGGGAACCATATGAAAGGGCTTTCCCTGTACATTCTAAAACAGATTTTTATTTATTTTTATGCATAACAGTTTTTGATTTATCGTGCAAAATGTCGGAAAAAATACCCGAGTACAGAACCCTCGGTGCGCGAGACTGACTCGCACTTGGCCGTTTTTTTATTAAAAGCGGATGACGTCGAGCGAGATTTGCAATTCAATATTTAATTTCCTTTCTATATAGAGTAACTATTCACTGCGCTAATTTATCGCTATAATAGGGATGTTGGCAACTAATCAAATTAGCAACTCTTTATAAAACGTCAAAAGCGCTTAGTAAGGGAGCTTGTTTGAAATTGTGAAAAGTGACGATATTTGCCGGACTTTTAATGGTTCCGTTAGGATGCCAACGGGACCCTAATTTAATTACCAAGCCTCCGCTGTCCGTCCGTCTGCCCGTCGCCTCCGTCTGTCAGCAGACTGCATCTCATGAACGTAAAAAGTAAAGAGTTGAAATATTCAGAGTGTTCAGCACTGCAACACAAGTTTTGCAAAAGCCTCTCTTCCTAAAACGTTAACTCTTCTCTCTTGTATATCCTTCTCTTTCATGAGATCTAAGGGCATTGGGAGACGCCGCATCTCAGGTCACGTGGCCGAGTAAGACCACGGTTTTACTTCTACTATACGTAGTCGAAGTTCCTCGAACACGTACGAAGCGATTTGCTTCCTCTTTTCTAATCCGAACCGCCAGGATGTGGAACGCCCTTCCGGCATCCACCTATAATATGGGTACCTTCAACTTTCATAGGCAACTTCTAGGCAAGCGCGCTCCATCTTAGGCTGCATCATCACTTGCTAGCGAGTCTGATTGCAGCCAAGTGCTAGTCTATATAATTAAAAAAAAAAAAAATTGTAGGGATAGAAATCCACATAACCGGAGCGGGTATCTTAAGAAAATTTCCCCCTCGAAAAAAAAGGTTGCACGTACTAATTTTTTTGTGCTACGTACGATAGGCTTGCGCTTGACGATAATCAGGCGTAATGTAAAGCAATGATGAGGTTTGGATTGGAGTGCGCTTGCCTACAAGGTATGTACAATATTACATTGATCAGTATTCACTTCTGTACCTACTCTACATCAGCAAATTACTCGTACGAGTAGCAAATCGCACGAATATGAATACCGTTTACCGAAATCATTCATTTGCCTATCTCTGAAACTGAATTGATATTTAAGCGACAGCTAGACGTTTCCCCGGAATCGATCGGAAATGTCGTCTGCAAAATTAATGGGTTCAGGCAAGGCTGTCGTGCGACACATGGAAATGTCCTTACTCGTACCTTTTAAAACAGTCACATAAAAGCAAGGTAGCTTAAGAGGGGTCTCTCCGTCACTCGCTCCATACAAACGTAGTTCCAATTTCATTTGAATATAAAGCAACCAAAGTCCATGAAATGCAGACATATTCTAGAAACTAATATCTATGCCTGTGGTTTTCCACATTTCCGTTAAAATATTCGGTTTCAAAGTTACGCGGTCTTAAAAATTCACATACAAATCTTTGAGGTGAAGCTCGTTCGCAAAGCACAAAATAAGAAGGTATTGTGGGAAGCAAGCGCGTAGCGGCACAGACCATCATATATCTAGCTACCCTGGATACCGTTCATCGTCGAACTAGGAGACTCATGGCGAAGACTCTCTTTTTCTGGCGAAACTTCAAAGTCGCGATCAGCGCCGTAAAATTGCCGGCTGATCAGTATTTAACCCCCGACCCAAAAAGAGGGGTGTTATAAGTTTGACGTGTGTATCTGTGTATCTGTCTGTGGCACCGTAGCGCCTAAACTAATGAACCGATTTTAATTTAGTTTTTTTTATTTGAAAGGTGGCTTGATCGAGAGTGTTCTTAGCTATAATCCAAGAAAATCGGTTCAGTCGTTTAAAAGTTATCAGCTCTTTTCTAGTTACTGTAACCTTCACTTGTCGGGGGTGTTATAAATTTTTAATTTACACTTGTTTATAGGATTATATTATTTCGGAGAGTGTGCACAGGAATTTTTCGGTCTCGTCGTTTCCATCCTTATGTCGTCTAAATTCCGTTCGCCGAAAACGTTCTTTCGGACTTACTTTCATCCGAAAAAAGATCTAAGTTAGATACTCTCAAGTCCACTTAGAAGTTTTATTAAAGCCCAATTTTGTAGATAAAATTCAGATTTCAGTCTGCCATTGCGAACTTCGTCTCTTGAAATGCAAAACACTATCAAAACTTCAATAGGTAGCCAGATTTAGTAAAAGGCGTAAAGGATAAAATCAATGCAGTTCGGCCGGGATCCGGGATCCGTGATTAATATTGCAGACTACAGTTTCCGATCGGATCGACTCACTAGATATATTGTGGAGTTCAACTTTTATAGCCTCTATGTTCTATTTCCTCTCATTTTTAGTTCGATTATACTAATTTTTAACCCCCGACACAAAAAAAGGGGTGTTATAAGTTTGAAGTGTGTATCTGTGTATCTGTCTATGGCAACGTAGCTCCTAAACGAATGTTTATTAATTAACTATTTTCTCATTCAAGAAACGAACAATTGATGTATGGTGCCACAAGAGATGTAAATATACTTATATACTTAACTTAACTACTTAATACTTTAACTTTTATACTTAATTGACACTTACTTTGACTTAATTAGCTGACACAATGCTCTCTCCACTTATAGTTTGCTGCATCAATAAGACTTATCAAAGAAAAACGCGCTCAGCGCCCTCTCGGCAGTCAAAATAATGATAATTTAATGTATGACGAGCGATTACTCGCATAGCCCAGCGATAAAAGTATCCCAACCACACACTCGCTTCTCGTTGCTCGCCAACTCGTTTCTAGTTTTTACCCGACTACGGCAAAGCCGAAAGGAAAGGTTATTAGCTTAACTCGTTAATGTCTCGTTATTCGTCAGTACTCGGTAGTCTGAAAACTGCCTAACTTCGATGCTTTAAAAAAAAATAGCATTTAGGACCATTAAATGAAAAGATTACAGTTTCCGATGTACGCGAACATAGATTATGGATTTTACTTATCACGCGCGCCAACCGACTGTTTCCTGGCCTCAATTCCATGAATATTTTTATTTATGACGGATTTGGGTTCTAATCTTCTTCATGTAGATTGGGTAGCTTCCGGTTGGAATAAAAAAGCGCAATTAGATTTTAAAAAATTCAGTAGAACTCATACAAAAATTAAGGACCTAGTTAGGTACTTACTTAATTTAACTTCATTTTGTTTTTTTTTTAGTCTCATTCCTCGTGAACCTTCCATGCTCCGGCTTTTATAATAACTTGTAGTAGTATAATAGTAGTAGGTACATTATATCAATAACAAGTGTAAATTATAAAATTAATAACACCCCCGACAAGTGAAGGTTACAGTGATAACTAGAAAAGAGCTGATATCTTTCAAACGGCTGAACCGATTTTCTTGGATTATAGCTAAGAACACTCTTGATTAAGCCGCCTTTCAAACAAAAAAAAAAACTAAATTAAAATCGGTTCATTAGTTTAGGAGCTACGATGCCACAGACATACACACGTCAAACTTATAACACCTCACTTTTTGGGTCGGAGGTTAAAAAAAGGATTGTACCTATTGCTTAAGCTCTCATTTGCTATAACTATAAAAGAAAACATCGGTAGGAAACCTGCATGCCTAAAAGCTCCCTATAATGTTCTCAAAGGTTTGTGAATGCTGCCAATTCGCACTTGGCCAGCGTGGTTAACTAGGTATATGGCCTAAACCCTTCTCATTCTGAAAGGAGACCTGTGCTTAGTGGTAGGCCAACGATGGTTAAGATGATGACAGCGAAAATTGTTCATTTCATTTATGATATTAAAAAATATCGTCGGTCGATAGTGCTGGAGGGCGTCCTACACTACGCTTGCTTATACGCGGTCTCCACTCAAGGACTTTTCGGCTCCAACGTCCATCTCCTCTACGACAGACATGGTCTGGCCACTGCCACTTCAGCTTGCCAATAGTTTGGCCTGTGTCAGTGGCACGATGGACCGACGATATAAAATGGCTGGCGGGAGGTAACTGGATGAGGAAGGCTGAGGACCGGGTGATGATAATGTTTAAACAAGTGTAAATTAAAAATTTATAACACCCCCGACAAGTGAAGGTTACAGTAACTAGAAAAGAGCTGATAACTTTCAAACGGCTGAACCGATTTTCTTGGATTATAGCTAAGAACACTCTCGATCAAGCCACCTTTCAAACAAAAAAAACTAAATTAAAATCGGTTCATTACTTTAGGAGCTACGATGCCTCAGACAGATACACAGATACACAGACACACAGATACACACGTCAAACTTATAACACCCCTCTTTTTTGGTCGGGGGTTAAACATAAAACAAAGTAAACACGAGTAATTGTAAATTATTAAAATTTCAGTATTTTACCGCTTTATTTTACGACATATCGTAAATATTATTGTTGATATAAAATTCCTGAATTCAGGGATTCAGGTCACTTCACTTTACGACGCAAATGATATGGTATTTTTGAAAATGAAGGCCGTTTATTGTTATTTCGTGAGACTATGTGTTTCGTTTGATTCAACACAATATGCAGCTACAAATCATAACCCAGTAAATTTAAGGTCTGACTATTTTAGTATATACTAATTTTAGGTGGTTAAAGTTAAGTTACAATATGACTGTGATCGCCACGATTGAAAAGTAGCCTGTGTCACTCAACTCTTCAGACACAATATGAGTACTCTATCCCGATGCAAAAAAAAAACGTAAATACGTTGCTCCGTTGCGACGTCATTGATGGACAAACCACCAAACAAACGCACCTTCACATTATTATATTATGGGTAGTGATATTGTGTCAAACAGGCATGCCTACAACATGACGAATGTATAGATATTTTATTAGTACACCCCTTCCACTTTCTTTAATTTTTATTATCTCCTCACCCTAAGGTTGCCTGGAAGAGATCGCTATTTTAGCGATAAGGCCGCCTCTTGTACATAAATCTTTATTGTTATTTATATATTACTGTCTTGTTGGTGTACAATAAAGAATATTTTACTTTACTTTTACCCAAAAGCCCAGCGATGGTACCTATTTCAACCTACAATCTTTCAAATTATAGTTTGTCCCGTAAACTGTTGAGTTATTGCAGCTTACTTCAATATTAATTCAAAGATTAGATCATTGGTCCTTGAAATCAAATTTATGACTACAAGGAAACCTGTTGTTTTCTTACATAGATGAGCATTGTTTATCATGCATATTTATTAATCACCTCAGTTGTGAATTTTAAGATGAACATTATTCTGTTTTATTTCTTCAAGTTTGTTAGTTATACGTTTTAACCAATTAAAATATCACTTGTAAAGGAAAACAGTGAGGAAACCAGCATGCCTGAGAGTTCTCCATAATGTTCTCTGCGTATACTTACAGCAATCAGCGTATAAATTCAAAATTCAAAATATTTTTATTCAATTAGACTTTTACAAGTACTTTTGAATCTTTGAATATATAATAAGTATACAAATATAAAAGCGTCTGCGTTTTTTTAAAGAATATTAGTCATTTTAATCATGACTAAAATTCCCCTTTCCCCTCCAACTAAGCGTTAAGCTTTTGCTAGGAGTGGGTACGACAATAGTGCAACAATATTATAATTTGAACACGTGAAGTACCTATCTACATAAATTGATAATAATGATAGTAATAATATTATTGAACGCAATTAACCACTTTAGTAATCAGCTGATAATAATGATAAAATGTAACAACATAGATTATTCCCATATGAATGAAGTTTACACATTCTTTGTAGAATTGGATAGTGTGCTCAGAGTTTTTTTTTTGAGAATCCAGAATGAATCAAAATCAAAGGTATCAAACTGAGCGCGCGCGTACACGTTTACGATTTTGTATTACATTCCATTCCATTCGCCTGCATGCGTCTACTACTGGACATAGGTCTTTCCAAGAGCGCGCCACCAAACACGGTCCTCTGCTTTCCTCATCCACCCTTTCCCCGCCACCTTCGTCAGCTCATCAGTCCAGCGAGCTGGAGTATTACATATAACAGGTTAGTATTAAAGGTATATTCTGTGGCAAAGGCAGCAGCGTGGTTTCGCAGTGCATAGTTGTCGCACAGTTACGCTTAGGCCTAGCCAGCATATCGATTTTTATTCTCGCGACTTTTTATCGCGCGATTTATTTTCTGCGTACGGAATATCACGCACGCACTGCGAATGCGGTGAGCGACATACAACTAACTCTATACTGCACAAAATATTCGCGCGACACCGCACTGCGTGCACACTGCTTTCCTGTGCGAATTTTATATCACAAGTGAGTATTATCTCCAGCATAATATGATTGCAAGTGTTACTACAGAATTGCGAAAAAAAATCACGCAATTTTTATTCGCTGTGCGGGCTAATGAAATGAAATGAAATGAAATGATTCTTTATTTTGCGAAATGTGAGTAACAATGTTATGGCTAGTTCTTAGTGTCTTTTTTATTTGCTTGCCAAACGGGGTAGAGTCGCAGACCTAGCATATTATGAGAAAATAGATAAGTTTTAATGTTGAGACTGAGACTTTGGACTCGTAAGACGTAGGTAACACTTAGGTTGTGATTAAGTGAACCTGAATCATCACACCCTTAGGCAAAAGATAATATTATAATACAATAACATTTCGGTTTATTGTTAAATTCTCCCACACTAAGTAGAGATGTCCGGCGATAAAGTCACCCTTTGTCTTATGTTTATTTATTTATTTATTAGCAACTATATAGTAGGTACTATAAACTTTATAGTAGGTACCTCAGCTCTTTTTCGTAAATTCAGAGGTGATTGGCCTGTATTCTAACCCGTTACCAGGAAGGTGCATATCCGGTCTACGCTTAATTTACCATGACTGATTAAGTTCCAGAAGAGTTTGATTTATTTGACCCGAATTTTGTTGAAATCGTAAAATCAGCTCTAAAGTTATTTGAGAGAGTAAAAAGCATGACACTGACGTAGCAGAAATCTGCTAAAATTGTATGGTCTGATCATATTTTCCCGTCCATACTCCATACTGAACAACCGCAGTGCCTCTGAACATTTAGTCGTTATAGATTTAATGGACCTTGCGTCTCAACAATCAATGAATTGACAATCGCCCTCCCCCAAAATAGCAGAGCTGAGTGCTGTTAGTAGGATATCCGATTCTATCATAGCAATTTTGGGACCAACCATTTGACCTGTGATAGAGACATGAAAACAAGGTCCACACGATATTTCTCTGAACATATTTTAATAATAAGATTTAGTTTGGCAGTTATAAATTGAGGAAACTGAAGACTTATTTTAAAAGCTTGTCAAAGTTGTTTTCATTTTCAAAATATTCTCTATCTCTGTCTCCCTTGCTCTTTCTCTCTCTTTGCTGTTACTCATGCCTGTCCTTCGCCACTTTACGCCAATCGGATCTTCTGAGGGTATGCAGGTTTGCATGTTTCATTCGTTCAGCGACATCTGAAGCGTTCAAAATGGCGTTTTCTTATTAGACGACCACCGTTTCCATTCTTACAGTATAATCCAAGCCAGCGTCAGAATTATTAAATAAATGTTTAATTAACTGTAATTAGTTATTATCAAAGAAACGTGCCACTGTAGTACCTATAGTGTTTTGTCCGTGAGGTAGTTTTGACCACGTCACCATAATATTTCCCATATTCGCCGAAATTCTCTAGGTATTCATAACATTTTTTTATCAATTCCCAATTCTCACTCTTGAGGCAATCGGCTGGAGTGCTACTCTTAATTCGATGACGCTCCACATAAAGTACTCCTACATATTTTATTGGTACGTAAATATTGTAGGTACCAACTGGTACCAACATTCAGTCGTCTTAAAATATTCAATGTAAAGAGTAGACGGCATCCACTTGAAACGAAGTTACATCTAAAAATACTTTGTTATTCGTACTGCAGTAGGTAGGTACCTCTCGCAAGTTTAAATACGATCTTCTTCGAAGTGAACTAATATAATGGGCTTGAGGCGACGCAGACGACGATGAGACCTGCAGATTTAGCACGAGATTGTACATCTCGAATACTTTGATAGATTTCGAAAATCGCAACATTGACGCGGACGTCGAAGTAAAATACATAGATTAAAACTGCCTTGTTGAGGCTTGAATTTTTCCGTAGATCAAGCCTCAAACTGCGAAATATAAATTGTTGGTAAGTAACCTACGGGATATATTTGCTTGTTGCTTGCAAATTGGCTAAAGCTTCATTTTACCCTGATATTTTTTCTATACTAAGAATCCATGAGAGGGTTCTCTTCTAAGGCTATAAGCAAATAAATTAAAAAATGAGAGTTGTCTGGAAAAGGTAACTTTCAGTGATAAGGCTGCTTTTAAGCACTTTATTTTTCTTATTTTAGCGTTTACTTTAAACTATCGTGAGTGATTACAATATTTGATGACTTAACGAACTTACTCGTACCTGTGAAGTTCTATCACAATTATATGAGTCGCTTCATTCAAAGATATAATAATTTTACGAACTTATTAATTTACATCTTCGAATGAAGCGATGAAATATAATTTGTGTGGCAATAAAACTTTCTCTATCTTTATCTATCTATCATTGCCGTCGAGATGTGAAAACTTGTGCTAAGGGTATCGCTTCGAATGGAAGTAAGTATTAAAATAGAAATCCGTTCCGAATGCATGACTTGTGACGTGGAAAGGTGGAAGAGTTTTATAAAGTTTATAACTAGTCAGCTGCACATAATGAATAATCGATATTTGAAACAAGTAATCCATATTAATATCACAGAATACATAAGCAATAAACTAATAACTTAATATTATTATAAGTGCAAATTGTGTCTTAACTTTGCACAACCCATCCGTTTAATTGATTTTAACGAAATGGTACAGAGATAAGTAACTGGCATCTAAAAACTATTTTTTACTTGAATTTGTTATCTCTTTTTTGTGTGTGGGAACTGTTTTATCTCTGGTAACATTATGCAACGTCCGAATTCCACTGAATTAGAAAATCATTCTGTTATTTCGTATTGAGCAAAAAAGTCTCTATACATACATTATAATATACATACATATCTACATTGTCATCATAGTATATCATAGTATCATCATAGCATATCGTAGTTCTGGCAGCGCTTCATTCACACTTCCATACTAATCACACTAATATTATAAAGGAGAAAGTTTGTATGTGTGTGTGTGTGTGTGTGTATGTTTGTTACTCCTTCACGCAAAAACTACTGGACAGATTGGGCTGAAATTTAGAATGGAGATAGATTATACCCTGGATTAGCACATAGGCTACTTTTTATCCCAGAAAATCAAAGATTTCCCACGGGAATTTTAAAAACCTACATCCACGCGAACGAAGTCGCGGGTATCAGCTAGTATTATAAATGTGTGTCTGTCTGTCTGTCTGCTACCTTTTCACGGCCCAACAGTTTAACCGATTCTGACGAAATTTGGTACAGGCTTAGCTTATATCCCGGGGACGGACATAGGTTACTTTTTATCCCGGAAAATCAAAGAGTTCCCACGAGATCTTAAAAACCTAAATCCACGCGGACGAAGTCGCGGGCATCCTCTAGTAAAATATAATTTAAAGATTTTATTTCCTCCGCAAACCACGTCCGTGGCGTCTTGGTCTAGACTCTAGCTAAAAGTTTCGCGCAAGTTCGAAATTCGTACACTTGTATCGGAATCTGAGCATTGCGTGTCTACAGGGCGATGTCGCGGACACTGAGCGACACCGACACTTCTGTCTGCAACTAGGTCTCACAGTGGACACACGTAGACACGTAGCCTGAGATCTACAGGATGTTTGGTAATTAGTATATAATGACGACACGTACCCATGCTACTTTGATCTGATAAACACAATGCTGAACTATAATGACGAAATAAGATTATAAAAATTTCCATACAAAATTAAAAAAAAAAATTATGTCAAAGTTTTTCATGACCCTAACGTGCCCTAACGCACTGAGATCGTTGGCCATCTTTAGATAGGCCAAGGCCAACGATCTCAGTGCGTTAGGGCACATAAGAGCCATGAAAACTTGGTCATTAAAAAAAATATATTTTGTATGGAAATTTTATTTCATCATTTTACTTCAGCATTGTATTTATGAGATCAAAGTAGCATGGGTACGTGTCGTCATTATATACTAATTACCAAACACCCTGTATAGAGTGCACTTTGGCTTTGCTCAGACTTAAGACACTGTTAAAATGAGGCAGAGCTATATCGCTGACATAAATCTGTCTCGTTTTAACTGTAGATTAAGTCTGCGCAAAGTCAAAGTAGGCTCAGCCTGAGTTTGTAGGGTTCCGTACCTCAAAAGGAAAAACGGAACCCTTATAGGATAACTTTGTTGTCTGTCTGTCCGTTCGTCCGTCCGTCGCGTCTGTCAAGAAACCTATAGGGTACTTCCCGTTGACCTAGAATCATGTTTGGCAGGTAGGTAGGTCTTATAATACAAGTACAGGAATAAATCTGAAAATCGCGAATTTGTGGTTACATCATAAAAAAAAATTAAAATGCGTTTCAATTTTCAAAGTAAGATAACTATACCAAGTGGGGTATCATAATTATGAAAGAACTTTATCTGTACATTCTAAAACAGTTTTTTATCATCTATTTTTATGCGTAATAGTTTTTAATTTATCGTACAAAATGTTGGAAAAAATACCCGAGTGCGGAACCCTCGGTGCACGAGTCTGACTCGCACTTGGCCGGTTTTTTAGTGTATAGTGCCGTAGTGTGTCTTTAGCTTAAAGTGTATTACTTTGCTTGTTAAATAATTACTTCCATGTTGCTCCATCGCGTTGTGTAGCTATTAGCGATGCAAAGTTGCAGCAATCTATCAGCATCCATCAGGCGACGATCGCAAAACATTTGACATGTCTGCGCGGCGCACAGGCCCAATTTGTTGTGCTGATGCAAATTGCTTTCATCCACGGTAACTGTTCCCATTATAACGTTAGCCGGAAAACTTGACACCTTTTTAACCCCCGACCCAAAAAGAGGGGTGTTATAAGTTTGACGTGTGTATCTGTGTATCTGTGTGTCTGTGTGTCTGTGTATCTGTGTATCGGTGTATCTGTGTATCTGTCTGTGGCATCGTAGCGCCTAAACGACTGAGCCGATTTTAATTTACTTTTTTTTGTTTGAAAGGTGGCTTGATCGAGAGTGTTCTTAGCTATAATCCAAAAAAATTGGTTCAGCCGTTTAAAAGTTATCAGCTATTTTCTAGTTTTCTTGTAGAAAAGAAGGTTAGATAACCCTTAGGTTCATAATATTCAAGTGTCAATTGACGAATGTCAATCTGTCAAGATGGACGTTGCCTAGATATACATAATTATTTATTTGAAAATGATTTGTCGGTGGTGTTGAAATTTTTTAATTTACACTTGTCACTATAGTCTCTAAAGTATAATAGTTACCGTTCTTTTTCTAAAAAATGGCAAAACCTAGTATTGTTATCGTCGTCGTCAGGAACTGAAACTTATTTCTAAAAAAAAGTTTACTACGTAGCTTTTAACCCAAATTAAAAACTGAAAACCTAAGTCCTATGCAGCTGAAAATAGATGTTTAAAAATCGTGTGCTACGTAGAAAAAACAGCCAAGTGCGAGTTAGACTCGCGCACTGAGGGTTCCGTACTCAGGGATTTTTCCAACATTTTGCACGATAAATCAAAACGGCGCCGAACAGTTTTGGCTGTGCAAGCGAGCTTCTAAAGTTGTCCACCGCGTCAGTACCCTGTACTACAACAACGTTTAACTAGACGCATCCGCTCCTGTACATAGAATGAGAGTTTTATTTACAAGGACTTCTTGATGTCAGCGTAATTGAACATAAGAATCAACTGTCTCAACACACGATTTAATTAGGACTTTGTGGCTAAAACCATAGCCAATCCAACATGATTTTTGTTTTCCCTTCTTTAGGTACCTAGTAATTTTTAGTTCAATCTCCGCAGCAAATGATTTCAATATGAATTCAGCCTAGGAGCCCAACTATAGAAAGATCTGAATAGATACTTACTTGTAAAATTAATTAGGAATCGTGTGCTATCTAGAAAAACGGGGCGGAACAATGGAAGCGAGCTTCGAAAGTTGCCCGTCGCGTCAGTACCCTGTACTACAACGCTTAACTAGACGCATCCGTCTTCTACACAGAATGAGCGTTTTATTTACAAGGACTTCTTGATTTCAACGTAATTGAACACAAGACACGTAATTGAACCCGTAAATTGTCTCAACGCGAGATTTCATTAGACACTTCGTCGCTAAAACCGATTAACAGGGCTCTCTCCGTTACTCGCTTCATACAATCGTAGTTCCAATTTCATTTGAATATTAAGCAACCAAGTCCATGAAATTATGCAGACATATTCTAGAAACTAATATCTATGCCTGTGGTTTTCCAGATTTCCGTTATAATATTTGGTTTCAAAGTTATGCGGTCTTAAAAATTCACATACAAATCTTTGAGCCTCTGTAATTTTAAAACTACATATTTTTAGAAAAATCTAAAACACCACAGGCACAGATATTACTTTCTAGAATATTTCTGCAAAATTTCATGGACTTTGGTTGCTTAATATTCAAATGAAATTGGAACTACGATTGTATGGAGTAAGTGACGGAGAGAGCCCTGTTAATTCCCCTTTGCGAGGCGTTACCGAGAATGGAATTAAAAACTGTAGAGCTTAATGGATATTTTCTTTTTGCAGGAAATAGTTACTTAAATGTCTGTTCAAACAGGCCACACAATATGTGTTAAGTATCTTGACCAAGTTTTGGCCATGGTGACAGGGAGCCTACTACTTAGGTAGGTACACCGAATCACTAGGTAGTAACTTTAATGTGAGAAATGCAAAAGTTGGTTTGTTCTTCAATTACGCCGCAACGGAGCAACGGATCGACGTGATTTTTGCATGGATAAATAGAACTTAAAGACCTGTAGAGTGAAATGGTCACTAACTATTGGGCTTTATAAAAAAGCTCAGTCACTAAGGAGGCGATGGAGAGAGCTATGCCCGAAGTTTTTCTACACGATCAAACAGAAATGAAGAGATCCGTAGAAGAACCAGAGTAACCGACGTAGTCCAACAGAAGTAGTCTAGTTGCGTAGAAGCGGCAATGTGCGGGAAACATAGTTAAGAACTGATATACGAGTCCCAAGATGCTGGAATGGCAACTTCGCTTCGGAAAGGGCAGGCCAGTTTCAGTACGAGGTCGCTATTCTAGCAGTTTGGGACCCCAACATCTGTTGGCTCTCCGAACTTTGTACCCTGTCCATTCCCACTTCAGCTTCGCAACTCGCTGAGCTGACAGGTAGATAAACATAATGGTGGTTTAATATTATGCTCGGTGTACATTTGAGAGTCTTTTGTCAATGACTTCATTCTCTTGACCCATATAACGTGCATTAATTTGGAAGCGCTTTCAGACCTAAATAAAACAAGGCTAAGGTGGCTTCTGAATTATTTATTTACCTTTATATCCCAAGCATCGTAGTATAAATGGCACTCTTTGTTTTGGGACCACTCTATCCCTTCGTATATTCTAGCAACGATGGTTTCACTGATTGTAATAGTTTTATAACATAATATTATGTTAACTTTACACAATGTTAATGTTAATTTTTGTATATTCAATTTTACATGTTATAGACAAATATATGTACACCTACTATACATATAGTAGGTACGCAAAAGGTGGAGGTGGAGCGTCCCCACCCCATTGCCATGTCGACCTGTCGCGGACTATAAGTAGTAGTTTATTTATCTCTAGCTATCAAGGTTCGAACTTTCATGGAACCTATTAAGTAATTTTTTTAGTCAATTAATTCTAACTAATTTGTAAGCGTAATTTCTGACAGACAAGCCCTGTGAGAAGCTACCTAGTCAATCCTGCAGATGCTTACCAGATGTCATACGCTAGTTATTGTAATGATTTATTGTTTTAAGTCTTTAGTCCCTAAAATACGAAAGTAAAATAATTAATAGAAAAGCTTTTTTGCTTTGTAAAGGAGAAAAGTATTAATCCGTGATATATTTTATGCTTGATTTATTAGTCTACCTACAGACAAACGATGTTATTTTAACAGATGCGTTGATGCCATGTTAAGCTTGAAGACTTATTGAAATGATTGAAATCAAAATTATGCTCTTCATGTCCAAATTTTTAAAGTTCCGTACATGAGGGACTCTATTATGCTGTCTGTCTGTATGTCTGTTAGCAGCTCGTAAACCGTAATGGATAAAGAGTTGAAATTTTCAGTGTGTATTTCTATTGCCTCTATACTTAGGGCGGATTTCACCATTCGCTACAGAAACCTAGTTTAATAAAACTAAGTTTAGCTTAACTGAGTTTAAACAAACAATTTGAACTCAGTTTAAGTCAAACCGATTTCACCAGCTCTATACTAATCGCGTTTGGTAAAACTAAGTTTTAGTTGCAAGAACAAAGCGCATTGTCATTGTGCTATACCTGCTCTTTGTTCTTTTTCTTTTCTGGTCGGTGTTGTATGGTGTTTGTCATTGTGTTTCTTTTTAAAGTTTTTATTATTTAAGTATTTGAAATTGATATCAATATAAGTTTTTTTGTTATAGTATTTTGTTTTATTAATTTTGTCGTTATTTTGTATTGTTAGTTGTTGTTGTTTTTACTTTGCTACTAGTTATGTCAAAAAGAAAAAACTCGCTGGCGCCATTTTTGCCGCCAGCGAAAAATTGGCTCTTGCTGAAGTCGTCGAAAGACACTTCAACATTGTCGAAAATAAAAAAACCAACGCGGCTTCATTGGCTGAAAAGCGTGAAGAGTCGATGTGCTTCTTCTCTTGCCATCCATCTTGGACGACGAACAACATATTACATCAGCATCACTATCATCAAAAGCTAATGCCAATCCTCTTTTCATATTGATAATCAGCAAAGATTAGTTTACATTAGTATGAAAATATACACTTGAAAGCTCTCTAAACTCGGTTTAACTGAGCTAAACGTCGAAAATTGGTGGTTTAGAATTTAAAACGAGTTTAGCTTTAACTGCGTTTAATTGACGTCGGTGAAATGCAAACTATGGCCCTAAACTCAGTTATGTGCGTAAACTGAGTTTAGCGTGAACTAATCGCGTTTAGTTTTGTCGGTGAAATTGGCCCTTAGAAGAACAGATAATAAAAACAACATGGTGACATTCAAAACGGCCGCCATGCAAATTAAAAAGTACAGTACGTACAGTAACTATATGATTGTACGGAACCCTTCGTTTGGGAGTCCGACTGACCGGTTTTTTTTTCTTCATCAAAGTACTTAATAGCCCGCTGACGGACAGACGGACGCGGACTGACAGACAGCGGAGGCTTAGTAATAGAGGCAATTGGCACCCTTGGGATACGGAACCCTTAAAATGAGGAACAATGCTTTGAACATCTAAAAACAATCAGGTAATAGAGACCCAAAATCCCACCATAAAATTTTGTTTTATTAGCGAAATATGGGCGGCTAAATCACGGTGCTCACATAAAGTAGGCCTCTTATCAAACGCGATAAAAAACGTCCGTCACAAAATGTAATAATGCTTCACATAAATCCGCATACTTGCGTTGCGGGACTCTGCGATAATAATTTACTGCCAATTGATGTCTTCTTAATAAAAGTCCCGAGTAAGAATATTTTTTTCTCATAAACTTCCTGCAATTTTAATTATTAGATATGTGATCAAAAAACATATTTTTATTTGCGAAAGTTATATTATGTGGGTTGCGTATCCATACTATTATAATATTATTATTAAGTAAGTAGGTACTAAATATCCTTCAGGCTCAAAATGTTGATGGAGTTAAATAGGGCGATTCAACAAATTCTTGAAAAAGCGACAACGCGTTGTCGGTTCCTCTGGTGTGCTGCAAAGGTTCACCCGCTTGCTCGTTTGCTCGTCATCATTATCAGCCTGTGGACATCCACTGTTGCACATAGGCCTTCCTTAAGGAACGCCACCACACACGGTCCTCAGCCTTTCTAATCCAGCCACTTCCCGCCAGCCTCTTTAAACATCGTCGGTCCATCGTGCTTGGAGGGCGTCCCACACTATGCTTGCTTATCCGCGATCTTTGGACTTGGCTGTCTGCCTGTCAAGAAATCTACAGGATACTTTCCGCTGACCTAGAATCATGAAATTTGGCATAGGATGTCTTATAGCACATAAGTGAAGGGAAACATCCAAAACCGTGAATTTGTGGTTTTCAGATTTATTCCTGTATCTGTGCTATAAGACCTACCTACTTGCCAAATTTCATGATTCTAGGGCAACGAGAAGTACCCTATAGGTTTCTTGACAGACAGACAACAAAGTGATCCTATAAGGGTTCCGTTTTTCCTTTTGAGGTACGGAACCCTAAAAATGATATTTTTGTACGGTTGTAGGGATACGGAACCCATCGAATGCGAATCTATCTCGCACCGACCAGTTTTTTAAATGCGATAGTGTGTCCTTACTGTAAACTTACCTAGTAGAGCTTGCATGATAAGAGCGGATATGGAATAGGCAAGCTCGAGAAACAAAGGAATAAAGATTTCATTCAGGTCCGATCAGTCATTCCTAGTTCCTACTAAGTATAATCCATACTTAATATTATAAATGGGAAAGTGTGTCTGTCTGTCTGCTACCTTTTCACGGCCCAACAGTTTAACCGATTCTGACGAAATTTGGTACAAGGTTAGCTTATATCCCGGGGACGGACATAGGCTACTTTTTATCCCGGAAAATCAAAGAGTTCCCACGGGATTCCTAAAAACCCATCCGCTTAACCGATTTGTATGTTTGGTACCGAGGTAGTTTGCGTCCCTGTAATTGACATAGGCATTTTATCCCGGAAAATCAAACAGTTCCCACGCGAGCTTTAAAAACATAAATCCACGCGGACGAAGTCGCGGGCATCCTCTAGTTATTCATATATTTTTTTACTACATTTAAGTAGTCCTCGATCTGAGACAAACTACGGCAAAAGCCAATGTTTACATTAATTTACATCTTCGTCCACTTCCCAAGCTGGAATTCCCAGCTGGAATCTTTGCAAAGCTTTTACCGGCCAGCTCCTCGCTCGACACTCGACATCCTTGAGAATTTGTGACAGACGCAAACCTCAAGACCTCAAGATCGTCGTAAATATTTGTTCTGTACCTCTTAGCGCAGAAGAAGTCTTTCTTAAGACCTCACCGCTTTGAGCGAAAAACTGAAGATATATTTATGTGGATAGGTACCTAGTGTTTAAATTCGCGCCAACTAATAATATTCAAATAGCGCATGAATAATTAGATGTGTAGGTATTTTAGTTTTAGGAAATGCATTACGAACCACTGGTAGATGCATTTGATGCATGTGTTGTGTGTGATGCAATCAAAGTGACAAGGTCAATCCTTTTCCTCTTAAAGAACTTGCGATTTGTACAATCATGCAAAAAAAATCTTAACTTGTAGGTAGGTGCGACGATTACTGAGAAATGTAATTTCCAAACTTTTCCTTAAAAAGAAATATTTAAGCATTAAGTACAAAGTTTCAAGTCCACCTCCGTGAAGGTTATTGAGTAGGTAGCTATACTCGTAAATATAAGTTGTACTTAACTAATATTTATTTTCCATCAGCGCGTACAAATATTTGCCGACGTATCTACCTACCCACGCTTTCGCAACGTTTTCAACTTCGTCCAATTAACACTTCAGCTATAGTTTGTCACTTTAATTAATATTATACTTTGGCTTTGGTTGCGGTGGCTAAATCTACTCATGTCTGTATACGTATGTTATTTTAATTATACTAGGTAAGATATCTACTTATTTCTTTAGGGTGCAATTGCAACAAGTGTAAATTAAAAATTTATAACACCCCCGACAAGTGAAGGTTACAGCAACTAGAATAGAGCTGATAACTTTCAAACGGCTGAACCGATTTTTTTGGATTATAGCTAAGAACACTCTCGATCAAGCCACCTTTCAAACAAAAAAAAACTAAATTAAAATCGGTTCATTAGTTTAGGAGCTACGATGCCACAGACAGATACACAGATACACACGTCAAACTTATAACACCCTTCTTTTTGGGTCGGGCGTTAAAAAAAGAACTCTGGTTTAAATCCACAACTTCATCATCGTCCACAACATTTACCTACTAAAGATATGTCTCTCTTAGATATTTCCATGCTCAACAGTCTGGTGCCGCTGAGTCCATCACTTTCTGCAATTCACTTTTTTTTATATATAAAAACTAGCAGGCCTAACGAGCAGGCGGGTCACATAATGTTAAGTGATTACCGCCGCTCATGAACATTTGCAGCACCAGAGGTACCACCGATGCGTTGCCGGCCTTTCAGGAATTTGTTGGTCCACCCCTTGAATAACACCACTTATCGCCTACTCCTATTGACGGGGCTACCAACACAGCGCTTTTTGATGTAGGGTCGCCAACTGTTGGATCACTGAAGGGTCAGGTTGAGGATGCTCCAGTACCATGAGTATTGTAATGTTTTGACTTTTGGAGGACCTGTGTGGTTTTGTGATGGAATTTGCACCATGCAGATTTGTCTGTTTTTAGCAGATTAGCATGATTCGCTGACCTAGAAACAATTTTCATATGTTGTAAGTAGTAGGTACATAATAACTAATAACATAAATCTTTGTAGACTCATTGATAGGTTAGTAACTGTAATGCCATTTAAATCATTTCACAGATAGCTCCCAAAAAGGGATAGCTCCCAAATAGGTATAAGTATTATGTAGATTTTATAGCACGAATTCAAGAGCAAACCCAGTTTCACCGGTTTAAAGATATTGTTTACACCGGCTCGTTCTGGTTGGAGCATAAACAAAAACCACGTCGACAATGGCGCGGGTCGGTCGGCCTATTTCACACGTTGCCCCTGAGTGACGGATGCAGACAAGTAAGTATCTGGGAGATGGTAATACAGGTAAATAAATAAAAATAAATAAAAATTTATTCAGCTCAACAAAATCACAAAAAAAGAGTAAAAATAAAAATACATTTCATACAAATTATCAATTAAACTTAAGAATAGAAAATACTAAGACCAGTATTGTGTCTGTGGGCTAAAAGGGCTCTGCCTCAGCAAGATGCTGCAGTATTTGCCTACCGCAGCGCTGATTTTTAGGTACGTAAAGACTTCTTCTTCTTTTCTTGTTTAGTGGCTTTTTGTAGTGCCAGAACAGCACAATGCAATTCACCAGTGTCAGATTGGTCGGTAAAAATTCTGTAACTAATTTGAAACTCACTATTTTTTTAACGATTGTAGAGAGCTTCCATGCCCTTTCGATACTATAAATGCGAACATGTGTTTATTTGTTGGTTTATTGGTTTGTCCTTCAATCACTTCGCAACGAAGTAACAGATCGATGTGATATTTTGCATGGGCAGGTATAGACTTAGAGAGTTTATGAATAACGGGCAAGCGAAACTCCTGATGTTAAAATATAGTTACCGGCGTGCTGCGGTTATGAACATTTGCAGTACCAATTCCAAAGGAACAGCCAATGCGTTACAGACTAATTGAAAATTGATCTACCCCTTGAAAACCCCGTAATCTGGAAGTTTATTACACAGAATGTGGAAACACCGCCGCGCCGTAGTAAGTTGGTTCCACAATTTGTATGTACGTGCGAAGAATTTCCTAACAGGATTGGATATCGTGGTCGTAAATGAACTTTCTTGACTTCTACACTTTATTCAGCTTTTACAATATTATGATGTACCTACTAGAGGATGCACGCGGCTTCGCTCGCGTGGATTTCGGTTTTTTTGAATCGATTTTCCGGGATAAAAAGTAGCTTATACCCTTCCCCGGGATGCACCCCAAGCCTGTACCAAATTTCATCAAAATCGGTTCAGCGGTTGGGCCGTGAAAACGTAGCAGTCTGACAGACAGACAAACTCTCGCATTTATAATATAAGTATGGATTTAGTTTTCACACAGCTACCTACCACAGTCCTTCCAGCCCCGGATACGCTGCAGGCTCCGCGCTTGCTTTTATTTCTATTGAAGTCGCATTCTTTTTGTCCTCAGTTGGTTCCGACAAATTTTGTTATTGCTAAGAAGTTGGTTTGTTGGAAATTAAGCACTCAGCCAATTAGTTCTTTGAAGCAGCGCCTTGCACAAAACCAATTTACAAAGATTTTCTAGGTTTGCAGTTTTTGTGCCTTTCGGATTCTTAATGACAAAGATTAGGCCTATGACTATGGGCCTGTTTTAAATAGGTTAACGCCCAATTTACATCTTCATCATCATACGAACAGGTCATTCTAACACTTAACTAGAATGAAAGACATCCTCTACATGATTCCAGTATTTCATAGGCAGTTACTGGATGGTATTTTTTTTCTTTCATTTAAAGTTCCAATTCATTAAAAGCACCCAGATTATTGTTAAGGTTAGAAGCATTGGCATTGAAGTCACAGAATATTATAGCATTAACTTATGCCAGCAGGTCGCTATTTATTATGAAAAAAATTAAGGCATATAAAAACTAGTTTCTAAGCAACAAATTCCGCGGAAGTCTTAAAAAAATTGTCTTGGGTGTACTTAAGGATGTGAAGGGAAAGTATTCATAAGGCGGAGATATGACTGAAGGTTGACCAGACCAGACCAGAGACAATTTAGAAATTATACAAATTGCCTCTGCGTGGAAGATATTGTAGAGGAGAAAATAGAGCACAAATACAACCAACTATGTAACAACTGGATTTGACCCGTACCGGAGATAAGGAAAAAGAAAGAAATATATATACACATAAAAGACATTCAGATGAATCTTTGAAGATTAAAGAAAAAAATATTTTATTAAAAGAAACGACTGAACAGGCTTTGCCTTCATATTTCATAACAACATAAGAATAATTCATCTACGACTGAAGGGGATAAAAATTAAAACTAACAACCAACTATGCGGGGATATTTTTAAAAAGTAGCAATGGATGATGATTTTGATTTTTACAGCGGTCTCCTTAAGTAGGTGCCACATGAAGAGGGCATTTATCAAAATGTGCCTAATTAACTCTCTTAATCTTAATGTTCTTGTGCGTACAACAAAATAGGTCTTGAGGTCAAGTCTCAAGGCGCAATATTATGACAAGTATAGTTATTTCTCGATAGTATTTCCTAAACCAATATACTTAACTATACTTCATTACATTTCATAGAATAAAACAGAATAGGAAGATTTTAGAATAGAAAGATTTTTGTTCAAATACTTTTAAATACTTTGGAATCGTAAAAAATAATTATTGTAACTATCAGCTACTTTTCTTTATTATTTTGTTTATCCAAAACAAATTATTGCGTAAATTCCTACTTGCAGTCTTGCTTGCAGTCTAAGCTTGCATTAATTTCATTTCAAGGTTAATGCCCCAAATTCATACCTACTTAAGGAGCATGAGACGGGTCTGCCCGCGAAATTCAAAATTAATTTGGTTTTTCGCAATTTGTAAACTAATACAACAAAGTAGGCTTATAGCAATTTAATTGCGGCAATGACACTATCATCTCCACATGTTTGTATAAAAATCTTTACTTGAAAGGGTCCAGTTTAAGAAATTAGTTATAGTATCGACTAATTTGTGAGTAACTCACCTCAAACTCATTATTTTGACTAATTTCTTAAACTGAACACTTTCAAGTAAAGATTTTTATGTAAACCTGTGAAGATGATACTGCCATTTGCGGAATTACTACCTACTAAAGATTTAAAACAAACATGAATAGATGAATCAACGAAAACTTAACACCATAGCCTTTTGTACTTTCGTAGTGATTCATTCGGCATTCGGCAATGTCGGCAATAAACTCGACGACGGCCACGCGCCCTAAAATGAAACATAAATAGTATCTACGACTTGCACACAGCTGTGGTTCTTGTTGCTTGACAGGCTGGCTGGTGTTCACTCGGCTTTCTCCCAAACGTGGGCGATACGCTACTACTGTTCAGTATTGATGGTACGGGCAATGTGATTAATTGTGCATTTAAAATAATACCCAAATCTGTGGGCATTACGACAATCTACATGCATTTCTTGACAGACGGGTGTACACTCGACTTTCTCCCAAACGTGGGCGATACGCTACTACTATCGAGTATTGATGATACGGGCAATGTGATAAATTGTGCATTTAAAATAATGCCTAAATCTCTGCGCACTACGAGAATCCACATGCAATTTTTGACAGATGGGTCTCTCGGCTTTCTCTCAAACGTGGGCGATACGGGGTTACTTCCGAGTTTCGATGTAGGTAAATTGTGCATTTTAAATAATACCCAACATGATCCAGATTCTCCGCGCCCTAAAACAAAACCTAAAACACAAATAAAACCTACCTCATGCACACAGCTGTTTCTTAACAGTCTCTTTCTTCCTGCAAACGTGGGCGATGAGCGGTTACTATCAAGTTTTGGTGCTTCAGGCAAAGTGAGTAATAAGGGATCTCCCTTATTGTGAATCTGTATATGAATAGTGCCTAGATAAATGAAACTAGTAGCAGATAATCGGCTTTAAAAATTGACCTTAATGTATTTGATAAATAATTTAAGGTCGCGGTGAGGTTTTTTACTATGAATGAGTAAAAAAGTTATAGTACAATTTAATTGGGTTAGTCAAGGTTATTTTTATGATACCTAGTAAAAGAGCGCGGTATCAAATTTGGACATCAATCATATTAGCTGGTGGACTCTCGAAAATATAACCGAAGCATTTTGAATATTCAAAATGCCTAGACTATATTATAGACTCTGACAATAAATTCAGACAATAAATCAGTGTCCTAACACTGGAATTCATAATCAAGATAGGGGCTTCTTTAGGGGATCATTGCACGTCGTATTGAATGGTCCCCTAAAGAAGCCCCTGTCTTGACTATGAATATAAGTGTTTTGACGCTTGATTCAACTCGTTCATAATATTTATTATCCGGGAATTATTTATAATGCCTTCATTACTCATTTGGCCCACAACATCGACACCTCGTTCCCATTCATGATCTTAGCGATAAAGATACGAGTAGATATAATGTGTAGGTGGGAGATATACAAGTATCTACAGTTTACACACGATACCACGCCGTCGAAACCAAAAAAACAACATCAAATCGATGGGAAAGGATCACGATAACGAATGTTTACCTGACGATTACTGAATACTGACTCGTTCAAGGTAACGATAACATAATGGACACAGCGATGCGTGCAACTGCAGCTCCATAATAGCATTTACAATCACGGCCTTATAGAAGAATTTAGAGCGACGACACTATGCATGAGACAGTCGTACAACTCGTGTTGACATTGAAAGTTACGCAAGATTCATATTTGATACACACGTCGTTTTGTTTGGGGCTAGACATGAGACAATACCGGTCCGACTGGCGAGTAGTGCCTATTGCGGATTGCCTACTCACAAAAAGCCGGAATGCCGCGTTTAAAGACGGTCCCCCTTACCTCTGTCGCTCGAACATATCCTGCGAGGGCTATACAAGACAGCCATACGTATATGCTCAAATGCATCACAACTTCGGTGACAGCCTCCTCGCACTAATATGTACCACAACACTGTAACACAGCACAAAACAATATGTTATGTTATTGCACTAGCACTGTACACACGAGCACAACAGCGCGGCGAGCGACATGCGTCGTCGATTTGAGTTTGTAGTAAACTGAGAGCTTGGCGCTCGCTTCACTACGTCGTCGCGGCCGCAATTCGACTCGCTGCTACTTCATTGATGTGGATTTGCTTTCGGTCGTCGCCCGATGGTCGATGAAGCTCTATTTCGCGTCACGCACTCCGATTTATTACGTTTACTCTCACCGGAATAATGTAGTTGGGTTCACGCTGTACAAAACACGGGCTTCCATAGTTCGGGAGTAAGTAAGGAGTCACTTACTCGTAGATACTAGGTACATCCGGCACGAAGGACCAAAAATAATTGTAGAATAGGTACCTAAACATGTTTCAACAAATAAATAGCACAATAGGTACCTACTAATTGTTTCTGAAACAGAAATTTGGTTAGTCTTATTAAATAATTATTATTGGAAATAATTTACGCAACAATATCTAAGGACTAACTTACAAAGTCTACTAAATATTAGGTACAGTCGGGTATTTTAATGAAATCTGTGGAAATCATTAGAAATGTCTCTTTGAAACATAAGCTAGAAGGCACCAACTTATCTAGGTACCTAACTACCACCGAGGCATAAAATAACATAAATACATAACTAATAATATATATGTATGTAGGTAAACCTACCCAACCACCTAGGTCTAGGAACTTAAGTAGGTAGGTAGGTTTAAGATTTGCACAGATACCTAACTATACCTATGGAACAGATTTTGTTTTGGCAAATGCCCACTGGCAAGTTTTCTTGTTAAAGTCTATTGTGTATTAACAAAAATATCATTTTCTATAAGTACCTACATACTTAAGTAAGTTCTTAGTACCTCTACCAAGCTTTCCACTACCTACTACACAAAATCGTCTTCTAAGTAGTAACTTTTGTATGTATCTACAGTAGTAGATACATACAAAACTTGAACAAGTTGACTTACTGCAAAAACTGACATCTGCAAGAAATTGCGGAAGTTAGGTAGGTCCCTACATCTACTTGCCTGTGGACATTTGACCTAAGCAATAAGCTTTGTGACTGAATATTGCACTTGCGCTATGCAACAAGCAATAGCTAGGTAGGTATGCATGCATTAACTTCAGCTATTTTATGAGATGGGTACTTACCTACTTGTAATTACCTAGGTACACACTACTCACACATATGAATTAATTGTAGATCATCGGGATTCTATAGTAGGTACTACTACTAGGTAGGTACAAAAACTAACTAGGTAGGTACTATGTTCCTATCTACAAAAAAATCATTAATAAAATAACATAACTTACTTTTACGCTTCCGTGTTTGACCTACCTGCACATGTCTACGATTTTGAGTAAAGTTTTAGAAAAACTAAAACTCCACAATCCACGCAAGACAACAAAAAATAATAAAAATACAAACAAGAAATTGAGTACTCTATGTTACTGTACTGTACCTAATTATTTTAATTCAAGTAAAACCCCTTCGATTTTAAATACCTTGAAATAACGATAGGTACCCACTTAGTAAAAAACAAAAAATCTTTAAAACATGACCGGCCATTTTCAAATTTTTTATTACCCACAGCAATCATAGACAACAACATCCAAGACAGATCATTACAGATACGGTAAATCATAGACAAACCTGTCAAAAATCATATGAATATTTTTAAAATAAATATATAGATACATAGATATTAAGATATAATTAAAATTTATTTTCGTCTTAATTTTATAATTTTGCAGAATAATAATTAAATTATAACTTAGTATGACATAACGAGTAGCGACATCTTCAATGTCGGAGTTGTACCATTTCTGAGTAGTTTTACATCATAGTTTAAAAACATTCCGACAGATGGCACTATTACATATCAGGGCCACAGACCACGAATATTGCATTTGATTCTGTAAATAATTTTTAATTTACTTTTCTAATATCATTTTTTCTAATCTGTTTACTATTGTAGCTACCTCTTACTACCTACCTATTATTTTATTAAAAAAAATTGCTAGCATCGGAGTAAAAAACTCTAGAACCGTTAAATTGTACCAGGTGGCAGGTCGAGGTGGAGATGATTTTAATAGTAAAAACATAAAATAAAACTGTCTATGATTAATAAAACACACGTATTGCCTGTACAATATATTTGATGTCACAAACTCACAACACTAAGTACTAAACAAAATAAAAGCGATTGACATCTTAACACTGTACCAATTACCATATATTTTATGATCATTTTACAGTAGAATAAGTTTAATAAAAACAGGACTTTTTGGATGTCTGACGTCCATTAGAAGATAGGGTTAGTTAATTCTGTCAATCATGATTGATGGAACAGAGAATTGTCTAGATATTTGCAAATTATTGTTTACAAATATAAGTCATCCTGTTAAACCTGCCCGGCTAGCATGGGCAGAAGATAAAAATTATATCCCCTGATTATATCCACTGATGTCATAGAAATCAGTGGATATAATCGGGGATATAATTTTTATCTACTGCCCATGCTAGCCGGGCTGGGGGACATTAGGTTAGGTAAGGCACGTCGAATTGAACTTAAATGAGGCGACTGATTTGACAAGAGATTCGACTCGGCGCACTGCAGCGTAAATATATAGGCAGTGAAATTATGATTTGATTCGACAGGGCTCGGCGAGCCCAGTGGACGCCAGCCCTTATACAGCAGGATATCCGTCAGTCACACTCGCAACTGTGGCAGAGACAGCAAAACCTATCATCTAATGGACATTTAGGATAAATTGGTGTTTATAATCTACTTTTCAGGGTTCATTCCAGCCATTTGCTCTTTGTGGCGACGGATAGCATCCTCGTGGCGTTTAATCTGCTCTTGGTGAAAGGCAATCTCTTTGTCTAAATGCCCCCTCAAGTTGGCCAACTGTTCTTTTTGCTGTAAATAAAAAAAAAACATTAACATGGGCTAATATTATTTATTTGGTTGTTCATAAATCTTTGAACCAAAACCGATGAAGTGTGTGTTGAGCTACAATTATAAATCATCAGGTGGGTCACAATATACTAGCTATTTTTCCTAACAACTTCATCTGAGTGATTTTCAATGAAAATATGACTCAAGTTAATTTTATAGGCTGTCGTTATTAATAAATCGCTATGAATGACAGTTGTGAGTTGTACCACTTTACGGAAGATTTATTTGTTATATTGATTGATAATCTTGCCATCATTATTATCAAACCAACCCTAGCCTGCAGTGCTACTGAGCAAAGGTCTCCTCTCAGAAAGAGAAGGGTTTAGGCTATAATTCTCTACTACACTGCCCAAGTGCAGCTTGGCTGACTTCACACAATTTTGAGAACATTATGGAGAACTCTCAGGCATGCAGGTTTCCTCACAATGTTTTCCTCCACTGCTAAACAAGTGATATTTAAATGGTTAAAAAGCAAGTAACTCTGAAAAGTTAAAGAGGCATGCCCGGGATCAAACCCTCAACCCCATGAATAGAAACCCAACATCTTAAGCACCACTAGGCTATCACCACTTAATCTTGCCCTAGTAGTTCATCATCATGAATGATATACATCCACAGATGGACATAGGTTTCTTTTAGGTCCTTTCACACACACCACTGTCTTGCACCGTCTGAATGGGAGCTGCTGGTCCCTGCAACTTGTTTGATGTTGTCTGTCTCCCTAGTTGAGGGTCTTCCAATGCTGCGCCTTCCAGTGCGAAATCACCATTCTAGCTCCTTGGATGGCTTAGCCATAATGGTTAATGAATAGCTACTAACTGAATGTTCGACTTATACCTTTTTGTAGAAGTATTCATCTTCCCTAGCAGCCTCCATCTTGCCAAACGCACCACCAGCTTCACGGATGGCACCACCGCCACCTCCACCCTTTCCAGCGCCAGAGCCTGGCTCACCAGCATACATTCTGGAAACATGCATCCAGCACTTTATTATCAAATACTAAGCTGGGCTTCAAGCCATACAAAAGCTTTAGTTTTGGTTTTGGATTAGGATTTTACCTGGATCAATAATATCTTACATTCATAAATTTTGAGCCAATCTATTATTATTAAAACTGGAACCAAATCCAACAGAGCTAATTCTACATTTGAAGTCAATGATGTGTTATACTTATAGCCTATAGGGTAGATAGTCCTTTTCCTAATGAATGTATGATAACAAAGTCAAAGTCAAAATCATTCATTCAAAGTAGGTACAATTGTACTCCTTTTGATAGTCGAAATTGTTAAATTTATATGATATAGTGGTGATAATTAATTACGTAAATATACATAATATAAACAAAATTTGCAATTGCCTTTCAAATTTGTTTTAAAAGACATGTGTATTGACCTTAAATAATATCAATGGAAATCGCAATGCACAAAGTAATAAGATTTTAAATAATACAATGCATGCATAAAATATGAGAAATACAAGGTTTATGTACTACTTTCCTATTTTATATAGCTAGCAACACATTCATGGATATTTAAAAGTCTATAGTACATTTATTGATATTGTCCCCTGTGCACTAATATAACCTAAGCCTCAAATTATCCTGCATTCATTGTAGTCACTGTATCATGCAAAAACTTACACCACAATAATATCACATGACATGTAACTACTGAATTTAATTATTACCTGGTTGATGTCTAAATTCAAGTAGGTTTGTTGTTTTTCCAATCTAATATGTATGCTATGCTTATGCCAACTGCAATGACTTAGCTGATAAGCTAATTTCGCCTAAGAACGGAGTCGATAGGGGTTAATTTTGATTGTGAATTACAACGAATACAGAAATCACCAAGGGCACCTCGCCAAATCTAATTTAATAAATGAATGATATTTACAAACATATTTACACTGTAGGGTATGTTTTAGTAAGCAGCTAGGTTTCAAAATTTCTTTTATTTTTAAATCTAAGAAGGTAGGATGAGTAGCTGATAGGTTAGGATTGCGTAACAACCGGCTCGGAATATCTTACCTAACTGAAATTGCACGTAATACGGGAGTTCTTGTCCTTGCTAAGAAATTCATGATTGCTTACAAAATTTTCTGTACTATTAATTGTAAATGAATAAAACTTTGCAGATTTTTCACAAAGATTTTTATCTTTCAACTTCAAATTTCAATTTCAAAATGACATTGACAATTGATTGACAATTAGTGAAATTGACATAATATCCACAGACTAAAAACATAGCATGTGATTGGGATAGTTCTAGATAATTTTAAATAAAAAGTTAATTAAAAATAAAATTACACTCTTCAAAGTACTAAAAATTATTCTTATCTAAATTAAAAGGTTAAAAAGCTGCAGCCTGTGAGGGGCAGCTTATCCTCACTTAGTTTGTGAAAATGCCCATAGATGGCGCTGCTCTTTAGATAAAACCCAAAACCTAACCGAAAATCTATCCACAACTGTCGGAAAATAAAATACAAATGAATGATGAATCAAACTTTTGAAATAAGTTTCCATTATTGCTGTTCAGACCAAACTTTTTTTTGTATGATCATTATTATATTTCTTATCTTGTTCTTATCAATCAATCTGACTGAGTGGAGTTTATTACACCGTAATTGCACGACTTGTACTATCCTACATTTACCATGAAGATAAACTGCCTGCATAAAATTAGGCTTTTTACTTACGCCATTTCTCGGTTTTTCATCCAAAGAATATGTTTCAGTTTTTGTTCTGCAATAATCTTATTTAGTTCGGCAGTTTCTCGCATAGCCCTAAAGACTTGGCGTTCTTCTTTCAAGGATTCTATTTTTAGTTGTTTTTCTGTGACTGAATACCTGAAAAAATTGTAGAGTATAATTAAAACCTTCAAAGCAACAGTGAATAGATTTTATTATATTAGACTAGCTGATGCCCGCGACTTCGTCCGCGAGGATTAAGGATTTAAAAAATCCTGTGGGAACTCTTTTTTTTCCGGGATTAGTCTATGTCACTCTCCAGGTTTTTAACTAAGTATACTTACCCGTGCAGAAAATCACGTCAATCCTTTGCGTCGTGATTGAAGGACAAACCAACAAATAAACACATTCACATTACAATATGGGTAGTAAATGGCACCTAAGGATACCCACGTTCACGATTTGTGAAGTCTGCTAAATCACACTTGACCAGCGTGGTAGACTATGGCTGAACTTTCCCATTCTGAGAGGAGATCCGTGCTCAGTAGCGAGCTGGTGATGCATTGATCATGATGATGATTATGACTCACTTTAAAAACTCTTGCTTTTCTGTATCAACTGGCACACTCGCCCCACTATCCTCTAAAAGTGTAGGTTCAGTCATGGAACTGGCAGATTTCTTGTTAATTATATTCTCCTGATTCTCCACGGGATCTTCAGCGCCCATAATTTCAGTTGACTCGGAAACACATGACGAGGATGCTCTTGTATCGTTGACTTTTTCCTGTAAGCTCTCTTGGTATAGATTGGTGTTACTGCAGCTTGGTTGGCTAGTATCTCTGTGAAATGAATGTTTATGAAAATATAGTTTTTAGAGATCCGTACCTCAAAAGGAAAAACGGAACCCATATAGGATCACTTTGTTGTCTGTCTGGCTGTCTGTCCGTCTGTCCGTCGTGTCTGTCAAGAAACCTATAGGGTAGGTACTTCCCGTTGACCTAGAATTATGAAATTTGGCAGGTTGGTAGGTCTTATAGTACAAGCAAAGGAAAATTTCAATTTTCAAAGTAAGATAACTGTGGGGTAAAGGGGGGGAGTATGAGTATCGGCCATTTCAAAATATTTATTATTTGTTGATATAGGCTATAGCGGCAATAGATATACACGTTGACGAGATACAACGCGCTGACAGACAGACGGACGGACGGACGGACAGCGGAGGCTTAGTCCCGTCCCGTTGGCATTCTTCGAGTGTGGAACCATAATAATAGGTAGTCATGCCATAGATATACCTACTAAATATCACGTGGTTTTGTAACGGTTATGAAGGTATAAAATATAACCGCGGTCGAAAGCTTCTACCAGACGACCGCAAAGACAATGTAATTTCAGTGTTAAGAGTCTGCTCTGCATGATCTCTCCAAGTCGAGCGTGAGTACCTACAGTCCTACATGCTACACGAATCAACATTTAACTTGCGGGAGATCCCTAATCGGTATTTTATAGGATATATTTCGGAGAGTGTGCACAGGAACTTTTCGATCTTGTCCCCCCTTCACCATTTTACCACCGAACCGCAAGACGTCGGGCGAGTTTCCATCCTTATGTCGTCGACATTCCATCTACACGCACAAAACGTTTTGCGTCTTCATTCCTCATACGCATGGCTAAGGTTTGGAATACTCTTCCGCGATCTGTGTTTCCTACCAATTACAATCCGGGTATCTTTAAAACAAGAGTGAATAGGCACCTTCTAGGTAAAGGCGTCCCATCTTAGACCACATCATCACTTTCCATCAGGTGTGATTGTGGTCAAGCGCTTACCTATGATGAATAAAAAAATAAATAAAAAAAAAAGATACTCAAGAGTGAGATGGACGGTGTTTTAACAATGCAAATTATTTATTATCATTTTGAAAATTAAATAAAATTATTATTTTGAAAACTAACCAACACTTTTAAACAAATCTGACATACATACTTACGAGTATTTGAAATTATTTTAATTAAAGTTTGTTTTCTAAAAGCTGTTAGTTTTTCAATTTTGTTGTTTTTACATAGTGTATTTTTACATATTCATATAAATATTTTAGATAGTAAGTCATAACTTTTGAAATACATGTTATTTTATTTGATTTATTGGTGTCGCGCGTCAAAAATGAAGAGAGAAATAGTTAATAGGCTTAAAATTTCAAACCACAGTCTTAAGATTTATTTTATTTTACTCGGCAATCTTGATACTGCAATCTCACCTGGTGATAATTTAGTGATGATGCAGTCTAAGATAGAAGCGGGCTAACCTAGAAAGGGTATGGCAGTTTTCATTACACCCATGATACTCTATACACTAAAGTTAAACTATAAGATAACTTAATAACAAAAAATAGCTCACTCATCAATGCTTTCAGTCTTAATTTCAATGTTAGTTGTCATAGTTGTTTCGTTCGACTCCTTCTCGTCCTTAAGTACTCCATCCTTAATTAAATCTAGTAAGTTACACACTTCAAAGGACTGCCTCGAATATTTATTTACCACGCCTGCGTTATGGACAATTTCATCGCGAGCGATGCGTCTCATGTTCTGCCATTGGGTTTTAACCTTCTTGATGGACAGTCCAGTGAATTTGTTACCGAACTTCACAGCTAGTTTACGTAGGATATCGTTCCACGCTACATCTTTTTCCTCGGAATGGTTAGGTCCATTGTTAGGTTTAGTGATAACCACTTCCTTGTGCTCTTTGATTAGTTCCAGCAGGTATTGTTTTTCTTCGGGCGACCAATTCGGAGTCCTAGCACGCTTGCTCGCTATTCTAACCATTTTTCGCGACACCTCCCGCGGATCGTGCCTAATTTTTTGCAACGTTTTATTACAAACGATGCACTCAACGTCCAAATATATCGGTTTCCACATTTAAAAACAAACGAACAGCGAAACGATTGAAATCTGACAGCGAATGCGCTAACTGCAACTCGGCTGCCTCGGCTGTTTAAAAACTTTTCTCGCAATGAGGTTCCTTCCGTATTTAGCGAATTTAACTTTTCGAACTAATGAAAATACATGAAATAATTTCAGTTAGGCTACGACTTTATTTTTTCAGTTTATTAGATATTGCCTGTGACATCGTCTGCTTGGATTTAGGCCTTTTAAAAATTCTGTGGGAACTTCCATTTTCCGGGAAAAAGTAGGTGTATGTGTCCGAGATAAAAGCTATTTCTGTAAAAAAAAGGTAATAACCCTGACTTCGAAAACGTGGATTTAGGTTTTTCGAAAATCCCATGGGAACCAACTCTTTGATTTTACGGGATAAAAGTATTCTTCACTCTCCACTGTACCTTTCGTAAAAAATAGTTAAACGGATAAGCCGTGAAAAGCTAGCAGACAGACAGACAGATACACACTTTCGCATTTATAGTATGGAAGTATGGCTATTGGCTATGGATTTTGTTTGATTTCTTAATAGCATACCTACATAATAATTTTATAGTTCATAATAAATTAATTAAGTATGTATTTTAGAACTGGCCACTCCTTGCGCACGGTTTGGTATTTTGGTATTTAAATACTTTTTAGTTTAAACCTCTAGCTATTTTTAGTTTCTTTTCTGTTTTTGGAGAGACCTGTAGTGACATTAAGTTGTAATTAACGTCATAACAATAATTAATTCACAGAATTAATTAAAATTGTGTAAATTAAAATGTAGAACGAGTTAAGTGAAATATTTGTTTGGTTGCAACATTGAAAATGCACTTATGTAAGTAAATATTTTATAAGACAACTGATAAGATAATACTAACGGCTTTTTTAACTATGAGAACGTAATTATTACATCTTTTTGGGCATTTCACTTAGGTAGACATGATTAGCTACTCGAATATACAATTTTATTAACTACAATTTAACCAGTGGGTGTTAGTGGGTTTTACCTAAAACTTATTGTACCTTAAGTCAACCTACTCAATCCGTATCCATGGGCACTTTATACTATTCAGTGATTATAATGTAGTAGTGATATGTATTTAGCCATAGAATAGTAATAATAGGTACTTATATATTATAGGTACAATTGGCCCCAACTTTGCTCGTGCATATTATACTTAGTACAATTACAATAATTAGTTAAAGATACGGAGAGCCACGCGGAGGCTACTTTTATCCCGAAAAATCAAACAAATTTCCACGGGATTTTTCAAAACCTAAATTCGCGCGAACGAAATCAATAAGCAAGCCGAGGAACACAATAGCAAACAATAATTTTACACTCTTCATTTTTGCTAAATTTAGTTTTATTATAGTGTCATATTACTACCGAAATAGCTAGAAATAAATTGAATATTGTTACTACTAAAAATAAAATCTAGAAACAGGTTTATTGATTTAGCTAACTAACTACATAATTATACCAAACTACCTGTCACGCCCTGGCTTCATTCGAGTGGAATTTTTGAAAATCCCTTGAGGATTTTTGGAAATAACACCTATTTCCAAAAATCCTGAAATACTCGCGTACTGAGATGTTTCTTCCTTGTAAGTGTAAAAAAGTATTTTGAATTGAATTGAATTGAATATAAGTAGAGAGCTTGTAGAGAGTGGACACAGAATGTGTATTTCTAGTGTCGCTATAACAACAAATAACAAAAAATTCTACATAGCGGTCGCAAAAATTAAAAAAAAAATGTAATAAATACGTATTTTTTAATTTAAAACGAAAGCCCAAATACCAATTGCCGAAGGATATATTACTTAATCTGAATTTTCAAAAACCGTATAGTATTTATTTTTTCTTAACCGAAATCCATAATACCAAGCTTCCATGGATAGCCCAACTTGAAAAATGACAGACTTTCATACAATCTTTCTTCACCTATTTAACCCTCTTAGAGTTAGAATTTTCAAAATTCCTTTTTTAACCCCCGACCCAAAAAGAGGGGTGTTATAAGTTTGACGTGTGTATTTGTGTATCTGTCTGTGGCATCGTAGCTCCTAAACTAATGAACCGATTTTAATTTAGTTTTTTTTTTGTTTGAAAGGTGGCTTGATCGAGAGTATTCTTAGCTATAATCCAAGAAAATCGGTTCAGCTGTTTAAAAGTTACCAGCTCTATTTTAGTTACTGTAACCTTCACTTGTCGGGGTTGTTATAAATTTTTAATTTGTGAGAGCTTGCGACGCGAAGTAAGCAGAAAAAGATTGTCAACATTTCAAGTTTCTAACCAGTGCGCTTCTGTGCATAGATCAGTCAGTTAGTCAGTCTGGACAAATCTGTTTATGTATAGAAGAAATTTAAAATTATCGAATTTTTTTATGGTATAGGTAGGTGCATCTCCGGTTACACTAAACGTACAGTAAAATAATTATATTAATAGATTTATTTTAATTTTATCGTTATTAAGAAACACATGAATTCGGATATAGAACTTAAATTTATGGCCCTACCATAGACTTACGAATTTTCGCTACGCTCAGGCCCTACGTATATTGCGTCAAGTCTAATGTTATCTGTAAGCATTCAAGCTTTTCGTATGTGGAACATAACTTAGCATAGACAAGACTCGTACGAATAAAAGGTTTTAATATTATTAGGTCAACCTCCAAATGCACGACCAGATTTTTTATGCTTTCACAGAGCGCAATGATTAGTAAAATGATAGAGAAATTAATATTATCTTAATTAACTATTAAGTAACCGCATAATTTTCTCAAAATGATGGGCTTAGTCAGTTGTATGTGGAAACTCGATCACGGCGGTAGCGGCCATGCTGTATTGAATCGAAATATAACCTGTAACGTGAACGAACTTAAATTAAAAAAAAAAGAAAAACTCTATTAAAATTTATTCGTGAATAAAACAGTGATTTATTTTAGTGGTGGATTTTTTTAAGTCATAAAAAGCGACGTTTTGGTTGTTTTTATCGGCTTTACAGTGGGGCTTTAAAGTGTTGTGCAACATCTTTACCGGTTTTTTCTAAGGTGAGTGCACAGGTTTATTTAAAATACATTACTAAATCGATTATTAAGTAGGTAAGTACTTATCCATGATTGACATTTCATTGAAAATTGGGAAATTGTAACTTAGTAGGTACCTATCGACTAAGTAAGCGGTACTACCTACCTACCTTTAACCTTATAATGAAATGTTATACGAGTAGGTACACGTGCAGGTAAAGTTAAATTAGATTTTAACTCTATCTCTGCGTCGTATTGGTATTCTTCATTGCTGAGAGTCACGCCCCGTCCCATTAAGAGGGGTCTCTCCGTCATTCGCTTCATACAAACGTAGTTCCAATTTCATTTGCATATTAAGCAACCAAAGTCCATGAAATTTTGCAGACATATTCTAGAAACTAATATCTATGTCTGTGGTTTTCCAGATTTCTGTTAAAATATTCGGTTTCAAAGTTACGCGGTCTTAAAAAATTACATACAAATCTTTGAGCCCCTGTAATTTTAAAACTACATATTTTTAGAAAAATCTAAAACACCACAGACACAGATATTAGTTTCTAGAGTATGTCTGCAAAATTTCATGGACTTTGGTTGCTTCATATTCAAATGAAATTGGAACTACGATTGTATGAAGCGAGTGACGGAGAGAGCCCTGTTAATCACGTAGTGGTAGGGGGTTTCTTGGCATAATAAAGCGGTGGACTCCAAGTTCCACATTGTACTACATACTCTACTAGAGTACCTAACTACTATTTCAAAGTTTGACGATTATCATCAGATGTTAGTGATAATAACCGGCACTAGGCACTCAGTTTCAAAGTTGAACTCAAAGGCTTTCACACAAATTTAATGAGCCTGTGTAACTTGGTAGCTTGGTTCGAATTTAGCGCGGATAAAAGCAACTTTTTAAAAGTTTTTCCGTCGAACATAGCCGTCGAATTGGTAACTCATTTTTCGGCTACTTTTTAACCCCCGACCCAAAAAGAGGGGTGTTATAAGTTTGACGTGTGTATCTGTGTATCTGTCTGTGGCATCGTAGCTCCTAAACTAATGAACCGATTTTAATTTAGTTTTTTTTGTTTGAAAGGTGGCTTGATCGAGAGTGTTCTTAGCTATAATTCAAGAAAATCGGTTCAGCCGTTTGAAAGTTATCAGCTCTTTTCTAGTTACTGTAACCTTCACTTGTCGGGGGTGTTATAAATTTTTAATTTACACTACCCTACCCCTAAGTAATTACCCTATTAAGGTATATAGACACGTGTGGTTTGGATGACAATTATTAGATTATTATGGTATTATTGAGCGTCTCTAACGGCGTGGTGACAAATGGACATTAGGACTCGCTGATGACCGGATAATTGAATTTGGACTCATTTGCTTTATTTTCATGGTACTTACTTCCGAAAAATACAAGGTAAGTAGGCTGCCTGACTGGTTATGATGATAAAAGTCTTGTAATCTTAGGCTCAACTTACACCGCCGCGGAATTTCTTAAATATTATAAAGCAATATTGGCTTCTATCTCCACCACGTAAAACACAAACTCGCCCAAATGTAAAATTCGCCGGAATGCGCGGGAATTCCCGCGTCTTCGCGGGAATTTTCTTTCTCAGTAGAAATTGATGCTTTATACTGTGGAGATAGAAGTCAATATGCTATGTAATATTTTAGAAATTCGCTTCCATTCCGCGGCGGTGTGAGTTGAGCCTAGGCTCACACGCCGAAGCTGAAGCCTTATGATTTTTGGAGATAACAAGCTTAGGAATAACGTTGAGTAAAATTTGAAGAGACTTAATATGCTTTACTGTACATCAATCCATACTCAATAAATACATATACCTATTATAAATACGAAAATGTGTTTGTCTGTTAGTTTTCACGACTTCAGGCGGTGCAAGACCGTGGTGTGTGGAAGTCCCTACAAGAGACCTATGCCCAGCAATGGACGTCTATGGGTAGATAATAATTATGATGACACAATCTTGTACCATGGTACGGAACCCTTCGTGTGCGAGTCCGACTCGCACTTGACTTTGTTTTTTTGTTTTATTTTATTTTATTCAGATACAAGTTAGCCCTTGACTGCAATCTTACCTGATGGTAAGTGATGATGCGGTCTAAGATGGAAGCGGACTTACTTGGAAGGGGTATGGCAGTTTTCATTAAACCAGTACTCCTTTAGTTTCTACACGGCATCGTACTGGTGTAGCAGCCATGCAGCGTATGATAGATAACTGATAAATAAAAATACCGCTACATATTATCACTTGTATTACTTGGGCTGTATTTACAATATGGGCCTTGGTTACAATTAAAACTGTGGTAGAAAAACGAGGGCCGGAGCTTGATGCTAGACCGAGGTGTTTCGGTCTTGATGATCTGAAGTGAATTGGTTGAATGCTCTGCCCGGGGTTCGTCCAGGCCAGCAAGATATTTTGAATCGTTCCGAATTCAAATTGTGTTCTCTAAGTGACAGCTGCAAAGTGTGTTGCTTTCTTCGTAGCTGCCGGTCTTAAAAGAGGCTGCATGCCTCTTCACTGGAACGCTTAGCGGCTTGGTTTTGCAGGTAGGGTGGTAATTAGCTACAGCTGGAACCACCCACTAGACCAGACCAAAATTATAAAATTCCAAACCCCTGCCGGGAATCGAACCCGGGACCTCCCACTAATAAGACCACAACAGCGCTTACCACTGCGCCAGGGAGGCTGTCTTCTCGGTTTACTCCCCGGCTTCCGAATGCGCAACGAAACTATACAGGGTGTAACCAGAACGCTAGCAATAACGAAGACAGTTGATAGTACTGATGATTACTGATTAGATACCACAAAAAAAATGCGAAAGAAAAATTAAAAAATTGTATTTTTAAAAGTTCACAATATTTTGCAAATAAAACATCTGACTAATGCTAAAGGGCAACGAACGTTGCGTAAGTAGGCCCCTCAAAGTCAATGTCGCGCCGTAGGTAGGATTTTGCACGCTATACCTACATTGCGGGTTTGAAAAAACAGTAAATCACTAAAACTACGAAATAAGGTAATTTATTTATTAAGTTTATTGGCATTGGATTGTGTTTAGGTAGTATAATAAATAATAACGCTATGTTTTTGCTAGCGTTCAACACCCTGTATATACTCTTGATGGTAGATATAAGATAATATTATGTGATGATATTGCAGACTAAACAATATATTACGGGTAATAGACGAGTGACACATGTAAATAAGCTAATTATGTTAATTAGAGATCAATTATGTATACCTATACCTACCTAATGTATTTAATCGGAATGTGGGATTTAAGAAACACGAAGCGTGGATATTTTTAACTTCCCACATTATAGATACACAATAATAATAAGAACTTCTCGAGTATCTTTAGGCTGAGATCTATAGAGCGCACTTTGACTTTGCTCAGTCTTAAGACATTGTTAAAACGAGACAGCGCTATATTGCTGGTATATTATCTGTCTTGTTTTAACTGAAACTTGAGTATGAGCAAAGGTAAAGTGCGGTCGACAGATTTTTGCCTAGTCTCGGAACAGCTCCTATCTATTTTGACGAAATTTTGTATTTACTTAAATCCATACTAATATTATAAATGCGAAAGTGTGTCTATCTGTCTGTCTGTCTGCTACTTTTTCAACAGTGAAACCGATTCTGACAAAATTTAGTACAGGGTTAGCTTATATCCCGGGGACGGACATAGGCTACTTTTTATCCCGGAAAATCAAACAGTTTCCACGGGATCTACAAAAATCTAAATCCATGCGGACGAAGTCGCGGGCATCCTCTAGAAGTTACTAAATGTTTTTCTTTCAAGGTTTAGGGAAAATTCGTTTAGATTTAGATACTGACAAAAAAATCGAAAGATGCCGAGCGAAACTCGGTCGCCCACATCACTACCTACTATAAAATACACTAATTATGCGAAATCGTGTTTGTTTGTCGGTTTGTCCTTCAATCACTTCGCAACGGAGCAACGGATCGACGTAATTTATTGTGTAGATGTAGTAAAAGTGATGTAGAAAATCAAAAAATCTCATGGGGTTTATAAAGACAAATCCACGCTGACGAAGTCAGGGTATCTGCTAAAAATGGGTACGTTTACGCATGGAAATTGTTACCTATTGTAACAATTGATGACAACCTACTAGTCAAATCAGCGACTTTTTATCAAACATCAAAACGCTCGCTTAGTAAGAGAGCTTGCATGAAATTCACAGATGTGACGACATAACATTTACGTAATATGACGTACTTTTTTAGTTAAATCAATAATTTAAAATGGTTAACAAACTTAAAACTAGCATCTTATGTGGATTTGACGAATTTCGGAAACACTCTATTTAATAATTACTAAGAGATAATTTATTTTTGGCAACATAATACCTAGATATGCTATACAATTCGATAATCACACTAATATTATAAAGGCGAAAGTTTGTGTGTGTGTGTATGTTTGTTACTCCTTCACGCAAAAACTACGAGACGGATTTGGCTGGGAATGACGATAGATAATACCCTGGATTAGCACATAGGCTACTTTTATCCCGGAAAATCAAAGAGTTCCCAAGGGGTTTCGAAAAACCTAAATCAACGCGGACGAAGTCGCGGGCATAAGCTAGTAATTACTAAGAGATAATTTATTTTTGGCAACATAATACCTAGATATGCTATAAAATCGAACTAAGACCCTAATGCACCTCAGAAGCGTTAACGTAAGTTTTCACTATAACAAACATGACACCGAGTTACGTTAATCTGCGAAAGTATGTAGTGAGTGTAAATTACATTGAGCCGTCCGTATAAAATTACAACTCACTCAGACTATGTACCTCTATCTATCTACTCGTAACTACTCAAGCTAACGTAGGTACCCATAGATATGTAGGTACCTACCTAACATGTGCGTTAGCGCAATTATTTAATGGGACAGTTGCATATCAGCTCATATCAGGCGTGATTATACAGCGTGTTTGGTAATAGTACATTGTGATACGAGGGCCTTAAGTACCTAAGTTATTACAAACGACCTGACGTCTGTAAGCCCGAGCCGTAGGCGAGTTTTTTCAATACAGATGTGAGAAAATAGGTGTTCTAAAAAAACCAAATGATCATTTTTGCGATTTTGCGCAGTTGATTCCATTTTATTTTCTACTTTATTATGAAATACTTGAACCACTCATAAGTATAAAGTAGAAGCTAAAAAGTAAAAACTTAATTCAAATTTCAAAATGGCGTGGGGTTTGTAACTACGCACTTTAATTTATATCCCAAACTAATATCTGACTAGTCGACAAATTAGTTGTTTTCAGTTTAATCCTTCATAAGGATATTCTTGATCTTCTTCTTATCTAACTTCTGATTGACAAATGCTACAAATAAACAAAACACGGTTAATTACATGCTAATTGAGCTCTATCAATGAATTAGTGCATAAATTGACCGTGAATTATTATCCTACCACGTTTTATAAAGCAATAAATTAATTAGAAAACCAGTTTTAAAACATTTTTTAGATAAAATAGAACATCTATTCGATAACCGAAAAATCTCGCTTTTAACGCCAGAACACGTGGTTTGCCCAAATATTTTTTTATAATATAACTGAGCCCCCACATAGTACATAGTACTATTTATTAAAAGTACATATTATTATATTCTGTGCCCACACTTGTTGTTTACTATAAACATGACTTGTAAGTTTAATTTACAAGTGCGATTTTTTGCAGTTTTTAATCGGTATTGATAAACGTACGACGTTTATCAATACTTACCGATACATAGGCGTTAATGTTATTACCATTACAAATTCGTGACGATGGTAAACCTTTGCCTGCGGCTCGGGCTTACAGACATCAGCTCGTTTGTAATAATCAACTTACCGCCCTCGTATCACAATGTAGGTACTATGTTAGGTACATAGCTCGATGCGCTTGACCAAAAAATTTACTAGTTAACCTGAATTTGTTTTCACAACAAGATAATGTCCACTGTTAGGTTTTAGTTAACACTCTTAATAAACACTGAAGTATTATAACTGTGATTTTTAAATGTTATTTTGTTACAATTGTTTATCGTAACATGTGGTCGCTAGTAATAATATTGCTATGTAAAATCATTAGTAATAATAATCTTGGAAAGAATAGGTATACCTACCTGTCAATATAGTGGGCGGTAGTTGTAAACTACCACCTACCTACTTGACTATCAGTATAATATTGTATGGATATCGTAGATATATCTATTCCAACAATAACATAATTGGCTAGTGAGTGTACCTATAGAATTATATGTAACTTTTCACACTAATATTATAAAGGAGAAAGTTTGTATGTGTGTGTGTGTATGTTTGTTACTCCTTCACGCAAAAACTACTGGACGGATTGGGCTGAAATTTAGAATGGAGATAGATTATACCCTGGATTAGCACATAGGCTACTTTTTATCCCGGAAAATCAGAGAGTTCCCACAGGAATTTTAAAAACCTACATCCACGCAAACGAAGTTGCGGGCATCAGCTAGTATAATATAATTATTACTATTGCTACGGAAGGAGCCCATTGATTTTCCATCTATGGGATAGGTTAGGCAAAGAAATATCTCAGAAGTTGACAATAATCTCTATACTAATATTATAAATGCGAAAGCGTGTCTGTCGGTCTATCTGTCTGCTACCTTTTCACGGCCCATCGGCCTAACATAAATGGCAAAATGTGACGGACCAAGTTCCTGTCAATATACCATCATTGTTACTCACATTTCGCAAAATAAAGAAATCATTTCATTTAATTTCATAACTGATTTACTCGGTCGTAAAGTAGGTACTTTAGGATAGATATATTACAGCTTAGTAATTACGCAAGAATATAGGTTCCTTTATATTTGTTTAAAAGCCCTTCTCAAATGTGAGTAGAATGTAGTTAATGTAGGCCGTTAAATATCAAGGTTCTCAGTTTTATCAACAAAGTAGCTATGATTTATAAACCTACTTATAGCTACTTATCTATTATTATGCTCATTTCCATTTTGTGATTAAAGTCATTGAATAGAAAAATCTTACTAGGTAATATTTTCTTACATTTTTTAAATAAAAATAGCCCCCAAACGAGCAGGTGGGTTACCTGATGTTAAGTGATTACTACCGCCCATGAACATTTTCACCTACCAGAGGAACTGCCAATGCGTTGCCGGCCTTTCAGGAATTTATTGGTCCGCCCCTTGAATAACCCCATGTGTAATCTAATGGGAACACCGCAGAAGGGAGTATTTACATAGGTCGGTACTCTATTATTGGCGTCACTCAGAAAAGCAGGTATTATTTAAATATTTTTATCGAATTATTGGAATGTCCTCTCCAAAACCAACACAATAAAACACAAGTTTAATGTGCAAGGTTATCCGAGAGTTTTAATCTAAACAAACTAATGCCAAAATAAATAATTTAATTAGAGCGTGATTGCTATCACAACATCTTGTAAGGTTATTTTTAAAAAGTTGATTTGAGTTGTCAAAAATAATATAAAATTATTAATTTAGCTGATGAAGGTAGTTTGGTAAAATCGATATTTGGCTCATTCGATGTCATACACTCTGTTACTAGGAGGCCAACAAGATTGAACTTGCATAAATACGGGTGTTTTGAAGGTTTTAGTTCAGTCTCCTTCTGAGATTCGGAGCGATATCGCATATTTTCGGTATTTGGGTTGTGAACTGGATAATTAGATGTTGTGATAGCAATCACGCTCTAATTAAATTATTTATCTTGGCATTAGTTTGTTTAGATTAAAACTCTCGGATAACCTTGCACATTAAACTTGTGTTTTTTTGTGTTGGTTTTGGAGAGGACATTCCAATAATTCGATAAAAATATTTAAATAATATCTGCTTTTCTGAGTGACGCCAATAATCTAATTATTCAGTTCACAATCCAAATACCGAAAATATGAGATATCGCTCCGAATCTCAGAAGGAGACTGAACTAAAACCTTCAAAACACCCGTATTTATGCAAGTTCAATCTTGTTGGCCTCCTAGTAACAGATTGTATGACATCGAATGAGCCAAATATCGATTTTACCAAACTACCTTCATCAGATAAATTAATAATTTTATATTATTTTTGACAACTCAAATCAACTTTTTAAAAATAACCTTACAGTTCGGCCGTCCTGAATTTAACACGCCCTCGTGTTTCTAAATAATCTTGTCATGTCAGTCGCGGGCTTCCTTGCCCTAAGTCAAATCCAAATCATGGGCTATCCTGCCCTCCGTCAAATCATTAAAACCTATCCTTGAACTGCCGAACTCTCAGTTTTAATATCAAGTCAACAATAAAACCAAACGACTAACTTCTCATTCGATGTACACAAAATCTGAACCACTCATTGCAAATTACTTTCCAATTCACAAAAGACTAAATTATTAAAAAAAATCTAAAAATTTTAATCACCAAATCATCAAACTCAATAAAAATTTTAATCAAATGTGGGTTGTTTACAAAAAGATACCAAAGCGAAATTAAGACAACGTGAGACACATCCCGCTTCTGAATTATTGGCGTCACTCAGAAAAGCAGGTATTATTTAAATATTTTTATCGAATTATTGGAATGTCCTCTCCAAAACCAACACAATAAAACACAAGTTTAATGTGCAAGGTTATCCGAGAGTTTTAATCTAAACAAACTAATGCCAAAATAAATAATTTAATTAGAGCGTGATTGCTATCACAACATCTAATTATTCAGTTCACAATCCAAATACCGAAAATATGAGATATCGCTCCGAATCTCAGAAGGAGACTGAACTAAAACCTTCAAAACACCCGTATTTATGCAAGTTCAATCTTGTTGGCCTCCTAGTAACAGATTGTATGACATCGAATGAGCCAAATATCGATTTTACCAAACTACCTTCATCAGATAAATTAATAATTTTATATTATTTTTGACAACTCAAATCAACTTTTTAAAAATAACCTTACACTATGCTTTACGAAAGTTCCTCCGAGTTCTATGCACAAAATACCAGTGCTTGTTTTTTTATCTATGATGTCAGTCCTAATGCCTATAATTTCTTTCACTTATGGATGTACCTTGGCGAAAGCCCCTTTGTCGACTGGGTAATTCCCTTTGTGTAATAGAAAAATTTGAAAATTTTAGGTTCTTTATTATGAAGCGAAATCGCTTTAATATTGTGTTGTAGGGTATCTACCTAGGAAGTGGCATGTCTAAGGATCTTATTAGAAAAGTCTATTAGAAAACTCAAGGCATTACCTACGCACTGCGGTGCCGCGCGCTGGTGAGACAAGGCTACGAAGTAGTATCACATTACATCTTGTAAATATAACTGTTAAACAATGCCGACCCTTATTCCGATCACCATACAAGTCATAATGGCCTGACTACCTTGTCAAAGCCCTAACTAACGACTTCAAAACGGTACGGTGCCGTGTGAAGAAGTGTTATTAAATGTTATGAAATAAACTCAAGGTGATTAAAATGCTTGAAATGCTTGTTTACAAATTACAAGAATCTCAATTAATAAATGATTGATTGGTACCGCGAACCATAAAGGTATGAACAATATTTTTATAGCACCATTTGTGAGAGGAGTCAGACTATTCAAGCAAATGGTCTTTAAAACAACGATGCCGGTAGCCGATAAGACCGAAATTGTCGTACCATTTTACTTACTCCCTTAACAACCTCTCGCACTGCCAAGGGTCACTGGTAGAGATCTCTTACTAACCCCCGACCCAAAAAGGGAGGTGTTATAAGTTTGACATTTGTATCTGTCTGTCGCATCGTAGCTCCTAAACTAATGAACCGATTTTAATTTAGCTTTTTTTGTTTGAAAGGTGGCTTGATCGAGCGTGTTCTTAGCTATAGTCCAAGAAATTCGGTTCAGCCGTTTGAAAGTTATCAGCTCTTTTCTAGTTACCGTAACCTTCACTTGTCGGGGGTGTTATAAATTCTTAATTTACACTTGTAGAGATATTGTATAAGTGCTTCCCGGTCCACTTTTTCGTTCGTTTTCTCTTTATTGTTAAAACTTTCTGGTACAAATAAAAAAAAGACCCTTGTTAAAGTACAAAAACAAAACCGCAATATAGGCAACAGTTTTGTTTTGTCATAATATTGTCTGGTCCTTAAACCCTGCACACGCAAAGTAATACAATACGAGGTAAACGACACGGCTTAGCCTTTGATTGGAAATACTTACTTGTATCCGGTAACATCCTTTTTATTCACACGTCGCGTCGATGTTAGGGCTTCGGTAACTAGGACCTCCAGTCATAATATTGTTGTAGCGTTTTGATTTCACATTACTTGGGGACAAATGACGTTAATTGGGGACTATTCTTATAATGCATATATATTTAACTAGAGGATAGGGAGGATAGAGGAGAACTAGACGAGGAACTAGCCCATGTCTGTACCAAATTTCATCAAAATCAGTTCAGCGGTTGGGCCGTGAAAACGTAGCAGACAGACAGACACACTTTCGCATTTATAATATTAGTATGGATTAGGTAATGTTGTATACACCTATTAGGGGGTGTTACTTAGATCCTAATCTCTTGCTTTTATATGTTTTAGTTACAACCTGTTTTATGTGCCTCTACAGTAAAATATAAATAAAATAAAAAATTCATGGCTGATATAGATGGCTGAACACTATAATCATTATTATCTACTTGCAACCCGTTCGGCTTCGCACGGGTAGCTTATTAAAATTTCCATAGGGATCTCTATTTTTTAAAAATAAAATATAACCTATGTTACTTATGATTGATGTAGCTTTCTAGTTCTAGTGATTAAGTAGATACTTCCAACAAACAAACTTACAAACTTACGAACTTTACCTCTTTATAATATTAGTAAGTTAAATAAATATGAATGTGTAATAATAATGCTAACCTATATATACCTTTCTCGTGAAATGTTGTGTATGATTATAAAACAATTTTCTTTTTTCCCAAAATTGAAATTGATAGCCAAGCTTTGGTAGCAAGACTAGCACTTATTATTTTACTTAGGTTTTTTTTTGTAATTTTTCCTAATTTTTAAATTTTACTTATTCATAGATATTAGATAATTATTTTTCCACTAGTTTATTAGGCAAGGTAAATACATTACAATACCACGATTAGAATGAATATCTCTACCTATCAGAATAGGTAGATAGAATATCTACCTATTCTGTGAGTCAGGCCAATAAGCTTTTTGCCTTTCCGGTTGGCAAAAATGCTAATGATTGGTGCGCGAAGACCGGCCCACTTCCTTTACGACTTTTCTCACAGATTGTTATCCTTCGGTAGGTATACCTATTACTTTATTACATACTATCTACAGGTACAGACAAAGAATACTAATTAATAGTAGATAGGCACTATGTATATTACATACTATCACACTATAATAATATTATAAAGGCGAAAGTTTGTATGTGTGTGTTTGTTACTCCTTCACGCAAAAACTACTGGATGGATTTGGCTGAAATTCGGAATGAAGATAGATAATATCCTGGATTAGCACATAGGCTACGTTTTATCCCGGAAAACCAAAGAGTTCCCACGGGATTTTGAAAAATCTAAATCCACGCGGACGAAGTCGCGGGCGTCAGCTAGTTTCTAATATAGGTTGGCACAGAATACTTTATAATAGATACCTTCCCTATAGAGTATAAAATATACCTACTTCTCAAGCTTCTCTAATGGACAGTACAGTGCTACACAATATATCTATAACTAGATGATGCCCGCGACTTCGTCCGCGTGGATTCAAGTTTTTGAAATCCCGTGGGAGCTCTTTGATTTTCCGGGATAAAAAGTAGCCTATGTGCTAATCCTGGATATTATCTATCTCCATTCCAAATTTCAGCCAAATCCGTCCAGTAGTTTTTGCGTGAAGGAGTAACAAACACACACACACACACATACACACACATACAAATTTTCACCTTTATAATATTAAAGTGTGATAGTACAAACCTGTTCCGCTATAATACTTAGCAATCTCAAATAAATTACCTTATTCACGTTAATCCTAATGCTCCATAAAAAGTAATATTTCTCGTTTTAGAGACCATGTAATCCTTATTTTATTTTGTGCTCAATGTCTCATTCAGCCTAAATTATTTCTAATCCTTTGGTTATTTTACGTTACGTTTTATTTTTAACCCCCGACCCAAAAAGAGGGGTGTTATAAGTTTGACGTGTGTATCTGTGTATCTGTGTATCTGTCTGTGGCATCGTAGCGCCTAAACGAATGAACCGATTTTAATTTAGTTTTTTTGTTTGAAAGGTGGCTTGATCGAGAGTGTTCTTAGCTATAATCCAAAAAAATTGGTTCAGTCGTTTAAAAGTTATCAGCTATTTTCTAGTTTTCTTGTAGGAAAGAAGGTTAGATAACCCTTAGGTTCATAATATTCAAGTGTCAATTGACAAATGTCAAGCTGGACGTTGCCTAGATATACATAATTATTTATTTGAAAATGATTTGTCGGGGGTGTTGAAAATTTTTAATTTACACTTGTTATATGTTACGTTTATAATATCATTTTATGACCAATTGGATTTCTCACCATAAACGATTCATAAATTATTTCAATCCAATACAAGAGAATAATAGAGAAAAACATTTTTATTCTTATGTACCTACTAGATCATGTCCGTGACTTCTGGTGGATTTAGGCTATCAAATTCCCGTAGGTATTTTTTGATTTTCAGGGCTAAAAAGTAGTCTATTTCACTGCCTATCCGCTTAAAACCTATTTTGACCAGTAGGTAGGAGAGATAGCTAGCTTTCTGGAAACGGGCCGCTACTTTTTATCCTGGAAAATCAAAAAATTGCTACGAGATTTTTGAAAACCTAAATCCACTGGACATAGTCGCGGACATCATCTAGCAGGTTATAAGGTCTAACTTATAACTCCTACGTGAAATAGAGCACAATACTCTATTTTCCAACCTTAGATGCGGTGCCCAAAATGGACCTTAATGGTGTCGATGGACACATTTATTGTCAGTTTAAAAGGAAATCGTATTTTATTGTAGAGTCCTTTTTGACTCTAGAGAGCAATAAGTAGAGAGTCATCAACATCTAATAGATAAACTAGCTCTATCCGATAAGGTAAATTATTCTGGGTGTAGCTACTTATTATTTATCTGGCAATTATCCGGAAGTTTAGTTACCGGAATTGTTAGACAAGTAATAAGTAGACCCTAAATATATATATTTAGGGTGTACCCTAATGGTCCCATAACTCCATTAGTCGCTGATCATTCATCTCTGTCTTGGGGGCAATACGCTCAGAAATCAACTTTTATACAAGTGTAAATTGAAAAATTATAACACCACCGACAAGTGAATGTTACAGTAACTAGAAAAGAGCTGATAACTTTCAAATGGCTGAACCGATTTTCTTGGATTATAGCTAAGGACACTCTCGATCAAGCCGCCTTTCAAAAAAAAAAACAAAATTAAAATCGGTTCATTAGTTTACGAGCTACGATGCCACAGACAGATACACAGATAGGTACACACGTCAAACTTATAACACCCCTGTTTTTGGGTCGGGGGTTAAAAATTACGAAAGTTGGGCACGCGCTGGCTTTCTTTCTGTATTCGTGATTCCAATTATTCATTCGTTGAGTTTTAATATATCTTACGAGGTCAAAATATACCTAAGCTATAACAGTGTACATCATCAATTATTACGTTGAAGACTTGAACAGGTTTATTTACCTCCTACGTAATAATAATAATTAACTGTTAGATGCAAATGCACAGGGATCAACGCAAGATGAGTACGATGAGTAAGAAATATTTATCAATTATTCTTACGATTACATATTCATGGCTGTTTGTTTTACCGAGTAGGTACTACGATTAGAATAATATAATTAAGTACATATTATAGTACCACGGACGTAATATAGGTACGAGCTATATCTACTATAATTTATAAAGTTTTTTGAAGAGTTGTTAATCTTAGAGTCCGTGTAACTTTGAAATTATGTATTTACAGATTTTGACGGAAATCTAACCAACACGTAAAGTTTCATTGAATTTGAATTGGCATAAAAATAAGTAGCAACCTAATCTCGTTTACCTGTATGTTTGTATAAAACGAAGAATCAAACGACTGAAATTAACTAGGCAGGTACAGTTCAAACTAGTCTAGGTCTAGAAAGTCGAGGTTTTGCATCTAGGTAAGTAGGTAATTTCTAAGAATGAATTTTGAAAATTCTTTACCTACTCTAAATTTGAAGCCAAAGCCTGTCTCTGTATAAATACTGTCAAAGTATCAGTTTTTGCCTCGCTAAACGCTCTCAAAATAATTTCCTAAAATTCTGTTGCCAAAACGACAATGTTTTCTTTTTCAAAGCTTAGAATTAGTCATAAAAAATTAGACATATTTTAATAGATAAACATAGACCTATAAAATACTCTTGATAAGTAGCTAATTTAATAAAGTTTTATAACCTAAGCAACCAAAAACTTGATTATAAAAAATAGTCCTTATGTCACCAGTCAGGCTTAGGCTGTTTTTGAGAACATCACTGCCTCTAGTATGTGGCACCTCTCTGGCAATAACTAACAATAGCAGCTGTGACATTATTTTGGGTGCATATTTGAATTTTGAATACATTAAAGTACATATAATTATGAACAAGTATATTATGAACAAGTATATTTTCAAACAAAAAAAACTCAATTATAATCGGTTCATTAGTTTAGGAGCTACGACGCCACACGATACACAGATACACACGTCAAACTTATAACACCCCTCTTTTTATTGCTAGTAAATTATGTAAAAGGGTAATTGTGGTGTACTTACCCAATAAGCAAAATTAAATGATTTCTATTTCAGTGAATGTGGTTTTAATGTAAATAACGTACCTAGGTGACCTAAATAAGTACCTACTTACCTACACAGAATATTATTTTGAGAGCGATCAGTGAAAGGAACACTTAAACGATTTAATCTGAAGATAACATAATATGGTCTGACTCTGATGGACAAAATAATATAAGTAATCATACCTGTAAGCTGTCCGGTCGATAAGTTACTTAGCAATGTTGTTGTTTGTTAAAACGCAGATAAGTTTGTTTTTTTTTTTAAATTACAACGTTAAGTATACTTACAAGTGTAAGTAAATTAAAAATTTATAACACCCTCGACAAGTGAAGGTTACAGTAACTAGAAAAGAGCTGATAACTTTCAAACGGCCAAAACGATTTTCTTGGATTATAGCTAATAACACTCTCGATCATAGCCACCTTTCAAACAAAAAAAAACTAAATTAAAATCGGTTCATTAGTTTGGGAGCTACTATACCACAGACAGATACACAGATACACACGTCAAGCTTATAACACCCCTCTTTTTGGGTCGGGGGTTAATAAATATGATAAATACCTTAAAATCTTTGTAAATAAATAAAAAAATTTCAAAAGAAAAATAAAACCGACTTCAAAAACCAAAAACACTAAAAAGTAGAAAATAATTTTTGTTTAGCTACACATGTAATGTACCTAGGTATGAAGTCGAGCGAGCATATTAAAACAAAATTAGAAATCCAAGAGTGAAGCTCGCCCGACTTCATACCTAGGTACATTACATGTGTAGCTAAACAAAAATTATTTTCTACTTTTTAGTGTTTTTGGTTTTTGAAGTCGGTTTTATTTTTCTTTTGAAATTTTTTTATTTCACAATTTTTAGTGGCCCCACTGTACTATAATATGCTATACCCAGTTAAAACCCTACTGTTTACTAAGCTATTACAGTGATCGCGAGCAATTTGCTCTTATCCATTGAGCAGTTCTGTTCTCCATCTCCGAAGATATTCATCAGATCTTCACCAAATTTATATGGGACCACCTGCACAGTATACCCTTTCAAACAAAAAAAAAATTTTCCAAATCGGTCCAGGGGTCTTTGAGTAATCGGGGAACATACATTAAAAAAAAAAAAAAAAGATCCCGACGAATTGAGAACCTCCTCCTTTTTTGGAAGTCGGTTAATAACTCTGAGGCCCGTGTTCAATATAAGGCCGGCGATGGGTTAAGATGATGATGATGATGATGAATAGAGAGAATATTGATGTTGTTTTTTTTTGTCCACAGTACCAAATGACGTAACCCTACAATGAAGGCGTCGGATCTAAAAGTACCCACCCGCAACATCCTAACGGGTACCGTGGTGAACTGGGAGGACGATGAGATGGCAGGGTTGGGGGACACGCCGGAGAACCTGACGCTGGCCTGGAAGGACCTATCCGTTTACAGGAAGAAGAAGTACCAGACCAGTATATGGAGGTCCCCGACCTATGAAGAAGTGAAGGTTTTACATGGCGGTAAGTGTTTGGTGTTAAGTAAAAGTACTTATCTACCTCCCAAGTAACACAAAAGTGCTGCATATCAACTGAATCACTGTCCACGTTGGAAACTTTAGCTCCAAAACATGCTATATTAAAGCTGAATAATATCTGAATAATAGCATCCTCAGAAGATATAACTCTGATTTGGGCACAAATTAAACAGCAATTAGCTGATTAACTGAGTTATAATAGCATTTAATAAGCATTAATAAAGGTAACATTCGCCCCAAGAGCTGAACATTGGCTGATAAAGAGAGTGTGTGTCACCTATTGTGCAGCTCAAACAACAAATAAGCACCCTTTTTACGCTTTTATGCAGTTAAAAGAACACGAGCGGCAAAATTGTGAATAAATATTACTCCATATATTCTATAACATAACACTATCTCGATAATATTCTGCAGCAGTGTTATATTTGTGCACAAATATCATCACCATCATACAATGTGACATGTGTTGTGTACTTAACTGAAGTGCAAAAAGTTAATTCATTTTCGGTAAGTAAAACTTGATCTTATTTGTTACTAGTGCCTGAAATTTGATGGGGAAAGCAAGTTTATTGTCAAATATCATATACTTTTAGACCAAAATTTTCACGCGCCCTCGTAATATAACTGTTTTCTTGGAAATCTTATTATAAAATGGATTGTAATAATATAAAAATGCCAGCAATTTTTTTGAATTAGACGATAAGCTTTTTACGTATAACTAATTAAAAATCTTTTTCAAATCCAATAGATATTTTCATAGACAAATTAAGAATAAATAGTAAATAAATAATAAATATTGTAATTTAGAACATAGAAAATGGTGGGCAAGCAATGTGAACCGTAATAATGCCAAATAAATGCTTTAAGGGCTATAATAAGGTGCTAGGGATATATTAATCAGCAAAAGGCTGATACGAGTAGTTCTTGTGTCTAATAAGTCAGCCATAGATAGATGTACAGCTGAATAGTTGGTAACATTACGCAAATACTTTATACCCAATGAACAGCTGTATAATCTGTCAAGAGTTAGCTATTAGGGGTCCGTGGTGAAAGTTTTTCATGAGCGAATAAGTCAGTACTTATTAATTTATTTATTTCTTTCTTTCGTTCTTTTATCTTTAGTTTATAATACTTATTATAACTTTATTTCTCAGGGTAATTCCCAAGGGGACTTATTCGACATTTGCACTTCAAGTGCAAATGTATTCTGCTCTCAGCAAGAGCAACAAGCAGCAGAGCAGCTGGCACAAGTGATCAGCTCGAAAACCATGAAGACTCTGATGGCTAATCAAGCTTTAATTTTAGATAAATAAATACCATTTTTAAGCAATTTTTCCGTTTCAATTTTCCTTTTCAGTTTGCCTATTCCGAAATAAATGCCAGTGACAAAAGTCTGCAAAAAGGATTCTTAAAAACGTTGCAAAGTATAGGCCAAAACTCGTTTTTAGAACTCTTAAAGATTGGCCAATCGTATTTCACTAATTCTTATTCTTTTTTCTACATTTTTTTACAACAACCCTATTATTTACTAGGGTTCCGTACCTCAAAAGGAAAAACGAACCCTTATAGGATCACTTTGTTGTCTGTCTGTCCATCTGTCTGTCTGTCCATCTGTCGTGTCAGTCAAGAAACCCTATAGGGTGCTTTCTATTGAACTAGAACCATGAAATTTGGCAGGTACGAAGGTCTTATAGCACAAATAAAATGTGTTCTAAAACAAACAATTACTTATCTAGTAGATATTTTAAATTTACAAAGTAAGATAACTATACCAAGTGGGGTATCATATAAAAGGGGTTTATCTGTACATTCTGAAACAAATTTTTATTTATTTTTAAGCATAATAGTTTTTGATTTACTGTGCAAAATGTAGAAAAATATACCCGAGTATGGAACCCTTGGTGCGCGAGTCTGACTCGCACTTGGCCGGTTTTTATAACGCTGATAATATAAATGATATACAAGTACGGTGAGGCGCTGAAAAAGAACTTTTCAGGATCTTAAATAACTCCATGAGCTGATTAAATGCCTACGGGAGTACAATTATTCAGCCCAAGTAAGGACAAAGGGTTACAAGTGAATAGCTTTATACCTGCTTGCTGTAATTTAACACCATATACGTCCACCCAAAGGAATCATGTGGGCCAGATAAGTGCAGTTATGAGAGTGCGTATAGCAGCTGATTAAAACTGTGAAAGTTCAACTATATGCAGCTTGAAGCGTTAATTGAATTCACGGAGTAACTGATAGCTTTATAATAATTCACATATGTTCAGTTAAAATGCAAACATTTGAAAGATACACTTGTGACCTTTTATTCAGAAAGTAGCTTAGTTTGAGTCCATAAAAATACTTTATTGTAGCTGACAGTACTGAAACTTGCTAAAAGCTGAATAACATGACCTGCGCACCTGATAGTAACGCTCGCAACATTACAGCGGTGTCTTCGTGGTACTTAGTAAAGTCAATGTACAGGAGAAAGCGTAATAGTAGGCTTTTACAGTAACGGTGGACTCTAATAAGTCTTCATAAATGCTTAAAGTACCGATGTGATATCTTTTAAAGCAGTTTCGTGTTACTTGGGCTATATGTTATTTTAAACATACGAGTAGAGATTGAAGGTTGGTTATCATAATATATAAAAGGATAAGCTGACTGACAAGCTGACTGACTTACTGACTGACAGACTGATTTACTGACTGACTGACTGATCTATCAAAGCACAGCTCAAACTACTGGCTGGGCGTGAAGATAGCGATTATGACGTAGACATCTACTAAGAAAAGGTTTTTGAAATTTCAACCCCTAAGGATGTAAAATAGGGGGTTGAAATTTGTGTAGTCCACGCGTACGTACGTAGTCGAGGGCATAAATTGGTTAAGTATATTAAAAAATGGTTGTGACCAAGCCGGATTATTTACTTAGGAGATTGTTAGAGTCACGAAATCACTACCCCATCCATCACTGCGAAAGAGTGACATAGGCTACTTTTAAGAAATCCAACAACTTAAGCACAAACACCTACTTAAATCAAAAAGTATATAAAAACTTCTCAAACTGCGAGCAAATCTTTACAGCCTTTGAATTTTTTTTTAACTAGGCACCTACTGCATATTAAGTTGTTTCTAAGAGAATACCAAAGTTTAACCTGTTTACGTACCTTTATTTACATAAGTTATGTTAATCCAAATACCAGTATATACGAGCATAAACTTATTTCGGACATGTAGAAGGTGGAGACTAAAGAGTAGGTATAACATTTTCTGAAACATTTTCCAGGGTTCTGTATTCCGAATGAAAAAATGAAAACCTTATGGAATAGTATGTAGTACTATGTATGTGACATATCAAATAAAAGAGCTTGTTGTGAAGGTCTCAAATACCTACCTATATTTTTTGTTCGGATTTTTGTATAGGCTGTTTTTTTTAAATATTATTATGTGTTTTTGATTTAGATAAACAGATTAAGATTAGTTTAATGTACTGTCAAACTTGTTAAGTATAACTATACCAAGTTCGCGACAGGTGGTCATGGCAATCGAGTTGGGGACGCCTTTCTCCACAACTCCCCTCATTACCCGATTATCGACCTATCGCGAAAACTGTTAAAATATATAGCTAAAAAAAGATTTGTTTAATTTAATTATGAGATAATCTCTTGATTATTATCTTAGTAAGTAGGCACATAATAAGATGCTAATAATTTTGTTTATTTCCAGTGAGTGGCGTCGTGTCGTCCGGCAACTTGGTCGCCCTCATGGGTTCAAGGTAAGATTATAATTTTGTTGCACAGGGTCAAATAGTTTTGTAGGCTTTCGGGTATACCTTAACGATATATTTATGTAATTATTATTTAAGTAGATAATTTTTTATTTGAAAATATTACAATAAAATTTAAAGCTAGCCTTATCTATATTATACCAATCATGCCGGCGTGGAATGGTGCCAAAATACTGGCTGCATTTCCACGCTAGACAGCCAGGCTGATTCGTGGCGCATAAATAAGCCAGCCCTTCTGTCACCAGATGAGGCTATTAATCGCGGTAAAATATCTCGTATATTTTTTTTGCACTAAGACTCCATGGCCCTAGTCTCCACGGCAAACGAAACAAAAACTCGATAGCATTTAGATAATGGATTCCCAAAAAAGGTTTATCATTATCGATTAGATTAGGTTACTGCTGCTTGTAGCTTAACATTTTGTCTTAGGGTCCATTCATATTGGCACCGAATCCGAGCTAATACCTAAAATTAGGCAGGAAAAATAATTTAATTGAATTGTTAATTAATAATGGTTTTGGGTCAACGTTCTACACCAAATACCAAAATTTCAGCTTTGTAACTCATTTAGTCTACGAGCTAGAGACCTGTGATACGCGGACAGACAGACGGACCGACAGACAGACAGACAGCACAGTGACATTAATAGGGTTCCGTTTTTACCCTTTAGGTACGGAACCCTGAAAAAGCAACGCGTCTCTGCTTATTCGAATAAAACTAGGTCTGGTCGCGTGTCATAAGACTCAACAAGTGTGTTTCCGCCTTCAGAAATTTGAGACGATATAATTATTTTTAAAGGCAAAGTAATGACATTTGGTAACTTGATAAGCAATTACAAAGCTTACTTGTTAGTATCAATACTACATTTATTCAGTGGAGCAAGTGACAGACCAATCCGACAGACATGATTTGTGCAAGAAAAGATAATGTTTCAATTTCTTGTAATATAGAGTTCACTTAGTAACTTAATTTGATCATTTTATTTACGAATGACAGTAGAGTGGCTAGTTACCATACCACCCACAGAATTAGAAGATACCAACCTTCCGGCAAAGCCGTGCTGCCAAGCGATCTAGTATTCCGTTACGATGCTGTATAGAAACCGATCAGTTATGTTATGGGTCTAATGAAACTTCCATGTGTCCAAATCCCTTCCAAGTTGGCTCGCTTCCATGTTAGAGTGCATCATCACTTATCATCAGGTGAAATAGCAATCTAGGGCTAACGGTAAAGGTATGCCTTTAACCCATAAATATAAAGATTGCAACCACGTCTGCTAATGGCGTCTGACCTTCCTATAAGATGCAATCACCCAAAACGTAAATAATGTAGCTTTATTTATCTATTCAATGGTTGCAATTTAAAGAACACGTGGTGCCTCCACCATACAGTTTCCATCCTACAGAGAACAGAGAGAGATGGACCCGACAATTTTACCTACATTTTTTCTGTCCAGTGGCGCCGGCAAAACTACACTGTTGGCAGCGATTAGCAGAAGAGACAAAAGCGCTATGTCCGGCTACCTCATGCTGAACGGACGATTAGCGGGAGCTGATCTCATCGCGCGAATATCAGGCTTCGCACCTCAAGAGGACCTTGCCATTGGAGACTTGTCTGTTGCTGAACATATGGAGCTTATGGTAAGCTGTCTTTAAGGATATAAGCTGTATCTTGAATTTAAGAACGGGTAATTGCAGTCGGCAATGTTAGTTTGCCTCATGTGAAATGGACGATTAGTGGGAGCTGATCTCATCGCGCGAATCTCGGGCTTCGCACCTTAAGAGGACCTCGCCATTGTAGACTTGTCTGTTGCTGAACATATGGAGCTTATGGTGAGCTGTCTTTAAGGGTTATAAGCTCTATCTTAAATTTTAGAACTGGTTATTCCAATAATGCTGAAGGGACGTTCAGCAAAAGTTGATCTCATCACACGAATCTCGAGATTTGTACGACAAGAAGATCTGTCCAATGGCTTCTTTTCTGTTGCTGAATAAGCATGAATGGAGTTTGTGGTGAGGTGCTCTATCAGAAATTTGTTAGACCTGATAATTCCAGTAAGTAATGTTAGGTTCCCTCATGCTGAAGAGCTCCTCATGCTGAAGAGGCTGATTTCTTCGCAGAAGTTGATTTCATCGCGCAAATCTCAGGCTTCGTACCTCAAGAGGACCTCGCCATTGACGCACTGTCTGTTGTTGAACATATGAAGATAATGGGGATTTTTTTTTGATGGCGAAAGCTCTATCTTTAATCTTCTTAGAGCTGGTAGTTCTAGTAAGGTACAAGATTCTAGTGTAGTGCTGTCATCCTTACTAATCTGTTTTTGATAAGACTTTTAGTACTTATCAATTTATATCAATCGTATGATAGAAACTGAAAAACTCATATTCCTTAAACGGTTGAAAAGATTATCTTCAAGCAAACATATTATCTAGGATGAAGAAACCATTTCAATCTGTGGTACCTTAGCACTTAAACGGATGGATCGATCTGGAAGCGAAAAAAACGCTTTTAAGTCGGTCCATCCGTATAAGTGCTAAGTAGACAGACAAACAAACACACAGACGAAGGTAAAACTAAATAACATCCCCCCTTTTTGCGTAGAGGGTTTAAAATAGGCTAAAAAGCTGAATACATATATGCATATATGCTATTGTGAGTGTTTGGTTGTATTATAATGGAAATGCGCAAACATTGGCTAGGCATGCGTTCAAATATTGGTCCACGTGTATTCTTTTCCTCTATAAATATTGGTTTATTGGTTATCGAACTGAAGAGTGTTCAAACACACTAATAAAGCAGGTAATATTTTAAATATACCTATTTATTTTAGTGATTATAATATGAAGTATATTTATTGTTAAAAAATGTTTGTCTTTCTTCTTAAAAAATTAAATGTTCTCACCAGCCTATTCCATATCTCAGTTGCTATGTAATTTAATTGTGAACAACAGAAAATACCTACATATTATGCAACAAATAATTGATTTAACGAGATCCCATACATTCAAATCTGCATTTTATGGGGTAGTTGTGTTATAAGGGTACGTCCTTTAGATCTCAACCTAAGATCCAAAATAAGCCTCTGGAGGCTTTCTATTTGAATTAAAAAGTTCTGGAACTTTTTAATTCAAATAGCATAGCTATTCAAGCAATTCGGGGTTTATTTGTTAACGAACTTTCTCGCACAGGTGTGAATGTTCGCAAGTAAACAGTTCCTAGGTTTGATATTTTTCGGGTCATTTTTGAGTACGTATCCTTAAAATTAGCTTTCACAGGAAGTTTATAAAAAACACAGTCATCGATCAAGTTACCGACATCATAAAATACCTACATAAATTAATTATGTTGTCAGAAATGTGGGCTACGTCATCCCACATTAAGTTAATGTATCCGTCAGGCCCATCACCTTCAAATTAATTAAGTATTTTTAGGGTTCCGATCCAATCTCCAGAGAAAAAAGGAACCCTTAAAGGATCACTTCGATGTCTGTCTATCTGTCGTGTCTGTCAATTAGGAGGAATCAAAACCTATAGGCTACCTCCCGTTGACCTAGAATCATCAAACTTGGCTACCAGCAATGTCTTATAGCACAGGTAAAGGAAAAATTCGAAAACTTTGAATTTGTGAATTTGTGGTTACATGAAAAGAAATTAAAAATAACGATCAAATAATTTGCTCACTATCATATCAAGATGGCGCTGTCCGTCATTAACTTGCAGCGTTGTACTTACAAGTGTTGCAGCGATAAATTTTTACTATATTGGTTTGGGATTTCCTGTACGATGGTACGGAACCCTTCGCGTGCGATTCCGACTCACAATTGACTGGTTTTTTAGATTATAAGAGAGGCTTACGCTTGACGACCACCATACTAATATAAAAAAGCTCAAATAAAAGCAATTAATATGAGGTCCAGGTTGATGTGCGGTGCGCGCTTATCTAGAAGATAAGATTATTCACTGTTGTTTTAAAGGTATAGTCATCTTCTACTTACAAAATGTAAGATTATATTCTACTAGAGGATGCCCGCGACTTCGTCCGCGTGGATTTAGGTTTTTAAAGATCCCGTGGGAGCTGTTTGATTTTCCGGGATAAAAAGTAGCCTATGTCCGTCTCCGGGGTATAAGCTAACTCTGTACCTTTCGTCAGAATCGGTTAAACTGTTGGGCCGTGAAAAGGTAGCAGACAGACAGGCAGACAGATAGACGGACTTTCGCTTTTATAATATTAGTGTGGATGGATGGATGGATGATTGGACTTGCATCCTGTCAATAACGGTTTATGATCCTCCCAACCGAATTTCAGCAACTGCGACCAATCTCTACAGAATGGAACGTGGAAGTCCTTATAAGAGCAGATGCCTACGTCCAGCAGTGGACGTCTTCCTAGTGGTTGACACTACGATGACGAAATCATCACTAATATATTTTTAGAACAAGTTCTTGTAAAGTTACATTCGGATTTTCCTCACGAAAAAAAAGAAAAAAGGGGTCTCACGTTAAAAGCAGGAAATGGCTACGATAAAAATATTCTATTCTTGGTTCTCGCGTTATTATCCAATTAAGTAGAAATTTACGATGAAAAAATTCTAATGTCTAAAATATGCCGTAGTCCTTGATACGTTAGCTGAATAGTATTGCTATTGGGCTAGCTTACTACGTCATAATGAGTCTAGAAATAGATTTGAGTGTCTTCAGAAATGGCTATTGAGGCCGGTTTTGAAATTATTGTTATGCTGTTATATTATATCTATTATAAATTCAAAAGTCAACGGACAGATAATAATACCTACGTGCCATTCATATACGGATGCGTGACAATTTTTTTGTACAACATCTATGTAGGTATACCTACTTGCTTAATAACCACTGACCCAAAAAGAGGGCTGTTATAAGTTTCACGTGTATAACTGTGTATCTGTCTGTGGCATCGTAGCTCCTAAACGAATGAGCCGATTTTAATTAAGTTTTTTTTTGTTTGAAAGGTGGTGTGATCGAGAGTGTTCTTAGCTATAATCTAAGAAAATCGGTTCAGCCGTTTGAAAGTTATCAGCTCTTTTCTAGTTACTGTAACCTTCACTTGTCGGGGTTGTTATAAATTTTTAATTTACACTTGTCCCTTTAGGGGTTGAATTTTCGAAGAGCTGTGTGTCGATAAATCAGTCAATCAGTCAGTCACATTTTCCATTTATATATTTAGATGAAATTTTGTACTTATAAATATTACCTTTCTTGGCTTCAACAAGATATACGAGAAGGTACCTAATATTAAACATAACCTTAATTATAATGTATTTTGAAAGTGGAACATTAAAAATAGCTTTTTTTACTTTTATTACCCTGTATACCTGAATGTGAGCTGTAAATTTTCAAAAAATATGGTTTTAAAGGTTATATAAAGCTCAAAATTTTTTGAGAAAAGATTTAAACTGGATTTTTATGTAAATAAAGTGAATGGTCAAAAACAACTACTTATAACAGGTGTACTAAATAATAGTAATATAAGTAAGTATAATATCTACCTACTTACAAAAGCGATGATAGCCTATGGTAAAGAGGTCGGCTTAGGATATCAAAAATAGAATAATCTACTAAGCTATGTAAGTAGTATTTTGTCTCTATGATGATCTCTTACTTGATAACGTATCTAAAGATTATGGACAACTTCTAAACTTACTTACAAACTTATCCAAACTTCACAGTCGGAGAGAAACTTTCAGCTTTTATAAAATGTCGAAGGTCTGGCACGTGCTAGCTCTCTCTCTATTATAGATAGATTTCACTGGCACTGAGGCACTGAGGGCCTTATCTACAACTTCCAGATAAAATCTAACGAACGTTTTGACAGGTATTGTATTGGGAATCTGTCAAAATGTCAAACTATGAAATTCGTTAAATGAAGTTTATTTGGCGGTTGTGAAACAGACCCCTCTTAATTACGGCCGTTACTCCATTTCGATGTCCGGATAATAATCTTGAAATCTTGACTTTATAAAAATATATTTCCAAGTCATGAGAAAATCATTTGTGACAGAACGATTGATGGATGTGATAGGTAGGTAGGTATAAAATGAAATGAAATTGATTTATTTGCAGGAAACATTATACTTTGAAATTGATGCTATAATAAAATCATTATCGTATTGAGTGCCTCGCTGGACTAGTGGTAAGCACGCCTAAAACGCATTAGACATGAAGTTACAAGTGTAAATTAAAAATTTTAACACCCCCGACAAGTGAAGGTTACGGTAACTAGAAAAGAGCTGATAACTTTCAAACGGCTGAACCGATTTTCTTGGATTATAGCTAAGAGCACTCTCGATCAAGCCACCTTTCAAACAAAAAAAAACTAAATTACAATCGGTTCATTAGTTTAGGAGCTGCCACAGACAGATACACAGATACACACGTCAAACTTATAACACCCCTATTTTTGGGTCGGGGGTTAATAATAAATAGAAATAGATACTGAAGCTCTTCTTTATAGTCTTTATAATCAAAGTTGTCTGAATATCTGTCTACTTTATTATATATAGCCTATATTGTATATCATGCTGTTTTAAGTACAGATTTAGACACTACTAATTTCCATACCACTGCAATCAACACTCTTGTCTTTATATTTTGTACTACTACGTATACCTACTTTTATAAAAATAGAATAGATATAATCAGTTTTATAGTTTTTATACTTTATTGAGTAATTTAAAAAGCGTTCCCACGAGAATTATACATTTAATCCGTATGAAAACAAAATGATTTAGAGATAAAAATATATATTTTTGACATGGTGATCAAAATAATATTATGGTGATTTCGATGATTTACAATAACACTAACGACGCTTTCTGTAATTCAAATACCTATCCGGTATGTTGAAATATGAGAACCGAACATTAATTCACAATCAATCAATTAGAGTAATCGATATTAAAATTTAAATTTTATATTATCGACTGTTCATCTAATCTACAGTCTAGACGTAAAAAATGTGCACACCTAATATTTGCGCCTATCTTAAAATTTTCTGTTATTGATATAAGATATACCTACTAGAAATAGAAAAATGTGTGTTGTAATTTATGCATAGTTAAAAGCTTTTTTTTTATACATAATTTATTCAGTAATAATTTAAACCGATGAACTACAACAAGATGGTAATACCCAATGGTCCACGTGATATAATCTATAGTCTAAAGCACTTAGGGATGAAGTAAACATCAGTGAAAAAATTTTCAGAATCGAATTACAATTTCCGGAGATTAACCCCTACATCTAAACTTACAAACTTTACGTCTTCGTAATATTTAAAGTGTAAACTGTATAGTGTATACTAATAAATGACTTATTTTCTAATAGGCTCGACTGATGATGGACAAAAGGGCAACCGCAATAGCTCGGTCCAAACGGATCCAGCAACTGTTGGGCGATCTAGGGGTCGTAAGCTGCACGCAGACCAAACTGAAAGCGCTTTCTGGAGGCGAGAGGAAACGAGTTGCGCTTGCTGTCCAGGTAGGTTTCATTTCCACCTATACTGTCCATCCGTCTGTGTGTCTGTCTGTTAACTTATCACGACTTAACCGTTGATTTAGACGAAATTTGGCCCAGAAATAAATAGCAAAAATATCCTGGACACGGACGAATCGTAAGCTATACTTTTTGTTGCGGAAAATCTAAGATATTCCAAAAGTATTTTATACAAGATTTTCAAAAACCCATAATCAACGCGGACGTCTCAAACTTCCGCGTGGATTACTTAAGCGCGAAAAACTAATAGAACAGTATTTTTGTGAAAACTTTGATTTTCCGGGATAAAATTTAGCCAGTGTCCCTTTTCGGAATCCAAGCTTAGCTAGCTTATTTCTGGTACTAATTTTTGTCAAAATCGGTCAAAATGGATGGGCCGCGAAAAGATGTCAGATGACAGACAGACTTTCAGACATTTTATAATATTATTAAGTATGAATATGTATATGAAAGAAATCTTGTTCTTTTCAAGTAAGTAGGTCAGCTAATTATTGACTCTAGAGAATTATATTTAAAGCTATTCCAAGAAACGCTACAAAGTATACGTTTTATTGCGTGAAACTATTTTAAGTCAAAAGGATTTAACTGCTGTTGGTGTTGTTCAGTGGAACTGTCGGTCGCCATGTATTTAACTTGTGTAATTTGCAGAGGACCTATTATTTTAATGACAGGTCTCGGAAACGTAACGTGTTTTGAAAGTATGAGTGTGGACGTGGATGGCTGTTTTTCTTACATTTTGCTACTTGATGGAGGAAAATATATACCTACCTAAGTATCTACTAATTTTATTGAAAATAAAATATAATTAATGTAGCTTTCTGCTGGTGAAAGAATTTCCAAAAAAGGTTCAGTAGTTCCAAATATTACTTCTAAACTTACTAATTTTATAATATTGGTATAGAATTATAAATTGTACTAAGGCCTATTTACAGACTATCGATAATAATAAAAGCAGATCAAAATATTACGTAGAATATGAGTGTATGGAAAGTCAAATCGCCATTTTTTCTAAAGCGAATAGGCCATACCTACTAAGTAACAAAACCATAACTTAAATCCGAAACAATGCCCTATAGTCAGCGATATACCGACTGGAGTGGTTATTTCCATCCCATTTTATTTTAAAACTAGCTGACGCCCGCGACTTCGTCTGCGTGGATTTAGATTTTTCGAAATCCCGTGGGAACCCTTTAATTTTCCGGGGCTACATGTTAATGTAGCCTATGTGCTAATCCAGGATAGTATCTATCTCCATTCCGAATTTCAGCCAAATCCGTCCAGTAAACTACTGGAAGAGTGAAGGAGTAACAGACATACACAGTACACACACATACACACAAACTTTCGCCTTTATAATATTAGTGTGATATTAGTGTGATAACACATTTCTTTTAATCTATTGTCTTTTCGAACAGCTCCTCAACGACCCACCGATCCTATTCTGCGACGAACCCACGACAGGACTTGACAGTTCAGCAGCAAGTGCTGTGGTCTCCCGTCTCAGAAGATTGGCGATAGGTGGCAAACTGGTCATCTGTTCCGTCCACCAGCCGGCGTCTGGTGTCTTCGAGCTATTCCACCAAGTCGTGCTATTGGCTAATGGACGGATAGCATTTCATGGGACTATCGAACAGGCTGACCAATTTTTTGCATCGTAAGTACTTACAGCTGTAAATTTTTAGCTTAGTAGGATTTATATGCTGGTAATAGGTGGCAAGCTATACTAAATTATCTGTTCCGTCTACCAATCGGCGTCTGGCGTCTTCGAACTATTCCAGTAAGTTGTGCTATTGGCTAATAGACGGATAGCATTGCATTGGACTATCGAACAGGCTGACCATTTTTTGTATCGTAAGTAATTACTGGTACAAAATTTTAGTTCAGTAGTATTTAATTTAGAAAAAAAAAAAAAAAAATTGGCAGACCATTACATTCACCAATCAGAAACTAATTTTAGAACTATTGCACCAAGTTAAAGTTATTCGCCAATTACTATAATTATATTGGCAAATAGCTTTCCTATGGTAAATAATAGGCTACTATGTCACTAGTTTACTAGTTTTCCCTACCTCGTCTGCCTGGATTTTTATTTACGGCTACCTTAGGGTACCTTAGGGTAGTGCACCCCAGGGTACTCGACAATCCCTAGTTCGTCAGTTTAGACTCCAGACAGTTTGTCAGTCAATCACGGTTCTGTTTCATAGAAAAGATAGATATTTGTTATTCAGGTAAGTTTTTTCTATCGTATCATTAATAGACTAATAAATTTTATCTGTACTTATTTATATTTTTATTTCTCTTTTTATCTCTAGAAAAAAATGCTTGTGGCTGTGTGGTGGTCTGCTAATTGCAGACGCATTTCGAATTCTGATTCTAATCTAAGATTTAAGATAGATATCGAATATCCTTCATTTGAATCTTTTTTATTGAGTAAGTTCTATAAGTAACACGGTAAAGTAGGTACATGGAATTTGTCAAAGATATATCAATGATCAATGATCTTGATGTTATGTGAACTGTAAATAATTATAAAATGCAAAAAAGCGTTAATGAGTGGTTCTTATCTAATCAATAATCAAATAATATTCGATATGTCCAATGAAAAGTCAATCAATATGCTATAATTAGTGAATTGCTACTGCACTCAATGTGAACGTAGATTATTATTAAATTGTCAAAAGTGGTAGGTCATTTTTTGCCTTGTAAATTAGTTAATCAATGTTTTTTGCATGCATAACTCAAATGTAAATATTTTATAAAATGTGACTGACTGGCTGACTGATCTATCAACAAACAGCTCAAACTACTGGACGGATGGTTGAAAGGCATGCAGATAGATAGCTTTTATGACGTAGACATCCGCTAAGAAAGGATTTTTAAAAACTCGACCGCTAAGCGGGTAAAAAAGGGGTTTAGTATTAGACTACGCGGACAAAGTCACGGGCATATAAGCTAATTAAAAAATATTTTTAATTTCATTTATTAATTAATTCCCTGGCACGCAACCCTAACTTTTCGGAGTTATCCGGGAAACATCGAAAGGAAGCTCTTTCCTAATTCGAACCGCTAGGATATGGAACGCCCTTCCGGCGTCAGTTTTCCCTTCCGCCTATAATATGGGTACCTTCAAGTCAAGAGTGAATAGGCAACTTCTAGGCAAGCGCACTCGATCTTAGGCTGCATCATCACTTGCTAGCAGGTCTGATTGCAGCCAAGCGCTAGTCTATATAATTTAAAAAAAAAACCTGCATGACTGAGATTTCCCCGTACTGTCCTTAAAGGTATGTCAAGTCTGGCAATTCGCACTTGGCCAGCGTGGTCGACCATGGTCTAAACCCTCCTTTCAAATCAAGCTTTAGTAGGTACTAGGTACCTACTTTCGCCGGTCTTCGAAATCTAAAGTGTAGAGTAGTCTCTTAACAGATACAGGTAGGTACTTCTCTTTACCTTTTTCAAACTGTGAGCTTTTAATCAAACTGAACTTTTTCCTTTATCAAACTTTTTAATAAAGAGCAGCATAACATTGATCTGATTTCACTAGGTTTGACGAAATTTCATACGGAGATTGTATGTACCAGAGATGGAGATAGTTCCGTTTTTAGCTCAGAAAATTTAAAGAGTTTCCACGGGATTTTTAAAAACCTAAATCCCGCTCACGTAGTCGTGGGCAACACTTAGTTACCGTTTGTACAATCATCTTAATTTTATTCCATAGCATTCTTATCATCTAATTAATTATCATCTACTACACAATTTATGTAGGTACCCCTAAACCCTTTCTCACGAATCATTAAATCCTCCTCAAATGATCGCCTGGACCTGGTAGGGATCGCTTCAAAGTGATAAAGCCGCCAATTTGTACTACTATTTATATTGTTTATTGTTTTACTTCTTTTTTTTATATAATGGTGTACAATATTATTCCATCATTCATTCATCTACTCATCCAACCGTGTGAGCTTGAATTGGGTACGACAATTGAACGGTTGTTTAAAGTTTGATCCATGGAGTTATGGTGTCTTCATTGATGTTTCCGCCGGATGGCCGGTTCATTGATGTTATGTTAAATTCATTTTGTCCAAACAAATGGACTTTATACAGTGAACGATAAAAAGAAGGCGAATTTCTGTCATTTTTTGTCATTTCACACACAAACTAACGTCTGTTACGCTGAGTTGTTCCAAACAAATGCAAAAGCGGTGATTAATTAATCACAAGAATTCTATGGGGGTCTCGTAATTAAATTAGTTTATTTTCCACTTAAATTTTTAATTTGTTTCGAATAACTCAGGGTTAAACACGTAATTTCAACAATAATATCAGCGTAAATTGCAACAGGTTCATAATTGGTTCGTACTGTGTGTCATGGAGACAATAGCTGACTCAAAATGACAGTTACGGGTCTTTTTACGGGTCAGAATTGAAGACACGTTTGAAGAAATAGAATACATACTTACATAATACGCTCCGCCCACCGTAGTAGATAGATTTAGTTAGATGTAGATTTCGTTACGCATTATGAGCGTCCGAAATATTTATATGCTTAGTCGATCACTAACTTTACGACATTGAGATTTCTGTTCATTGCGTAATAGGTATATCTAACCACAAAATTATAATGTCTATCCTACATGAATGGGTCGCTACTTAAAAGACTTTTGTAATTTATGACATCGTATAGGTACGTACATACATATTCGTGTTTCTTAGAAATAATTATGAAATACCGCAACAGACCGGTCCCTTGTGGTTAATTTATAACTCAATATTTAAATGTAACTGAGGACCAGTAGCATGACAGACGGTTAAAGTTGTATTAAACTATGTTTAAATAAAAAAAAGCAAAAACACACCACCGCCCACTTTGGTTTTGTATAAAATCGCAGTACTTAATTGATTATCTATTATTTTTACGTTGTTAAACTCATGTAAATTCCTAATTCTCAATGAGAATAAAGTTTCTTTAACCGTAACTGAGAACCTCCTCCTTTTTTGCAAGTCGGTTAAAAATGGGCTACTTATACAAGTCAGGGTTCGATAACCCGCCGAGCAACCGCCGAGTTTCTTGCTGGTTCTTCTCGGTAGGAAAGGCATTCTGAACCAGTGGTAGATATCTGCTCTTGACGATTCAAAAGTACTTGTAAAAGTCTAATTGAATAAAAATATTTTGAATTTGAATTTGACAAATTTGGACCATTTTACCTTTAATCTTAATCTTGGATGAATGAATAGGTACAGACCTGTCCAACTCACTTTGCTTTTTGTTAACATAACTTGTAATTTTAATCACCCATCGTTCAATTGGACCAGAAGACGTATTTAAACAACTCTCAGTTAACTGTAGTATAAGACCCATAATTCCAATAGAATTCCAAAGGTCAAATCGTTTGAATGTATGGCTTTAGTAGGCCTTAAACAAGTTAAATCAAGTACTTAAACACTTAGAAGAAATTTACAGGCTTCTAATTTTCTACGCATGCAAGATAGGTAGTTTGCAGGCTTAGTTTAGGCTTTTGATAGTAGGTACTGATTAAGCCATACTATTTTAAGTACAGGCTAAGCCGTACTGATTTTACGACATACCTAATACAATTCCTAATAAAAAACAAAATAGGGCCACTTGAGTTGATACCTCATCATCATCTCAATTTGAGCCTCGATAGCTCAACGGTTGAGGAACGGACTGAATTCCGAAAGGTCGGCGGTTCAAACCCCACCCGTTGCACTATTGTCGTACCCACTTCTGGCACAAGCTTAACGCTTAATTGGAGGGGAAAGGGGAGTATTAGTTATGATTAGCATGGCTAATATTCTTTATTAAAAACAAAATCTTTCACTGGCCCACTGTTGAGTACGGGGCTCCTCTCAGAATGTAAAGGGTTAGGGCCTTAGTCTATCACGCTAGCCAAGTATGGATTGGCAGGCTTCACAAAGCGCTGAGAATATGCTTTGAGGCATGCAGGTTTGCTTAGGATTGGTGGGTAGGGTCTACTTTTTATCTCAGGAAATCAGAGTCCACGCGGACAAAGTAGCTGGCTTCATCTAGTCAATAATCAAATAACACTTAGATTTGATTTAATAGAAAATAAACCCGAAATGATTCGAACTATTATCATAAAAGAAACCTATTTAGAAAAATATATGATCGGATTAAGATAATAATTCAGCACTTAACTCTCAAATTACGAGGTTTTTGTTCATTTTAGTAGTAAGCCGTTGGCAATAATGAAGAAAATGACTAATTTATGTATCAATTCTACGAAAGTCTCTCGATATTGAACTATTCATTATTATTTTTTATACCAAAATATTCCATATTTCCTCGGAGCTTCTTTATTCTGAATCAATTTCTCATATCATTTAATCCAGGTTAAAATTCTCATAACTTATTAATTGGGTATAATGCGCACACGCGCCATTTTAACTTTGTGTCAACTGTAATGTGAAAAGTACGATTTTAGTCCTTATTTTAAAGGTGAACCCATGGTGAACATTAAAATGCCGCGCGAAATTTAATTTTGTACGGACTGTAGGTACATACAGTAAACATTTTCTTTTGACATTTGCGCGTAGACATTTTTCGTAGCATTTTTAACCCCCGACCCAAAAAAAGGGGTGTTATAAGTTTGACGTGTGTATCTGTGTATTTGTCTGTGGCATCGTAGCCCCTAAACTAATGAACCGATTTTAATTTAGTTTTTTTGTTTAAAAGGTGGCTTGATCGAGAGTGTTCTTAGCTATAATCCAGTTCAGCCTTTTGAAAGTTATCAGCTCTTTTCTAGTTGCCTTCACTTGTCGGGGGTGTTATAATTTTTTTATTTACACTTGTGATTTTGAAGAGTTTCTTTGTACCCTATCCATTTTGAAATATTTCCTCGTAGACTCAACTTCAAATGTCCAGTGGGCTTCAACGCAGCGGAGTACTACGTAACTCTTCTCGGTGTAGACGTAGAGAAAGAGATGGAGAGTAGAGATAGAATCAGACGCATATGCAACGAGTACCAGAGATCACACTACGCGGCAGCCATTGAGAGCAGAGTGGGAGATGTTAAAGATGAAATGGAGTATTTCAATGGGGATATAGATGAAAAGGTAAGACAGCTTATGAAGTTTATGAAATTATGTTTACTTGATTTTCTATTTACAAATATTTAGAAACTATTATATATTATTTAGATAGATTAGTGTAGGGATTGGTCGTTTTGCTAATTTCAAAGATCGGCAGCCTTCTCTCTATACATTTATAGTCAACACATTTTTTTTAGTACTAATTTTTTATACATATTATTATATATTTTCATTTTACTTAAAGCTTATTACAGATAATATTGATTTATTTTTTAGATTATCATTTTCTTTTATTAAATAAACTTTTATTAAATAATTTTTTTTCTTTTAGAACGTATACTTCGAGCGCTATTTAACACTGTAAGTACCTACCCTTAAAAATATCATATAATAATCATATAAAAATCTATGCTAACCTACATTTGAGCAAATAAATGATTATAAAACTAAGTGTATTGAATTCGCACTGCCCAATACCAAGAACACAAGTAACATTAATTTAAGGATAAATAATGATATTTTGAAAATAGAAGAGACTACTACATTTTTGGGGATAACCTTAGATGCGAAGCTGCAATGGGGCACCCATATATCAACTCTTGCTGGCAAACTAAGCTCTGCTGCTTACGCGGTTAGAAAGATTCGACAATTAACTGACGTGGAGACCGCAAAGATAGTATATTTTGCTTATTTTCATAGTATTATGTCTTATGGAATCTTAATATGGGGTAGAGCGGCAGATATTGGGAGAATTTTTGTATTACAAAAAAGGGCAATACGCGCAATTTATAACTTAAAACCACGCGATTCACTTCGAGAAAAATTTAAGGAAATAGGTATCCTTACCGTAGCCTCTCAATATATTTACAACAACATAATTTTTGTAAGACAAAATATTCTTAGTTACAAGAAGGTTGGCGATCTACACAACAGGCTGACTAGACACCGTAACAGGCTTGCGACTCCTACGCTCCGTCTCAGGAAGGTCCAAAAGTCATTTGTGGGAATGGGTATAATCTTCTATAACAAAATTCCTCAGTCAATTTTGGACTTGCCTTTACACAGGTTCAAAAAATCTATTAAAAATATGCTCTTGAGAAAAGCATATTATACTATCGAAGATTATGTAAATGATAAAAAAGCGTGGATTTGAACTTCGATTCGCTCCAGCAATGCGCAGGACTTCAATTGCTTTTATACATGGCATAATATTGTATATCAAATCTTTGAAAAGAGCAACCGCCGAGTTTCTTGCTGGTTCTTCTCGGTAGGAAAGGCATTCCGAACCAGTGGTAGATGCTTTTGACGATTCGAAAGAACTTGTAAAAGTCTAATTGAATAAAACATTTTGAATTTGAATTTGAATTTGAATTATGATTATGCTCTATGCCTGTTTTCTTTACTCTTGTAAGGCTGAATATTCTAACATTTTGATTGTTTACAGAGTCAAAGTAAATTACTTCGTCCAATTTTACTGGCTAATGTGGAGAAATATACTATCAATAAAACATAACAAATCTATTTGGATAGCTGAATTTGTGCTTCTTATGGTAAGAAATTTTTAATTTGATAGTATTTTAGATAGGATTCTTACTCTATACTTTTAAGCTCCCTATTTAGATTTTGTTTTAAATTTTTTTTAGTAAGCAGCAAGCAAATCTATTAATGCATTTGGTATTGAAATAGTTGTTCTATTAATTTTGTAATTAATTGAGTTGTTTGAGTTGTCAGCTAATATAATATTCTCAACCTATTTATCGTAACCTAAAGGTTCATTTACGCGAGAGCAACATAGTGCGACGTTGCGACATGCCCCAGTACCTACCATATATTATGGTACAATAATTTAAAATGAAGCAAGAATCATAGGCAGACTGGCCTACCGTGATATTCCATTTTCTACAACATGGTGTTGTTTCGGCATAAAATAGACTGCTGCATGCTGCAGCTAACGGCCGGATTTGTGTTTCTATTAGCATGCCGTATTGTTGCATTTTGATTCATCAGTTGCATTTTATAGATATTATATATCTTTGTGCAAGTACTTACAATGTTTGTTTTAGTCCACCAACCGGTTTTTAACCCCCGACCCAAAAAGAGGGGTGTTATAAGTTTCACGTGTGTATCTGTGTATCTGTCTGTGGCATCGTAGCTCCTAAAGTAATGAACCGATTTTAATTTAGTCTTTTTTTGTTTGAAAGGTGGCTTGATCGAGAGTGTTCTTAGCTATAATCCATGAAAATCGGTTCAGCCGTTTGAAAGTTATCAGCTCTTTTCTAGTTACTGTAACCTTCACTTGTCGGGGGTGTTATAAATTTTTAATTTAAACTTTTAATAGGTTTAAGATTTGGTATGGTAAATAATTTTTTTTTTTCATTAGTTCGTTGGACTCGTAATCTCAATCCCCTACCACGGCCACTTCGAAGAGCTAGACCAACGGGATATCCAGAACGCTGAAGGACTCCTGTACTTGATGATCACGGAAACCATTTTCCTGTTCATCTATGCAGTTTTCATCACATTCCCTAGTGAAGTGCCCGTGCTGTTGCGAGAAACCGCCAGTGGATTATACTCACCCCTGCCATATTATCTGGCGAAAATTATATTTTGGGTAAGTATAGTTTGAAGTTCTATCTATTCAGTATATTATGTTACCGTTTTATTTGATACTTTCTTTGTAAAACTATTAATCTCGATCCCCTAATTCTAGAACGGGGGAGGATTTGGTAAACAAAAAACTTCACGCTTGCTACGCTCGGGATAGAAGTAGTCTTCATTTCATGTACCTAACTTACAGACCATTTTACTTAATAATGATTTTAACATTTGCAGAGTAGAACAGAATATTTAAAAAAGTTAAGGAACATTATAAAGTCACCTTTTTGTATTCACCTTTGTTCAACCACGTCAACTTTATTTTCGAACCACGGTTTAGTAAAAAAAGAATCACTAGTAAAAAGCAAAATACCTAATTAGGTTATTATAAAATAAATTGCGTTCTATCAGAACAATGACTTGAGTAAATATTGACTTGGACAACATAATTTGTTCGGTACATAAGAATTCTTTTAGTAGTATGACACTATAATTAGATACCTACAACCATCGATGCCTAGAACTTTTTGTGTACACATACAATTTCCTGTTCAATTTTAATCTATTTTTAACCACAAATCTATTCCGAGATGTACCTTCCTGCATTTGTTTTTGCTACTTATCTTTTTTATGAACAACGTAAAAAATGGCATAATTCTGAGAAAATATTAAGTTTTAGTGGAAATCTTGGGTAAAAAAAAGTCGAGGTGTGTATATAAGTAAAAGAAACGGGGAATTCGCCAACTTTTTCAACAATAACTCTGTTTTATTATAATAATTAACGATTATTATCATATCTAGTTTTCCTTTGATGACTAGAATTCTTTGACTAATATGTCAATATTATAATATCCAACCGTTGAACGAGAGTGGACATGCTTAAAATAGATCTTTAGTGAAATAATATTCAAATAAGATATTTTTATCTAGCTTTTAGTGTAGGTACAATGCTAAAATTAGAAGCATTAATAGTGCAACCTAATTCAAATAAGCAATAATTTATTTATATTGAAATGACATTTACACTGTCGTAAATATAAATAATAATAATAACACTTGAGAGTAGCGATGATATTATACATCTCTATAAAAGTATATTTGATGGTTTTCCCGATTTTATCATATAAGTATTTATTTTATTTATAACAATATATTTTTATGGTTTCCGGATGCATAAAGTGACCATTATTTTAGAATAGGGTCTTGGACTGTAGTAATAAAATGATGTGATGTTTTGTATAGTTTATGGGACTACAATTCATTATTAAAGAGAATAATTAATGAACAAGGAAGGCGATCAATCGCGTCACAAGGCGATAAAAGATAAATATTATTAAATTTTTTTTAACATAAAAATAGAGTAATTTTCGGGGGGAAAATATTTTTAGCAGCATTTTAGTTATGTAAACGATAGGCTGAGATACTATTCATAAAACAGTCTAAGACACTAATGTTGGATAAATGGTCGTAAACAAAGCAAAACTAAACTAAAGCTTACTATAGATACCATAAATATAAAAAGATTTAATTTAAGTTGAATTTATCTCAGGAAATTGTTCAATGTTCACCCTAGAAAGAATCCTCTTGGAAACTGATGTGCCTAATATGAGCTTCAAAAGTATTTTGTAGATAATATTTATTATGAAGAAATTCGATATCGTGTTCTAAAAGTCGTGCGAATATTTAAAAAGATGTATAGGTAGTGTAGCGTTTTACTCGTAGACTTTCTAGATACCTAAGTCGTAGCCTTTTAAAAGTAAAATAACTAGAGCCTTAGAATTTTATTTTAACTTATTTCGTAGCAACTGCGTAGCTCCTAAAAAGATCTTCTAATATTCATAGTAAAGTGTGAATTCGCGACATATTGTAAAATACTTACCTAATAATATATGGATCTACATATAATAGTAATTATCCGTCATACTGCTACCCGCCATCTTCCTTTTTTTCTCCTCCTTCCTCGTGAGGATAATCCGTCATGGATGCCGCCGACCACGCGTTGAGACAAATCCAATGACTAGATACTCTATACTTCTCTCTCAAGTACTCGGCTTTGTAAAATGCAGGTCCGCAAGTATTTGCGGACCTGCATTTTAAAGGGAGCCTATCCTATACTATCATCCCCTCGTCATGATCAAGCCAATGCCCGTTTAGCCCATAGTCTCCCTCATTGGCCCAGTGTGGACCCTAATAACCCTTTTAAACCAGAAGAATTCCTTACAGATCCCACGCGCGGTTATAGAACCGGTTCTCTTCGTGACCCTGGTATTCAACGTGGCAGGTCTTCAAGGAGGCTTCATGAACTGGCTCGGAATGTGTTTCGTCTGCATACTCTGCGCCAACTACGCCAATGCATATGGTAATATTTTTTATTACTATCGAAGTATCGACTCAAAACCGCTTTGGTTTCAATTTCTTAAGTAAGAAGTAATTACGATTCATGCAACTGGATCGAAATATCGATATTTCATAATCGTATTGATCGTGGTATTTACCCGCTATTTACAAAATATCCTCAGATTTTTTATAGAAAGCTTCTGTGAGCTGAATAAGTACAACTTTTTTTTAATTGGAATTTTTGAATCTCGTCCTTCTTCTCGTCCGCTTGGATTTGGAAATCCCGCGAGAGCTGTTTTTAAAAAGTACCTATCCTATATCCGATTCAAGAATGTATCTAAGCTTTCTCTTTGCCTTTCGTATTGAAAAGACTGACAGCGAATTATATTTTCACATTTATAGTCTCGGAATATCAGTTCTAATTCCTGTAGTAGAGACCTTTGCGTAGGTACTTTAGTAGGTATGAGTAAGTCATTTATAGAGGCACATTTTATTATTAAGTACTTCTTAATTATCACTACTTAATTATTTTCAAATAAATAAATGTAATATCTACTGCACCTATCCGGGTTCATGCAAGAATAATAAATAATAAAACTTAGTGTACTTAGCAATTTTACAAACATAAATTCCATTGTTATAATCTTTTTTGCATTATTTATTTTATCGCGGATTTGTTTTGTAATTTATCCAAAATATTAACATGTCTATTTAATCCACGGTCTCACTTGTAACAAATCATCACAAATGCAGAGTTGTCGAAATAAATGACCACCAAAATTACTCAAATTTTATTTATAATAATAAAATTGTAAAATATTCTTCAATATGACTATGAAATGTGGAATATCTATATGATTTATTGCCATAATTATTTAAATACTTAATGAAAATTAACATAAAATGACAATAGAGTAAGGTAGTTAATTTTTTTAGGTGCGATATTTTTTCCAATCTATGGAAATTCAGTCACGTAGCTCATTGGGGCTACAAGCTTTGTTCAATTTTGTGTAAAATACATTTTTATTTTCATATATTATCTAAATGGTTTAAAAATAAATCCGTTAGTAAATGCAACGTAAAATTATTCATTGATGGATCATAGAATTAATTTAAGAATATAATATTTTATTTTTCTGTACTTACCTACTTAATTACTTAAAAGTAATAGCTTCAGCTTTTAATAGATTATTATAAAGGTGAGGTTGTATTACTTAAAGAATATAATTTGTATGTTATATTGTGAACTTCTCATCCTCACACAAACTTTTATAGTTTACAGAGGATGGCTATTTGTGTATATAATTAATGTAAGTAATTACTTACATTAATTATATTAGTGTAAGTAATTAAATTAATGTTGTGAACAATAAAAATAAAACTTTTCGCATATTAACTATTATATAGCTTGGTCGATAAATTCAACCAAACGTTCAATATTTTTAAATACTTACCCCTCAAAACCTTCGATCATTTTTGACCTTTTATACCAACAAAGGAGGTTAATATTTTTTTCAGACAGACGGATAGAAGACAGGAGATATTAATAATTCGACGTGTATTTTTACAAAAGTTAAATTACTCGCATTCAATGCTAGTTAAGCAAATAGTCTTCAATTCCACTTATAAGTAATAACAAATTGGTCTGTAATTTTGTTTTAATCCGATAATAATAATACGAACCTACTCATGAGTTTTTACTTTTTGTGTTCAGCTCAAAATTACACAGGATTTTCTTTAATACAACAATTTTTTGCAGGTTAAAACTAACTTTTTTATATTTTTTTGTTCAAGCCAAATTATTATCATTGACTATGTAAATTTCCCTGCTTTACTATTCGATACGTGTAACTTAGACGTATAATTTCTTTCTAGGTTCTTTCCTGTCAGCAGTCTTCGACAAAATGGAAACAGCAGCACTAGTCTCCGTTCCATTCGATCTAATAGGGACTATGTTCTCTGGAATATATCTGAACTTGGGTAGCGCGTCCCGTTACATCTCGTGGCTCAAGTACGTGTCGGCATTCTACTACGGTGTTGAAACCATATCTATCATCCAATGGAACTCAATTGAGACTATTAACTGTGTTAGTATAAAGGGCATGCCCTGTATCAAAACGGGGGCAGATGTGTTACGGAGGTATGGATTTATGGAGGAGCATTTCTGGAGGAATTGCGTATGTTTGATGGTTATGTACTTTGTGGCGCATCTGATAGCGTTTATCATGGTCGTGAAAAGGAGTCGAGGCACGCCGGTGTATTAGGTTTTCAAATTGTAATGTAGGTATTTATTGTGTTCAAACGGTGCGTCCAAACTGTAATAAAACGTGTTTTGTAGCATGCTCTGGAACAGATGCACCTTAAATATAATAATTCTAATGAAAATTTAAATACTACTATGACACAAATCATTTTCTCAATGACTCTAATAAAAATATGTAAATAAAATATGGGTCTTCCTACTACGGTCTGCTGCACAGACCAAATTGCGACACTCAAAACTGGGTATCCATGTTTTATTCCTGGAATTGCAATAAATTGAAATTGAATTGAATTAAATATGTTTAAAGCTAGGCATCCACTGTGTTCGCAAATTTGTAGCCCTCCACGCTACTGACTAGTGTACAACCTAGGTACATACATTCCATCCGCTGCATAAAAAAATCGCACTTAAAATAATAAGCGTGATTTGCTAAATTAGATTGATATGATTGGACAGTCGGCCGCAGGCTCGGGTGTTCATTTTTTTTATAATTGGTTGATAACAATGCCTGGTGTCTAGTTAGTCTAAGGCTAAAAGCTTTCGCGAAAACTCCAAGCGGTGTCAGTTTTATCACGAGCGAGGAACAACCGTGACGATAGAGAATACTAGACGACTTTATTTGAGCACTTCGAAAGCATAGTGGAAAGCCAGCTTAAGAAAATTGTAAAACATGTTTAGGTACTTGTTCTATCAATGTTCAACCAAAAGATGTTTGTTAATTTTTTGATCCATTTGTGTATGTCTTTTGTTGAAAGTTATATTCAAATCTACATACAGTCCACCCTTATTGAGTTTCTTAGTTACCTACTTTTAATATGTAAGCGTTAAAAATATTTGTAAGCTTAAATTATGTTTGATTTTTCTGGTTATAAATCAAGTTATGATTTAACCTAGTTATGTTTTAGGTAGTCTGAACTATGTACATTGTACACGAGCCTAAAGGCGTGTTCAGGGCACTAGCGCCTGCGCAAATCTTTGGACTGTATTAAAAATACTTATTAGACAATTTTCATAAAATATAAGAAAACATACATTGAAGCTAAATAATGTTTTTTTAATCATATACAAGTTAGCCCTTGACAGTGATCTCACCTGGTGTTAAGTGATGATACTTTCTAAGATGGAAGTGGGCTAACTTGGGAGGGATATTTACTAAGGGGTAGTTACGAATTAAGTGTTTTTCAGCGCAATTATGTAAATTGTTATGTAACATAATTACAATCATTTCGGTATTTTTATACGAATAAAAATGAATTTATTAAAGCGTGGAGACTTTTATTTATTTACTTACCTGTTGTGGCGCCACAAAATCCTTATCTATTCTACTGGGTGTCGAATGATCTTGCATAGATTTAAAATGGATATATGCCATATTATAAAAAAAATCTATTAAAATAGTGGTATCGAGAGCAAAATTATAAAAGATTTTATTACTGAATCCTAAATGTCATTGATCTAAAGTTCAAAATAATAATTAGATATTAAAATAATTTATGACATATTTTAGTAATAAATTCTTCTATCTTATGTGTGAAAACCGCTGATGTACCTGCGCAGTAGGTGATTTATAGGTGAAAAGAAGTAAGTATGGGTAAAGATACGACGCAGGGAGATTCTACTTAGGTCACGAATTGGTTCGATTTTTTACTAAAGTTCCTTTCCCACAATAAAATATTGAAAAATCACCATTATTTCAGCTTTGCAAACATCTTCAAATATCACTTTTGCATCTTAGTTAAGACATCCTTGTAAAAACTTATAACCAATAATGAAGTAGTCATCACCGAAGAAGAAACATTATTCCTTCTAAAAGCTGTTGAGTGTCTTGCCGGATCTTTTTCAGTGGAAACTGCTTTCCGAACCAGTGGTAGAATCGCAGCTATAACATGATATACAATAAATAAATGTGAATTCATAGAATTATTGAAAGCTCTTTAGGAAGATTTTTAGGAAAATTGGCTTAAAAGGCTACATGATCTAAGAGTTTGATATTTGAAATAGACATAAAAATACCATAAAAAGATATATTCTATTATTTGTTGATCCGCTTTCCAAACAGATAATATATAATCATTAATCTGAGAATTAGCATAGCGATAAAAAGTGTTTTTACAGCCGAAATCAATTATTATTGACGACAATAAGGCTTATCGTAGAACAAGTTTCAAATCTAGGTTTCTGCATAACTACCTACATAATATTATCTTTTAATTAATAGTAATGTTTTGAGAGCTCGTGAGAGTTTTGAGGAGCTTTTCGTAGATCAAAATTAAAGTTTATAAAGCGGAATTTACATTACGAAATTAGTGGCACGAAATTAGTTTTACAACATTGCACGTGTAAACGTGTAATTGATGCACATTAACGAAATTAGACGTTTATACGTGCAATTGATAGTAAAACTAATGTCGTGAAACAAATTTCATGCCACTAATTTCGTAATATAAATTCCGCTTAATAATAGGTTACCTATTAGCGGATGCCTGGCATGCACTGCAACGCAAGTCACCTGCGATCATATGTATGTTGATGGTACTATGTCAGAAACCTTCACGCCAGATGGATAGAAGCATGTGCAGGTAGTTACTTTCTTCTTCTTCTTCTAGTGCCATCTCCTATCGGAGGTTGGCAATCATTAAGGCTAACTGGATCTTGTTCACCGCTGCTCTAAACAGTGACCTTGTACTCATGGTAACCACTGGCGAAGGTTTTTGAGCCAGGATGTTCGTCTACGGCCAGGTCTACGCCTGCCCTTTATTTTCCCTTGCATTATGAGCTGCAGCAGGTCATATTTTGAGTTGCGCATTATAATATGTCCCAGATATTCGAGCTTTCTCCTTTGCACACATTTGAGTACTTCAGTAGACTTCCCCATTCTCTGCAACACGGTGGTATTTCGAACACGATCTCTCCATGAGATTCACAACAGTCGTAGTTCGTAGTTACTTTGCGAAAGTCTATTATATGCAAGGAACTCCAAGCTTAATTCGCTATAATTTGCCAAAACAAACTAGTGCACAACAGCACAACGCATGCTACTCATTGACAGATTTGTTTGTTTTGCCGGGTTATAGTGAATTGAGTTTGTATTTCAAGCAAGTGTCAATAACAACTACACAAAGTTATATTGTAAAAGTTTATTTGAATATATAAATATGATGATAATATTTCAGCTGCTATCATTTATCACTTTGTTTTAAATTGTTGATGGTTTAAAAGGTTCACAAATAGCAAAACCTGCTTTATGTCCAGTTTACACAAGTAATGCAAAGTAACTTGGTAACCTTACAATGATTTAGCTCAGAATACATAATAGTGGTAGCATTTTGGGAAAAAGCACTTCCTCAAAATTTGCTGAGAGCTCTTAGGTCATCAAAAGAACACTATTTTCGATTAGGCATAAAATAAAAGTCAACGCACGTCGAAAGTGGAATAAACAAATAATTTTGCATTAATTTCGTCTTAAAAAGTTAATTAATTAGCTGTAGATAGTGCTAACTTTGAAAAACGTATCTATTTAATTGAATTTAAGATAATTCTATTTGAAATAGGAGGTCTAATATTTTACTAGACATCGAATTTCTAAAACAAGTTATTTAGATCAAGGAAATTAAGTGGTATCATCAACAGAAGCAGATACAATTTTATTGAGACTTGTGAACATTACAGATAAGTACTAAGTAAACGCACTGAATAGATTTAGTTGAAATTAATATACATAATTTGTTTTCGTTATAACTAATACCACCTGCTCCTAAATAGTGGTGACCCCCCATGGACTTGGAGTAGCTAGATGTCGCATCATCATCATCATCGTTGTCAACCGAAAAACGTCAACAGCAGCTGGACATGGGTCTCTTGTAGGGTTTTCCATGGTCTCCCCCCCCCCCCCCTCCCGTCCTCTTCCCCAGAAGCCAGTTAGCTATCCAGCCAGGCAATTGTGGAGGGAGGGTATATGGGACTCGCTGGCTTAGAGGCGACCGGAATACCTACTAAACTCCATTGGCGACTGGGTCACAGGAACACCAACAAGCACGGGAAGCAATCAACCGCGACCCAGCCAGCGACGTCCGCCGAGGACCCCCTCGCGAGGTCCCCTATCTGCGCGTCTGAGACGCACCAATGAAATGCGTCTCCCGACCCGGGGACTCAACGGGCGACAACCATCGATGTAGACAACGAACCGATCGCCCGGAGCCCTCGCCAGGGCGTCAGGCGACGATGCCACCCACGTCGCCTGCGTCCCGTCCTTCGCTTTCATCCACTGTGCCCTCTGCTAGTAGAGGGATACGCAGAGAAACCTCCCCGCGTATCAATGTCCCCGAAGAGAAATTATTTACCATATTACCGGGGTGCACCGGCCCGAATACTGCTCTTCCCCTTGGACGACTCCAAAAGAGACCAGCAGCACCCAGGCACACCTAGTGGAAGGTCTTTCACCACTGTGCTTTCCGGTGCAAAGTCGCCATTCTAGCACCATGGGACCCCAACGTCTGTCGGTTTTTCGACGTGATTTGAAATACCTACTAGGCATAACATTGTCGTCAAAGGTTAAATAATATTAATATTAATACGTTACATAAATAATTTAATTAATCCGGTTCCACGCTTCATGGTTCCCACAGATGGGTAATCTATGTTTTCTTACCATTAGTAGATAATCTGCGATTTTGTACTAATCTTCGAATAGTAAGATATTCAATAAATGAGAGCTTCTCACATTTTAATTTTAAATGATTCCTAAAACCATTTAAATTTGCATTATAACACGTCAATTTCAGTAGGTAAAGCAATAAAATTCGTTGAAGAAAATATAATTTATTTTATTGATGTTATCATACTTGTAACGTGGTCCGTAGAACACGCGTAGCTTATTTTTTTAGCTATGTAACCAGAATATTTTTTACTCTCTGTATGTTGTATTGTATCTTAAGTAATTTCTGAGGGTTATAACCCGTTCTATTAATTGGAAATAATGGTGAACGTTCTTGTGAAATAATGTGGTGGGCTGAAATCTATAGAGCGGACTTTGCTTAGATTTAGATGGCTAAAACGAGACAGATTTATACCAGCAATATAAAGCTGTTTCGTTTTAACCTACGTCTCGACTTTGAGACACGCCAGATTTTGACTCTTCGGTTAAGATCGTTTTATTATCGATGTAATTATAGTAATAGTAATAGTTTATAGTAAATACCTACCAGACTTGTTATCTACCCGAAGTAGCTTCATAATACCAGACGTGTTGTACTGATACGATGGGTATTTACGACTATGCCGGCCCGAAACGACGATCACCCCGATTCCACGCAGTCTTATTCTGTCCTACACCTTGAGTTTATGTAAAGCGCGAAGGCGAAGGTGGTGCGAAGAGGGGAAGTGGCGAGCAAAACGAGCCAGCGACAACCGTAGCGAAACGAAGGTGAAGCTCAATGAAGGGACGACGAAGCGAGTCGTCTAGTGTAGCCCACACAAAATAGGTACATTATTGGTAGCCCATTTAAAACGCGCGATTGATAGGTCAAATCAGGTAAAGTTTTCTCCAATTAAATTATAAATTCCTATTATAAGTATAGAATGTTACAGCTGTACTCACGTATTTAGTCGATGTAAGCTCGACTAGTTTCTAACCGGGGTCCTTTTTCATTGGGATTTTGCATAGGATTTAAACATTAAAATATAAATTTCTAAATCCAATTCGAACCCAGGACTTTCCACATAGCCACATTGGGTAAAACCATAGTGCAAGGAATGATAGAAATATCTTCAAAATGCAAGAAAAATAAGTATGAATATGAATGAATATTAGGTAAAAGCTTGTTTAGTTCAAGGCAAATTTCACAAAAGTTCACAAAAATATAATGTTAAAGCCTTGTAATTTTATTATTATTCATAGGTAGATAGTATATTTACTGCTGCATAAATTACATAAACGGCATATTTGTATGATAAAATTAACACAATTTTTGTTTTTATTCAACTTTCATCTTCGCAGGTGGCTGACCTTTTTATATGCGATTTCATTCTAGACATAATTTTCAAATAAATATTTGAAAAACGTCTTTATGAAGCTTATTTAAATATTTAAGTGGGTCAAAAGACTTTATTTACTAACAAAATAAAACGGATTTGTGAGAAAAACTACGATAAGTGCCAAGTGCACTTATCGTAGTTGTAGTACTTAACCCAGTGGAGAACAGTGCCTGTGGGCAATGGGTAATGAAGTCACAGGTTTCAAAGTGAGTAGCAGCCTGCAAAAGTTTTCGTTTGGAATATGATCCGTCTAGTGCGCAACTCATGGAGATAGGTTATCATAAATTTTTTATTAAAAAAATCCTAATAAGCAAAGCCTTTATTTTCCTCTCGTTTCAATCCACAGAAGCCTAGCACACTCCACACAAGAGTAACAAATAAAATTCCTAAGCTGTCTTCAAGTATGAAGTTATCCGAGTACCCATTCTCCATCAGCACCGCAGCACCGTTGCTTAGACAAGTTGAAGTTGTATTGTAAGGACAATCTGTAACAATAAAATATAGAGACTTAGGTACTTATAATTACGCTTAATTGGAGGGGAAAGGAGAATATTAAGTCAGTCAGTCAGTCAATCAAAAAAAATTCTACTCAATTTCAGTTCAATTTCAGGCAGTTTTGTTTGGAAATGAAATTTGTACTTAGATTTGTTAGATTTGTACTGGCCCAAAAAAGTTTATATTAAAAAAAGTATTGTCAACAAATACTAACTTAAGAATTAATTCAAGATTATATAAATGGCGCCAAAATAAATACTAGGCAGCTATCCAATTATCTACAGGAACATAGTTGAGAGACAAGTCTCAGAAGTCGGCTGTTAGTAGTTGACATGTCTATAGATGCTAGACTAGATATTTATTAGAATTTTGTGCAAATATATCCGATAAATCTTTGATAAAGATCAATGCTTATCAGTCCGATCGGGGACTATCAGCGAAAGGTACATTTTTATAAGGTAGCTTATCTTTATAGCTGATTGGACAAGTGATCTCTGAGACTCTGACGCAACCGTGAGAATACCCACCTCCGGATTCGTACTGAATATGTCAGAGTTCGTTTGCTAGTGTGTCAATCTACTTTGTTATTACTCACTAGCTGATGCCCGCGACTTCGTTCGCGTGGATGTGGGTTTTTTAAAATTCCCGTGGGAACTCTTTGATTTTCCGGGATAAAAAATAGCCTATGTGCTAATCCAGGATATTATCTATCTCCAATCCGAATTTCAGCCAAATCCGTCCAGTGGTTTTTGCGTGTAGGAGTAACAAACATACACACACACACACACACACACACACACACACACATACAAACTTTCGCCTTTATAATATTAGTGTGATTTCGTATGCATACCTACCTACAGTTAGGTAAGTATTAGGTTTGATACTAAAAAGATAGGTAAAATTAATGTCATTAAAATAATCTATATATAATAGGAAAAGCTGTGTGACAAACTGACTGATTGACTGATTCATCAACGCACAGTCATAGCATAGGTATCGCTCAAACCACTCTGTCTGTCTGCTACGTTTTCACGGCCCAACCGCTGAACCGATTTTAATGAAATTTGGCACAGACTTGGGATACATCCCGGGCAAGGACATAGGCTATTTTTTATCCCGGAAAATCAACGAGTTCCTACGGGATTTTTAAAACCGTAATCCACGCGGGCGAAGCCGCGGGCATTGTCTAGTCGTAAGGAAACCTTAATAAATAATTAAGTCACAACTTCATAATTGTAATTAAGTGTCTACACTGGTATCGGGTGTTAACTAGTTATTATTTTTAGTCACAAAGACATTCGTTTTATTAGGGTCCCGTACCTCAAAAAGAAAAAAGGAACTCTTATAGGATCACTTCGTTTTCTGTCTGAAATTTAGCAGGTAGGTCTTATAGCACAAGCAAAGGACAAGTGTAAATTAAAAATTTATAACACCCCCGACAAGTGAAGGTTACAGTAACTAGAAAAGAGCTGATAACTTTCAAACGGCTGAACCAATTTTTTTGGATTATAGCTAAGAACACTTTCGATCAAGCCACCTTTCAAACAAAAAAAAACTAAATTAAAATCGGTTCACTAGTTTAGGAGCTACGATGCCACAGACAGATACACAGATACACACGTCAAACTTATAACACCCCTCTTTTTGGGTCGGGGGTTAAAAACATCCCAAAACCGTGAATTTGTGGTCACATAACAAAAAAATAAAATCCGAAAGTGTTAATGAAAAATAACTAGTTTAATTAAATCACATGTAGACGGCGCTGTCCGTCATTAACTTGCAGTGTTGCATATAAAAGTGTTATATCTTCTACGATGGTACGGAAGTAACGGAACCCTACGTGTGCGAGTCCGACTCACACGTGACCGGTTTAATTTAGTGCTGGTAAACTGACAGGTGTATATTTTTAGATACAACACCTGTCAGTTTACAAGCACTAAATTAAACACGTCAGTCAAAATACTTTTATATTTTGACTAAGTATGATTGTAATTGAGATTTCACTGTGTGTTTTGATAACTCAAATATGTACGTTAATTAAACACTTGTTTTTTATTTATTTCTTTTTTCATGGATAGCTGTATTAGTTAGAGACCTGTATAAAGAACCCATAACAATGCATCGATAACAACTGTGTGTTATTGATATTTGCAAAATGTATGGCCGAAAGCACATAGTTGCCTACATCCATGTTAATTTTCGGTCATTGTCAAGTATGCCCTTATACCTGTGCTATAGCCCAAAATCCTTCATCATCGTCATCATCAACCGATAGACGTCCACTACTGGACATAGATGTATCTCAAGTAATCTATAATATATAATAATACATAATATAATATAATCTAAGCCATAGTCTGCCACGCTGGCATGCAGGTTTCGTCACAATGTTTTCCTTCACCGTTAAAGCAAGTGATATTTAATTGGTGCCCAAGATCGGACCCCCGATCTCCCAAAAGGTTGACGTTTTAACCACTATAGGCTATCACCGCTCTATAAATGAAAAGTAAATCTCGAAACACACAAACGCTCACCCTGCGCACTCCAATGTAAAAAATTTGTCTTTTTTTTGTTCAAATACAAGTTAGCCTTTGACTGCGATCTTACCTGGTGGTAAGTGATGATGCAGTTTTAGATGGAAGCGGGCATACCTGGAAGGGCTCCAGTAAGGGCTCCTGGAAGGCGTTCATCACTCATTATATCCGTTGATATGAAGATAGTACCTGTACTTTTGTTATGAAGTGAAGTAGAAAGTAGCGGATTGGAGCGGAGCGGAGTGGAATAAAAATATAATAGATTGAGATAAGGAATTATCGCTTACCGATGTGATCAATCTGTCTCCAATAGATGTTACTAATCGCGTCCATGCCGTAGTAGAAATGTGAGAAGTATTTCAAGGGGTACAGCCAGACGGGCAGTGAAGATATCCTGAGGAATGCTCCAGACATCAGGAATAGGGGCAAGTCAGCGCAGGGCATCACGTCGCCCATTATGCCCGTAGAGATGAAGATGGCGCCCATGCCGAGACCTACAAAAATATACAATTTTATGCTAGAAACAGCATCAGAATTAGTTGAAACAAATGATGCGGATGTCACTGCTGATATTATACATGCGAAAGTATGTTCGTTTGCTGGTTTATTGGTTTGTTGATTTGTCCTTCAATCACGTTGCAACGGAGCAACGGACCATAGTGATTTTTTGCGTAAATATAGTTAAAGACTCGGAGGGTTACATAGGCAACTTTTGATTCCGGAAAATTAAAGATTCCCATGGGACTTTTAAAAACCAATCCACGCGGACGATGTCGCGGGCATCAGCTAGTGTAAATTCGAAAGTGTGTTCTTGTGTTGGTTTTTCATCGGATTTTTTTCCTTTACTTGTGCTGTAAGACCTACCTACCTGCCAAAATTCATGATTCTAGGTCAACGGTAGGTTTTTTTTGACAGATACGACAGACGGACAAACGGACAGACAGACAGACAGACAACAAAGTGATCCTATAAGGGTTCCGTTTTTCCTTTTGAGGTACGGAACCCTTAAAATTATGGTGGATGGACGAAGTCACGGTTACCATCTAGTGAAGGATAAAAAAGAGTGAGTCCGACTTCCGGATAAACATAGGACACTAACTACTTCACTTCTTCGTTCTGGACTTACCGCCCGATTACTCTGTCAAGAAGGCCGTATCGAACCTCGGTGCCTACATCTTTACACTGTGGTCATCTACCCTATACGTAGTAAAGACTATTATTTTTTTTTATTCTAATATTTTAAGGGGCTTTTATAGGTGTCCTATATGCCAGCCCCATCGGTACAATCTAAATTAAAATTAAACTAGGTATATACCTAAAACTACAACAATTTGAGAGAATCACTAACAAATTCATACACTTTCATTGCCGAAACGCTCAAAGGTTTGTTTAAAATACAGTTGAAAATACCAATATTCATAAAATTTAAATTTAGTTCACACATTAGTGTTTCTCTCAAATTGTGATTCCGAACACATGCCAGTAGCAAGTGTGAGACATAAGTAAAGACTTGGATGCAGCTTACTTACCATAAGCAGTAGACGCAACAGACGTGGCGACCAGGGCAGCAGCAATCTGCAGTGATGTGAAGAAATGATCCGGCAGATCAACCATGAGCGTTGCAATTGCTACGTACGTGAGAGACCATGCCACACCACGCGGCATCTGTTGTAACGAAAATACTTACTTTTTCCCAAAAAAAAAAAAAACTCTCAAATCCATCGATTTACTATTATTTTTGTGGATCGATGCTCAAATCATATGAATAAGTAGGTTTAGGTAATAAACAAGGGGACGTCTAGCTGTTCAGCGCGGCAATGCAGCCAGTATTCAATCATGGCACCAAATCTACGTGATGGGTCATGGGTGTGATTTGTACAGCAGGTAATTGGGGTAAAGTAAGCTAAGGGTCTGTTTCATCACGGCCAGATAAACTTTAGATTCCCAATACAAAAACAGTCATAACGTCGTATTTTTCAATTCAATTTATTCATTAGATAAGGTTTATCTGGAGATTGTCAATCAGGCCCTTAAGTCAAGGCTTTTATTGTAACATTTTCTAAACAAAAGCAATATTCCTTTGACATACATCAATCTTTTTAAGGGTGTTATTCAAATGTTGGATCAACACATTCCGAAAAGGCTGGCATTGGCGGTTATTCAGCCTATGTACCTATCTCATCACTCATTAATATTTACACCACTAGACTGCATTCATATATAGGCTGATATCTATAGAGTGTGCTTTAACTTGTTCATACTTGAGAAGCTAGAATGAGACACATAAATCTGCCTCGTTTAACTTTCGAAAAAAGCCCATGGTATTTTCCTAGGTGGCCTCACCTGACCTTGGCCGTACGCTGGTCGTACGTGTTCTACAAAAAAATCGAGTGGGACTCGCACACGGAGGGTTCCGTACCATCGCACACGAAATAACACTTTTTAATTTTTTAAAATAGAATATTATAGAATAGACATTTTATAAAAAATTCAATTCTTTGCCTATTAGGGTTCACGCACGTTCACGAGATACGAGTACATCCCCAGACATAAATAGACGGGTGGACGGACAGACGGACGGATGGATGGACGGACGGATGGACGGACAGATGGACGGACGGATGGGCGGACGTACGGACAGCAGAGTCTTAGTAATAGGGTCCCGCTGGCACCCTTCGTATACGAAACCCTAAAAACAACCTTTTCTTCCCCCCGCTGCCTAATATACACTGTCAGGAAACAGATAATGATCTCTCGCTTCACACACACAAACGTTGATATATTTTACTGCGTCTGGACGAGTTCTGTTAATTCTACTGTCTATGGTTGTTCCTACAGCTACCATGTCGGCGCGCGGCGGTCGTAAAGAATAAAGGGTCAACTACAATTTAAATTAACTTCGAAATAGTATACTTACTTAGGATATATTTGGGAAAAAGTCTTTTCTCGCGAATATAAAGACAACTACACTTATTTTTCAAGAAATTAACGGTTATCAACTGCTGACCGTAACGATCTTTGTTCCATAAAATAAAATATAATAAAACAAATAAATTGGAAAGTTTTAACAAAATCTCATAACAATAACACTGTTTCCCGGTTCCATGAATATCAAAGATAATCATCATAGATTGCAACAAAGATAATAATCTATTTATGTACGCTTTTGCATAAAATATATTTATCATATTTTATTGCACAGAATCTGCAGATAATTAACAATTCAGATTTACTGATTTGAATCATAATGGTGGCAAGAGAGTTATAAAAATCTGTTTTCATATGCAAGTCTATACTTTTAATTTGCTGATTTCGATCTCTAGAATAAGATATGCCTATTTATCTATTTTAAGATGCTTATCTTTATATTTATGTGACCTGCCCAAAATCAATTTTGTGATTGTTATTGCATTGAACATAACAATTCAATAACCAGTAGGCTATATTGTGGGAATATGACATCAAGTTGCACGAAGCTTGTGCCAGGAGTGGGTACAACAATAGTGCAACGGGTAGGATTTGAACCACCGATATTCCGGATTTCAGTCAGCTTCTTAACCATTGAGCTATTGAGGCTTCAAAGTTATAACCTTCTGATACATTTCGTTTAGATAAAATATGACTTACTAAGCTCAAAAATCTGCTGACGTAGAAGGCGGATGCGCTATACACTCCCACCTCTCGTCTGAACAGTATCAGATCACTGTCGAACGCGTATAGAGCATTGTAGGACACGCTGAAGGACACTTCTGAACACATGAGCCAGAGGAAGCCGCGCAGATCCTGCACTCCTCGCTGGGTAGTGCCTGATATACCTACGTAGCATGTTCCTATTATAACTGCTGATATGATCTGAAACAATATAGTATTGCAATCATATTTGGAAACCTAATAAATTAAATAATTAAACAATAACATAATTAGTATTTTTAACCCCCGACCCAAAAAGAGGGGTGTTATAAGTTTAACGTGTGTATCAGTGTATCTGTCTGTGGCATCGTAGCTCCTAAACTAATGAACTGATTTTAATTTAGTTGTTTGAAAGGTGACTTGATCGAGAGTGTTCTTAGAAACATTCCAAGAAAATTGGTTCAGCCGTTTGAAAGTTATCAGCTCTTTTCTAGTTACTGTAACCTTCACTTGTCGGGGGTGTTATAAATTTTTAATTTATTGTTGTATACTTGTTATTTTATTAAAAAAAAAAAACGAAACAAAAATTATTATTATTCGATGAAAATAAATTGAGTTGAAAACAAAATTATGAGAGAAAATGGTTGAAAAAATAAAATAAAAACTTCTACTGCCTACAAAGCCTAAGCAAAGTATCGACCTAATTGACGTGATTTCTAACTATTCCGAAGAAAATATAAAAAAATTGACTTCATACTTTGATGTAACATTTTTTACACCGTTATTACTGTTATCTTCCAAAATCTTCCAAAGCCACCATGATCCAAACTTCAGAGTCGCTGATCGTTCCTCCCTGTGTTGAGGACAATACGCAGACATCTTCAGCTTTTATAAAATAACGTAGGTCTAGCACGCGCTCGCTCTATCTCTATATAACTTACCTATTCTGGCTTGACATTTTTATACATCCGCGAATATTTAATCAAATTGACTGATAGAATTTTTAGTGCAACTAAACAGCATCCTAATTTATTGCATCCACATAACTATGCAAATTATTCCGTCACTAAAATACTTATAACGCCAAAAGTGATTCATGGAATGGCCTAGTATATTAATAACAAATATGGTCTAATGTAATAATATGTTCCTACCTACGTGAGAATACCAAATATCTTAGGTATTTGAACTGACAAATAAATAAAATCTATAGTGACATAAAAAATAATCGAGTTGGAATTTAATTATTTTAATTGAAATTTAATTTATTCTTCATCTGCTGCTAGTTTGATCGGTAAACAATGATGTCAACTAATATCTATAGATGTATTTAAATGGAAAACATTACATTTACTTATAGTAGAGTGTAACAAATTAGAAAATAATAACAATTGTATTTTAATTTGTGTGTGTTTGTTTGTGTGTGTTATTTACATGATAATTAAAATAAACGTCATTAAAAACATTATTTCATTAAATGTAGTTTATACTCACTGTGCACAGAAATAATTGAAAAAGATAATTTTTGATGTCTCTTCTGAATGTAAGTGCGGATCGCCATAGTAAGAGATGCACTTGTCGCAACCAAAACCTTTGGTGCCTGAAAAACAAAATCAATATACAGGGTGTAATCTAATGCTAGCAAAAACGAAGACAGATGATAAGTACTGATGATTACTGATAGGATACCACAAAAAAAAAAATCAAAAAATCCGCAAATAATTCCTGTATTTTTAAAAGTTTCCAAGTTTACCCTCATGGTAAGTGTTGATGCAATCTAAGATGAAGCGGGCTAACCTGGAAGGGGTATGATTTTTGCTAAACCCATACCCCTAATCGGTTTCTGTGCGGTATAATTCGGAAAAATCGCTTTGGGTGTACCGGTTTGCCGGTGAAGTGGTACATAATTACGGCCAGAGCCGACTGAAGATACAGTGCCCAGCAGAAAATATTGCACATCGAACTTTCGAAAGAGGTAACGGTTTTGTAGAACGTTGTCTCTGTCGTTGAGACCGACAAAACGTCACATGGGTAAGCGTGACAGAGACAACGCTCTACGAAGCTGAAATCTCTTTCTAAAGCTCGATGTACATACAGTCTTTCCTGCTGGATGCTATATTTAAGAAATTATTTTCCAAATTGCCCCTGCCGGTAATCAATCCCAAGACGTCATGCTTAATTAACCACAGCGCTCCATATTGCACCAAAAAGTCTTAGAAAAGGAGATTTATATATTTTCACCATCCAAATTAATTATGTATGTACAATGTACATATTTATTAAGTATGTGCGAAGTATGTTATCTTCTCATACACTGATTTCAATACTGTACTGGTTGAGATAACTTGTTCATGATATTATTTGACAAATAATTATCATCTACGACTCAAGCAAAAACAACAATAAAAAATTCTGTGACAGGCATGTGGGTTGTAATAAATTACTTGACCATACTCGTAGGTACTTACTCGTATTAAAATTTAAACCTGTACCAAAAATTACATTGCATCTGCTTGCATCATAATTTGACTTGAATAACAATTTTGAATAATAATAATTAATTAAGTAGTTATACATAAATTGCTAATGTTGTATTAATAAACTTACCCACGACTTCGTCCGCGTGGTTTTAGTTGTAATACATTGCAAACTTTAAAAAAAACAGGAATTTTTTTTTCGCGTTTTTTTGTTTGGATCAGTTATCATCAGTAGGCACTATCACCTGTCTTCGTTTTCGCTAGCGTTCTACTTACACCCTGTATGTTATGGACTAGTATGGAATCTAAACCTTTCTAGTCCTGCCTATAGTATTTAGTAGTAGTATAACCTATCTATAGAAAAACTATATAATATTAAAATTAGTTATTATTTTTAAATAGTATTGACTATAGATAGGTGAAAATTGCATTGAAATCCACCGAGGTACATAAGTTACCTCCTAACATGCTCCTAACGTGTATTGTAATAATTAGAGACACAGTTTTCCTCGTCCTTTACCAATGCCGGAGGCGGACATAATAATATAGGTGCATATAAAACACACAATATAGTGTGAACACATTTTTTGTTCAAATTAGTAGCCAGGTAGGTAATCATTTATTCGGATTGCCTCAGGAAGTAGGCACAACGACCTTTTAATAGTTGCAAGAAAAAATATGTTGTGCAATAAGTACCTATACTATAATAAACAGTTTGGTACCTGTATAAAAAATTACATCTTTTAACAATTTTGCATAAGAAAATATTCAAGCCTTGAAATAACAAAAAATACTTAAGTAGGTGTTTACTAGATAATTCGTAAGCAAAAGAAGCAGACCTATAAAATAAATAATTTAAAGGGCCCAACACACCTGGCCCGGCGTGGTCTTGTCACTAATAAGACCGCGTCGCCATGTCATGTTATCCGGTAGGTTCGCCTGACAGCTTAGCTTTACATAGTTATTAAAACCCCCGACCCAAAAAGAGGGGTGTTATAATTTTGACGTGTATATCTGTCTGTGGCATCGTAGCTCTTAAACTAATGAACCGATTTTAATTTAGTTTCTTTTCTTTGAAAGGTGGCTTGATCGAGAGTGTTCTTAGCTATAATCCAAGAAAATCGATTCAGCCGTTTGAAAGTTATCAGCTCTTTTCTAGTTACTGTAACCTTCACTTGTCGGGGGTGTTATGAATTTTTAATTTACATTTTGAAATCAATAAAATATTATAATTATAATGTCTAAACCGACGGGCCAAAATATAATTAATTTGGTACAAAAAATCCACTGACTTCACCATTGACGCTGGGTCACTAACCGTATCTACATGGGCCTCATAAAAAAGCTGGTGATGGAGTGAGCACGGAGTTTCTCTACGTGTAAATCAAAAGTGAGGGGATCCTAGAAGAACCGTAGTAACGGACATAGCTTAAACGACGTGGCAATGGGATACTTAGGCAGAATTTGATGAACCGATAGACCTTAGGGTCCCCCAAGGTGTTGGAATAGCGACCTCGCATCTGTAAGGAGAGTGTTGGTGACTTCCCACTAGGTGGACGGACAACAGTTGCAGGAGCCGCTGGATTTACCACCAGGACCACGGCAGACTTATTGCTCTAAGGAGTCCCTACAATAGACTTATATCCATCTGAGGACATCCATCGGTTGCCGAAGAAAAATAGACCATTCATGAAACCCGCCTGGTAGCCTGTGCAGGTCTTCCCCACGCGAGCTTAATTGTTTTCAAAATATAAGCCCAGCGTTCAAACTCAAGGCCGACAAGTTTAGTGTGTGGTGTCCCTTAAGTAGTTGGTACGATGAACTATTCGAATCACCGAATAAAACGTTGTGCAATAAAACAGTCGCCCTTCTAGAGGCCTTTTTTATAGACCATAAAAAAGTACGATACCTTTTATATCGAAAAACCAACGGCATATGCAGATGAGCCTTCAGAAAACAAGATTAGGATATATAGGAAAAAACAAATTGATTATCCAAAGCAACTACTTCTAGTAGCCCTTTGGCAATATGTCGTAAAGATAATAATCCGTGTAACTTCGTTATGGAAATGGTCGTAACGAAATAGTCATAAGAAAACTGGTTTAGTCACGAGAAATAAAAAAAATTCATTCATGCGGATTGCCGCAGTTTCTTTTAGAGAATACTAATTAGTCATGTATAACAAATTGTTTTATCGTATTTTCATTAATTCAAATGTTTCGATGTCAGGGCGTTTGTTAGATTTGGTAAAGAACTAGATGGCGCCCGTCACTGCGTGTGCAGATATAGGTTTTTTACAAATCCTGCGGGAACTCTTTGATTTTCCGAGACAATAATTAGATTATGTGTTAATTCAAGGTATAAGCTATCTCCACTCCAAATTTTAGCCAATTTCGTTTACTTATTCTAGGCTGAGAAGTAACAAACATCCAAACTTTCACGTTTATAATAGTACTAGATCATGCTCGCAGCTTCGTCCGCGCGTATTTAGGCTTCTCAAAATCTCGTGGGAACTCTTTGATTTTTCTGGAAAAAAAAGTAGCCTGTGTGTTTATCCAGGGTATAATCTATCTCCATTCCAAAGGTAAATGCGCATAATCTGACCCGCTTTGACAAAAGTGGCGGAGATGAACCAAATTATTTTTAATTCAAAGATGATACTTTTCCGTATAATATACATATACGAGTGCAAACATTTAATTCAAATTCATGGGGAAAAAATTATTAAACATTGAAAAGAGTATTTAAATCAATTTTTTTCTTTCACAAACGCACACAGAGACTTCCCGCCTTAATAATAATTATAGTGTGATTAAAATTCAAGCTTTTAATTATAAGAGATAAAAATTCGTCTAGCTATTTATATAAATATACAAATATAGCCCAACGTTTAATTAGACAAATTCCATTCAAATGTGATGACATCTTTGGCTCAAGCTAATAAATTACTAGTTAGAACTAAAAGCCTAGTATTTATTTTATCTCAATCACAAACCTAATGGACTTGTAAAAAGCCACCACACCCACAACTTTTCATTTATTTTACGGTATTTTAATAAGTTATATCTAGGTTTTGTTTGAAACCGTTGAGTTAAAGGCCGTAGAGATGAAGACTTCATACATTAGGTATTAAGTACTACCACAGATACTACTAAGCAGCGAAATGCACACGTATGCATTTCGCTGCTTAGCAGCAAAGCAGGTGGAGTGGAGCTGAGACGCGGCATTTTTCATGATAACAAGTTAAACTAACCTTCATTTTCTTAGGGGGCAAAAGTGCCGGTACGCGGTTCGTACAGATATTCCGCATGTCCTTTGAGTCTCCTAATTTTTTTTATATTCACCATTCAGTAAACTAACATTTAAAAAATGGCAGTCAGGGGACTGCCAACAGAAGTGAAACTTAAAAAACTATGAAGCAACGGTGGTTTTTTTTTTGTATTTTAAAATTAATTGTACTTAGTTTAAATTTAATTAAATTACATAACTTGTAAATAAAACAATTAATATTAGTTTAGTTTTTACAGCTATCTACCAGTTTCTACCAGTTCCAAAATCGCCCAACGCACCTAAAGAAGCTTTCAATTAAATAAACCGAGTTTAAACTGTTATCAAAAAGATTCGACACTTAAGTACTCCTCTTTATGCGCTGCCCTAAATTATTAAAATTAACGATGAATATTTTAAAATGTTTATTTAAAAAATATTTCTGTAGATTTGTTCGCCTTTCCTTTTGTTCGCCAGTTTGGTTTTAGAGGGATAATCCTACCTCTAGTATATGGTACCTAACTCTCTGTTTTAAACTATGTAAATATATAATATCACTTAGTCTAGCCAATAAATTCGTAGATTTTATGTTTATTCAACAATTTTTATTAGTGTTTTCTGTTCAGGTATTGTTATACCTAAATAGGTATTACTTAAAAGCTTGCAACGGAAGTCTTATCTTTTCTCTTAATAAAATATGTAAATACTTGAAATATAAAAAGTTTACAGCTCTTGTTATCTAGTGATTTCATTAAATAATAAATCTTTACGACTGCTAACTCGAAAATTATTTAATTAAATTACACCTTGTGTGATATTTTTTTTTTTAGCTTATATTAACATTTTTACTACTTAAAATAACTCTCCTTGGACTGAAGGTACCCCAAATGTCCTTCGCCAGGTAGTTTATAACCATACAAATACAATCTACAACTTGAACAGCCTAGCCGGCTAAATTACACACACAAACACAGTTAAAATCGGCTAAATGTCAAAAAATAGTATCAAGTATCGATTAACGTAAAATAACAGCTATAGTGTGATGATCGTAATCACCTCTGATTGGCCTACACTTGCTCACTATTTGGCTATAAATTACAATGCATTGTTGCAACGAGAATACCATAAACTCGGCCAACTACAACAAATTGCCTTACCAGAGTCTTGCTATTATGTAGATTGGTTCAGTTATAGGAACGGCAATTATTTATGATAGATTTTTTAATATCTTTATTTCAACGGTACTTTTATCCAACGCAGATAAAGCTGGTACTTGTCTAAATATTTGCCATCAAACATTATAATTCAATAGTTATCCACCTATTACAGCAACGACTATATTTGTAAAACTGACAGCCAAAGCTAACGTCTCATGGACACGATTCAGTTAAGTAAAATTCGGCTTTAAAAAGTCGTAATGTAACAATGTAAACGGGTTACGTGTATGATAGATGCGCGCGCGTCGCCACAGACCCGCTTTCGTCGCCCTCGTCCGACTGGTCACAGTTATTTTCCAAAACCTTTTCATAATCGTTACTTGACTCGGAGACGGCCTTGATGTAGAACTCGGCCGGATTATAGTTTTTGGGGCATCGCAGGTTGAATCTGTAAACGGATCAAAGATTAATTGGTGCTTAAGCCAATTATGTAAAACGCAAGATTGTCTAGTATTCGTTTCGTGCATAGCTCGACGTTTTTGAGTTCATTCAACTTAATTCGACTGTACCTACGCAACAAAGCCACATGAGGTGACAAAGCTGCGATCATGTTTATATATTAGATTCTAATGACATTTGGTGACTTTTCGCTTACAATTTCAGTTTTTATCTTTTGCTTTTTCACTTCTTTATAAGTCAGAATGTTATATATCATAACTCATCACCAGCCCACTACTAAACACGGGTCTCCTCTCAGAATGAGAGGACCATAGTTAAAAATATATTAGGTATTAAAAAAAAACACCAAAAGCTGTACACTTCTTATATTCTACCAGCCACAGATATTAGTTTCTAGAAAATGTCTGCAAAATTTCATGGACTTTGGTTGCTTAATATTCAAATGAAATTGGAACTAGGATTGTATGAAACGAGTGACGGAGAGAGCCCTGTTAACGACAATAATTGACGTATAGGTATATGTATCTTCATAAGAACCATTTACAAAGGTCCCTACGTTACAAATGTACCAATTGAAAAATTCTGTCTGTGGCTATTTAGGTCTATAATCATAATCATAAACACGTCTAGTCGGTGAGTCGATCGATAAATTGCTTCAAAGATTGATAATAAGCCTTAATTATCTGTGTTGAATGGTTATACTCTTAGATCCCCAACTATCTTATAAAGTATCTTGTAGAATCTTTAGATGTATGATTATAGGTTCCTTCTAGGAATAACGGACCTTCGTACCGTAGGGACTGCGCAGCCTTAATCTATGATTACCGAACCCAAACTAGGTATAATAGCATGTTAGCTCATTGGGTATTTTGATTTTTTACAAAATTTAACAAATTATTGGTGGAAGCGTTATTTTAAAAGTAACCCATCCCTGACTGTTCAATCTTATGTGCGTTCTAAGCATTGAAGTATAACCTTTTTTTTTTGTTGTACCCTGTACTGTTGTGTGAAGTATAACCTGCTTTAACTGTGAAAGAAAACAACCTGAGAAAATCTGAATGCCAGAGAGTTCTCCACAATGTGTTCAAAGGTCAATCTTCACTTAGCCAGCGTGGCAGGCTAACCTTAACCCATTCTCAAACTGAGAGGTAATACCCGTGCTCCCGTGTAAGGTTTAATGATTGATGAATGAATACTTTTATTAAATACCACAAAATTAATACAGAAAAAAGATATAAGTAAAGCAAAACAAAGTAGACAGGTAATATTGATGATGATGAAGTTACCTCTTCTTAAATAATTTCTTGCAGTCTTCCTGCGTTCCATGGAACACTAATCTCCCGTCAGACATCAAGGCAATAGAGGTGAACTCCTTGAACAGGTCTGATGAAGGTTGGTGCACGGAGCAGATGACGGTTTTGCCGCTACATGCCAGCTGCTTTAGCACGCCTATGACGAGAGCTGCGTTGTAACTGTCCAGGCCTGTGGTCGGCTCGTCGCAAATGAGGATCTGTGGGCTGGAGAGGAGCTGGAAAATGGAAAATTTCAGTATGTAGGAGAATCCAAATTCTCCGTCACTCGTTGCCGTGTTTGGTAAAAACTAAGTATAAGTGTACCCAGAATTTTCCAACTAGATTTTCTCCAAAAAAAAATTAAGTTCGCCATCTTGTCCCTTACCTACCCTATGTGCGTGTTTTGACTTTTGAAATCGTGAATGCGACAATATTACGGGGATTATCAGGAAAGCTTCATCGGACCGGATGGGCGACGGAAAGACGGACAGCGGAGGCCTTAGTCTAATAGGATCCTTTTGGCACTCTTCGTGTACGGAACCCTAAAACGAATTATGCGGCAGAATGACCATCTAGTAACAAAAAACGCATACGGCGCTACACAGCTCAGCGGTGTCATTCGTCAGCGCTGATGATCAGCGTGAAAAGATTAACCAAGCATGGTTCACCATCATCGTCAACCGATAGACGTCCACTGCTGGACATAGGTCTCTTGTAGGGATTTCCACACACTACAGTCTTGCGCCGCCTGAATCCAGCGGCTTCCTGCGACTAGTTTGATGTCGTCTGTCCACCTAGGTTCTAGTGGGGAGTCTACTAACAGTGCGCCTTCCAATGTAAAGATACCAGCACCTTCGGACCCCAATTTCTATCGATTTTTCGGACTATATGCCCCACCCATTGCCATTTCAGCTTCGCAACATATTAAGCTAAGTCGGTTACTCTGGTTCTCCTACGGAATACGGATCTCATCATTTCTGATTCTCATTTGATTTGATATCATAGTTTTTCTAAAATCTTTAAATATTTACTGACTGACTGACTGATCCATTAACGCACAGCTCAAACTACTGGATAGATCGGGCTGAAATTGGATATACAGATAGCTATTATGACGTAGACATCAGCTAAGAAAGGATTTTTGAAAATTCAACCCTTAACGGGCTAAAATAGGCGTTTGGAATTAGATTGACGAACGAAGCCTCGGGCTAATACATAATATCCTTACCGAAGTAGCCAAAGACAACAGCCTGCGTTCCCCTCCAGACAAGGAACTGATGGGTGAATGCTGTAGCATAATGAGTTTGAGTTCAGTTAACAACTGTTTTAAAGACTGCCGGTGTGAAGATTTCTTTATGCTTCCCAGTTTCATTTCTGTCTGAAACAATATGGAACGTGTAAATCACTACCCATAGTTGGTGTACTGGTTTGTCCTTCAATCACGCCGCTACAGAACAACGAATCAACGTGAATTTTTTGCATGGATATAGTTGAAGACCTGGAGATTGACATAAACTATTTTTATGCCGCAAAAGAAAGTTACCACGGGATTTTTAAAAGTTGTTTTTATGCGGTAAAGATCTTTAAATAAATAAATCCATACTTACGGATATAAATACAAGGATGTGTCTTTGTGCTTTTCACAGCCAATCAGCTTAACCGACTTCGAGGAAAGTTAATTAATTAAGAGATAGCTAGCATAGCGAGAATGAACCTAGACTGATCGTCCTGTTGACGTGTGGACAGCTCGTGGTGATCCATCTGCGGATGCATCTGCGGGTGTCCGCGGACGCATCTGCAGACGTGTAGAGGAGGCTCTATAAATGCGAATCTGTCTGTCTGAGTGTTACGCAATCACTCCTAAACTACTGAACCGATTTATATGAAGTTTGGTATAGAGATAGTCTAGAGCCTGAGTAAGGACATTGGCTACTTTTTAAGGCGAAAAAAGGGCTGTAAGGGGTTGAAGTAGAGCTTGAAAGTTCGTATGGCAATTACGTTAGTAAGTAAATAAAATAAACTAACCATAAACACTAAATGTTCCCACACACTGATACTGTCCATAAAGATATCAAACTGTGGCACAATCTCGATCAGGCCGCGCTGCACTTTCCTCACATCTGTGCCGTTCACTGTCACTGTCCCAGTGCTCGGGAGAGTGCACTTTCCCGCCAGTGACACGAGGAAAGTGGTTTTACCTGCGCCACTGAAAATATATTTTCATCAGTTAGGTAACTATTTATAGTTATTTTATTCTTGCTGTGGTGTACTCTGGGCTAGTACTGAGAATTTCTGAGAATAGTGGATATGAGACGGATCTGGTAGCAGCCAGCCTAGCGATGGGACCCGTCCCCTTGGCGGCGGGTCAAGACCTGGCGGGAGTGCGGTGAATACTACCTTAGTGATATACCCGCGCAACCGCCAGTCCGTTGAGGAACAAACACAGGTTTTAGTGGGTGCAAGCCCCACATAACCTCTCCGTTTCCCCTGACGTAAGGGTATGCGTTAGGCATTTCCTATGTATAAAAAAAAAATGGTCGGAACATAATATCATCGATGTATAATATGAATTGTAAAAACTTACCTTGGTCCAATAACAGCCACAAAATCACCAGTTTTAAGAGATACCGAAACTGAAATAAAATATTATGATTCATTTACTTAATTCAATTATTGTAACTTTTCGTTTTCATTTGACGGTAGGTATAATAAAATAGATATATTTGAATCTATCTACCCGCCTTTTGATTCGAATTATTGACTTTATGACTGACACATAAGTTATTTACTCACAAAAAAAAATACTAACCATTATTCAAAATGATCACCTCATGCTTCGTAGGTTTACGTCTCCACCAAGATTTCTCCTCTTTGGTCCAGACTTTTAGATGCTCTACTTTTATTGCTACGTGGTTCCTGTTTAGTGCTTTGAGTGACTGAAATTGGAAGAAATACACTTTTCACAATCCCTAGTTTCGAAGCAAAAGGTCTTTTCGTTGTAAAATAGACTAGCACTTGGCTGCATTCAGGCAAGCTGGCAAGTGATGGTGCAAATAGCGAGCGCTTGTTGAGAAGATGCCTATTCACTCTTGACTTGAAGGTAATAAGCACCCATGTTAGAATTGGAGAGGAAAATTGATGATTGGAATTGCGTTTCATATCCCAGCGGTCCGAACTAAAAATGACTGACCAACTGATAGATACCTAATGGAAATCATTTTTCTATAAAATTGAGGAGCTGGTGAATATAGTGATCTAATTGCAAGAAATATAATTTTACAAGAGGAGCCAAAACTCAATGAAAGCTGTTGAAGATATGCTGTAACAATTGTTCCTTTTTGTTCGAAATCACGAACTTAAGACTCAATTTACATTTTCAGTACAATTTTAGCCCGTTTTGCTTGGCCTCATTGCCAAGATCAATTCAAGTTTGTATTCAGTGTGATTTAAAACGTCCGAATTAAAGAAAAAAAAATCATCAGATCAGAAGTGTAAATAAATCACCGTTTTGTCCGCCAGGTGCCTTAATTTTGCACAGATAAAATAGTTTATAAAATATCTTTTTGCGGAAAATTGATGAAACGCAGGTAACTAACTAGACATTTCTTACCATTTCTGATAGGAACCGCGTGCGCTGTTAAAACGCCCTTCTGGCGTCCGTGTTTCCTACCAAGTTTAACTTGAATACCTACCTTCAAGACAAGAGTGAAAGGCATCTTCTAGGCAAGTGTAACCTAGACGTCATCATTTCATTGTAATGAAGCATATCTTGGCAATAAAAACCTCACTATAAAAAATACCTAGGGTTATATTATGCCTGAATTATATCATGCAGATATGTATGTCTTGTAAAATATTTGCAATGAAAAATAATTAAGGTGGATGCGAGGGGTCTGCCCGCGAAATTCAAATATTATTTGATTTTTCGCAATTTGTAAACTAATACGACAAAGTAGACATATGGCACTTTAATTGCCCCAATGGCAGTATCATCCTCATAGGTTTATACTTATTAAAAATCTTTACTTGAAAGGGTCCAGTTTAAGAAAATAGCTCTAGCATCGACTAGGTATAACTCACGAATCAGTAATAACTTACTTTCTGTAAGATAGTTTGTAAATTATGAGTAAGTATTTACTAAGATGCGCAAATTTTTATCAATTACTCAATTACTAAAAAAATCAAGATATAATTTGGTACTTTAATATTAATATTGCAATGCAAATATCAATAATGTAGTAGGTGCCTAACTAAATGCATGTTGATAGTTGATACCGAATACATTATTTGCATAATGTTATTACTTTAGTGTAAATACATTGTAAGTATGTACTACTTGTTAACAGATAAAATAACCAGACCGTATCGCTGGACCTCCTTTATCTATTTTAAATATCTATATATACCAAGATGATACTTGCTTATATTTTGCTAGTTATGTTTCAATCGGTTAAGTTGCAATAACGTTAGGGTGCCTGTCCTCTGAAAGGGAGTAGAGTGCGAACCAATCAAATCACTACCCATATAATGTAAAAGTGCGTTTGTTGGTTTGTCTTTCAATCACGCGTTGAAGCAACGTGTCGACGTTATTTTTTGCATGCATATAATTCGATCTGGAGACCGGCATAGGTTTTTTATTCCGGAAAATCAACGATTTCCCGCAAGATTTTAAAAAAACCTAAATCCACGCGGACGAAGTCACGGGCATTACCTAGTTATCTTCTTCTTCGCTTCTTCTCTCTGGGCTGGTTTCCGCACTTAAACGTTTCCGTCTTCATTACCTAGTTATATTATGACATCTATATATAATTTTATCACGTAATCTCTGTGTCCAATTCGTCTTGCTGATTACGTCCCCGCTGCGCTCCATTTTAGAGAATACGCATCCTTACTCTTGCCGACTTGGAAAAGTTTAGGCTGGCCGCACATTGGTTCCTTATTTTGAATATATTTGCTCAGCATCATAGACCTATATTATAATGCTCTCAGCATTTAAACGCGAGTGATATGGCTCGCGACTATGTTTTTGCACATTTTTGTGGTTTTGTATCTAGATAGGTAGTTATGGAACCGCTTCATCGCTGAATAAATGAGATGGCTACCTATGCCTATAGCCTATGCGACTCATTAAGTGTGCGGTAGTTGCTAGACAATGGCTTAATAGATCGCTATACTTAACGGCGTGATATGTATAATTTGATATATAACATACGAGTAGTGTTATGCGATAGTAGCTACTAGCTAATTGTTTTGTCTCAAATTTTTTAGATGAGGGGCATGTGGGTAATACATACTTAGGTAGTTAAAATTTGTTGTTATAATTTAGTAAAAACTTAAATATGTAAATAAGTAGGCATTTATAGTCCAGTGTGACCTTAAAACTTATGACGCACACACATTCTGTCATTCACCTTTTGGTCTCGGATTATTATAATGTAGGTAGATTTTAATCCCGCAGTGGATAATAGATAATAATCTATTACCTATTCACTGCAGGATATAGCCATACTCGTAGGTGTTTTTCTAGGGACTTCAACACGGTATAACGGTCATAGCGGCTCCCTGGGACTCGTTTGATATCATAATATGTCCATCGAGTGGGGAATCTACCAACGCTGTGTTATCCGGCGCGAGGTAGCCATTCCAGCACCCAAAGTCCCCGTTTTTTTCGAACTATATGCCCTAGGCTTTGCTACTGTATCTTCATAATCCGTTGAGGTATGGCGATTACTCTCTTCTACGGATCACCTCATTTCTGATGGCTACCTACCGGCTATCAAATATTTAATTTCCTGTGCAAGTTTTAATTGTGTTCATTACTTAATTACGACTTTTATTTATAGATGTCTAATTGAGATCGTTACAAATTGCAGCCACTAATAAAAGCAAGTTTTTTGCTAATCATCCGTAAGTATAAAAATTTAAAAGTATCTTCAAGTAGTAGGTATCTTTTTCTTCATCGTTGCTTAGGGTGGTTACAGATTAGCGTTTTTTCTGCGTTTATTACGCTTGTTTTGGCTCGCTCACACGCGCTACATTTTGCTTTTGAATAAATAGAACGCGCGGACATGCAGCGCTTCTGGCTATTTACGCTCGTATGCGAAGCGCGGGTGACAAAAGCGCGTACAAAAACGAGCTTATATGCACAAAAAAAACGCTAGTCTGAAAGGCTCTTACATCCGAAAAATATATCCTGTCAATTAATCAGTTTTGTGTAGTTTGTTAATTAATTTCCACAAAAAATTGAGACTAAGATTGCGTTACAACCAAATAAGTATACTTTAAAGAGGATGTAAAATAAAGTATTTCCTTTTTAAGAAGCATAATTAGAATTTTGTCGCTGGTAATATTCGCCTGTGAATTAGAATCTATTTCAGTTGACAGGAATAATAAAGAATGCTTGGGCTTGGCGTGTCTTAGCAAAAGAACATGTTCTGTAATGAGTATCTATTCTATATTCTAAGAAATCAGCGTGTAAATAAAAATAAAAATATAACATAACACGATATGAAATGATATAAGAAATAATACAAACCGGAAGAGATTTTCAAAGAATTGAGAAAACAAGGAGAAAAAAGTTTATTTTTGATTCTTTTAAAATCAGATAACCACCTAAATCTATATATCCGTAGAAGTATGTTATTATATATATTATTTTTCTTTTGAAGAAAGAGTCGTAACGACTATTTTTTCTAGTCCATTACATATCTATGCTCCATACCTACTAAATGATGTATTTACATCAACGCTCATGTTTCACACACTACCCAGCCTTTTCACATCTAACTTGAAGAGTTACCTTTAAAGAAAAACTGCGATACGTGATCGCGTCCCGCGACCGCGACATGTGTACGCAAAATGTCGCTAGTCGCGGTTACTTAGTCTCTTCTAAAGCCTTATGAATTTTAGACAAAGTAGGGTACGTAACATACTTACCTCACTCAAATCCATTTTCCCAAGCACAAGCACTACACAGCTAATAAATATGACCTTATTTAGTGCACCACTAAAATAAATAACGCAAATATTTAATTATACCATTTGACAAACTACTCTGATGATTACAAAATACCTAATTGTGAAAGCGTTCAGTCAAGACTGGGTTTACCAAACAAGGAGTTACTTGTTTGATGAGTGATAATTCGAGATAAAAATATGTGCATCTTACTGCTTTACATTCGTAAATATTAACTCCCGTCTAAATAGTTGGTACCTACCTACTGAGTAGGTTATCTTTAATACATATAATACTAGCTGATGCCCGTGACAGTCGTTTTTAAAAATCTTGTGGGAACTCTTTGATTTCCCGGGGTAGCCTGTCCGTCCCCGGGATGTAAGCTAACTCTGTACCCATCAAAATCGGTTGAACTGTTGGAACGTGAAAAGCTAGCAGACAGACAAACAGACACCCTTTCGAATTTATTCTTGTGGATATGGAGTTATGTCTGGTGACACTGAGAAATTTTGGTCCAGCCTAGTTTACCCCTACTGTTTAATATATGCTTAAAAGCATAAAAGAAGGGGAGTAAAGTCATATTTAATTAATAGGCCTGTCTCAAAAAAAGATTCAGTATAAGTCGTTACTAGTAGGTACTAGTACTACTAGGTACTTTTAACTCGTACTAATTACGGAATTCCAGACCAAAAATGAAAGTCTCGATGTTCACAATTTAATCCAGAACAGTTCTGCCCTGGGTTTCGAAAGTTGTCACTTCCGAGAAAGAGCCATAATGAGATGAATTGGTAATGAGTTATGAAGGCAATGGGAAAAGGTTATATACATAGTTATATAAAGTAAAAGTATAACCTATAAATCGATTACTAAAGGCCGAAACAAACAAAAAAATACGACGGTGCGCGGTATGACTACAACTGCACGTCATAATAATGCAGTTCTGCCGCCCGCGTCTGGGAAGTTAGGCGCAAAGCACAACGACGGAGTGGAGTGCCGACAAGGTGTTTTATCAACTTAAACTAAACTTTTTTTTACACTTCTCTACTTGCCGCGCTGTGCACTGCACCTACTTGACTCCACTCACCAGGCCATGCTTAGTCTGCACTGTGCTTTAGCATGTAAAGAAGTTGTCCGGTGCCTGATCTTTCTCCCAGCTTGTCGAATTGCCATCCCATCGGATTGAGAGTCAGGGAATGAACTTTCCTTCCTATAACGGTTCCTTGTATGTAATTGTATTTGCGCACACCCTTGTACACTGCTATATCTCCTGCATAATTAGCTAATCTCTGTCACAATTGGTTGCCGTGGCCTAAATTCAGTCATCATCATCATCATCATTATCATCATCGTCAATCGATAGACTTCCACATCTAGAGATAGATCTCTTTTTGTCTGTTGGAGAAAGTCGGTCAAGATTAGAGGATTCTTGGATTAACAAATTCGCTTTAGACATACCTACTGCTGTCGCGGTGTGTGTTTCAAGCTTAAGAATATCGATAAATCAACGTCGGTCACTGTGTCTGCGATGTCCGGACCATAAAAAAAGGATTCTTGAGACCTTGCCTTGTTCCAATTAAAATTCTATTAAATACAAGCAAAAAGCATTTTGATTGAAGGTAATTTAATTGTTTTTGTGTCAGAGACTCCGAGTATAACAGATCATAATTTACATAATCTTCTGAGAAATAAGTATTGAAATAAATCACTATCAAACACATCACATAGGTCACACCATAGGTTCTAACTTCTATGGCTAGGCGCACAATAGCTTCTATGAAAATGAACATAATTTTTTTATTTGTTCCAAAATAAAACAATAACGACACTGTGTCTGGCACGTGATTTGTAATACTATTTCGAAGAAAATACAAAAAAAAAATTAGACTATACTTTGATGTAAGATTTTTTACGCCTTTATTACCAGCTGTTATCTCCCAAAGCCAACATGATCCAATCTCTCATAGGCGCTGATCGTTCTTATAGATAGGGATAGGATGGATTTAGGTTACGATACCTACTACACACATATTATTATTTCTAAATATGGCATCAAAAATATTTCAAATAAACTATAAATAAGCTGAGGCCCCACATAAATTACTATCGATAGGTTTAATTCTACAAAATATTTCATCTATCTGGAATTCTAATCTGATTTAAGCAGGCCTTTGAAACCGCTTTTTTGAGGAATTGAGGCGGCAAACATAATAGAACTTGATAAAGTGGAGTTCAAAGCGCTCCCGAGCACGCTGTATACAAATGTAGTCTGATTTTCATTTGAATATTATACTAATAAGCATCGATCATTAATTGAGAGAGAGCCTTAACAAAACTTATTTTGTTTTATAAAAGCCGAAAGTTTATCTGCGTATTGTCCTCAACACGGGGAGGAACGATCAGCGACTATGGTGGCTTTGGGAGATAACAGGTAACGAAAGTGTGAAAATCTTACGTCGAAGTTCGAAGTGTATTTTTTTTATATTTTCTTCGGAAATCATATCATGCATTGCCAGACACAATGGCAAAATAGGTAAATTGTTAAACTTTAAGGGCTTGTCACATTTCTTGCCTTGCCGGCTCTCTCTCTATAAAGTGTGTCCAGCCACCTAGTGAACCAGTTAAGTAACTCTGGCAAAATGTACCAGTCACGCCCGAATTTTAAAATCGCGAGTCACTGGAAGCGGTTCTATTAACTAGCTACCTAGTAGCCTACTAGAGTCACCTTGCTCGCCAAATGCTCGTATGAGACTTATAAAACCAATAAATAAATCCCTTCTACAGAATAAAGTCGTCATATATAAATACGACAAACTGTACTCGAAACCCAATGCCATGCCATCGCAGTCCCATGGAATAATTATCATAATTATATGTGGGTTGCGTTGGTTATGTGGGCGTCTTGAAGGTAAAACAACAATCAAAGTGAAATCAAACATCATTATCATTTGAACATTTTATTATATTATAAAGTAATTTCACGCGCTCTCACACAATAAGTAATACTTATTACAATAAGATAACTCGAATAATATACACGATGTCCAAAATGTTAAATATCCAGTCGAAAATGGCACTTAACAATTTCAGAATAAAGTTTACAATTAATAGTAACTCTCAAGATAACAAAAAACTGAATAATAAGTATAATTTGGTTACACATATAAAATATTTTTATAAGGCCGGGCGCAATGGCCTAACACATCACAATCATTTAGAGATAACATGCACTCAAAACTCGCGATGCGTGAACAAAATGTCTAATAATTTCCTTAAAAAGACATTATTAAGATAAATGACGAGGGATACGAGATTAATAATATAAAAAATTAAACTTCTTTAATATAAGCAGAAAAAAATAAGTTTGTATCTAAAATTATAATGCATATTTCAAATACGCTGGACAAAGTTGGTGTCTATTTGCGGCCGGCCTTATACTGTTTTACAATAGGGGTGCCTCATTCACTCATTACGAAACAATATATTTATAACAATTATTATTATTTAATAATAAAATCAAACAATTATTAATTTCACCTAACATAATATTGATTAAATAAATAATTGTTTTTTATTTCAAGTAAAACTCAATTAGATTAACACTTTATTAGAGAGTCAATATACCTACAATCATAATTATGTAAATTCGATATAAAGAGGCACTTCGTTATAATTTTTTTTTTCAAAATATTGATATGAAAAAATATTTCGTTAACTAAGCAAAGTGTCCACTAACAATAAAATTTGCAGAATTTTGCTCACAGCAAGTAAATTCTTCTAATTTTAGTACTCTGAAAAGCGCTGTAAATAAACTTTTTGCAAGTTTCAGTATTTACTCGTAAGTGCTCATATTGTTAGTGACTTGCCAGAGTTGACTTCCGCTAGTTTTATTGCTAGTGGACACTTCATTCTATTAACGTTAGTCATTAATATTAGGTAAGTAGTAACACAAGGTCGTCAATTTAAAACAATACCTATACATATAGTGTTTAAATACGTATTTTTCATTAAAAAGTAAAATATAAGGTAAATGTTAGTAACAGTTTATGTAATTTTTGTAGATTTGTTAATAAATTAAAAGTTCAAAGCGTGGCGAGCTGTATTTCATTTTTTTTTCTGTATTGATTGTTCCCGTAGATTTCAGGTTCACTTTTATTTGGAAAATAAAGGATGACAATGCACTGTTATATTTTAAAAACTTGCCACCCCTAGAAGTTATAACGAAATAATTCAACCGTCTACACAAAATAAGGCTAAGGGCACACTCGATGTGCACTTCTAACAAAACATTTTCGCAGCTAAAGTTGCCACTAGTCAAGGAGAACAATTTATTGTTGCAATCATAGATTAAGATTTTTTCTTTACATCGCTTTAACCTAAAATATCTGATGACAACATATGAACCTCGTATAATGAACATGAAATTTGCATAAACAGTTCACTTAAAGAAGAGGTGTTTATTTTAAAAACATAGAAAAATGCCTACATTAAGTTTAATGACTATATTTTGTAAACAAAAAAAAACAAAAATGGAGTTTTAATAAAAAAAAACAACGATAAATAGGCATTAGGCACTTGAAAGTCAAATCACTTAAAAAGTAAAAGGCCCATTAAATGTAATTTTTACTACACACTATAAGGCAACATGGCTTGGTCATTTTTGGCAAGTATCATATTATATTAAGTAGGTATTATTTTATCTGTCACATTCAGCTGATGTACTTAGTAAGGCTAACTTGAAGTATAATATACTAAAAACATATTCTCTGCTTTTTATGAACTAAAAGTTAAAGCTTTTTGCGATTTAACAGAGCAGCACAGAGGAACAAATTCTTCACAATATAATTGAATAAATATTGTACTATTACCACGCATAACAAATACGCAAGTTCATCGCATCTACGCAATTTTTCAACGAATTACACAATCTCTGAGTTAATGCCTTCATTGCCCCCATTTTGAGAAATACCACAAAACATAAAGGTAACAAAAAATCCAGTCAAAATAACTCGCTGTAACAGCCACACTCACCCATAAACAAGCTTAGCGTATTCAGCTCAGTCAGCATTTGGCTGACTTAGGCTGAGCTCTCTGTCACATGCCTCTACAAATGAGATCTATTGCTCCGACTTCGCTCCAACATAAAGGCATACATTTTTAATTTTATAAAAAAAAAATTCATACGTCCTTTAAATTACTTTAAGTAAAATCTGAGCAAAGTCAGAGATCTATAGCTCTATATATCAGAAATAGATATAAGTCTGCCGTAATTTATTTTTTAATTTTTAGTCGTCGTCAACTTTAAGTAAAGTTTGAGCAAAGTCAGAGAGTCAGCACTCTACAGATCTCAGCCATAGAAACATGCGATGTCAAGCTTAGCCTAAGGTAGCCAAAAACTGCCTGTGCTGAATACGCTGAGCTCATTTGCGCGCATTGGATCTTTCTCTATGTGGTAATATTCTAAAGGCCCTAACACGATGGACCAATGTACTTAAGCCAACGAATATTAGGCCACTCAGTATTATATGTTAGTCGCTCACACGTGACATGATTAATGGCTCTCGAGTCACGATGGCCTGGGTATTGGATCAATTCGCTGGCCCAACGTGTGATATAGCTATTACAGTAACTTAGTAAAATAATATGTACTACTAATTTGTTCGTTCGTTATTGTTTATTAGTATAGTCATTTCCACAGTAGTCGGGCACAGATAGTCGGGCATTTCCACAGATAAAATAAAACTCTTAAACAATAGATTCGATCGCTATAAACTTAAGCCAGGTTAACATAACGAAGTAATGTTTACAAACAAATAAAAATAAAATTAGTTACTTAGTGAACATGGCTCTATTAGTTAGTAAAATTTTAATTACAAAAATCGATGTTTGTAAGTCGATGTGTCATACAATATTGTTTCACTGTGTTAGAATCACTGCTCTATTAATTTTGACCGTTACGTCTTGCAATATTTATGAAGCCTTTTATATTAATGTTGTCTGTGACATTTTGCAATGTTTATTGAATCAACAAGATGTTAATAATAACTGTTATAATCTAATAGTTAATTACTACAAGTTTTAATAATTATTATTATCCATAAGATCTAGTTACCTTGATTTGATTGGTAGATCGTGAACGTGACACGAAACTATGTATATTATAACAAGCCTCGTCAAAACGGGGAACATAGAAATCATTACATCGTTATGCAAACCCACAATTACGTTATAATCGTCGTCTATTCTCGCACCGGTTGGTCAGCACGCACAGGACTTGCCTGTACTCGTATCTCGATTGTTCTCGCCGTTGGCTATCTTGTGATCAAGTCCGAACTTCTCGCCATCTTTATCGTTGCTTTGTAGTAATTTGTCGTTTAGAAGAATCTGGAATAAAAAAGATCATATGTATCACACAATTCTTAGATGACAACTCATACTCCAAATATCGTGCTTAAGATACAAGTCAGGGTTTTGGGAAAATTTCATATTTCATCTGTTCAAACAAAAATGAATGAGAAGGTAATTATTTATTTTCCAGCAATTAATTGATTTTCATTACGTAACACAAATTTTCTCATGATTAAACAAACATATTATTTGTAACACGTCATTGAAAATTCTAAAAAAATTGTTGCATTTTTTGTGTAACAAATCAATCGAGGTTAGGTTAGATAAACTACAATAGTCTAATAGATTGGAGAATTAATGTTTTCCATACTAGTAGGGAAATTGGTTTCTTCTAATGATAGGTATTTCTCATTAAAATAAGTGACGAGTTATCCCAGAAATATTCAAAATCAAAGTTCAAGCGATAGCTCATTCATTAAATATTTATAATTGATTGTTCACGTGAGTATTCAATACCGGTTTCAGTAGAATACCTGGAGCGTTCAAACGAGTTATAATATTCAAATTCAAGGGCCTAATTGCCTCTATCTATATTCTAAAATAAATAATGTTAATTTATCAATTTAATTTAAGCAATCATTTGATAATCATATAGTTTATATTTTACATAAAAGGTTAACACATTATGCTGTCTTATTTTAATATAAGCAAGGTTCCATTTAATATGAATAATTGGCCCTGAGCAGCTAATATACAGTGAGATTTATTTTCATTATTTATAGAAATGCCATGACAATGCGGATACTGTAGGCTTTCCTTAAATTATTTCTTTAAAGATGAAGTCGTCATTAACAACTGCAATAAATAACAAAAAACTATTACAATATGTTAACTTTTAAAAACTACAACAGCACAATTACTATCACAAATACGTGCATGAAAAAGCACACTTGCGCAGAGTGCTCCTCAAAACTTAAGAAGGAAAAATCTTCTCAGAAGACAGCCAAACCAGCTAAAATTCAAAATTTTACCTTCTTTTATATAACGCTGGGTTTTCAAAAAAGTTGTACAACCTAATAACAGTTTTAATGCAATCTTAATTTTTTCGTTCAATGTAGACCTCGCTTTATAACAGCCTTAATGTTAGGGTTGTCTCAAAACAAAACAAAAATAAAATCTTTATAGAAATAATGCCCTCCTAATGGAAGTTCGGCCACGCTGACCAATCTTTCTTATGTCCAAGTCCGATGGGAGTTGGCACGGCAATTCGACACGACCAGAGAGAGATTAGGCACAGAATTGACGGCTTTGCGTTGTAATGTAACACCGCCAACTTCCCTATTCCGAGCTACTACTGAGAATTTCTTGACAGAAAAACACCTGTTTGGCCCGATCCGGGATTAGAACCTGGGACTTTATGATCCACACAGTCAATAGACTAACGAGGTTCTCTCTTAGGATGTATGATAATACCTAACGTGCGTTCTTCCATAGGTGTACCAGGGGCCCTACTACCATCGCTTAAAGTAATAATGTTTCAATATTGTTTTGACAGTTTCATACAAGTTTTATATGAAAATGCCAAAACAATATTAAAACATTACTACTTTAAGCGATGGTAGTAAGGACCCAGGTACCTACATATTATTATAAGTTACTAGATGATGCCCGCGACTTCGTCCGCGTGGATTTAAGTTTTTTGGAATCCCGTGGGAACTCTTTGATTTTCCGGGATAAAAAGTAGTCTATGTGCTAATCCTGGATATTATCTATCTCCATTCCAAATTTCAGCCAAATCCGTCCAGTAGTTTTTGCGTGAAGGAGTAACAAACATATACACACACACACACACACACACACACACACACACACACACACACACACACACACACACACACACACACACACACACACACACACACATACAAACTTTCGGCTTTATAATATTAAGTGTGATTTTTTGTTTGATCAAAAGCAGTCCAAATAAATACTTAAACTAATGACCGCTTTATTTTAGCTATGAGCTCTTTTTCAAAGTATAATGACATAGATCTACTGTTTTATTCTTGATAAAAAACTTTATCATTTTCTTACAGAATATATCTGTAGCCATACAATGGAACGCTTTAACCAAATAACATTTTGATGAGGCTTGTTATAATATCATTGACGTTAATAAAACCGTTTTTTACTACAGAAAGGAGCATTGTGCCCTTCATAAAAAGTAATCGACCGGGCGCTAAGCGTTCCGCATAACGAAATGCTTACATAGATAGGATAGCGATAGACCATAATCCATGTTTAATAGGTCAAACTATGGCAACTCGTTTACTAATCTTTTAATAATAATTATTCAACTTTTAAATATTTAATATATTATCACACTAATACTATAAAGGCGAAAGTTTGTATGTACATATAATTGTCACTCTTTCACGCAATAACTCCGGACGGATTTGGCTGTTTGAAATAGAGATAGCTCATATCCTGATTTAGCACATAGGCTACTTTTTCCCATAAAAATTAAAGAGCTCCAGCGGGATTTTAAAAACATAACGCTTAAAGTCGCGGGTAGCATTTATCTATCTATACATACATATAATAAAATTGTAGAAAAGTGGTGTCTGTACAATGGAAATATATAAAAAAAAAGTACCAGGGGTTGTTATTATATCGATGCCGAACCCGAAATTGTAATTAATTTTTTTTTTGTCTGTTTGTCTGTTTGTCTGTGTGTTTGTGCACGCTAATCTCAGAAACGGCTTATTCGATTTAGATACAGTTTTCACTAATATATTGTAGTAAGCTTCACTTAGGATTTAGTGTTTATTTCATGTCAATCGGTTCATAAATAAAAAAGTTATGTCAATTTAAAGAATCACGGCGCCTCGCGCCTGAGCGTCCGTGGCTATATAAAGCGCGAAAAGTCACTATTCCACGCGAACGAAGTCGCGGGCACAGCTAGTAGTTATCTATATTTTTATCTTATTCTTCTACAGTAGATTCCATTTGCATACCAATGCACATAGGTAATATCTCTTGAATTATGTAATTTATGTATTAAAGAGATAAGAAAATCTAAAAAATTAGACTGGAATGTGTAATAAAAGTCTAGATTTAAATATTTATCACGATAATCCTAGAATAACAGCATAATATGCTGACGTACCTACACACTCATATTGGGCGTGGGAACGGCAAGATATTAAATATACTTATATATAAACATGTTTACCTAATACCTAATATATTTTTATAAGATCATAAGAAATTTGCGTAAATATGCGTATTTATTTTATATGTTATAGTATGTACCTATTAGATATGTATTTAGTTGTATAGTTGTATTGCGACTCCCCATCTTACAGTTCTATAAGTTGCCTGGGTATGTAACTTGTAAGTGTGGGTTGCCTGAAAGAAATCACTATAGTGACAAGTGTAGTGACACTCCCGACAAGTGAAGTTTACAGTAATAACTAGAAAAGAGCTGATAACTTTCAAACGGCTGAACCGATTTTTTTTGGATTATAGCTAAGAACACTCTCGATCAAGCCACCTTTCAAACAAAAAAAACTAAATTAAAATCGGTTGATTAGTTTAGGAGCTACGATGCCACAGACAGATACACAGATACACACGTCAAACTTATAACACCCCTCTTTTTGGGTCTGGGGTTAATAAATAAGGTCACCCTTTGTTTTTAAGTCTATCCTGGTTTTTATTTTTTGTCATAGTGTCACGAAATTATTTTTTCTTACCTTATTAACTAAAGATCGTGCTGCCTCCTCAATGTTGATGTTTTCCTTTGCAGATGTCTCAAACCAACCCGCGAAGCCTTTCTCCCGGCAGTATTCGTCCATTTTTGTGGGGGAATTCACTATTCCCTCTTTTTGCTGGTCACACTGGGGGGTGAAACGAAAGATTAATCATAATTGTCGAAAACTACTTACCTACATACTTAGTTAATTAATCTGTGTTAATTAGCAAGAATTGATTAATTAATTAGTGTTTTACAGTGTACATTAAAAAAGTATCACCTCGGTGAACGCAGCCCCTGGCAATTTGTTTACCAATTAAACCCTATTTTAGATCCTGAAATCGCCTAAGAAATGAACCGAGCAAATCAACATTATCTGCCGTGACCTGTAAGAGTAGCCTTGCTGGGAGATATCTACCTACTAGCAAGTAAAAATAGCCTAATTCATCATTATCAACCGAGAGACGTTCACTGCTGGACATAGGTTTTGCGCCTGAATCTGACTCGTTTGATAATGTCTGCCCCCCTATTGGCAAGTCTAATTCTTTGTCACCTAGTTCGCCTACGAATTAATATGGCTAATAGGTTTTTTTTCAACATTATTTGCCAGTAGTATGCACAGTATGAGCGACCCGTCATCGAACAGCTGCACCTTGGTGTCCAGGTCATTCTTCCACTTGACCACCGCGTCGAATGTGGCCACCCGCGACACGTAAAATACACGTTTTCGTGGGAATTGGTATCCCATTACCCAAATATTTTTTTTTTAAATCTCACCTTATTCGCCAGTAGTATGCACGGTATGGGCGACCCGTCGGGCAGCTGCACCTTGGTGTCCAGGTCGTTCTTCCACTTGACCACCGCGTCGAATGTGGCCACTCGCGACACGTCGAACACTATGAAAGCACCCACGGCCTCCTTGTAGTACACACGGGTCATGTTGCCGAAACGCTCTTGACCTAGAAAACAATCAATGCATCAACAAACCCATACTAGTATTAATATTAGAGTAACCAAGCAAGGACATGAGCAGTTCTTTTTTCCCTCGCCAGAAATCTCAGGGTTCTTCTAGTTCTTCTACTTTCTTTCTCACTTACTTACCTAAGAAACGTTAATATGGTATCATTAATAACAAGGACATACACAACAGCAAATAAATAACCATCAACGACATAAATATCCAGGAAAAGACATATTCCATGTCGTCCATTTTTAACGCAATGCCAATCATGTAAGCAAGCTATCAATCAAAATAAAGCCTGCGCATAAAAGTGAAAACAAAAAGTTTTTAAGTACCGTGTACCTACACCTACCTACTCAACCAGTAGCCAAGGTCCAAAACTTCCTACATACTCCATAAGTTAATACGATTGAAGGCAAAAGGATTGTTTAAATATTACAATCAGAGCAAAGATCGAAAGAAACTTGTAGGAACAATTTTTTTTTCAAATCAAAAATACCCAGACAGTCCAGAGGATAAGTAAGTTAAAGTGTCAATGGGCAGGTCATTACTCATGTCTGTCGTTTGCCACAGAACTAATAGCCGTTGAGGCAGACGCGATCTGGAGTGATGACCGGGTGGTGGTAAGCATAGCGTGGGATAACCTCCAACCCGCTGGAGCTTGGTGACGAAAAGTGGGTGGATGGCGGAGAACCGTGTATGGCAAAAGGTCAATGTCCAGCAGTAGACATAGGTACAGACTGATGGATGAATGGATGGTTGATTTGAGCTGAAGAGCAGAAAAGAGAAACTATTCTTTAACTATATGCTTGCGCTTGACTGCCATCAGAGTAATTAGTGAGGAGGATGCAGCCTAAGATGGAGCGCGCCTACCTAGAAGGTTATTATATTAGTACCAGTTAAAGAAGCGATGGAGAAGCCTGGCGGAAAAAACGGAACCGGCTGGGCATTCCATATTCTATTTCTAGCAGTGTATTAGAAAAATGGAAACAAACCCATGGAGTACAATTAGGTGGAGTTTGATTATGTAGGAATACAGACCTTTGTGACCTTTACGTCTAATAGTAAAATGGTGAGGGGGAACTAACCTGCAATATCCCATAATTGTAGCCGGATAATCGTATTAGCGTCCCAATTGAGCACTTTAAGGGCGAAGTCCACTCCGATCGTCGCTCTATAATGCTGACTGAAGAACTGATGTACATATCGCTTGATGATGGACGTCTTCCCTGTACCCAGCTCTCCAATCACCAGGATCTTGTATAAATGCTCCCGCCTCTCAGCACTTGCAGTGGCATGGGCCTGCAATAATGAAAAGTCATTTAAAACTCTGGTCAGTGATGGAATTGATAAATAATAATTTATAAGACTTGGCGAAGCTTTTGAATAAGTGGACCGTTTATTAATAAAATGTGGTTTTGCACTGCCTATAATGGGATTTCAAGCCAGTCAGTATAATATATTTTAATGTCTTTGGTGTGTACGCGAAATTCCAATTTAAAATGACTGAGTTAAAAAATCTCTTCTTAACAATTCCTCTTCATCATAAATCTTTCTTGTAGTAGTAGTAGTAACATTAATGTGGTTCCAAGCACAAAATGTTATTTTAGGGACCTTCGTATGTATAATATAAGTTGGTAGATTAGGTCAACCATGAAATCGACAATTTTATGGAATGCATTTTATCTTTGTAATAGATAAAATGTATCTATTTATTCATGGAGATTTCGTATGTAACTTGAAGAATAGTAATTAATATACTTGTATGATTAAAACATTCTTCATTCTCATATATTTTAAAATCGATAAGCTTTCCTTATATTTATAAGATTACTAGCTGATACCCGCGACTTCGTTCGCGTGGATGTAGGTTTTTTAAAGTTCCCGTGGGAACTCTTTTATTTTCCGGGATAAAAAGTAGCCTATGTGCTAATCCAGGGTATAATCTATCTCCATTTTAAATTTCAGCCCAATCCGTCCAGTAGTTTTTGCGTGAAGGAGTAACAAACATACACACACACACACACACACATACAAACTTTCTGCTTTATAATATTAGTGTGATTTTACACTTCCTCAAATCCCTTCTAATAGAAGACATCAGCATAACATTTAGTTCCCATCAAACGAACATTAAGATTATCGTTACGATAAGAATATTTGTTGCGTAGGTATGTTGCCTAATCTATACTAATCTATACTTCTATACTAATAAATAAAATTGAAGTGTCTGTCTGTAATCTATACTAATAAATAAAATTGAAGTGTCTGTCTGTAATTTCGAAATAACTGCCTCATATTAAGCTCATAGGGTTATTTGAACGATACCTTAACTGAATTACACGTTTTTTAAATTTTTGTCTGTCTGTCTGTCTGTCTGTCTGTCTGTTTGAAAAGGCTAATCTTCGGAACGGCTGAACCGATTTTGACGGGACTTTCACTGACAAGTAGAGGATTGACCAGGGCGTAACATAGGCTACTTTTTTAACCGACTTTCAAAAAGGGAGTTGTGTTTTTTTACCTATTTACACCGAAATCTCCGAGATTTCTGAACCGATTTGCGTAATTTTTTTTTAATCGATAGAAGAACTTTGCGACATTGTTTCATAAAAAAATTGGATTCCAACTCCTCAATCCTGTTGCTGCAGGGGACCTGACCACCAAGACTGATGGGATGGAATCTAAATCCACGCGGACGAAGTCGCGGGCATCAGCTAGTATATAATAGGAGTAACTAAATGACTGATAATATATCAACGTGTGGTTAAAACAGCGAGGGCCAAAAACTTGAAATTTTGACTTCCACAAGAAGAGATTTCGAAAAAGTCCAACGGGAATATCAAAATCTAGTTGTTAAATACAAACTTAGTACATCCTATTTATGGCTTAGCAGACCATTAGTTAATTCATGTCAATTAAAAGACAATTTGCCGTACACGTCCGATCTAGAATTAATTGATGCTGCATTGATGTACCGGTATAATCGAGACAGCTTGCTATCTTTAATCATGGTCAGAGATATAATATTCGTGTAGGTAATATCCAGAGTCGTGACATGTTATTAAATTCATACTATGTGCATATTATTAGCATATCTACATACGGTGTTCCATGATTTAGTATTTACTGAAGAATCCGTTTTATCATCAAACAAATCACGTTTATATATAAATTGAAAATTACATAAGACGCAGATACCTACCTTGTGCTACGCCATATAAAGTTCAAAGGGTGATAGAAGGCAATTATAATTTGAAATACGTTGTGGACAAGGTTATTTAAATGATTACCTACCAGAATATATTAGTCAGCGACAGTATCCAACAGTTTAACGCACGCTCCGAGGAAAGGAGGGCCACATTTGGACCACGGACTAGACAAGACTACACCCGTAACTAAATTGTACGATATTGATTTGGTTCAAATAAGGTTCAAATCAATTGAGCTACCTATGTTACCATTTGGCTACATAATAAATTACTTTATCAACGCTCCTATCTTAAAATTCTGATTAAATAATTATAATTAATTCAAAAATATGAATGATTTACGCCTAATGATTAGGAATTTTATTCACACGCATATCTAAAACTCGTGTGAAAAAATTGACAGAGTGATCTAGAGTGAAGGAAACCTCGACTTGATCCTGAATCGACGGTATTATGTCAAAAATTAGGCTACGGAAGACGTGAAATCCTGTGAAATCAAAGAAAATAGGCGTTTCATAGGCTACCTAGCCTCAAATCTAGGTGACATTTGACGCCTGCCAGTGACGTCGAAGCCTCGACGGTGTTACAAGTTCCCTAACTGTCGTGAAATGCTTTAATTAAAAAAAGGTTCCTATGAGATAGTTATGTACTACGAGTAATTACTTATTTATATATTGTGACTAGCGACCCGCCCCGGCTTCGCACGGGTGGACATTTATTTTTTCTATTTTCCGGGATAGAATATAGCCTATACGGATTCGGAAGAATCCCTCTAAGTAATGGTAAAAGAAATTTTGAAATCGGTCCAGTAGTTTTTGAGCCTATTCAATACAAACATACAAAAATACAAAGGTTTCCTCTTTATAATATTAGTATAGATAGTATAGATATCATTTTGTAAACGCCTCACGCCTAAATACATAATTAGATATGTTAATAATTCTGGTACTTATTTGACACAAAATAGATAAGAACGGATTCTATTATAGGTACCTACTACTCAGTAAGATATCTGTGCCAAGCCATGATATTTAGCAATCACAGATTATCACTTATTTATTTGAATGACATATGACTCAATTAAAAAAAAAACTTTCGTCATTTCAGTTGCCAATAAACTGATAACAGCTCCAATATTGTTTCTCAATATATTAACCACAAAAGTTGGTATTAATAACGTCTAAGTAGGTAAGGTTTGAATAATAATAAGCTTTTTTACCCGATTGCAGCACAGCCAAAAGGAAGGGTTATGATTTTTAGTAGTCTATGTATGTATGTATGTAAGTATGTGTGTATGTTTGTATCCATTGTATTATGTTTGTTCCACCGTAGCGCCTAAACTACTGGGCCGATTTTGATGAATGAGGTGTCAATCGATTTGTCGTAAAAGTCCGGGTGACATAGGCTACATTTTATACGAAAAAAATTGACCTAGCGGATGTTACATGAAAAAAGTGGGGTCTCCAAATATTTTTTTTTTGCTATTGTATCGAGTGTGAAATTAAAAAGGAGAAAATTCTGAGTTCATAAATATTTTACTGCAACATTAAAATATACCAAGTGACAGAAAAAACAATTTTACTATAATATTTCAGCGTTTATTAAGACTATCGCACTCGGGTTTAAGTTTTCAACTTTATCTTGTTATGTACCTACCTAAGAAACCTACGGGCCCTCATAAATGAACAATCCTTATTTTGCAACATATTTTTATACTCACATTTCTGTTATATTTTGGTGGCATCTCCAAAAACTTGTTAATATCAAAAAACACGAAAAACACAAGTATTAGTCCAGTAAAACACAACCGTTGAGTCTGAAAGATGTTTCACAAAAACGCACATTTCCACACCCACCACTACTTTTAACACATTACAAAAATTAAGTATTTAAAAGTACTTAAAAACTTAATGTATATCCATTAGGTACTTATCCGTTTTATATATTTAAGTTGCTTAAGAATCCTCTATATCAGTGAAATCCAGTTAATAATCTGTCAATACAATAATCATTTATTTCGTTAATTCATTTTAAACACTCCCTTTAATTATTGATTCGTGGATAATATTTGTATAGAAAGTTTTATATTGTATTTATTGTAATTAAAAGCGAATTTTAATGTATCCGTATTATTGTACTTATCGACCCAGTTCTTTGAATACACTGAGAAAGATTAAAGTAACTTTAAAATTTACCACTTTTACACAACTTTGTTGCCAAAAAACACGTATGACTCTGAAGATTACGAATAAAGTTTTCTAGTGTGTAAAATAAGTACGTTCCGCCGTCATTTTATGATCCTATTGAACTGTTTCGTAGCAATGATCGGGTATTTATTTGTTTGCTGTGACTGGTGCTTATCGGACATTTGATAAAGAGAAGGTACTTAAGTATTTGTCATTTACACTTACACCGGCGACGACATTGTATCTAGTTAGGTAGGTACATATTATTTATTCTGCGCTGTTATCTTCGTTATTAAGCAACTGTAGGTAGGTATTCAAATTATACGCTAACTAATGTTATTACTTGACTAAGGTAAGGTTGGATAATTATCGCAATTTATTTAATTTTGTTTGTTTTTCTAACTATTAAAACGACTAAGTATTAACCATTAATAACGATAATTCGTGTGAATATACTTAATTATTATTATAATATGATTAATATTCCTTTATGTGACCACCATTAATAACCCCTCTCTGCCCTTATTCTATTTTTAATTTAGTAATTTTTTGTCTTTAATTAATTTAACGGTTTTCGTTTCACAAGTAGATTTTGTTTTTTGTAGAAACTACGCCCTCATAGAATTTATACCTACGCAGAGACGCATTGCATAAGAATTTGAAACGTTCATCCCAATTTAAATTATAGGCTCAGAGCTCACCTAAGAATTGCATATGGTCGGTCTTACACGGGCAGCTTGAAGCAGTCAGGATTGACTGCTTCAAGCTGCGACTGCACAGTGAACGACAGTCTTCTATTTCCATAACATAGAACCGCTCGAGCAGTTGTGAATGCTCCGGGCGGTCAGCATAGCAGTTATCAATGACAGCTTCAAACTGTTGATCAGTGACTGCAAAGCGGTCCGTGTATTTTGATCACTGGCTAACTACTCGGTACGCCTAGCTACCTTTTTCCTTGGCTTTATGTTCCTAGATCTCAATACCGACCAACGAATAAGGTAGAGATTAAGGGTGAGATCTATAAACCGCACTCAGACTTTGCTTAGACTTAAGCCAGAGTTAAAACGAGACAGATGTATATCTCTCACATAAATCTGTCTCGTTTTAACTTAATCTTAAGTCTGAGCAAAGTCAAAGTGCTCTTTATAAATCTCACCCTTAGCTGAGCATACTTTGACTTTGCTCAGACATACCTTATTAATACCTTATTAATAGGTAATGTCGTCTCTGAGACTATGTTCCGCGCACGAGAACCAGAAATACTTGATCTTGGCCGTTTAACTGAGATAAAGGCCTCTATTTTCAAAGGGCAACAAACCTCCAAATAGTATAAAATTTACTAGGTACCTACACCTACCAGATTTTGTATCTATTTATTTAAGAAACTTGAACCTATTGCCTATTGAATTTAATCCACTTCATAAAATAAAGGTTATTTCATCTAGATTTCAAAATTTATTTTACAGCATCCTAAAAATAACTGGATTAGAAGAAAATTTTAGCGATAATCCTTGTATTCGAAATGAATCTACTTTACATAATAAGAGGATTTCTGGTTAAAAGTAGATTTTTTTGCGGAACTTTTATGTTAGACCTGAGGTTGGATTACTAAAAATAGCATGTATCTAAAGATTTCCTTAGATGCTATTTTTAGCGTTATAGTGTTTATGCAATATAATACCTATTGTGCTGCATAATATCAAAGTACCTAAGACGCATTTGCTAATAATAATAGTAAAGTAATAATAAAATAGAAATAAATAAACTAAATAAATCCTTAGATAGATAAAAATTTAAAACTATCTTTACACGCAACTCGCAAGCAAAGTTCAATCCAAAATATATTTGCAATTTTGCCATGGATGTGACGATGCACCCTATAACCTTTTTGAGAAACTACCTAAGAACCTATCTGTTAGTGTTTGTGTGGATATAAAATCAATACTTTCAAACAGATAGACATTGTAACTTTTACTAGGTACATCACTTTCGGTCAGGTAATTCTTACTAAAGGCCGCGGAATTGATTCCCAGATGGATGAGAAAAGGGATGTTGAAAAATTAAGAGCATATTCAAAGTGCTTTCTAACGAACTAACCTAAAAATAATTACTTACTAGCCGGAATTCAGACATTTTGTAATGGTCCATTAAAATATTAAGTACTTATATTGAATCCATCAATGTATTCAGCAATGATTAATTACGTTGCGATAATTGCTAGTCATTACCTACTTATTAAACGAATATTCTTGTCGTTCTTTAGAAAACACTGTTGTTTATTGACTACAGCAAAAAACTTTTTTAAAGTTCAGTTGCGTGATAGGCGGTTAAAGTTATGTTAAGGTTACAGTAACAATTTGACCATTGATGTAAACGAAATGTGGGTTCACAAGTTATTATTCATACTTCCATAGTCAAGGCTATGGGTGTTTTGGTCCAAAGCTAACAAATTCTGAATTGTGCAATCCAGATTGTATTTTAGGAAAAACAAGATTTTCCGCTTTGAAAAATGTTTTTTAGACACCTTATTAACAAAACCCCACACAATCACACTAATATCACACTGTATCACACTAATATTATAAAGGCGAATATATGTTTGTTACTCCTTCACGCAAAAACCACTGGACGGATTTGGATGAAATTCGGAATGGAGATAAATAATATCCTGGATTAGCACATAGGCTACTTTTTATCCCGGAAAATCAAAGAAATCCCACGGGATTTCAAAAAACCTAAATCCACGCGGACGAAGTCGCGGGCGTCAACTAGTAATATTTAAAGCGAAACAAAACTTATATTGTTAGGCAGGTATGTACCATTTTGGCGATTATCCTTTATACGTAACCGGAATGTACAAGTATAACTTTAACCGCCAATCATGCAACTGGAACTTAGTAATGCTTCATTTGATATTTGATCGTTGACATGATCTTTACCGCAAATGTAACAAAACACTTCAACTCGTATCTATTGAACCTCAATAGCTCAACGACGCACCTAGATGCGGACTTGAAACTGAATGGTCATCGATTCAAACCCCACGTGGTTCTTTTATCGTACCAAATTCCAATCACAAAATTGAAGTAGAAAGGCATAGAAAAGTAGAAGTAGAAAAGAAGTCTATAGATTCTAAAAACTACGTGCGTGTGTACTAGGTAAATACCTAGTTACCTGACTACTGACTCCAAAATCTAGTTAATATATTATTATCCAACTAATATCTAAAAATCCTCTAGAGCCTATAAACAACAACTATGTAACCGTAGATCCACAGAAATTAATGGAAACAAGCAAGGCTAAAGGCAGTGTTGTATAAGAGAATCGGTAACTGCCTATATATTGACTAAATCCTTTTTATCAGTGCGCATTACTACCTTTGATGCGATTAGTAATTGTATCATGAACACCTGCACTGTTACAGATCGTAGTATACGTTATTTAAATTAATTTTAATCATTTCTCTGCCAAAGTTACTAGAACCTGATATCCAAACTGACCCGAATACTATGCGAATGAAGTTAGAACATAGAATAGAATATAGATTAGAATCATATCATACTTAATCTATACTAATAAATAAAATTGGAGTGTCGGTCTGTTTGAACAGGCTAATCTTCGGAATGGCTGAACCTTTTTTGAAGGGACTTTCACAGACAAGTAGAAGATTAACCAAGGAGTAACATAGGCTACTTCTTTAACCGACTTAAAAAAATAGAGGAGTTGTGTTTTTCCACCTATGTACATCGATATCTCCGAGATTTCTGAACCGATTTGCATATTTTTTTTTAACCGATAGAAGAACTTTGCGATATTGTTCCATAAATTTGGATTCCAACTCCTCAATCCTGATGCTGCAGGAGACCTGACCAATCCACGCGCGCGAAGCTGCGTTCATCATCTAGTAGAATATATTTTTATTCAAGTAAACTTTTACAAGTGCTTTTGAATAGTCAAAATAATTTACCACTGGTTCGGAATGCCGTTCCTACCGAGAAGAACCAGCAAGAAACTCAGCGATTGCGCTTTTCAAGACGAAAAAGAGTCAGATGCCTAGATTCTATAATATGTAACTAGTTATTTTCGCTTTCATCTTTCTTCAAGTGTCAGCGACATTCCCATCTTCCTCTATAGCTATAGGTAGGTATATAAAGAACGTGTCCTGATTGACTGACTGAGTTTTCAACGCTATAACGCATATCTTTATCGAAGACGCATAGCCTAAACAACTGGGTTTGGAACATGGCCTAGAAACTTAAAATTTTGTCAGATTGATTTTCCGGGATTTTTTATCCCGGAAAATCTTCTATCAAATTCTATCAATCTAGCCTATTTGTTCATTAATTTCAACCAAATCCATCCAGTATTTTTTGCGTTTCAGAATCAGAATTATTATAATACTAGCTGATGCCCGCGACTTCGTTCGCGTGGATGTAGGTTTTTTAAAATTCCCGTGGGAACTCTTTGATTTTCCGGGATAAAAAGTAGCCTATGTGCTAATCCAGGGTATAATCTATCTCCATTCTAAATTTCAGCCCAATCCGTTCAGTAGTTTTTGCGTGAAGGAGTAACAAACATACACACACACACATACACACACACACACACACACACACACACATACAAACTTTCTCCTTTATAATATTGGTGTGACAACCAGACCGATATATTATATATAATAGCTACACAAAGGTGGTTGAAGTGACTAGTGAGATCCCATTAAACATTAAAATACCAAAGAAACGTTGATTAATATTAGATCGTCTTTTAATAACTACCTAACATTATTAGTAATAACGAAGAACCGCAAGTTAGGTATGTGGGCAGTGCTACGTAGGTATCAGTTGGTAATAAGTAGGTACTTATATTTAACTTACGAAAGAAGCCTTAAACGTTACAAGAGTTTAAAAGATCATAGTGATCCGATATATAGTAGATCCTTTGGAGCGTAAAGTGAAATGTATAATACTTAATTGGATTTTGGTTAAATCGTTATGGGTATCAAGTATACAGGCATAGATCACTAATGGATCTTTTTAATTACCTAATAGATGGAATGTATGAAATAACTGGCTGATGTGTCATCATTCAAATAGATCATAAACATGGATGAATTAATGATCATAATAATTATTGTGTTAGTAAAGAAAAAAATAGCACCGAGAAAATTGCAAAAGAGTACAAACGATATGTGCATTTCAAAGGTTAGATTGAAATCTTAAAAAGATAAGATCGCGATAGTTAATAGCGGCCCCAGCGTCCTTCAGCTTAGTAACAAAAAGTTAAGTATAAAAGCGAAAATTCAAAACTTTAACACGACAACATAGCCTAGCAAACTGACCGATTGATATATCAACCTACAGCGTTTGCGATTTTACGTAGGATTTCCTTTTGAGGTACGGAACTCTAAAAATAAAATCTAACGCAAATATTATTATGTACCGAATGTCCTCGAACCAGATTTTAAATAATTGAGCATTATAGTGAGCGGTAGTTATCGATACCGAATTGCACAACTATTGGAACCGCAAACTTGAAAGCTTAGATGGGGTGTCACGTTACGTCTTCGCATCAGCGGTGACCCTCAACCGCATGTTTGAAAACCAAGCGCCTTCAACGGTAGACGATGAAAATATAAAGGATCCAAAACAGCGCTGTTTAATGAACTCAGAGTAATAAAGCAAAATAAACAATTGGAACACAAGAAGCTAACTCCTCTCTGTAACACTTGGAATCGTATGGAGATAGCCGCACTTGCGATATCAAATTCGCGCGGGGAAAAAAATTCTGTGATTTGATTCGAATTTCGCGAGAATATTTTGTGCAGTATGGAGTTGTAATATGGCCCACGCCGCATTAGTGCGTGCAGGTAAAATTCCGTACGCGGTAGAGAAGTAAGGTAGTAGAAGGGTAGTAGGTACTGTCTACCGAACATGAAAGGGTCGATTTTTTTTTTTACTACTGTCTTAAGTAGTAGATACCTCATTACATGTTCCAATTCCAAATTAAGCTTTGATAAAATATAAGAAAGTATTATGTAAGTACTGCCTCTTCTTGTCTTTAATCCAAGCTTTAATCTTAATGTAGGTACCTAACTGAGACGGCTAGAACGGCTCAATCAATGATTGACAGGTTGCAGGTTGTTAGATCCCATCGAGTGTGCTAAAGATAAGTAATTTTATAAGGGCCTTGAAAAGTTGAAACTATGTTAATTAAAAAGTTTCATAACATTGGAATTATAGAAAGTTTTGTAACTTGTATCGAAATATTGGTTAACCTGGATAGTTTAAAGTTATGAATGGGGCAACTTACTGACAAATATATGAATGGCAATTTTAAGATTTTGCATGTAGAAACGTAGACTAAGTATTTTGAAAAATTATAATAGGATCTACGAGAAACCTAAATTCAAGTTGCGGAAAGCTAAGCAAGCTAAGTTCCATCCAAAAAGTTTACACTGAAGAAATAATCCATAGACAATCGTTAAAGACGAAACTGAAACGAATGTGGAATGAACAAATGAATGATTTGAAACAGATAAAGTAATAATGCGCCAAAATAAAATGCTTCTAAAGCAGCAACCTTGTATCAAAGAAAAATCATGCATAGATATTCAAAAACATAATTAATGTAGTCCGTAGGCATGGCTCTCTTAACGATACAATCAAAAGGAGTTCTTGTCACCATAGACGTTCCTGCGCTCATTGAGCCGGCAGGGATTAATCGGGATGATGGCAAAAGACCTGATGGATTGATGCTGGTTCCCTGGGAACGGGGACGGGCGCTAATGTGGGGCGCAACGTGTGTTGACACTGACACATTAGCCCCGTGTCATATCAGGGAGACAGCATCAAGGCTGGGAGCTGCAGAAGAAATGGTTGAAAACGGCAAGCGGCGCAAGTATGCCTCTCTTATCGAGAGTTACATTTTTGTTCCATTTGCCCTGGCGACCCTGGGGCCATGGAGTATTAATCATCATCATCATCATCATCAGCCTGTGGACGTCCACTGTTGGACATAAGCCTTCCCTAAAGAGCGCCACCACACCCGGTCATCATCCTTCCTCATCCAGCCATTTCTCGCCAACCGCTTTATATCGTCGGTCCATCGTGCTGGAGGGCGTCCCACACTACGCGTCTCCACTCAATTATTATGTTACTAGCCGATGCCCGCGACTTCGCCCGCGTGGATTAAGGTTTTTTGAAATCCCGTGGGAACTCTTTGATTTTCCGGGATAAAAAGTAGCCTATGTGCTAATCCAGGATATTATCTATCTCCATTCTAAATTTCAGCCAAATCCGTCCAGTAGTTTTTGCGTGAAGGAGTAACAAACATACACACACACACACACACACACACACACACACACACATACAAACTTTCGCCTTTATAATATTATTAGTGTGATAGTGTGATTATGGAATATTGAAAATAAGTAATAATTGAGTAGTATAAATGCTAAAAAAAATACGAGACATTTTACCGCGATTGATAGCCTCGTCTGATGACAGAAGGGCTGGCTCATTTTTTGCGCAACGGATCAGCCTGGCTGTCCAGTGCGGAAATGCATGCAACCAGTGTTCTTGGCACCATTCCATACGGGTATGATTAGATAAGGCTAGCTTAAAGTTTTATTGTAATATTTTCAATAGTATATCCAAGTTAAATAGGTATATCAAGAATTCATTCATTTGAACTGAATATAGATCTATTAAACATATTTCTAAAATCTATCAGATAAAAAATATTGAACTTGAATTAAAAAATGTATTTTCAAAAACCACTTCAAAATTCATAGATAAAAAAATAAAATAAACAAGACACATCCAAAGTAGTCAAACCGGTACCTACGCGACGTTAAATTGCTATAAGAAGTACGTCTATGCCGAAATAGTTCAAAATAAAAATATTATGTAATAGGTGCATGCATAGTATCTACATTTAAAAAGTAATAAAAGCTAGTGATAACAATTACGAATATCATTTACCTACATAGGTACATTCACAAAATTATTTAATGATCTAAGTACATGAACTTCAATAGGGTACTGTTTGATTTTGAAAATTTAGTACTTATCTAAAATTCCGTAGTAGTTCCTAAAACGAAATCATTTATTTTGTAAAGTGCTGCAAAGTTATAATATACGTACTTAGGTTTTAATTTCCTATTTTATTTCATAACGCTTTTCACAGGAAAAGTTTTTGGAATGGTCTGATGAAAACTAAAAAGACTGAAAATGGAAGACTACCGATCGCGAATGATAAAGTGAAACTGCGCCCAATAAGATTTTAATTTCAGTCAGCCTTGACAAGGCTGACAGGAATCTGCTTTAGGGTGCATCAGAGATGGATTTTTGGTTCATTTTCAATTACGTGACAATTACTGAAATTATTCAGAAAAGCCTGCTATCTATACAGGTACCTATAGGCGGGGCCTATGGCTACGAAACACTTGTACAAACAAGAACGGCTCATCGCTGCAATGCAAAGCACACGGGCAGGCAAGCTTGACGTGTACTCACGAAGGGCATGGTGAGTCCTTCCTCGTAAACTATCGTGAAATGAAACGTACAGGATACAACAGCGACGTCTCAGCGCTGAATCCGCAGCACTCGCACACCGTCAGGTAGCACTCATCGGCTGCGGTCTCCTCGAAGGTCATGGCGCGCGCGCATCGCACGGACAGCCTGCGTCCACTGAGCCGCGCGCACGCGAGCGCGCCGCCGCCCGCCACACTCACCGGTTCATCGTCGGCCTCAGCCTTGTGCTCGGGCTCGATGAGGTCTCCGTAGGCCGGCATGCTGTCCGCGCGCCCCTCCTCGTCCGGCTCGTTGTTGTCGCTCGACTGCGGCGGCGCGGGCGAGTGCGCGGCCTGCGCCAGCCGCTGCCGCGCCAGCGCCACCGCCTCCTCCAGCGACCCCACCTCCCCCCCGTCCGCCTCCGCGTCCTCGTCCTCGTCGTCGTCGTCGTCGCGGTCCTCCGACATCGCGGCCGACGTCTGCGCCACGAATGCGATGCGCCGCTTGAAGGCGCTGCCGGGACCCGACTCCTCGATCGGCTTCGGAATTTCGGTTTTGCTGCGCCGCTTCCAGGCCTCCTTCGTGAAACACCGCATCGCCACCGGATGCTCGACCGCTATGGGTATGAACGGCGGCTCCGGCGAAACGGACTCCGGCACTGAGGTGCTAGGATTCGGGTCGATATTATCCGCGGGAGCTGCCTCCTGATTTTCGGGCTCCTGACTCGTTTCCAGGATCAAATTTTCGTCGAGCTTCGAGTCGTATTCGAGTTCGGGGTCCATGTCCAGTTCGGGGTCCATGTCGGTGGAGGAGGGCGTGGAGCACTCCGCTCGCCTCTTCCCGATGGTGCTCATCCGTTTGAGTAAGCTGGATTTGGATTTCTCGGCCGCGGGCGAGCTGTCGGTGCTCCGCGAGGCGGCGGCGGCGCGGGCGGTCGCCGAGTCTGCGCGTTGTTTCTTGTTCTTCCTACGCATCGTGCGTTCGCCTCGCACGATCTCACTGTCGGATACTGAGGATTTGGCGGAGCCGCTGCGCTTGAGCGAAGCGAAGTGGAAGGGCGAGGCGGAGCGGAACGACGAGCGGAGCGAGTGGAGCGCGCGCTTGAAGCGGGAAGGGCGGCCGGGGCTGCGGTCGGGGGCCGAGTGCGGCGCGGGGGAGGCGCACAGCAGCGGGGGCTCGTCGTCCCGCATGGTGGTGCGGCGCGGACTGCCGGCGCGCCCGTGCCGCACGCCGCCGCACCGCCGCCGCACCGCCGCCGCGGCCTCGCTCCTGATCACCGTGCGTAAACCGAGGATCAACTTTCGGCAAAGTCCTTCAGCTCGAGCCAATCCGATAAGGGTGGCAGTGGGTAGTGATAAATATACTGAACCTTCCAATTTAACCTAATGTAATTAATACCTACCTTCTGTATAATTGGATATTTTGACCTAACTTGAGAAGTGGATACCTAATTTGCTTTTTTACGTCGTCGTAGAACTCATTTTTAACCGACTTCAAAAAAGGAGGAGGTTCTCAATACGACGGTATGTTTTTTATTTTTTATTTTCTTGGGTGCCATTTCTAGTCAAATCAAAATTACATATTTTATTACTAACACTGCGATAATTAGGTAATATCGCAGTGTTAGTAATAAAACATAAGTAGGTACCGTATATAGTAGAGTTATAGGTAAGTGCCTACCTAAGTCTTGTTTAAATGTATCAATTTTAAAAAGGAAAAATTTTGGCCTCTTTTTTAGGGTTCCGTATCTCCAGACAAAAAAAGGAACCCTTACAGGATCAGTTCGTCGTCTGTCTATCTGTCAAGACCCGTCAAGGGAATCACGACGTATAGAGTACTCCGTAGGTACTTCCTGTTGACCTAGGGCCATGAAATTTGGCAGGTTCTGTTGCAATGTCTTATTTAGAAGAAGCAAAGGAAAAAAAATCGCAATTCATGATTAGGCTAGTACCTAACTAACTAGGCACATTACAAAAGAAAATACAAGTGTTATTTCATGTACGATGGTACGGAACTCTTCGTGTGCGAGTCCGACTCGCACTGGCCGGTTTTTGACTGGATATTTGTTTTTCAAATCTCTTTCAAACTGGTTGGACTTGGACGAAACCTGAATTTTGAGAATAAATGAGTTAATTTGCTTTTTTGATGTACCTAGTTGACTTTGATGAATTAATTACTTTATCGAAGGGTTAGGTCCTACTTAAATATTTTGTAGCTATGCGGATACACAGTGCTGTTTGCCTACACTCTATATAGGTAATCAGCAAACTATAGGCAAAATATAGGCAAATAGGCAAAATATAGGCAAACTGCCTCTTGGACGAATTGACCACTGCCTCTATGTATAATTTAAAAAATCTAATTTCCCGTTTGCTTTCATTATGCATTACTAGAGGATACCCGCGGCTTCGCCTGCGTAGATTTCGGTTTTTTTAGTCCCGTAGGAACTCTTTGATTTTCCGGGATAAAAAGTAGCCTATGTCCTTCCCCGGGATGTATCCTAAGTCTGTAGCAAACATTAAAATCGGTTCAGCAGTTGGGCTCTGAAAACGTAGCAAACAGACATTTCGCATTTATAATATTAGTATGGATTATTATCATATTATGTAGCATTATCTTCATTATATCAACCGATAGACGTCCGCTGGACATAGATGCCACGGTCTTGCGCCGCCTGAATCCAGCGGCTTCCTGCGAATCGCGACTCGTTTGATGTCGTATCATATGAAAGGGCTTTACCTGTAATGTCTAAAATAGATTTTTACTCATCACGATCTATGCATAGTTTTTGATTTATCGTGCAAAATGTCGGGAAAAAATACCCGAGTACGTAGCCCTCGGTGCGCGAGTCTGACTCGCACTTAGCCGGTTTTTATTATTTGTTGTTATAACACCAATAGAAAATACACACTGAAAATTTTAACCCTCTACTTATTACGGTTTATGAGATACAGCCCACTGACATACAGACGGACAGACCGAACGGTCAGCGGAGCTAATAAATAGGGTTCCGTTGGCAGGCACCCTTCGAGCTCGGAACCCTAAATAATGTGAACGACCCTAATTTCACTATTATGCGAGTAAATTCATGGAGTGGATTTGGAGAATTATTAATTAAGTACTAAAGTCGTAGAGAGTAGTACTTCGTCCGCGTGGATTTAGGTTTTCAAAGAGTCAAAGATAAAAAGTTGTCTATGTCAATTACAGGGACGCAAGCTGCCTCGGTACTAAATTTCATACAAATCGGTTAAGCCTATGTCCGTCCCCGGGATATAAGCTAACCCTGTACCAAATTTCGTCAATATCCGTTAAACTGTTGAGCCGTGAAAAGGTAGCAGACAGACAGACAGACACACTTTCGCATATTAGTATGGATTATTATAAGTATAGACTATTTGCCTGGTATCTTTTATTTCTTCTTTAATCTTCTTCTTCATTCATATAAAAAAGCCCCTCCTAGGAATTAAGAGGCGTTTCCGTGTTAGGCCATATAAGTCGCCGTTACCGAAATTGGTTCAGAGGATTATCAACCCCCTAAATGAACAGTTGCGTAAATCCCGTCAGGCAAGGTAACGCGATACGTGAAAACATTTCAACAGTCTTCCTCATTGCCTGCTGACCCCATGTGAGTGAACCATAATGTAGGTAGGTACCGTAGTAGTCACGTTGCATTGCTAGGGCGTCAGTTAGCGGAAGGGAAGCCGTATGACACCTACTTGAAGTTTTGATATCGACCGGCTGATACAGATTGTATATTGACAAATAGGAAACATAGGAAACTAATATAGCCTATGGTCAGCGTGGTAGTCTTTTTTTTAATAACTAAATGGGCTTGCCTAAGATGGAGCACGCTTGTCCAGAAGGTGCCTATTCACTCTTCTTTTGAACATACCTGCTAGGTATAGCTAGCGGGAAAAATGGAAGCTGGAAGGTCATTCCATAATCTAGCAGTGCGTATTAAAAACGAGGAAGCAAATCGCCTCGTACGGGACCGTGGGATTTCGACTACGTAGGGATGCAGACCTATCCTATGCCTAGAGTAGGTCTTTGGCCAGACCTTCTTATTCTAAGAGGAGACCTGTTCAGCCGGCAATGGGTTGGTGATGAATGATGATGAACCAATATAGCTAGACGATAGCCTGTGAAACATAATAAAAAAATCAAAACAATTTGTTTATTTCATGTACTTATTTATTTCATGTACAGCCCGCTGGACCGATGACCTGATGAAGGTAGCGGGGAGCGGGTGGATGAGGAAGGCGGAAGACCGTGTTTGGTGGCGCGCTCTTGGAAAGGCCTATGTCCAGCAGTGGATGCTTACAGGCTGATGGAATGAAAAAAAATGTACTGTGAACAACTAAGATTACGAACGAGTACGACACACTTTTGAGACTTTATTTAATTTTAACTTATTTTTATTATTAATGTTAAACATGACGTAAATAAGATAATTTCTTGACTGTATTTTTTGATATTTTACTTTTTATATATTTTTTCCTTGTATTTAAATAGCTACATACAGGGGCGCCGGGTTTTTAAAGTTCCCGTGGGTGCTCCAGCCATTTTAATGACATACCTACCTAACTACTTATATTTTTGCTATTTATATCAGTACTAGCTGACCTGGGTGAACTTTGTACAGCCGCGCCGTACCTAGTAGAATTATTTTAGATAGTCGTGGGTGCTCGGCACCCACTATTTACCCCTCGTGGGTGCTGGAGCACCCGAGCACCCACGGAGTCGGCGCCCCTGGCTACATATAACTATAAAAAAGTACTTCCTATTGAAAAATTGCGCGCCATTGCGGGGCAGATTGTAATTAGACTTTTACAATTTTAAAACCCATTGTACATACAATTAACTAGTGTTACTTATCTATAACTTAATTTCCAAAAAAAAAACTTAGTAAGTACTAAGTAATATTTTTAAGTTTTGTATTTCACAATCTTTTGTAATAAGCAATATTCTAATAGTGAGGTAGGTACATAACTAAGTGACTCGATTCGAAAATATTCCAATTCTTATTAAATTGCTAGGCTCAACTGGTCAATGTGAAAACCGGTTTATTAACATGAAAAAATTACTTGTATCCACCATATTTAGGGTTCCGTACTCGAAGTGTGCCAACGGGACTCTATTGCCTACCAAGCTTTCGCTATTATTATGTCCGGCTATATTTCATGAACTGTAATAAGTCGAGAGTAGAAATTTTTACAGAGTATGAATTTCTATTGGCGATAAAACACAAAATAATAAATATTTCAAATTGGCCACGATGTGAATTAAAAAAAAATGAAAAATAAGTACGACGATGGTACGGAACCCTTCGCGTGCGAGTCGGACACGAACTTGACTGGTTTTTTTAACTAACAGAATTTAAAACAGCTAATTAAAAAGCCTAATAATATTCATCATAAATAATAAGCAAATTGAATGAAAAATGGCATTGACACGCGCTGTGAACTGATATAATTTTGCTATAATATTATGTATCTAGATTCTAGGTATAATATTATACTTATTTATGAAAAATTCATAGCTCATCAATCAAAAACTCAGCGGGAAATGAAGAGAGCTATACTCGAAGTATTCTTTCAAATTAGAAATTAGGTTCATATAAGAACCAGAGAAACCATCTGAGACCAAAATTTAAACTAAGTCAGCGGATACACCTGTAAGTTTTACTCACATAAGTAACTTACATAATTAACTTACGACTTTACTAATGTATTACATAAGTAAAGCTGTCAATTAATTACGTAAGCTACTTCATCCCTGATCAACATATCGCCGGCTCACTACTAAGCACGGGTCTCCTCTCAGTATGAGAAGGGTTTTGGCTATAGTCCACCACGCCAATTGCGGATTGCCAGACTTCACACGCTTTTGAGAACATTATGTAGAACTCTCAGGCATGCGGGTTTCCTTGCGATGTCCTTCATCGTTAAACCGAGTGACATTTAATTGCTTAATACGTACATAGCTCCGAATAGTTAGAGGTGCGTGGTCGGGATCGAACCCCTGACCTCCTCAATAGGAGGCGGACGTCCTAACCACTAGGCTATCACGACTCTACTATAGTATATGATCTACTATACTAAATGATCGCGTCGATCTACACTACTAACTTGTATCACTTGTATCCACTGATAATGCGTACCTAATAGATAGATATAGGCAAGAGTCAAGACATTCTTTATGCCCATTACCACGCCACGGGAAGTATCAATGATCGCATCATTTGTTGACGGCCATTTTGTATATTTCTATCAGCATGGGCATTTTACGAGTAGGTATATAAAGTCATGAAGTAGGTAACAACTAGCAACGTAATTTATTCGGAAGTTTTTGTGATAGCCTCCACATTCTTAAGCTCTACACAAGGCTCTACATAAAAAAAATATTCTTAGATAAATTATGATGTCTCTACCTATTATTTATTATCTACAGAACTGAGTACTCTACAAATAAATAAAATTGAAGTGTCTGTTTGTAAAAATAACAGCTTTATGCTTGCATAATATAGTTAGTTCTAAGTTTGTATTAAATGCACATGAAAGTATACCCATCGTAAAACTATGCCTATGACATCTACTTTAACAAAAACATTTTTTTTTCTGTCTGCCTGTCTGTCCGTTTGTTCCGGCTAATCTCCGAAACGGCTGGACCAATTTTTGACGGACTTTCACTGACGACACGACGACAGTAGCTTAAAACGTAGGTACAGTACCTACCTACATACCTTCCTAACTCCGAAAAGTTAGAAATCTTAGAAAGCCGAAGTCTTAACCAGTGGGCTTAAATCACTCCCAAGAGAAATCGTATCATGCTAACTTTATTCGCTAAAATATTCGTAGGCCGTAGTTTCCCACGTAACCGCTAGGAGCGCTTTTCAATTTCAACATTGGATATAATTCCTTATCGCTCTTTTCACCTACCTAACTAGCGCCAAAGATACCTAGAGCGAATAAACATCGGAATAAACGTTTGCATAGACAAATATAAATTCAAACCATTTACTTGCTAGTTGCTATCAAATCTATGGTTCAAACTTATACTTAGGCAGAGTTGCAAAGGAAGGGTATAAAAAATACACGAATGACGAAACACGGTGAAAAATTCTTACTTTTCAGGCTCATTTTGTGACTTTTTTACACAATAATATTATAAGATCAACAAGGTAAATCCAATAGCTTCATATCCACAGTTCAAAATTCAGCAATTAGGTAAGTGATTTGTTAATTTTTTTTACGTTTTTGTTTTACATTTAAGTCAGTGCCGCATCAAAGTCGTACATTTTTATTATTTAAAGCTTTTCATATTTTTTCAGGGTCTCGGTCGTAGGATTCACCACATCCGTTATCCCATCTGGCAACCCTGATTACAGATTATTTAAGTACCTACTTAGGTGTCATAGTTAGATAAGTTTTATCATAATTAACTCAGTTTCTCGAACTTATGTGATTACGGCACAAAAAATAGATTTAACAAGATTATATGTAGGTTATAAGCCGATTATAGGCCGAATTTCGGCTATGGCAACCAATCTCCATAGAGATTAGCCATAGCCTCTCTATTCCCTCACTCTCATAGCCCGATGGGACGGAAATCCGACACGACCAGAGAGAGATTAGGCGCAGGACCAACAGCTGTACGTGCTCAACGAAGCACGGAGGTGACAAGCCGCCGAATTCTTAACTTCGGTCTGGTACTGAGAATTTCTCAACAGAAAAACCAAATACCTATTTTTGACCCGACCCGGGAATCGAACCCCGGTGCTTCGTTAGCCGTAGTGGGGCATGCTAACTAAGACCAACGAGGCAGTTAATAAGTCTTATTAATTGTATTAGGAACGCTATCATCCGTTTCGCTTAACTAAATTACCGAATTACTTACAGTTAACCGGCTATTAGCTTGAGCTTCCCAGGCGTCTTCGGCGGCCATATTTGAATGACAAAGTTCACTAACACATAATATACTCAACAAACTATGTACTTAATTTGTGTTAAGTTAGTCTTTAAAAAAACTATAACGTTGTGTATTAATTTGTATTAGTTATTCTTTAAAAAAAACTATAACGTTGTGTATTAATTTGTATTAGTTATTCTTTAAAAAAAACTATAACGTTGTGTACAAATAGATGCACAAAGTTCACTAACTTATACCCAGCACTAATTAATTATTATTATATAATTTATGTATTAATAATTTATACTTGTTTATTTAACTCGGTCGTTTCTCTTTTAGTTTAGTGAGATCAATCATAGTTTTTTTCATATAATTTAAAAACTATCCAAAAAATATCAGCTATAGACACTGGTTCACTCTTTATAGCAATGATTTTTTTTTCGACTGTCACTACTCGCTACACTTTTGAAGAACCCCGATAATTCATAAAAACCTGTGTTTTTTTAAGATTTTATTTATTTATTTTACGCATTAAGACAAAAAACAATAGGTACACAGAAATGACCAAGTATCATATTTTCTTTTTAAAAAAAAATAATATTTCATAGGCAGGTTACTCTGAAGTTTAAACACCTTCAGCCTTAAACCCGGATTTACGGGTCTGTGCCTTTACCTAACAGTAATAATCACAAAAACTCCCGGTAGATTTTATGTCACAGATTTTATGTCTATTTCCCCTCGTATATTTAGACTAACTATCGATAGGACGTCGGGATAGGTATATTTGACCTTATCAAATGAACGTTATCAAACCGCTCTGATAAGAGTCTCGCTTTCTTCATATTGTATACCTTTGGAAACGATTTTATTGATAAGTAAGTATCTAGACATTGATAGGTGCTTACCCTATTTCTTTGCCGATAAAATATCCTACTTAATTAACCCCCGACCCAAAAAGAGAGGTGTTATAAGTTTGACGTGTGTAAGTATCTGTGTATTTGTCTGTGGCATCGTAGCTCCTAAACTAATGAACCGATTTTAATTTAGTTCTTTTTTTTGTTTGAAAGGTGGCTTGATCGAGAGTGTTCTTAGCTATAATCCAAGAAAATCGGTTCAGCCGTTTGAAAGTTATCAGCTCTTTTCTAGTTACTGTAACCTTCACTTGTCGGGGGTGTTATACATTTTTAATTTACACTTGTTCATCTTCATCGTCATCATCATTAGTAACAGATAGACTCCAGTGCTGGGCATGGGTCTCTTGTAGTTACTTCCACACACCATTGTATTGCACCGCCTGAATTCAGCGGCTCCCTGCGACTCGTTTGATCTCGTCTGTCCATCCAGTAGGTGGTATTAGACGTTAGAGGTGTATCCTGCTTAATCTGATATTATACTATCTCGGTGGTCAAGTGCGGCTATATTCGGCTGCAAATTTTAAGGTCCCAAGTTTGAATCCTGGGCCGGGCGAAGACAGTTGCAAAGTTTTGAGGAAACTTTGGTCCATAATAATTCATTGTTGCAAAGTCGGTGATCTAACCTCAGCGCCTCGAAGAGCACATAAAGTTGTTCTGCGCCTGTTCTCTCTCCTGTCGTGTCGGAAAGAGGTCCCGGACATTGGATTATGAGAGTGAAGTAACAGACTGTACATCGATACTATACTACAATACTTATTATAAAGAAACAGTGCTAGTTATGAGAGTTTGTGTGTATGTGAGGGGTAATCTCATGAACCACAGAACGCACCTATTTGAAAATTTCTTTACTATTTGAAAGGTACTTGAACTATTTTATTCCAATTGAATATTATTATTGTTCAACCCGGACAAATTCGGGGCGGGCTGGCAGTCTAAATCGTGAAAGCTGACTGATTGACAGATCTACCTACCAACGCACAGTCCAAATACTAAAGGGATCGGGCTGTAGCACGTAGATATGACGTAGACATCCGCTAAAGGATTTTTGAAAATTCAACCCCTAAGAAGGTAAAAGAGGGGTCTGAAATTTGTGTATTGAATGCGGATGAAGTCGAGGCACGCCGCTAGTGTTAAGTAACTTACCATCGACCGCTTTCCGTTTTTAGTGACCGGCATGTTGGTGGCACTATTCTTTTGTTTGTTCCTCGATTCAAACAACTTCTCTTGCTGCAAGAGTTGCTCGTGAACAGTGCGTTTACTTAACTCTTTTATCATTATTATTCATATTTTAATAAACACTTAATCACTTCTATATTTTTTTATTTTTAGTAAAAAATTCGTTGACTGGATGTTTTTTTTAAATTTTTTCACTTTGATTTTACAAAATGGGTATTATAAAGGAACTTATTGTAATAAGATGGCGTCAAAGGCGCGTTTGTTCGTAACAATTGACAGGAGGCAATTATTTTGTTATCAGAATTGTGGAGTAAACATTTGCCCTCTCAGGAGATAAGGCTAAGAATAAAATGATGCTTGCAGAAATAATTATTTTCTGATCTTTCGCAGCATGTACCTACGTTGGCGCCGGGCGTTATCATGTCTTACGACCTCTTTGTTCTACGCACTAGATGGGTCATTCCGAACAAAAATCGTATTAGTAGTATGACTCTATGGTGAATAGTGTTGGGCACAACCTCTAAAGTTATAACGCATAAATGAGAGCTCACTTGCCATTTTTAGGGTTCTGTACCTCAAACGGAAACGGAACGACCCTTATAGGATCACTTTGTTGTTTGTCTGTCCGTCTGTCCGTCGTGTCTGTAAAGAAACCTATAGGGTACTTCCCGTTGACCTAGAATCGTGAAATTTGGTAGGTAGGTAGGTCTTATAGCACAAGTACAGAAAACCGCGAATTTGTGGTTACATCATTAAAAAAAATTAAAATGTGTTTCAATTTTCAAAATAAGATAACTATACCAAGTGGGGTACCAAGTCTTCTCTGTAGTAAGGTAGGTGCCTACTAGTGTTATGATATCCTTTTTCCCAAGGAGCAATACATTTGACCTGTCATTTTAGTTTAGTTTAGTGCTTGTATACATACAACAGTAGGTCGATTCCATTAAACCTGCATCAATCATTATTACAATCGCAATTGTTGTGATTGGCTGAATTTATGCTATTCTTGTTGCAACAATACATTGTAACCTTGAATTGTAGCCAATAGCGAGCAAGCATCGACCAATCAGAGGTGATTGCGATCGTGACATTGTAGCTGTCATTCTATCGCAATCGAGCTGCTTAATTAGCCACAGCCAATTAGAGGGCCAAGCTAATTAAAAACAAAAGCGAGTTGCAGCTTGCTTTTTGCTCGGAATGCCACGTCTAGTGCGTAGTACAATGGAGTCGTTGGTATTATTCAAAAATTTTTTTTTTCTTGTATGTACATTCCTATTTCTTGGAAATATAAGTTGCGTAGGCCTTTTTTTTTTTTTGTTGACGCTGGGGAATGCATTTACGCATCCCCCCCCGGAAGCTAGCCAGCCAGCCGTGAGGGACTGGGTCACGGGAACGCCGAAGCAAACAACCGCGACCCAGCCAGCGACGTCTGCCGAGGCAGACCCTCCACCGGGGACCTACTCGGTCCCCACCACGTCAACTCCGGGACGCACCAACGAAGTGCGTCCCCCAACCCCGGGACGCGCACGTCGCGTCGCCCGCATCCCATCCTTCGCTTCGTCCACTGTGCCCTCTGCTAGTCAGAGGGACACGCGGAGAAACCTCCCCCCCTGCCAGGTCATTAGCCATAGCCAACAATTTCTTCGAAGAGAAATTATTAGCCATGTTACCGGGGCGCACCGGCCCGAACACTGCTCTTCCCTTCGGACGCATCCAATAGAGACCAGCAGCATCCAGGAGCAGGAGCAGGAGGAGGAGCAGCAAATATTTTTTTTTTCTTGTATGTACATTCCTATTTCTTGGAGATATGAGTTGCGTAGGTCTACGATGTATTAGTATGGTGCGTCCATGTCGTACAAAAGTCACATAAAAATTTAAATAATAAAAAAGTTTATTATCACCTACATAGACATACACTATGATATCTCAAGACTCATATTACGTATAATATTAACTAATTAATGTAATACCTATAGCTACATCCTACTTTTTCAATACTGGAAGTTACATCGAAGGTTGTGCAGTAGGAAAATGTCACCCCTACGAATGAACAATACATGGAGAACAACAACGAGCATGGAATATTTTTGTCCAGTGGAAGGCTTCGGTCATTGCAACTACCCTACCGAGTGCCGACAAAGACCTACGTTTTTGGATATGATGCCGTGTAAAATCAGATAAGGGGTATGGATTTAATTAAACCTTCTTACCCTTTCCATTTTATCGCGCTTGCACAAAGACTGCTTCGTCAGATATCGCTTTACTCAATCCGTGGAAAGAAGTTAATATAGCGGTCTCTCTGTTACGTAATCCCTTATTATAGAGACAAAAATCTCAGTGGGCGATAACAATTTTGAGTCACCAACTAATCAATAAAAAAACAATAAATTTTAATAGGTTAGGGTTTAACCTACGTTTGATAACTGGTATTATCTAATATTAGGTAATATCAGTTATCATAATAGGGCATGAAATTCGAACGAGGTACCTATATTTCAGCTCCGGACTCGGGTTTCGATGCAGAGCGTTCCAGCTCCGGTGTTCGGAGTTTCGAAGTTTCATTGAAAAAATTGAATGTGATAAAAATGCATCTGATTTAATATTTCTTGCGCTAAATGAATGATACAATATGAACAAATCAGTTAAAAAAATAAAAAAAAAATCTTTTAGAATTTTTTATATACGTTTTCCGTCGATAAAATTAGATAAGTTTCCACTATTTTCTTTATAATACAGTTAAGACAAGTGTAAATTAAAAATTTATAACACCCCGTTTGTGTGAGGGGGTTTATAACACCCCCTCACACAAGTGAAGGTTACAGTAATAACTAGAAAAGAGCTGATAACTTTCAAACGGTTGAACCGATTTTCTTGGATTATAGCTTCTTAGCTATATACACTCTCGATCAAGCCATCTTTCAAACAAAAAAAAACTCAATTAAAATCGGTTCACTAGTTTAGGAGGTATGATGCCACAGACAGATACACAGATACACACGTCAAACTTATAACACCCCTCTTTTTGGGTCGGGGGTTAAAAACTGTACCGTACCAAACCACTGAATAACCTTGACTTTTTTAAATCTGACAATCGAAACTACGGTTATGTTCATGAGAACTGCTGTTTTACCAACGAACCTGTACTGTGGCTGTACGTAAGTGGATAATCTTGCGAAACTCCGGCATTACCTACACTGAAACCGGAGTTCCGGAGCTCAAGCTCTAGTTATCACTAGGTGCATTACCTACATAGATAAGTAGGTACCTACTAATAAAATTTAAACCTTAATCGCATAAGCTTATCAACAAAATATTCCATTAGGAAAATATTAGGAAAATAAGTTATAACCTTGCAGCTGACCAGGATTCCAAGGGGGCAAAATCTCAAGCAAAGATAGTCAAAAATCTAAACCTATGGTTAACTAAGTAACTCTATTTAATAAAATAATTAATTGTTGTAATCTGAACACTATTCATTTTCGGAAAGCACTGGCAGGACAGGAAATGGCAATTTATATGGGTAGGTACTTTGTTTAACAAATGTAAATTACAAATTTATAACACCCCCGGTGAAGGTTACAGTGACTAGAAAAGAGCTGATAACTTTCAAACGGCTGAACCGATTTTCTTGGATTATAGCTAAGAACACTCTCGATCAAGCCACCTTTCAAACAAAAAAAAACACTAAATTAAAATCGGTTCATTAGTTTAGGAGCTACGATGCCACAGACAGATACACAGATACACACGTCAAACTTATAACACCCCTCTTTTTGGGTCAGGGGTTAAAAATTGACTTTAGTTACAAATTCGGTATTCCGAACCAGCGGTAAATTATTTTGACGATACAAAAGTAGGTACCACCTACTTGTAAAAGTTACTTGAATGAAAATATATTCTATTCTATTCGTTGAAAAAGTTTAATCAAATATGTGTCCTACCTATCTATTACACGAAAGGGACTTAGTATTAAATTGCAATATAGGTAGACCTACTAAGGTAGGTATTTACTACTTAGTAAGAAGTCTAGGCAGGCACTAGGCATCCTTGCAGTTAAGCTGATGCCCTGTTCTGTGAGTCGCAGAGTCGCATCATAAACTTCATAAAAATTTGGTAGGTGATATAAACTACCTAGGTGCTCTACGTAGTTTTCAAAGGTAGGTTAAATCTAGGACTAGTAATTTTCCGTAGTTGACAAACACCGCTTATTTACAATGTTGCAAATGTCCCATTTGATATAACATAGCGACCTATAAGATAGTAATGTAAGTAGACCTACCTACTAACAATTACCTACAGTACCTACTAACAATTACTGAATTACAAGACACGATATTGACTATCATCACACTAATATTATAAAGGCGAAAGTTTGTGTGTGTGTGTGTGTGTATGTTTGTTACTCCTTCACGCAAAAACTACTGGACGGATTGGGCTGAAAAGAATGGAGAAAGATTATACCCTGGATTAGCACATAGGCTACTTTTTATCCTGGAAAGAGTTCCCACGGGAATTTTAAAAACCTACATCCACGCGAACGAAGTCGCGGGTATCAGCTAGTTGACTATATGTGTATAAACATATTACCTACCTATACGAAAATCGTGTATAATTGAAATCCTCCTATTCTATGTTTCGAAGTTATAAGCAAATATACACACAAACGCGGGTTGTGACTTAGATCTGTATAAATATTAGGTTATCTAGAATTTAGAGACGAATGTAAAGTATGAGTTATAGATACCTACTTAAACAGATCAATGTCCAACTTGAATTTAAAACTTATGCGATTCGAATCCATGACTAAATAATAATATAAATTAATAAATAGTCAATCAGTCACATTTTCTTTGACCCATATGATATTATAAATGCGAAAGTGTGTCTGTCTGCTACGTTTTTACGGCCCAACCGCTGAACTGATTTTAATGAAATTTGGTACAGACATGGGATACATCCCGGGGAAGGACATAGGCTACTTTTTATCCTGGAAAATCAAAGAGTTCCTATGGGATTTTAAAAAACCGAAATCCACGCGGGCGAAGCCGCGGGCATCCGCTAGTTTTGTATTATATCTAAAAATTATAAACATAAAGCCATGCAGCTACCTCCTACCTTTAAACATACCTACTCGATTCATCTTCACTTTATCGATAATCCCGTATCTATAGCCTGATAAAAATATACCTACCTATCAAGTCCAAATAACGATAACTTCTAAATGAAGCCATACAAGCAACCTCGACTCATATGACCGTTTTCAATGCCAAAAAATTCTAAACGACGCGCATGAATAACTAAGCGTCTTTAGACCTCTAATCTTTCTACAGTAGGCAGGTAGGTACTTCTTCCTACGATCTCCTAGGATTTAGGCTGAATGTCGCGTAGTCATTGCTCCCACGGTATTAAAAAAAATACAAGTATACTGGAATCTCGATGCATGCATCCAGATTCTGGTTTATATCCATACTAATATTATAAATGCGAAAGTGTCACACTTTCACGGCCCAACAGTTGAACCGATTTTGATGAAAGGCACAGAGTTAGCTTACACCCCGGGGAAGGACACAGGCTACTTTTTATCCCGGAAAATCAAAGAGTTCCCACGGGATTCTCTAAGGTCCATCAGTTTAGCCTATTATAAAGGTAGTTTTCGTCCCGGAAATTGACATAGGCAACTTTTTATCCCGAAAAAACAGTTCCCACGGAACACAAAAAATCTGAGCCCACACGGACGAAGTCGCGGGCATCGTCCAGTATTGTATAATAAATGATACCCGCGACTTCGTCCACGTGGATAGTTTTTTGATCCCGCAGGGACTGTTTGAGTTTTCGGGAACGTTATTATATTATCTTGTGCATTATCATTATTAGGTAGATCAGAAAAGCAATGCACGTGCTAAGCTTTCATTGAACACAATGTGTAGGATCGAGTCTCAGTTAGAAAATGAAAAAAAAAGGTCAAAACTTACCTTATTTGAATTTGGAATTTTACTAGACATCTTCCGTTTCTGAACGCTCTTGTCCTTCACAGACGAAGAATCAACTTTCTGACGTCGGCATGTCTCAATTTCCCGCGCGACAACTGCGGCGGAGCCCGCGACGCTACACATATCAGGTCGAACAGAATTGATAAGGTGTTGTATATGTAAATGTATCTACTTTGTATTTACTTCTGTCGAATGTCGTAATAATCTAATCGTCACCATTTCCTGTTTAACTGTTTACGAGAATGGATACCTACATCTATAGGCATCTAATCTATTTTGGAGGCAGACGTTCTCCAGTGGCTGACTAAGCGTGAGCGTGGGGGTCAGCCCCAGATCTCAGGGCCTCCAAACATTGACGAGTTTTTTGATGAAATCTCAAAGAGGTTAAGCCCTACCTCTTATGCATGGTACAAAAGTCACTGCCCCTATCATAAATGCAAAAGTGATTTGTTGGTTTGTTCTTAAATTACGTCGCAACGGAGCAATAGATCGACGTGATTAAAGTGATGCCTTTAAGGTGGAAGCTACGGGCCTGCCCGCGAAATTCAAATTTAATTTGGTTTTTCGCAATTTGTAAACTAATACGACAACGTAGGCTCTAGTATCGACTATTCTCACAAATTAGTCGATACTAGAGCTAATTTCTTTAGCTCCCGCTAAAAGCTAAGAGCTAGCTTCCGGGGCGGATGCGTAAATGCATTCCCCAGCGTCAACAAAAAAAAAAAAATTCCTTTAGACCTTTCCAAGCTAATTTCCTTTAGACCTTTTCAAGTAAAGATTTTTATATAAACCTGTGACGATGATACCGCCATTGTCGCAATTAAAATGCCATAAACCCACGTTGTCGTATTAATTTACAAATTGCGAAAAACCAAATTAAATTTGAATTTCACGGGCAGGCCCGTCTCATGCGCCTTAAGAACAAACATGGAGACAACATCAAAAACATGGAGAGTGACATAAAATTTCATATTCGCTTAGATAACATTTTTTAAAGAAATGTTGGATTATTAGGGTTATCAAATCAAACACATCTCATTTCTTAGCTAGTATTTATTTGAGCGTGAAATGAAAGGCGTGGTAAAATCAGCGCTGTAAAATAAAATTAAATGTGAACAAATTGTAGGTAATTACGAGATTAAACCACTAGACAAAATAATAAGTACTTATCTAACTTACCATACCCATTCACGCTTGTTTTTTCATTAATTTTATACCCATTTTACATTAACAGAACAAATAAGGGCTAACACAGACCGCCGTAATTCGGCTGTGATCTTATACTTTGTTATCCGATAACGGCCGATTTTAGGTAAGCACATAGAAGCACTATAAATTTTTTCGCAAAATTTTTGTAGTCGTTAAATCGACGATATATTAATTAGGCTATGGGTGACGTGAAAATTGAAATCAAAGAAAAATAGGCGATTCATAGGCTATCTAGCTTAGATTAAACTATCATAAGTCAATGCTACCCAAGCGTCAAATGTAGGAACCTATAGGTTCCAAAATATTGGGTAGGAACATTTTGACGCCTGCCAGCGACGCCGAAGACTCGACGTTTTGTGAGAAGTTAACCTAACTATCGTGAACTGTGCTTTTGCTGAGAATGTCACCGCGACCAATCATTGCGCATTATTGTAAAAGTTGACCTATTTGCATGGTGTTATAGTCTAATTTGCTTTGGATGCTAGAGATATGTTAATTTTACCCGTACCTACTTGTATCAAAGACAATAGGAATTATTTCTATTAGCCTATTACATTAGTTCTGAGGCCGACATTACCATCACGGCTATTATTATATCTCTAATTTTGTTGTTTTGTCCAAAAGAACGACACACAGTTAATTTTAGTTATTTACTATGAATAATGCCGTATATCCATACATTAATAGATTCTCGCATACAAATATCTCATTGATCACCGCATCAGAATTTAATTATAACTACTACTTAACTATTAAAAATACATTAAACAATGGGTAGATGTAACAAAAAGGAACATACACAGCCATTATTTAAAAATCCTACTGATTAATTTGTACTAGGTACATTTATAGTGAAAAATAATTGTGATTTGTGACAAGTATTTTAACTTCACTATCCCTTTTACTATAAAACAATACACATGGCCTAAACACGTCTGTCAAACATTTGACGTGTATAAATCATATAATAAACAGTAATAAAACGCTATCTTTATCTAATCCGATACAAAAAGAGAGAGAGAGCGCTATGCTAACTTCATTCCGCGGATAAGTTAGTGGTAAATCTCAATAGATGGCGCCACATACTTCAAATTACTGTACTAATTAATGTATCATAACGGGTCTTCATAGATCATAGATCCTCGCACTCACTCTATCCTATATATCCTTTCCTTTCCCACTCATGGACTCAACGCAACGCTAATGTACGAACAAAAACCGACACCTCAGTGCAACATAATCCATCGCCGGCGTGAGACACTACTTTTCGTGCATAATAAACCACCGCAATACCACGTGCGCGCCGCCATTGTGAAGTTATACATACCGCTCATCGAAAACTGTGTCTACACCCAACACGACACATAGTGCAACAGCGATTTATAAAACCCTGGCCAGGGATCAGTGATGGTAAAAGTGTGGTGACGAGAAAGCTGCAGTTCGGAACAGACTTTGAACCATTCCAGCCACGTAAGTCCAAATTTACCTAACTACTCCCTGGACACACCCATTTTTTCTCCTTCGTCAGTGCTACATTTTTATGGGGCAATTAACCGCTAAATACAGTCCATTAAAACCAAAATAATTTTGACCGCACGTTTTCAAGTATGGTGGCATAAGGCCCCCTTTAATTTTTGTTTTGGAGCTACCATATTTTATGGTCCATTCTCGAACCGGATTTCATAATCTTTTAATCGGATTTATGGGCTTAACCATCCGATTTCATAATAAAATTGACTCGATTCTTTAGTTAAATTAAATTATAGTAGGTACCATCTACCTACGTCGAGTCAATAAGTTTGAATTATTTCAAGTAGCATTCACGATTTATGGATACCTAATGTTGCATCGTGTCGTAATATTGCAGAATTATTAGATTATAAGTACGGCCTACGATATACCTACGTAATTCTATCGTTTGATATTCTAGGTTAGAAGTAATAAAGTATTTTTTATAAAATTTCATATTTACCCGCACACCTTTATTATTTCGGTATAAGATTTAACCATAATATAATTCCGCAAACCTGGGAAATAAAACGTATAGATCTACTAGGTACGTAGTAGTTAACATTTTAAGTTGTCGTTACTTATAAGACGCGAATAAGGTACCTACATAAGTTCCGCTGTCGATGTTATGAATAGACTAATGTAGGTACGAGCCATTGCGCGCGGAGTAGGTATTCAACCAGCATTGTGATTATTGTTGCACTCAAATACGCGTTCCGTAAATAATATTTTTACGTTTGCAACGCAATAATTTAACCGCTCGCCTAAATAGGTATAGGAGTTGTGTGTTTTCACAGTATAACCAACGCATTTTATAGTACATACTTACCGCTAAACTATATTGGTTACATAATATCGATATTTTTTAATTGACATATTTAACCAACATAGTTAAATACCATATTAAGTTGTGTTCGATTTATTTAGGTACTTTGAATTTTAAAAATGACTACAAAGGGTGATTCAGATTTACCGCGTACACATGACGAATGTCAAATGTTAATATTGGAATCGAAACGCGATGCGATGTTTGCCCGAATGCAACGAATCTACGATGCCGCCTTGCAAGTAGAAATTGATTCTAGTAAACTACCTAATCTTTTATGCCAGTCAGGTAACCTAGACACTTTACGAAAGGAATTCGAGCAAACACTAGATTCATATAACGCTATACAGTTGAAATTGAATCCTAAAAATCCTATTAATTATCAATCATGGATGTCATTCGAGGAATTATTTTGTTATGTCAAACAAGTCTTAGCGACTAACAGCAATAAAGAATCTGAATCTAACATGGCGTCTTTGTCAAAGTTCCCTAAATTAAAATCGCATCTTCCGCCTATTGATCTTATTTCTTTTAATGGTGATTTAACAAAATGGCCTTTGTTTTATCAGCAGTTTAAAAGTATGATTCATGATAACCCGAATTTAAATAATAGTGAAAGGGTATTTTACCTAGTCGGAAAACTAACTGATAGGGCTGCCGCAGTTTGTTCAGGGTTGCCAGCAACAGCTGAAAATTATAATATCATCTGGGATGCCTTAACACAGAAGTACGACGACCCCCGCTCGCTCGCTTCCGCATATTTAAATCAAGTGTTGCAATTTAAGCCACTTGCTAATAATAATGATACCGCACTAGATAATTTCATAAACACTTTTGATTCATCGGTAGAAGCACTTAAACAGTTAAAAATTGATTTAACTGATTTTATATTCCTTCATTTGGCTACGCTTAAATTAGATGAAGATACCGTTAAAATGTTTGAGCTTATTAATCGTAAAAAACAAATTCCAACATATAAAAGTCTTATAGATTTCGTGAAGGAACAGAGCAAGGTGCTGTCTAGAGGGAATGTTAATGCACAGTTGCAAAATAAAGCTCGCTCTAGACACATACCTACACCTGTCACGAGGTCTACTAAGTCTACTAAGTCTACTAAGTCTTTTGTCAATACGGAAAGCGCTCGTAGCTCACATGAAAATCATAAGTGTGTCGTCTGTAAAAATGAAAAGCATGACCACTTATACAAGTGCGCTGAGTTTATGAAATTAACTCCTAGGCAAAGGTACGAAATTGTTAAAAATAGTTCATACTGTACAAACTGCTTAAGCACCTCGCATAAATATTCCGCTTGTAGCAGCACTAAAAACTGCTCAAATTGCTTTCCGCTTAAACGTCACCATTCAAGTTTGTGTTTCGCTAAATCTAGTAAATCAAACTGTAGTGTCGTTGTCAATGCGCCAACGTCACATATCTGTCCGCACCTTTATAATTGCTCACTGTCGCAAACCGCTAATTCGGATGATATGTCTCGCACTGTGCCGAGCAATCACTCTGAAAATAATGTAATTCAACCCGCTCATGCGTCAGCTCCGACGTCCGCTCCGACGTCCGCTTTGACATCCGCTCGGACGTCTGCTTATACGTCCGCTAATCAACCCGCTCATACGTCTTGTAATTTACCCGCTCATACGTTTGCGCATACGTCCGCTAGTACGTCCGCTTATACGTCCGCTAGTTCTCCCGCAAAAATTAATGTATCAGAATCGTCCAGTGATTCATCCGCTAACATTGCCGCTTCTTTATGTACTATATCTCGTGAACATCACGACCGCCCCGCTACAACCGCCTTATTGGGCACCGCTAAAATTAAAGTACTAGATAAGTACAATCGCTCTCACTTTGTGCGTTGTCTCATTGACCCCGGCTCACAAAGTGATTATATTTCTATGACTTGCTGCAAGAGATTATCATTACCTGTTCACACTCAAAGCCGCTTCTCTGAAGTTCAGGGAATCGGTGGCACTTCTCAAAAGATACTTGGGATTTCCGACTTTAAATTCAAATCTCGTTTTGATGATACTAAAGAATATTCCATACGCCCGCTTGTGGTCGAGCAGATTACGTCACAGCTGCCCGATGCGCGTGTAGACGTAGCAGCTATGAAGTCTTTAATACGAAATATACCTCTCGCAGACGATGAATTCTCGGAGCCAGGAACTATTGATGTGTTATTGGGAGTAAATCGCTATTGTGAAATCTTACTTTTCAATAAACTGACAGGTGGTGATAATTTGCCTTCCGCCGTTGAAACCACGCTAGGTTATATAATTCTGGGTGACGCACCAGTCGTCACTCAGCTCCCGCATACCGCTGCTTTTTGTGCATTTGCTCGCGAACCGCTTCGTAAAAATAATAATTTAGAAAACCTTCCGATATTGACAGAACCTGAAATAGGATTCTTGAACATTGCTCCGCCAGATTGTAAAAATATTAACACCGCAACAATTAATCTTAACTCTGACGATAGTTTCGCTGTTAACATTCTTTCTAAGGACACCACTGCAAAGACAATCAATACTTGTATCGCAGGTGAAGAGAATGATTTGATGCTTGATATTAAAATTTCCAAATCTGACTTACGCGTAAGAGACAGTGAAGCTATTCAGAAGGGTTCGGAAAAGGATTCTATTTCAGAGGTTCTCCCTGAGAAAGGTACCGCGTCTGGGTTTAAATTGTCACATAACTCTATCATATCTAATGATGTTATGTCGACCACTCTCTTCAGAACTCTTCGTTCATATTGTAACCTGCACGCTGAGATCCTTAATACTTTGTTCAATGTTAGGTTTTGTAAAATCGCTTTCTTTGAAAACGTGAGGCAAATGTACATATATTTCGAAATAAATTTCCCGCACCGCAAACATCAAATAATCTTATATATATTTGATCGTGATAACCCGCCTTATAAACATAAATTTAACCGCGTCACTTTCGAATTGCGCTCCTCTCCCTTTTTGGCTCTTTGCACTCTGAGCGAAGTTGCTAAGAAGGAGAGAGAGAGATGGCCTCTTGCCGCTGCAATTTTCGAAAGGGACATCTGTATGGGTGACCTTGCTTCCGCTGCTTCTTCCACTGAGGAAGCAGTTGCGATAGCAAACGAGCCAACCCAGATGTTCAAGTCTGGAGGATTTGATCTAGTCAATCGGACTAGCAACCCCTCTGAACTGATACAATGTATACCGCGGTCTGAAGGTATATCTTTTGCAGATGAGCATACTTTCAAGCTTCTAGATATACATTGGTTTTCCGCATTTGATAATTTTGTTTTCAAAGTTTCGCAACCGCCTACATCTTGTATGAAGAGAGCTATACTCTCAGCTACCGCACGTCTGTATGATGGTTTGGGATTTGTAGGTCCAGTCATTTTATTCGCTAAATTACTTATAAAAGAGTTATGGCTTCTGAATATGGGATGGGATGATTTTCCACCGCAACACATTGTTGACCAAAATGAAATTGTTTTGATTACTCGTCTAGTAAGTTCGGTCTACAATATAATATCCTCTCACGTAAAAATAAAGCAAGTCCTCGCATTCTCAGATTCAGAAGTCGCCCTCTGCTGGGCACTCTTGTCACCGCACAAAAATACTTATGCTACTAACCGCATTTTAGAAATTCATACGAATTTGTCGCCACTTAAGGTGAATTTTTATCATATCGCAGAGGTTCAAAATCCTGCTGACTGTGTATCTGGTGGTCTTATGCCCACACAGTCCTCAAGATACGCACTTCGGTTAGAGAGTCCTTCATTGATTTCTGTACCTTCAGAAGAATGGCTTCTAACCAGGCGCTCACCTCACGATAATTCATATTTACCTGACGATGAATTTCCTTTTCAAAAGTTTTCAACTGCTTTGATTAAAGGTTTAACTAACACCTCTCAAGAATTTGATCGTAATTTATCTATTGATTTGAGTAAAAGAATTTTAGTTCGAATTATTTATCAAAAAACCGCTACACTCGTACTAGTTCTGTTAAAAGACTGCCTAAATGCGAGATTATATTCGCTATTATTAAATAGGTTTCTATTATTGTATGCTATAATTCAGTCCTTCTGGAAACATTTAAAATTTAAACACTTGTACTCATTGCGAGTTCACATAAAGTTCAAAGTCACTTCGCATCCAGTTAAGGAAAGAGTTGTAGTTTTCTTTATTGTTGAAAACGCACCACCCCTCCAATGGCCAATTGGAATTATTACCAAAGTGATGCCTGGCCCAGACGGAGTGGTTCGTGTCGCACAAGTTCGAACTAAGTCTGGAACTTACGACAGGCCTATAGTTAAGCTTTGTCCGTTGCCAACTCAGTAGTTTTAATGTATATTTAAGTTGTAGTTTTACTTAGTCTTAAGTTATCTGCAATATTACGCACCCTTGCAATACGGGTTTTAATTTATAAGTTTAACGCTACTTTATATCCTTTTTACTTAATAATTTGATGAAGCAGAGCCTTCATGCTGAGGGGCGTGGTAAATCTCAATAGATGGCGCCACATACTTCAAATTACTGTACTAATTAATGTATCATAACGGGTCTTCATAGATCATAGATCCTCGCACTCACTCTATCCTATATATCCTTTCCTTTCCCACTCATGGACTCAACGCAACGCTAATGTACGAACAAAAACCGACACCTCAGTGCAACATAATCCATCGCTGGCGTGAGACACTACTTTTCGTGCATAATAAACCACCGCAATACCACGTGCGCGCCGCCATTGTGAAGTTATACATACCGCTCATCGAAAACTGTGTCTACACCCAACACGACACATAGTGCAACAGCGATTTATAAAACCCTGGCCAGGGATCAGTGATGGTAAAAGTGTGGTGACGAGAAAGCTGCAGTTCGGAACAGACTTTGAACCATTCCAGCCACGTAAGTCCAAATTTACCTAACTACTCCCTGGACACACCCATTTTTTCTCCTTCGTCAGTGCTACATTTTTATGGGGCAATTAACCGCTAAATACAGTCCATTAAAACCAAAATAATTTTGACCGCACGTTTTCAAGTATGGTGGCATAAGGCCCCCTTTAATTTTTGTTTTGGAGCTACCAGTTAGTATCGCGCTCTCTTTCTTACGTACCCATACGATAGAGCCAAACAGAGAGAGCGCTATATTACCTTCATTTATTTATTTTTATTAGAAAGTTGTAACAATAAAGAGAAAAAGGAAAAAAAGGACAGGGAAGCACTTATCTCTATAATAAATCTCTACCAGTAACCCTTGGCAGTGCGAGAGGTTGTAAAGGGAGTAGAATAGATACAAGAAGTATAGAAATTCTTGACCTATATATGTATGTAGGCATGTAGTAGTGTGAGTAATTATAACTTTCCGCGGATATGGTAAAGTTAAGGGCTAATGTGGGTGATACGTTATACTTTAACGTATAAAACTTATAACGGGTAACTGGTAAGTAAACTTAAAAAATCTATATTACTATATTTTTATATCCTACAAACCATTCACTCAAACCCAGTATTTTGCAGTCTTGTAGACTATTAAAAAGCGCAAGGCTAAGTTTTTTTTTAAAAAAAGGTAAAAAGTTGTGACGCAGACGAAATACATAACAAAAAAAATGAGACTTGGTAGCAAGTAGCATATTTTCCGAGACTCGCCGGACGTATTGGCCAATGTGTACTGGAGCTATTACTAGTGATACGTTTCTTAAGTCCTCAAAAATTATTTCGATCTAAGGTTGAAATTTATAGAGCGCACTTTGACTTTGCTTAGACTTAAGTTTCAGTTAAAACGAGACAGATTTATGCCAGCGGTATAGCGCTGTCTCGTTTTAACAGTGTCTTAAGTCTGAGCAAAGTCAAAGTGCGCTCTATAGATCTCAGACTTAGTCGTACTAAATACCTACTTTATATTCCTCTAAGTAGGCAGTTTAATATTATCCTGCTTACGATGAAGCATAAAATGCGAAACATTTTCGTAAGTTAGGAACGTTATCATAGTTGCAGGAAGCACACGGACCAAGTTCGGCTTGAGTCCTTTGTAGAAACCCCTCCAGCCTTCGTGCCTGTAAAATCCATGCAAAAATTAACATTAATAAAAAAAATAACTCCCAAAAACTTCAAAAACATACTTACCTCTCATACAAACCTAACGATATTGGTCGTGATAGACTTAGTATAAGATTTTACATCTCATCAACGTTAAAAGAATTCGAGCCTTGAAACACTCAAGTGTCAAAGTAAATTGGACTTTAAGCATCTTGTTTTAAAGCTCAAGTTCATCCATACATCTACAACCAGCGCTCCAACCGGAAACTGTGCAGAATTAAAATAGGAGGTACTGACGTTTTGACTTTGAATCAAGGTCTTTAGATTTATTTTGCTCTAACCTTATTGCGTTTAACGCTTGAATTTTGTCAGCGTTGCATTGGTGAGGTGTAAAATCTGATACCCACGCTGAGCGACAAATCGAATCTAGGTATAAAAGTAATGCTATCCTTTTCGTTGCGATACGTGGTGAAAAGGAAAACATTACTTTTGGACCTGTCAATTTAGTTTACATAAGAAAAACAAGAGGACATGAAATGTATGTACTATGGTTGTGCCAAAATAGAAATAAACATGGCGCTAGCTGCGCCCATTGCATCGGCCATATGAAAATATTCTGAAAACAGGACATTTTAGGGCTAAGTAAGCAGAAACCTTATATTATTAAACAGGGGGTATACTTGTTATTAAATGTATAACAGGGCAAATCCTCTTATCTTTCCTTAATCTTTTAAGCACATTTAGCACAATCGACGCATCTCCTACTTCTTCACTATGTTGGTAAAATTGAATTATTAAAGATCAAAAATAAGGTCTGTCAAACTGATTTATTTAAAAAATAAGGATTCTCAAAATATTTCGTTAAGGGCAGAAGATCTTGAAAATAAAAACAAAATACCGTAAATCAATTTGCAATAATAATCATTTATTGATCACACAAATTGAAAAAGGCGAATTGAAACAAGTCCTAATGAATATATATATGTATAAAAATATATATGTCTCAGTGAATATAATGTGGCCAGCCACCAAACAAGTTACACTAAGAAATATTAAGGAAAGGAATCTAACAATACGCCTTTAGAGTTCAAACATCACTTTTTTTTGGTTGTCACATATTTTTCCTTTACATGTCAGTAAAAAATTTGCAACCCGATTTCTAAGTATTTTTTTAAAATATTATACAAAATAAACTTATTTAAATAAAATTATTGGAGTTTTAAAAACACCACGACAACCACTGGAACTCAGTACCTCTAAAATTTTGTCAAAAAAACTAATACTTAATACGAAAATCGTTTTAAAAATCGCAATAATAAACAACTACCGCTGAATACCTAACGATTAAGAGAGTTCCAAATGCTATGCGACTGATTTTAATGGTAGGTGTAATAACCCTTATAATAAATATGAAGAAAAGAACAATATTTTTTATCTAAGCCAAAAAAAGGCTTCACTTCAAGTCCTGACCTTTTAAAGTGTAAAAAGAAAAAAAATATTTTCACTGACATGTATCAACAGCGCTCATGTATCACATTTTATTGTGTAATAAGAATAATAATTACTTATATAATAATAAGAAGAATAATAATAATTCACTAAAATATTAATTTATTAATATGTAGTTCGTTTTGTATTTTTTTTTCTATTAAACTACATGAAGATTGGTTAAAATGACAAAAAATTCTAATTTGAACTAAGTGTGACTTTAGGTAATAAAGTTTTTAAAAATATAAGGCTATGGACAGATATAATGGAAATCTGCGTACGGAATTCCGCTACGATGTGACATATTGCAATATTAGGCTCGATTCACATTCAGTTGAGATGAATCCAAGCGACAATCTAAAATTTTACACAATAAACTGACCATAACACAATGCACTTTTTGACGAGGAAAAAAGACACGCTCGTTAGTCAGAATGCAAGTCAATTGTGAAAATTGAGGTCAATATTCTTCTTTTTTTCTTGATTTATGGCCCCAGTGGGCAATGTCCTATGTAAAATTTTAGATTGTCGCTTCCACTGTCAGGCTGATATCTATACAGTGTACTCTGACTTTGCTCAGGTTTAAATTTCAGTTAAAACGAGACAGACTTATGCCAGCGATATAGTGCTGTCTCGTTTTAACAGCGTCTTAAGTCTGAGCAAACTCAAAGTGTGCTCTACAGATTTCAACCTCAGTGTGACTCGAACTTAAGGAACTTATCTGCGCGGATTAGATGCCGAAGAAAAATTCCGCGCTCGATTTTCTGCTCGCGGAATTCCACTAGATTTGTCCCAAGCCTTACACCAGTCCATTATACTGTTTTCATTTGACTGTAAAGTGTATAACTCTATTTGTGGAATAAATATACCCAGTTTTCCACCTAACTTTACTCACAATGTCGGTATGTTGGCAACATTATTACCTCTGTGAGTGAAGTTAGCAAGTGCCAAGCTTTTTAGCCTGCATTTACATATTCGCCATTGTGGTACGTCTCGTTACTCGTTGTTAGTGTCATCGATATGTCGCGCAAAATCTCGGTTTCAAGACAAAACCGGGGACGAATATTGTGTGGAAGCTTGCATTTTGCGAATGTGTAAATGCACAATAAGGAACCAAAAACATTTCGTGTACCTCATAAATGAGGATTGACATTTTTACATCAAGTCAAATCGAAAACAGTATGACGGATAAAATTCGTGGTTTTAATAATTATATGCGGGGCACTATGACTACTAAAAGCCTCGACAGAAAGCTTCAAACTTGCTACGGGAAAGATATTATGAAAGTAGATATATTTTTAAAAGGTATTTAATGGTTACGTTTTCTTAATGATTTTATCAAATAAATTAGGTAGTGTCTAGACCGATACAAACGGTCGTTTGATATAACTACACATGTGAAGTAATTCCTTGAAAATTAAATCATATAAGCCAATAAAAAAACCTGTTTCCAAAGATACGAGGGGTAGGAAAGCCAAGATTGCGTGGAGTCGGTGTGTTTAGATTCGTTAGGAGGTACTTCAGCTAACGAAACTGACTCTTGAGACCATTGTTTGCGTTAGGGAACCTTAAGATTGCATTAGGGAAAAATTTTTAACTAATAAAATACTTGTGGCTGTATATTTTTTGACTATCGAACGACCGCTTGTGGCTGTCTAGATACTTCTAATAAATTACCATAAACAAGTTGAAACAAACAAACACTATCTTATGGTGCCACTTAATGCTTGAGGCAAACAACAAACAACAAGCACTGGCAAGCGTGTAGATGGGTGTTAACGTATGCTTGCCAATGTTTAGGAGCGCTTGTCGTTCGATCTAATTAGGCTGCAAGCCAAACCATAGCCAAACACTAAGTATAAAAATACTCTGTGGTGTTTGCCGATGCTTGCTGTATGTTGTATGCCGCAAGCATGTAGCGGCATCATTACATATAAAGAACCTAACGTCGTCTCACCACACATGTAACGTTATATTATGAAAGAAGTAAAACAAAATTGTCTTTTACATGGAGATATGGGAAATATTTTTTATTAGGACATTCTAAGTACTATTATCACAAACAATTTATAATTAACTAAATCGCGGCAACACCACCGTCAGTGTTGCCATGTCATTAAAAATATAATTATAATCACGATCTGATGGGAAATTGTACAACTACTATTTAAAAGAGATTACATATATGGCGATAATTAGTAATATTATGAGCGATAGAACACAAAACATATGTCGTGAGACAGGCTTTTACACACTGACTTTTTTATCAATTTTTTTTATATCGTTGAAACTATTTGTTAACAAGCTTACGCCCGCAACTTCCCCCGCGTGCCTAGACAAATTTTAAACCCCTTTTTTACCCTCTTAGGGGACAAATTGTCAAAAATTCTTTCTTAGCGGATGTTCTACGTCATAATAAATATGAGCATGCCAAATTTCAGCCTGATCCGTCCAGTAGTTTGAGCTGTGCGTTGATAGATCAATCAGTCAATCAATCAATCAGTCAACTTTTCGTTTTATACATTTAGATAACAATACAAAAATAAGGTTCTTGGATAAAAAAGCCAATGATATGATATACACTCATAGTACATAGACAAAACCGTGCTACTTCGATACTTATTGAAAAAAAAATGTAATCCCTAGATCAACTTTACCATAGTCCTAACTATCCTTTTCAAACACGACATCACAAATACTTTGATAGCAGCGAAAAATTTCATAATTTTTCGTTTTAAAAAAAGTCGTCGATTACACATAGGTTTTCCTAGTTACACTTACAATTATTATTAATTTAAATAATCGATAACTTATCAAAACCTGTCACAACTGTACACATAAATATTTCCAAAATCATTGTCAATCTCGAATATAAACACTGGGCCTAGCACCAAAGTATGATAGCTTCAATGTGATGATCGCAATCACCTTTGATTGACAAACATTCTCTCAATATTGGCTAAAAATTCTAACCAATAGTGGGAGAACTCTAACTTAGAATGAATGCATATTGCTTACCGCGTACCAATAAACTAATCGAAAAGAACAGCGAAAATCATTCCACCTCACTTACACAGTATACTTTTGTATAGTGTATGAGTGAGACGTAATTACTAGCGACGCTTCGTTTTGGTTGGTTTCTTTATTGGCACGAGTTATTGCGAGAATACCAAATATATCAAAACAATTGCGACTATCACGTGTTAATCACAACTTCCTTGCTAGCCCCCCACTACGTAAGAGGATTAGTATCAATAGTATAATTTAAAATACGATAAAAAAGGGATTTCACAATAAAATGCACGTTAGTAGAATAAACAATAACTAGATCCCACTTACGCTAACTCTTACCTTACCGTCGACAAAAGCGACACCATAAAAAACCCTGTCCGAAATGTCAAGGTGACAGCTGTCAAAATTGAAACAGATAGGTATTAAATGAATTTAACTCCACCAACATTACTCTAAATCAACAGTCCACTTGCACGAACCCGTTTAATGTGTTTACGTCACATTTTCTGTAGTCTGCCCTTTTCTTGTCAAAATAGGAATAAACTTGTTAAAAAGTGACAGACTTATAAAATTTATCTCTAATAAGGACTGATTCGCTAATCAGAGTCAAGCCAGATTTAAACAAAAAAAAAAGGACTGATTTTTCAATCGTTAGATAATCTAAATGAGTTGAAATTCCTCATTTGAATAAATAAAAATGGGATTGAAAAATTGGCCCTGAGATAAATGTTCTATATCTGCCTTTTTCTTGTCAACCCTGGAATAAACTTGTCGAAATTGACAGCATTACACAATTTAACTAAAATACACTAAGCAGTTTTGTGCAAGTGGCCTAAATGTGTATTTTCATTCGTCAATTTAAGACAAATTAACCAAATTATAGGCATTTACAAGTATAATTATAAACATAATAATAATATAATTATTGTTTTCAGATCTTTTTTAAATACATTTCGAGCACATACGATTGTCGATATTATATTTCGTATTGTATATACTGTCGTATACATAAAAATAGATAATTTAATTAAATAAATAAATTCTTAACTCTAATTATTCTTTTATTTAATCACTATTTAACGATAAATATATTTAATTATATGGCAGTTACACATACTTGAAAATGCAATTCTTACGTTTAAAAAAATATTACGTCAATTCAAAATAATTACGTCAATTTGAGTAAAAATAAAACTTATCAAAAATACTTGTTGTGTAATAAAATGTTGGTGGAGCTACCCAGTAATAAACAAATATATAGGCAATGATAGAACAATCGAGACATATAACCTGTGAGTGACAGCAGTCAAAATCCAAATAAAACACAAACACATACATACAATAAAAGGGACAAGTATTATATAATTGGTTTGTTGCTAGCCCATTCTCACACGAAAAATTTAAATCATACTAAAAACAATTATTATTAATCATCAGACTGTGACAGTCTATAACATCATAGTTCTAATCAAAGATATGATTCGAAATGTCCTTAGTACCATCTCTTTCTCTCTTATATATAAGCTAATATTTTCTATCCCAAATGAGCTCACTTTGATTACTCGCTGTGGACATATTTTGCAGACAGCCTTTTTCATACAGATCTTAGAGTTTGTGGGAAATCATTTATTTTTAAGGATGTTTGATAAACTCTACAAAATGTGATTGAGTTCTTTTGGTTAATATTCAATAAAAAAACTTCACTTATATTGAACTCAGACATCAATGAAGCCACCTTAAAATGTTTCAGGAATTTGTTAATTTTGAAAAGTCAATTAAAAATGCGTGTGAGACCAGGCTAGTGAACACTCAAAAAAAAAAATGTCGCATCGCCTAAATAAATAGCGAGAAAAAATTTAAATAGTCGTGTACGTTTCCCATCAGATAAGTTTGGATTGAATCAATCGTTATTGGTGAATTTCTCCCATATGAGCATGACGAGGCATATGTTAGGCGTTACATGGAGGAGGTACGGCGTCAGGCCCTTGTAGAAGCCTCTGAGGCGCTCATACCTCCACGTCTCGCGCACGCAGTGCCACGCACCGTCGTAGCTGCGGTGCTGGTCCTGCAGGCGCGCGCGCACCACCTGGTAGGGGTACGTGGCCCCCGCTGCGATCAGCTTGGACACTGCCGCGAACGTTAGGTACTCGACCGACGTCTGCAAACAATGGGATAATATCCCATTATTATTTATTATCCCATTATTATTTATATTATTTAGATCCACGGATAGACTACACTAAAATACTCTTTAAGAACCAATATGGCGGCTTAAGGCAGCCGCATATTAAGAAATTAGAAGATGCCTGCAATAGGCAACTTCATCCTCGTGGATTTAGGTTTCAGAAAATCCCGTGGGAACATTTTGATTTTCAGGAATAAAAAGTAGTATATGTCCTTCCCCGGGATGCGAGCTAACGCTACACCAAACGTCAGAATCAGTAAAACGGATGGGCCGTGAAAAGCAAGCTAGCAGACAGACAGACCCATTTTCTTAGCGGATATCTACGTCAATGATAGCTATCTGCATGCCACATTTCAGCCCAACCCATCCAGTAGTTTGAGCATAGCGTTGATAGATCAGTTAGTCAGTCAGTCAGTGAGTTAGTCAACTTTTCCTTTTACATATTTAGATTCACCACTTTGCAATGGATGACAATATACGAAATGAAACTCACCAGTTTAATATCGATGGGCAGATTCCGATACTGGTTGTAGCGATTCTTCATCTCCTCGTAAGTCATGAACTGCAGCGCGCCGTGCGACACGCCGAACATGCCCGGGATGAAGCCCTGTAAGTGACACAATGTGCAAACTTGTAACAGCAGAACCTTGTGTGTTATAAGTTGTTTCAGTATTCTGTATGAGTATTCGAAAATAAATAATGCTCATTTATGGATTTCAGCAGACAATATTTTTTTATTTAAAAAAAAAAAGAATATTAGCCATTTTAATCATGACTAACATTCCCCTTTCCCCTCCAAATAATCGTAAAGCTTGTGCTAGGAGTGGGTACGACAATAGTGCAACGGCTGGGGTTTGAACCGCCGACCTTTCGGAATTCAGACCACTCCTATAACCGTTAAGCTATTGAGGCTTAAATTACTTATTAATTTTATTATTAAACAAATACATAAGCGATAACAATCCAGTAGAAGAGGTCAATGCTGTTTTCGCCAATAAATATGCATAATAACATGATAATAACTTAACGAGATAAGTTTTTTGCCAACTTCAACAGATATTAAGTAATTTATTGAAAACATTACATAAATTGTTATATATTATTACAATTACGATAAAAGATTATACGAAAATATTATTACTACTCCCATATTTTTGAGATTTTATGTAACCTTTTGGTACCAAGGACCAATTTGCAAGGTCTTCATATATGCTTTGAAACATTTTTTTTTTTTAACTAAAACTACTTTAATTAAAAAAGTAAAAGAAAATTGTTTCCAATAATACTGATGTCATTTCAAAATTTTTTCAACGAATTCATAGCATATCGCGCTTAAAACTTTTCTCTACAAATTACTGAATTATTTATGATTAAATATTAATAGAACCGACCACCAATCGATTTCTATTTATTAATAAGAATCATGCGAATCGATTGTACAGTACTTATTATGAACTAGGTTCCTATTTATGAGTTCTGAACTTTGTTGATTTTATCAATTGTTTCTCAATTTAACCACAGAATACTTGATACCTTTCATATAACTATATTTAGTATTTTATTGTTCAATAAGTCCATGTTTATCCTAACTAGTTGTGATACTAGTTTTAGACAAAAACTTGTGTTTCTTTCAGACATACTTTGTCTCTCTCTTGCGTTAACAGATATCAGAGTCACATAATTTTTTTTACAAGTTATATATTCAACTACTGTCACAACTTTTTTAACTAGGTATATGAGCTTGCGCTTGACTCCATCTGCAATCACACCAATCAATAGATTTTGATACAGCCTAAGGTGAACGCGCCTAGTACTGCTTACAACTTGAGCCTCGATAGCTCAACGGTTGAGGAGCGGACTGAATTCCGAAAGGTCGGCGGTTCAAACCCCACCCGTTGCACTATTGTCGTACCCACTCATGGCACAAGCTTTACGCTTAATTGGAGGGGAAAGGGGAGTATTAGTCATGATTAGCATGGCTAATATTCTTTTTATATAAAAAAAACTTATAGCAACAATGCATACTAAATGTTGAAACGTTTTAGTTTAGACCTTGGTGTAAACGCGATGTGAGGTACATCAAATAAAATAGTAAGCAGTTATGTAATAAACATAATGGATAGTTAGTCATAGTTAATTAGTGCAACACTATTTTACGTAGATAACCCACTTTTGAAACGTTGCTGGCTCCAATCGGAATTTAACGTAATAGAATTTATACAATACAACGCTTGTCAATTGAATATTATCAATATGATTATTAATTATATCATAAATAAACTTTGATCTTACCATCTTTCCGATCAAAGTATTGTTCCGTACGTTATTTATCGTAACTACTAACCTAGGCTAGGGTGGCTAGCACACAAGTTGTGATTATAACATTTTGATGATGACAATAATTGTTGCGATTGACCGATATTTTTTTCTTTCAGATTGGTCGATATTTTAACCAGCCTGTGATATCGCTAGGTATCATGCCTGAAAACCATCACTGCATTCTACAATCGACTGACTGCCGACAAACCTGATGCAGCGCGGCGCGGCGTATCGTTCAGCCAACCATATGAAGAAGCCATATGAAGCTAGATTTTAGAAGTGGGTACCTGGGTCGCAGGGACCAAGGAGCATAAACTTTGGTCGGCTCCTTGGTTTCGCAGAGACTATGTTGCTCAATTTGTTTTTATTATTGTTTTGGCTTAATAAAGGATACTTATTACTTATAACATCGGCGACAAAATTTCTAAGTTGTCTCAAATATAGGTAGTTTTCTGCTTCATACAAAGGACAGACTTACTTGCATTCACAGTTTCATACATTAAATTAAAAATTTATAACACCCCCGACAAGTGAAGGTTACAGTAATAACTAGAAAAGAGCTGATAACTTTCAAACGGATGAACCGATGAACCGATTTTCTTGGATTATAGCTAAGAACACTCTCGATCAAGCCACCTTTCAAACAAAAAAAACTAAATTAAAATCGGTTCATTAGTTTAGGAGCTACGATGCCACAGACAGATACACAGATACACACTTCAAACTTATAACACTTCTCTTTTTGGGTTGGGGGTTAAAAACGTTAACTCCAGGTTTAAAAAAGTCTCCAATGGATTTTGCGCGCATTTTTCAATGTCGAAATTGGTATTTTATTTTCCCATAAAACAACATTGACATTTTGAGCATCAAGGTTTTATAGAAATAGAAATGGAAATTGGAAACGTTTTGTATGCAAATAAACTTTTACAATAATTCTTTATGTAGGTACATAGTTGACAAGTAAGTACACAATTTTATGTAACAATTTAAAAGGCTAGGCCCCCATTTAGGTTACATTTCCAACGCGGCGTTGTCTGTGCCTCAGGCTTTAACGGAATGATAAATCCATACTAATATTATAAATGCGAAAGTGTGTCTGTCTGTCTGTTTGTCTGCTAGCTTTTCACGGCCCAACTGTTAAACCGATTTTGATGTAATTTGGTACTTGGACATAGGCTACTTTTTATCCCAGAAAATCGAAGAATTCCCCCGGGATTCTCAAAGACCCATCCGTTTAACCGATTTATATGAATTTTGGTACAGAGGTAGCTTGCGTGCCGGAAATTGACATAGGCAACTTTGTATCCCAGAGTTCCCACGGGGTTTTAAAAACCTAAGTCTACACGAACGTAGTCGCGGGTATCACCTAGTATAATAATAATTCCTTATAACCTACTCTTAGAGATTAGTATGCGTTATATTACGTAAGCCCGCGACTCTTTTATCGATCTCAGTTTCGCACTCGACTGCGATCTCACCTGACGATAAAGACGACGATGCAATCTAAAGTGGCGTGCGATAACCAGCTGCTCGATTGCGGTATAATGACAGCTACAATGTCCTGATCGCAATCACCTCTGATTGGTTGACGCTCACTCACTATTGGCTACAATGCATTGTTGCAACAAGAATAGCACAAATTCAGCCAATCACAACGATTGAGACTGTAATAATGATTGATGCAGTTTTTCCGGAATCGAGTAGCAGGAAAAGTTTCTGCCAGGTTTATAGACGCAATATAAATACCCTTTTGAAGATATTTTCTGAAAAACGTTCCAGCCCACAATCAATTCAAAATTGCGGGGTCAAAATCGATGGGCGAATCCTGGAATCAGGATATTTTTTCTTATCTATTTTTTTACTTAAGTAATTATGGGTTGAAATTATTTTTTAAGGAGGGTTTTTTGGAGGTTATTTTAAGAAAATACGTCCAATGATGTCCGTATTCCATAACGTGACCTTGTAGAGAACATTCAGAAGGTTACCATTAAAATAAAATTCGAAGGCAAAATTTTTGCAGTCACGCAAACATCTCTCAAGCTTAATAGATATAACTTTCGAAAAGCTATACTAAAGTCTGTATAAGTGTATTATGTCTATGCCACAACAGTATTAAAAAACTCTGATTTGTGGATGGGTAGTATTTGTTTGGTAACCAGTCGCCAAAGTTTCCAGAATAACTAGACCAAAGAAAAGACATTCTAAATTCTGGCTTTGAGATTAATTACCTTTTCTAAAATGTCTCAAGTTTATTTTGAAGGAAGGCTTATTCGATTGTTCAATGTTAAAAACTTCAAACTCTGTAAGTATTTCTGAGTAATTTAGAATTCCACGTATGACAAACGATGCCACGTAAAAATCGATTCGTACTATTTAATTTGAAGAAATCGTCAAAAATATCGATTCGATAGTGTCGATGAAAGTGTGGAAACGATTAAAAAAATCTTTAAAAATATGGTTCGCAGTTTGCACTTTGCAGAGCAGCTTTAACAAGCAAAATCAATAATTAACTCGAAAACTCAAATTTTGAAACCCGGCAGTGTCGTGCAAACTAAGTATATCGCGTTTATGTTTGACCTTTAGACTAGACAGCACCATCACTTTCCATCACGTGAGACCGCGGTTAATCATAAGCGATAAAACAGGCACTTTTACACCTCTACATACCGGAAATAGAAACCCAACAGTACAGACAGACATAACAATTAAAAATAGTTTATAGTCACGAACCATGCATCTCCTATTTTCGCGTCAAATTCTTGGCGCGCTTGCCGTCATTTACCATGATTTCTATTATTATCGAAATCCTCATAATAATTCGTTATTATATAAGAGAAAACGTATATCTACTTCAAGTCTGCGAATTCATTAAAAACATGGATGACCTCACACAGATTTCCTAAAATTGGGTTGTTATTTTCATAGATGTTGATAAACAAAAATTTTTGATGATCATGTAGATCCTTAACCTTGGAGAGATACGCTATTTTAAAATGCTTTGGTAAAGTAAAAAAAGAGGATTTAAAAATTATTAATTTGGTCTATAAACTCAGAACT